>NC_090445.1:727594133-728219133 GCF_031143425.1 Pleurodeles waltl
AGCTCAGCCAGCACCTAGGGAAACCTAGCAAACCTATACATATTTGAAAACTGGACACCTATGGGAATCCAGAATAGAGTGACTTGTGGGGCTCTCACCAGGTTCTGTCACCCAGAAACCTTTACAAACCTCAAAATGTGTCTAGAAAAACACATTTTCCTCACATTTTGGCGATACTAAGTTCTGGATTCGGAGGGGAGCCACAAACTTCCTTCCACCCAGCATTCCACCAAGTCTGTAGATAAAAATGGTACCTCATTTATGTGGGTAGGCCTAGTGCCCATGACAGGAAATGCCCCAAAACACAACATGGCCACATCACATTTTACCAATGAAAACGGATGCGTTGTTTGCATAGTGCTTAGCTGTGGATTTTGGCCTCTAGCTCAGCCAGCACCTAGGGAAACCTAGCAAACCTACACATATTTGAAAACTAGACACCTAGGGGAATCCAGAATGGGGTGACTTGTGGGGCTCTCGCCAGGTTCTCTCACCCAAAAACCTTAACAAACCTCAAAATGTGTCTAAAAAAACACATTTGCCTCATTATTTCAGCGATGCAAAGTCCTGGAATCTGAGGGAAGCCACAAACTTCCTTCAACCCACAATTCCCCAATTCTCCAGATAAGAATGGTACCTCAGTTGTGTGGATAGGCCTAGTGCTCGCGAGAGAAAACGCCCCAAATCACAACGTGGGCACATCACATTTTTCCAATGAAAACGGATGCGCTGTTTGCAAAGTGCTTACCTGTGGATTTTGACCTCTAGTTCAGCCCGCACCTAAGGAAACCTAGCAAACCTATACATTTCTGAAAACTAGATGCCTAGGGAAATCCAGAATGGGGTGACTTGTGGAGCTCTCACCAGGTTCTGTCACCCAGAATCCTTTGCAAACCTCAACACGATGTAAAGTTCCAGAATCTGAGGAGAGCCACAAACTTCCTTCAACCCAGCATTCCACCCAGTCTCTAGATAAAAATGGCACCTCAATTGTTTGGTTAGGCCTAGTGCCCGCAACAGGAAATGTCCCAAAACACAATAAGGACACATCACATTTTTTCAATGAAAACAACGTGTTTTTTGCAAAGTGCCTAGTTGGGGATTTTGGCCTCTAGCTCAGCCGGCACCCAGGGAAACCTAGCAAACCTACACATTTTTGAAAACTGGAGACCTAGGGGAATCCAGAATGGGGTGACTTGTGGGGCTCTCACTAGGTTCTGTCACCCAGATTCCTTTGCAAACCTGAAAATTTTTCTAGAAAAACACATTTTCCTCACATTTCAGTGATGCAAAGTTCTGGAATCTGTGGAGAGCCACAAACTTCCTTCCACCCACCATTCCACCAAGTCTCTAGATAAAAATGGTACTTCAATTTTGTGGGTAGGACTAGTGCCCGCAACAGGAAATGCCCCAAAACACAACGTGGACACATCAAATTTTTCCAATGAAAAAGGATGCGTTGTTTGCAAAGTGCCTAGCTGTGGATTTTGGCCTCTAGCTCAGCCAGCACCTAGGGAAACCTAGCAAACCTATACATATTTGAAAACTGGACACCTATGGGAATCCAGAATAGAGTGACTTGTGGGGCTCTCACCAGGTTCTGTCACCCAGAAACCTTTACAAACCTCAAAATGTGTCTAGAAAAACACATTTTCCTCACATTTTGGCGATACTAAGTTCTGGATTCGGAGGGGAGCCACAAACTTCATTCCACCCAGCATTCCACCAAGTCTGTAGATAAAAATGGTACCTCATTTATGTGGGTAGGCCTAGTGCCCATGACAGGAAATGCCCCAAAACACAACATGGCCACATCACATTTTTCCAATGAAAACGGATGCATTGTTTGCAAAGTGCTTAGCTGTGGATTTTGACCTCTAGTTCAGCCCGCACTTAGGGAAACCTAGCAAACCTATACATTTCTGAAAACTAGATGCCTAGGGAAATCCAGAATGGGGTGACTTGTGGGGCTCTCACCAGGTTCTCTCACCCAAAAACCTTAACAAACCTCAACATTTGTCAGAAAAAGCCATTTGCCTCACATTTCAGCGATGCAAAGTCCTGGAATCTGAGGGGAGCCACAAACTTCCTTCCACTCACAATTCCACAATTCTTCTGATAAGAATGGTACCTCAGTTGTGTGGCTAGGGCTGGTGCCCGCAACAGAAAATGCCCCAAAACACAACGTGGACACATCACATTTTTCCAATGAAAACGGATGCGTTGTTTGCAAAGTGCCTAGTTGTGGATTTTGACCTCTAGTTCAGCCCGCACCTAGGGAAACCTAGTAAACCTATACACTTCTGAAAACTAGATGCCTAGGTAAATACAGAATGGGGTGACTTGTGGGGCTCTCACCAGGTTCTGTCACCTAGAATCCTTTGCAAACTTCAACATTTGTCTAGAAAAACTAATTTTCCTCACATTTCAGTGATGTAAAGTTCCAGAATCTGAGAAGAGCCACAAACTTCCTTCCACCCAGCATTCCACCAAGTCTCTAGATAAAAATGGTACCTCAATTGTTTGGGTAGGCCTAGTACCCCCGACAGGAAACTCCCCAAAACACAATAAGGACACATCACATTTTTCCAATGAAAACGATGTGGTTTTTGCAAAGTGCCTAGATGTGGATTTTGGCCTCTAGCTCACCCAGCACCTAGGGAAACCAAGCAAGCCTACACATATTTGAAAACTGGACACCTAGGTGAATCCAGAAAGGGGTGACTTGTGGGGCTCTCACCAGGTTCTGTCACCCAGAAACCTTTACAAACCTCAAAATGTGTCTAGCAAAACACATTTTCCTCACATTTCAGCGATACTATGTTCTGGAATCGGAAGGGAGCCACAAACATCCTTCCACCTACAATTCTTCAACTCTCCCAATAAGAATGGTACCTCAGTTGTGTGGCTAGGTCTAGTGCCCGCGACAGGAAACGCCCCAAAACACAACGTGGACACATCACATTTTTCCAATGAAAACGGATGTGTTGTTTGCAAAGTGCCTAGCTGTGGTTTTTGACCTCTAGTTCAGCCCGCACCTAAGGAAACCTAGCAATCCTATACATTTCTGAAAACTAGATTCCTAGGGAAATCCAGAATGGGGTGCCTTGTGGACTATCACCAGGTTCTGTCTCCCAAAAACCTTTACAAACTTCAAAAAGTGTCTAAAAAAACACATTTGCCTCACATTTCAGAGGTGCAAAGTTCTTGAATCTGAGGGGAACCACAAACTTCCTTCCACCCACAATTTCCCAACTCTCCCGATAAGAATGGTACCTCAGTTGTGGGGCCAGGCCTAGTGCCCATGATAGGAAACGCCCCAAAACACAACGTGAACACATCATATTTTTCCAATAAAAATGTATGCGCAGTTTGCAAAGTACCGAGCTGTGGATTTTGGCCTCTACCTCAGCCCGCACATAGAGAAACCTAGCAAACCTATATATTTCTGCAATCTAGATACCTAGGGAAATCCCGAATGGGGTGACTTATGGGGCTCTCACAAGGTTCTGTCACCCAGAAACCTTTACAATCCTCAAAATATGTCTAGAAAAACACATATTTCTCACATTTCAGCAATGCAAAGTTCTGAAATCTGAGGGGAGCCACAAACTTCCTTCCTCCCAGCATTCCTCCACATCTCTAGATAAAAATGGTACCTCAATTGTGTGGTAGGCCTAGTGCCCGCTACAGGAAACGCCCCAAAACACAACGTGGACACATCACATTTTTTCAATGAAAATGGATGCGTTGTTTGCAAAGTGCCTAGCTGTGGATTTTGACCTCTAGCTCAGCCCGCACCTAGGGAAACCTAGCAAATTATACATTTCTGAAAACTATATACCTATGGAAATCCAGAATGGGTGACTTGTAGGGCTCTCACCAGGTTTTGTCACCCAGAATCCTTTGCAAACCTCAAAATTTGGCTTAAAAAACACATTTTTCAACACATTTCGGTGATGGAAAATTCTGGAATCTGAGGGGAACCACAAATTTCCTTCCACCCAGCATTCCCCCAGATCCTTCAATAAAAATAGTACCTCACTTGATTGGGTAGGCCAAGTGCCCACGACAAGGAAGGTCCCAAAACATATTGTGGCGATAATGACAACGAAGGTGAGTGTACTAATTAGTCCTGGGGTCAGGAACCATTTATGGATAACTATCAAACCCAGACATTTCTGAAAAGTAGACATCAAGGGGATTCCAGGGAGGTATTGCTTGTGAGGATTCCGCAAAGATGTTTCCCAAGAATGCCCTGCCAAGGTAAAACGTTGAATAAAAGCACTATTTTTCCTTGCATTTCTGTGACGTATAGTACAGGAATATGCAGAGATCCACAAACTGCTTACCACCCAGCATTCCCCAACTTGTCCCGATAAAAACGCTACCTCACTGGTGTGCCTGGGCTTAGTGCCTGTGACAAGAATGGATCACACAACGGTCAATGGTAGTCCTTACTTGAGGGCTACTGTTGACCCTCTGGTGATCCATTCCTGACAGAGGAACTAGGAATGTCCATGACTCTTGGGTGACTGGCTGAACCTATCCGGTAGGTAAGTTGGAATCTTGAGCTTTCACCAAGTTTTGTTGGTGCAGGAGAGGTCTATGAGAAGGCCTGCACATTGAAAAATACAGTAGCTATATTATAGAGGAAAGGAGAAGGATCAAAGGAAGCAAGGTGAACTTCATGAGGAGTCAGGAGTGTACCAACAAGACTCAGAGGCAGAGCAAGAACATAAGAGGAGTTTGACGTTTGAGTCAGCAATACAGCAAGCATATGCTCACACACCTGTCTCCAGACCACAGAGCTGAGTACTAGGCTTCAGAGTCTTTGCCATCATCATTGTTTCTCTTTGAAGTTGATAACTTTCTCCTTCTAGCTGTTGAGATAATCCCACCCTGAGTTCTTCCATCCTCCTCCTCCTCATTCTGAGGAACTCCATCCGAGTCCTTAACCGAGCGAGGTAGACCTGTGTAGGCAAGTACACTGCTGTTGAAGAACAAATAGAGAAACAGAACTAGAGTATGTTGTGTAGATTTGTGTTTGTTAACTAAAGTGACTAGTCTTTTCTGAGGAACCTGAAAAAAGGAGTGGGCCCTGCAGGTAAATTTCACCAAGTTTAAAAGACCAAGCAAAATAAAGAAAGAAAGAAAGAAAGAAAGAAAGAAAGAAAGAAAGAAAGAAAGAAAGAAAGAAAGAAAGAAAGAAAGAAAGAAAGAAAGAAAGACACTTAACTATAAATAATTAAAAAATGTACGGTGGCACTGCCATACTGAGTCCGGAAGTGAACAACTGGTCCTTCTCACTATAACAACTGTACCAGCTACACTATACACTCATTCAGCAGACACACTGGCTACAGGACAAGACAGATATTTTATTGCCAGCCTGCTGAGCTCTGGCCAATGGCGCATCTTCCCATACCAATACACCAATTGGTTTTGATCCACATACACCTCTTCTGGGTCATCCAGCTATTCCTGGAACATCCTCTGAAGTGTAATTGGTGCTGCCACTTGCTCCACCTCTTTTGCCTTAACCTCTGCTCTGGACATAAGACCTGCCACTTCCCCAAGCCAATGCAGATGTTGGGTCAGATTCTTCTGATGCTGTTGTTGCCAGTGTTCTTGTTGCCGGTGTTGGCTGCTATGAGACAAGACTGCCCTCTCTGGAAGTTAAAGGCGGCAACCCAGAACTGTGGAGTGGGACTCTAAGTTCCAACAGTTCTTCTTCCAGTTCTCCGGCTTGCTCAGCAATCCACCTGTTGTATTTTGAAACATCCCCTTCAGAAAAAGGAATGAAAGAGGAAAGATTTTTTTAGCATGGATCAAGTAGGGTGGCACAGAGGTACTGTTTGGACGAGATAATGTAATTTTGCAGCCTTGCATTACAAGACAAGCAGTACCTTTTAGACACCTTCTGAAGCTGGTCTTGTATCAGATGCAACAACAGGATAGCTTGGCCCATCGTACTGTCCTCCTTGCTAACTTCCCATGGAAAAACCACAAAAGGGAGCAGATCTGTGTCAGGCATTTGACTAGGCCCCATTTGTCTGCATCCATGGTCATAGTTTTCCCAATTGCATCCCCTCCTCTTAGAATGGTACCTCAGACATGATACCTCAGAAGGTACTTAGAATGACAATCATTGACCTGTCTGTACTGCTCAAACAGATGTTGCAACGTATTATAGGTTGAGTTCCAATGTGTTGGCACCTCGTGTATCAGTGCTTTAACTGGTACTCAGTTACCATGTTGAATAATCAACAACTGTTTCCAGTCTTTAAAAGAATGGCTGAAATAAAATGCAGAACCGTCTGCAGGTGGTCAGTATGTTGCTGATTATGTCTTCTTCTTTGAGAAAGTCTTGCACAACCAAGTTGATGCAGTGCGCCAAACACAGGACTCTGAAATAGCCACTGTCTGCCATGGCATTGACTATGTTACTGCCATTGTCCGTGGCAACAAATCTAATTTGGAGGCCTCAGGATTGCATCCAGTCAGACACCTTGCTATTAAATTCATCCAAGATGTTTGCAGCTGTGTGTGATTTCTCTATGGTGAACATGGCTACTGTTGCATGCCTCCAAACGCTTGTAAACATTTTTTCAGGGTGAAGACCTTTAAATAGCTTTTGCTTTACTCCCACAAAAGAGATCCAGTGTGCAGTGATGCACATGTAATCAATAGCCTGACAACTGGTCCACATGTCTGTTGTCAGGTGGATAAAGTGGATAACACTTTGCTGCAAAGCTTGTCCAACCAATTGCAGCACATCATGATGCAGCGCTGAAACAGCAACTCTGGCAAAATAGGTCTGACTTGGAACCTTCCATTTTGGGCAGATGCCTGCCACAAACTCAAAGAACCACGCTGCTCCCACAGAAGAAACAAGGAGGATGTCCATCTGTAACATTTTTGCCAGCTTCCCATTGTACAAACGTGCCATTGGGTAGTTGAGGTTATTGGGTCCCTAACTTACCTGTAAATGTAGCCTGGATTCCAGGTGGTCCAGGGGGAATAACCATGAAAAATTAATTATCCTGCTGATTTTTCTGCAGTGCACCACAGCCAGGGTGTCCAGGAAGAACTGGAATTATTATATACCTAAAGAAACTGAATGCTGTAGTGTGACTGTGCACCGTTGATGAATGGAGGAATGGACGAATCAAGCCAAAATGCAGAATTAAACCACATTAAAATGAAAAAATTTAAAAATATTTAAAAAGTTTTAAAAAATGTAAAAAATAAATTAAACATTTAAATAAAAAAGTTAAAAAAATAAAATTAAAAGTAAAAATAAAAATAAAGTAAAATAAAAAATTAAAAATTAAATTCTAAAATAATATAATACAAATAAAAAACAAATTACAAATGAAAATATATATTTAAAATAAACAAATGAACAATAATTAACGATTTTTGCATGTAAGCCTATGGCAAACACACACTGGCTGCATGCACCAAATGGCTGCCAGCCACATGGTCAAACAACAACTGCGAACAAGGAGGCATGGAGACCAAAGAACACATGCAAGCCTATGGACATAGGCTATATAGAATGTCCCTGGCCACATGGACTGGAGAACAAAGACAAATGTTGGACGATCTCACACACACACACACACACACACACACTCTGATGACTACTAGTACTGGGCTTACTAGCTAGATGGACCTTTGGAAATTGAGGCCACATAGTAAAATAAAATTGGAAATGTTACAAACATGTAGAAAAGGACAGGTATTGAGCTGCGCAACAATTTTCCTTACACAAGATGATAAATCACTGAAAAGCAAAATAAATAACTAGGCCTATACTTAAACTCCAGGCCACCCACCACTATGAATTTTTAAAATCAAATTAAAGTACAACGAAAAATGTGTGCATGCCTAAGCAAACAAACAACACCCTTATTCAATTGTTTTGTAACTTACTTGTGTGATTTCACAAAAGCAAAGTTCTTAAATCCAAAGGAGAGAGTGATCCTTCCGCCTCGAAATCCAAGTGAAAAGTGGCCAGGAGATGGTCAAAGCTCTGGGAGGAGCCTGCTGGACAGGAACAGGAAGTTAATGTCTCTGGGGCACTTCCTTCCTGTTTGAAAAAAAGGCTTTTCAATGTAAAAAACTACTTGAAGGGTCCATTGGAGAAGAACATCCACTCAAAAAACACTTTTTGACTAGATTTAGATGTATCTGGAGGGGAAAATCTACTCAAGGTGCATTGGTGCTAGCAAGTGGGACTGTTTTGGCCACCGCGTGAAGAAATGAAAAGCCTTGCGCACGTGGCCAGGAACAGTGAGATTGAACATAAAGTCTTGTATGCGCATGCTAGCAGTCCAGGAGTAACCGGTGCTCGCGAGAGAGTGCCAAAACCCAACCTCACATGAACAAACTCTGCTCCGCATTGGCTTGTGGAATTTGGGAACTCCTAGCTACTCCGCGTTGCAGCCAGTGCCCGACTTCTGCAAACTCCACCGGCAGAGCAGATTTCTATTCCCCGGACTAATAGAGATTATATAAACCATTACAATGATTCTATTAACTGCATAAGTAGCATAAGTAAGGTAATCAATATAGCAAAGTGCTGACAGAGTAATGCTCAATCTATGGGTGGGTGTGGTTAAAAGCCCACAGATAGATTACAACACGTCAGACCGCTTGAGCGCTCGACCTAAAAAGAATGAGGTGTGCACACAATGCCGGCAAGATATGCATAAACATGAGGTGAAAGGTGCATGAGAAGGCCTAACAGGAATTTGGCGTCTGCATAGCCAACACAGACAGAAGCCGCCAAGGCCCAGCACAGGAGCTTGCTTACCAAAAAGACTTCGGCAACACGGGGAAGATGAAGGGTGGGGGTGCTCGCTTAAGGCCAAAGTACTAAACTCAAAAACAGCATGGCTAAGCATTTCAGCCACGCCCCCAACAGGAACCAGACTTCAGAATAGCAGACGCTGGCCCTGATTACCTTAATTACCTTCAATGCTGAATAGCGACTAGAACGGCCTTTCAGCACAAAATCTTGTGAGATCTCAGAGGCTCCTTCAAACGTGTATACTATTGCAGCCATCTAGTAATGGGAGCTGAGATTATAACTTCCTGCAGTCCCACCAAGAACAGGTCCCATTCTTATGTTGTTTGCCACACAGTTGAGCCCAAAGTAACACAGTATGGGCCACTGCACCGCACTATTCTGCTTTTTGTGGTTTCGAATGGTGATGGTTAAAAATATATTCGCTGCATTTCTTATTAGAAAAATTAAATCTTTCTTTCACGTTTTGTTTTTGCTGCGCTGTAAAATCTTTTTGTACTATGGACTAATCTCAGTTAACAGAAAACACAGCCTGTAAGAGTATTTGCTCTATTTTTGCACTGCACAAGTACAAACTTTATGTAACCTGTCACTCAAGGCATTGTCCTCCAAAAGGTGAAGGATATTCAATGATATTCTGGTACCAAGGGCGTCGAGCAAATTACTAGTGCAAAGAGTAGCTTCTTTAGGGGCCCCTTAAAATAAGCAACAACAAAGCCAATACGTCTCACCTTTTTGACCCATCTGCTTTTGCAGAGCTTTTTGCTAATGGCAAAAAAAGAGGGAAAAAGGCGATTTGCTAGGTGCACAAGTGTCACAACAGATGACTGCATCAAGCAATGACATCGGTGTCATTGTTTATTCACCAATCTAAGATGCCACCTGGATCAGTAAGTAAAATAAGGATGAAATCTGAGTTGCACAAAAGTTTTGCTTGCATTGTGAAGGAGCTTAGCAGCAAACAATAGCTGATGAGCCCTGCAAAAAATGAAATTAAACAACATTAAAGGACCACAACGAATTAGGGGAGCAACATAGAAGCGGGTGGTGGTGCGGGTTAGTGGGAAGCAATGAGGTGTAACTGAAGTGCTTGAGGCTGGTGCGGGAGAGCAAAAACATTATAGAAAAGAAAATCCATGAGGGGATAGGGAAAGAAATGAATGATCTTGGAGGAGGGATGAGCAAACAACACGTAAAATGGAGGATGTTCGGAGGAGGGGAGACTCAGCACATAAAACAGAGAGCTAGATAATCTGTGTAATGTCATGGAGAGTTGAGGGAAATAAGTAAAAAAGTAGTTCTCTGAGTGTGAGCAGTGGGAGAATACAAGCCATATAATCAAAAGGATGGTACCAAGAGTATGCTCCAGGGGAGGGATAAACTTCAGATGAGAAAGGCAAGCCATTGAATAAGAAGCAAGCAAATGAGACTGACAGTAAAGCCAACCAATGATAAGAAACGGATTGGCTCTAAACCCACTGCAGGTCCACAAGAGACTTCTGCCTACAGACAAATATGGCGGTGTGAACATGTAAATAACCCTCAAGATCCAGTGGTTTTACATATTAATAAATTTGATATTCATCTAGTCCTCACATTAGATAAATCTAAAATCATCTTTCACACACAAATGTCAGTTTGTCATCACTTATTAACGAAAGAATTGGACAGCAATCAGAAGTCCATTGGTAAGAACCACCCCATGGCTCCTGTCCACAAACTGACTGATGGAGACTCAAATGAAGTCCAATGTTCAAGATCTGATTCACCCACTAGGGATCGTCTGACACAACACAGAGGTGCCATCTGCTCAGAAATTGCTAATACACATGTGTGAGGCTTTTGGTGTATTATATGGTATGGCGGTGCAGCCTTACCTTGGAATACACTCACAAAAACTATCTTGGGTCCAGTCAGGCTTGTTTGAATAACCTTAAGATCAACCCTGGGTAGCTATAGCTTTGTGCAGCAAGGCTTGCACAAAGGAACTACTGTGACATATTTAACAGTACCAAACAACGAAATAAGAAAGCCACACAACACAAAAGAAACACAACACCAGTTTATAAAAATAGATTATATTTTGATGAATTTTCAGAATCCAAGATTAGCAAAATCTACTTGAGGATTCCAGAACATATGGATTTTTAAAGAAATCTTAATTTTTAATCCAACTGGAAACAAGCATTGGCAACCGTAAGTTTGAAAACTTTTCAAAAGTTTTTAAAAGTTAGTTTGACTACTCCGACCCAGCTTGGGCAACCAAATCTAACAGGGAGAATGTCTGGGTGGCCAATGGGGTAGATGTGTACAGTTACCTGGCCAACAGAGGGTTTTCCAGTCCAGTTCCAAACTTTACAGCGCAACCGTTATAGACTTCAATGGTGTGATCCTGATGCTGAGGACATGAAGATGTTCAAGGACACTCCAGGTGCTCTGCGATCAACAAGGATGCCCTTGCTCTTACTGCTCGGTCCATGGGTCAGGTGGGGCAACAGAGGTGGCAGTCCCTTGAGGTCCTCTTTGAGCCAGTGGAAGGCCAGCTGCAGCTGGGCTACCCGTCTCCTCACACAGCGGTCCCAGCGGTATTCTTTGGTGGAGGCTGGTGTCCCTCTTGGGTGACCAATTTGGACTCAGACAACACTCCTGGGTCCTCCTGACTCAGGTGCAACTTTTGGCCATTGAGGATTGGTCTCTTGGGGTACCCAGTGGCAGTCAGTGGGTATTCTTCTAAAGTGGATACTGACTTGCTGGTTTTGGCTACTTCTCTTTTGTCCCTGGAGCTGCTTCCAGGGATCACCAACTGACCCTTGGAGTCACTTCTTTGGTCTGGGGCATGACTTTTCCCTGAGCCAGGAGCCACAGGCACAGTCCTCTCTTCACTGGCCCAATGTCCACTAGGTGCAGTCCAACAGACAGTGCTGCCTCTCTTCGTGCAGTCCAGTGGTCAGTAGGTCAGTCCTTTTTTTGATCCTTGTTCCAATTAAGACTGAATCTTAAGTTCACGGTGCCAGGGGTGCCATATTCATTCACAGAACATGCCCTGGGGGATGATGCTGTCACAAGCCAATGGGCTACCAGATACCTTCCTTCACAGTGACAACTTTCCAGCAATGTATGGCATCTGACCAGCCCAGAGTGCACTATTCTGTCCACTCTCAAGATGTCTCTACCCTTCATTGGCTGTTAGGAGCTTCGTAGGTCACCCTAGAGGTGTGGCTATCTGTGGACTACACACCCACAGGAAAACCAGTTTGGGCACTGGTCTCCCCTCTCTGTCCCTGTCGCTAGCCTCTCTACCTGAACAAACAGCAGCCCCTCAGAAGTGTGATCATCATCTGCCCATCAAAGGCAGCTTCGCCTTTGAAGCTCGCTTTTGTTGTTAACACCCTAAGTGGCTTCCTGCGAATGGGATGTAACACCACACCCTGCAGCAGGCTTCTAGTGTTTCTAAGCCTGGGAGTCAGTCACACAACTCCCCAGGCAGGCAGAATGCTGTCTGGAGGCCAGCGGCCGTGTGAGGCCAATGGAGAACTGGGATAAAGAGTGGCAACTTTCTAAAAGTTGCATTTCTTTAATAGTGACATTAAATTTGACTTGGGTATCAAGTCAGGTTTAATGCCATAATTAATTTCATACCTTGCTGTGCCCATCTAGGTAGTCCCATTCAGAAGTTAACCGGGCTCAGCCAGTCACCCTGTGCTAGCCAATGTGGCTACTAGCCATTCCACAGCAAAACAAATGTAGAGGTTTTGCTGCTAAGACATATATAAAAAATATATGCCCTGCTTATAATATGAAGCTCTCTGTCTTAGGGCCCTATAGGTATTCTCTAGGGGAGACTTACATATATTGTTAAGGGAAGTGGTGGCTTTACCATTAGTTCAAATGGCAAAGTCGAACTAGCAATGTGACCACTGCTCATCCAGTCTGCTCTTCCAGTCTGCAGTGGCAGGCTGGAACCCATTCTGCCCTTTGTTACACACAGGACTGTACAAACAGTGGTGCAGCCCTGGTGGACACTCTGCCTTATGTGCCCTGGGTACCCAAGGTACCATATACTAGGTACTTATAAGTAAGTCAGTCCTTGCCAATTGGGGATAGTCAATTCAACATATACTTTGTAAGGTGTTAGAACACTGGCACTGAGGTCTGGATATCATGAAAAAAGGACATTTCCTTATAACATGTATAGAATGGTGCAAAAACCTAAATAAGCAAATCCTTCCTAATCACACAGCAGATACTATGACAGTCAGTACAGCAATATTGAAGCCAAATTGAGCCAAACGAAACACTCTCCTGGTCTGTGATTGAACTAGAGTAATGCTATATATTGTGCGTTTGGGGAGTAGTCTAATATTTCCCTTACCTACGGGGACAAATATAACATTGTTCAGCTCTACTAGGTGGACATGTTATGCCCTATCCAGAGAGCTGCTTCAATATAGTAATGTAAATGCATTTAACCAGGCTTTCAATTTTATAACTCTTCCCTGCGTTTCTGAGACCAAGCACTAGAGATTGCTATCTTCCGCTACCACCTTTTTGTTTTTAAGGAATTTAATTTACTGGCCTATTTTCAGGCAAAGGAATTGAGGCAGACCACACAGACATGCAAATTCCCCCACAGTATGGTAACCACATTATCTATCTTACAAGCACTAAACTCTGACTCTTGCTCGATACCAATAGATGTCTGATCTGCAATATATGCCTTAACATCCTAAGTTATCTTAACATTTGGGTATATGTGTGATAATTGGAGGCCAGCTTAAACAGCAGTTTAGTACATTAGTACAAACCTGAATTAAGGAGTGTCTTTTGGAGCAGCATAGCCAGCTATCAAATAATTATACCCAAGTTAGACATACATAGTTCAACCACTACAAAAAATGTGCATTTGACCTCTGCTTCTTTATAGTTTTCTGCATGAGCGTGCCTTTGAAGCAGTCAAGAATGGTGGATAGCTCAATGAGTGTGTCAGAACCGCTTTCAGAAGGCCACAGGGAATGCAGGAGTTGCGGGGCCAAACCGTGGAGGTTGAGGCCTGTTACTTCTGATGCCCGAGGCATGATCTACTATGGATCCTGAGCAACTGGGCCAAGTACCCCTTCTGCACTTGAATCTCAGTGGTAGCTGAGGGGGAGTTGGAAAGTGTAGATACAGGTAAATGAACATTACTCATAAATCAAAATGCACACAGTGCTAATAATAAACCAATGTCCTTTTTGTAAGAAAAGGAAGTATTTTATGTCTAACTTTACCCATCGAAGGAATAACGGCAATCATGAGCAACAAAACAAACACTTGAGGTCATGGCTCTACTAATTGTTAGCAAATCCCTGTCCCACCTCTACCTTATAATGTGGTTGGGGTTACTCACTAAAAGGATGTACTCAAGAGTTCCCCTCTGACTTGTCAGGAATTAGTCAAAAGTGTCTGTGGTGGCTCAGCACCATCAGTAGCAAGGCCCAAGGGTCCCATAAGCTCAGTTCTAGTCCTACCTGCTCTGGTGGTATGGATGCGTTCAGCGGTGCAGCAAGTGCCCTGTCTGTAAGTGCTCTCAAGTCCTGATCCTGTTTGGTGAAGTTGGTTTGCTTGTGGTACACACGGCAGCTCCCGGCAGGCACAGGCTGTCTCACTTGATAGTGCTGTCAGCTTGTCCCATTGATCAGAGCTGCTCCTGCTCAAAGAAGATGAGGTATGTCATTCTTTCCCTCATGAAGGAGCGGGGTGTTGAGGAGTGGGAATGATTCGGTCCTCCTGCTCCTGACTGGAGCCCAGCAAGGTTGCAGTGTCTCGGCGGCGTCCTTCACAATCCTCTGGTGAATCAGTCATGAGCAGTTCTCGATATGCGGGCTTGATCCGCTGGTCACAGCCACAATATTCTGTCCGGGTAACAAACTGATCTTTTGGCAAAGTTGATATTGGCATCCATTTCTGGCATACAGGGTTGCCACACTACTTCTAGTCTACATGCAGACACCACCTGTGCACTCACCCTCACCACAGTAGCCCCTCCTGGCATACAGGTCACCAATTACGATGGACACAAATCTCAACGCTCTGGCAACAAATAGTTCAACTGTGGTCCCCTCTGGAATAAGGGGTCACCTCAAGTAGGTGATGAGAGCCTTGTGCTTTCTGCACAGTGCTAACTACATGATTCAGAATATGGCAGCCATCTCCTGGCATACGAGGGTCACCAGATCACGCCTGTACATAGGCAATGACCCGATCTGTGCACAGCTGTTCTCTCACACCTTGCTTAGGGTGTCTTCTTGGCAGGGCTTCCCACTGGAATTCGCTCCCTCTAACGCTCTCCTTTTATTCAAAGGGCACATTGGTTTTGGGAAGCAGTCAGGCACTGGTACTCAAGGCTCCAGAACTGGTGATCTTTGTTTTCCTGTGTGATATTCTCTCACCCTGCAAGGAGACTAGCGGGCCTTTGCCTCCAGCCCTGGTCACAGGCAGAAGTTTTACAGACCTTCCCCTTCTCACACAGCCTGTCAGAGCTCTTGGAAGATGAACAATTTTTCAGGTCTCAACCTCTGCTTCTTAAAGTCTATTTCCAGACACCAGATGTGATCTAGGGTCTGCAACTTTGAAGTTTTATGCTGGGGTACTGCTTCTGTCTTGAAAGGCTGTCTGTCACATCAGGCAAGACTCTGAAGTTGATAGACCCACAGCACAGTTTTCATGGGAGTGACCAGAGTTCACACCTGGATGTTAGCCACAGTGATATTTGCATCAAAAAGTTAATCGTGGGCTCCCAACCCTACCCTTTATGATTCCCTTATCAATGTACACCATCTTCTTTCTGAGATGTATCCGAGCACCTTCCTTGTGATCTATTTCTGAATTAAAGAGAACTCTTTTGAAGTGTAAAAGCGGTCTCTTCCCCCTTTCCTCCAGTGCGTGTCACAGCCAGCTCAAAGGAAAGCAGCAATACTCAAACCTGTCTGGGGGGATTCTTCTACTGCTCACCTCTTCGCAAAATGGAACCCAGGGTCCTCCAGGTAATGTATCATTGCAGACACACTTGCAATCAATGTACATTTACAATACACTCATTGCCAGCACTGTTACCTCCTTGCTTTCTGCCTTGACAGACATATGCATTCAGCACACATTCATTCAGCATGCACTGTTCAGCATTGTAGCTTTTCTGTATTGTATCTGGGAATCCTATTTGCATACACACACTGCCAGCACGTGCGTGCTCACACATACACACACACACTCACCTTGTGGGCGCTGCATGATACTTCATGTAATGTGCTTCACTGCGCATGCACTACACAACACTACATCTCTTGTGTTGTGCTTTCAAAGACTTATGTTACTAAAAAATAATTATGTAAATGGACTTAGAAACTGCCTTTACTTCACCCTGTACTCATCTGAACTTCTTGTTTGTTCATTCAAATGTCGCTCCAACATTGCTTGAATTGACTTGCTTTTTATTGGCTAGCAGGTCACTTCTGTTCTGATTTCTGTTCTGGTTTTGCCGTTGCGTGGAACGTGGTGAAGTACACCTTCCAGTTTTGGGTGACTGGTTACTTGTTAGTGTTTGTACGCGAAAAGATGAACCAAATGCAAGTCAATTTGCATTGAAATGTGTATAAGCATATCGGTCACCTTGCAATGGACTATTGAGTGCAGATGTAAAGTGAGCAGCGAGTGGGTGTGTTTTTCATTACTTAATAACTACATTTCTGATGAATAACAGTTGTAAATATCAAAATTATTTGTGCATGTGTTTCTCAAATTACCACTCACTCATTTTTAAGAAAAGTCATCAGTGACCTATTAACAGTCATAAGTGCAGGTATCTTGCAGGCACAAGGATCATAATGTGAATGGTGCAGCAGGTGCAGTGGCACCAGGGCCAAAAGTTGTCAGACCTCCTAAAAAACACCAGATATTGCTATATTTTTCAACAAAACAGGCAGTCACAAGTGCAGTTATCTTGCAAACATTAGGATGATTATTTGAATGGTGCAGAAGGTGCAGTGGCACCAGGACCACAGAGTGTCAGAACCCCTCTAAACACAGATTATTGCTACATTTTACTACTAAACAGGCTGACACAAGTGCAGTTATCTTGCAGGCACTAGGGTCATGATTTTAGTGGTGCAGCATGTGCAGTGGCACTGGGGCCAAAAACTCTAGGAACCCCTTCTAAACACCAAATATTTCTCTATTTTACTACTAAACAGACAGTCACAGGTGCAGCTACCTTGCAGGCAATAGGGTCATGATTTGAATGGTGCAGCAGGTGCAGTGGCACCAGGCCCTAAAGTTGTCAGAACTCCTCAAAACACCAAATATTGCTATATTTTACTACTAAACAGGCAGTCACAAGTGCAGTTATCTTGCATGCACTAGGATCATGGTTTTATGGTGCAGCAAGTGTAGTGGCACCGGGGCCAAAAACTCTAGGAACCCGTTCTAAACACCAAATATTGCTATATTTTACTACTAAACAGGTAATTACAAGTGCAGTTACTTTGCAGGTAATAGGGTCATGATTTGAATGGTGCAGGACGTGCAGTGGCACCAGGCCCTAAAGTTGTCAGAACTCCTTTAAACACCAAATATTGCTAGATTTCACTACTAAACAGGCAGCCACAAGTGCAGTTGTCTCGCATGCACTAGGATCATGGTTTTAATGGTGCAGCACATGCAGTGGCACTGGGCCCAAAAGTTGTCAGAGCTCCTCCAAACACCATATTTTACTACTAAACAGGCAGTCACAAGTGCAGTTATCTTGCAGGCGCTAGGGTCATGTTTGAATGGTGCAGCAGGTGCAGTGGCACCTGGGCCACAAGGTGTCAGAACCCCTCTAAACACAGACTATTGCTAGATTTTACTACTAAACAGGCTGACACAAGTGCAGTTATCTAGCAGGGACTGGGGGTCATGATTTCAATGGGGCAGCAAGTGCAATAGCACCCGGTCCAAACGTTATCAGAACTCCTCCAAACATCAAATATTGCAATATTTTACTACTAAACAGGCAGTCACAAGTGCAGTTAGGCAACTGTGGTTATCTTGCAGTTAAAAGGGGCATGATTTGAATGGTGCAGCAGGTGCAGTGGCACTTTACTAACTACACATTACTATGCTCTTGTACAATGCCATATTTAATAAGGTACAAATTATGAGTTTAGAACCCTGGGATATTAATTCAACATACATCACAACATAAACAACTATTAACGGTTTATCAAATTTAAAACAAACATTATTATAACATTCTTCTAATATTTATAATTCAGTTAGTAAGATAGAATGCAAAAGAAAAAACAAAGGCAAAACCTATTGGCTTTGCTAATGCTTGTTTTACTATTAGTTTTTGCCATGCTGCTATGTAGCATAGCTACACATTATTTGCAAAGCCAGCAATGCCTGTGCTGTGCAGCATGAACAAAAAGCAATAGTAGAGCCAATCGTCTCAAAGGCAAGATCTGTTGGCTTTGCCATTGTTTGTTAGGTCTCAGCACAACTCCTCAGTGATTCTGAACAAATAATTAATTTCCCCAAGAGAGAAAAAGAAAATCCATTAGATATTCAATAACATAGAGAAAGCAATTACGCCCATGACCATGTCTTTGTTAAAATATATTTGAAAGCAGGTAACACCTGATGTCATAGTAAAAGTAAATAGCATCTGTTGTCACAATAAACATCTAGTTCAAATGAGAAAAGGGCTTCCTTGAAGTGTGTATGGCCTAGTAAAACATAGTTACAAATGGGAGGAGGTTCAACATGGATGAAAATGAAGACAATATAAAAGTAGTACTTCAATCACAGCAGGATCAGCGGAAAGACGGCAATCAAGCTGACTGGGTGAAACATTGTATTACGCAGTTCCTGCCAGACTGCCCAGTGGGAACAGTGCCACAATATTGGTCTTGGCCTTCTTAACCCCTTTGCTGCCAGGCCCTTTTCCCATCCTGTGCCAGGCCTTTTTTTGCCTATTTGGAATAGTTCTCGCTTAGGCCCTCATAACTTTTTGTCCACATAAGCTACCCACGCCCAATTTGTGTCCTTTTTTTCCAACATCCTAGGGATTCTAGAGGTACCCAGACTTTGTGGGTTCCCCTGAAGGAGGCCAAAATTTAGCCAAAATAAAGTGAAAATGTCGTTTTTTTAAAGAAAATTGGAAAAAGGGCTGCAGAAGAAGGCCTGTGATTTTTTTTCCCTGAAAATGGCATCAACAAAGGGTTTGCAGTGCTAAAATCACCAGCTTCCCAGCTTTCAGGAACAGGCAGACTTGAATCAGAAAACCCAATAATTCAACACAATTTTGGCATTTCACTGGGACATACCCCATTTTTATGATTTTTTGTGCTTTCAGCCTCCTTCCAGTCAGTGACAGAAATGGGTGTGAAACCAATGCTGGATCCCAGAAACCTAAACATTTCTGAAAAGTAGACAAAATTCTGAATTCAGCAATGGGTAATTTGTGTAGATCCTACAATGGTTTCCTGCAGAAAATAACAACTGAAATAAAAAAATATTGAAATTGAGGTAAAAAAACAGCAATTTTTCTCTACGTTTTACTCTGTAACTTTTTCCTGCAATGTCAGATTTTTTAAAGCTATATACTGTTACGTCTACTGGACTCTTCTGGTTGGGGGAAATATAGGGCTTGTAGGTTCATCAAGAACCCTAGGCACCCAGAGCCAATAAATGAGCTGCACCTTGCAGTGGGTTTTCATTCTATACCGGGTATACAGCAATTCATTTGCTGAAATATAAAGAGTCAAAAATATGTATCACGAAAACCTTTGTATTTCCAAAATGTGCACAGGATAAGGTGTTGAGGAGCAGTGGTTATTTGCACAACTCTGAATTCTGGGGTGCCCATACTAGCATGTGAATTGCAGGGCATTTCTCAAAAAGACGTCTTTTTTACACACTGTCTTATATTTGGAAGGAAAAAATGTAGAGAAAGACAAGGGGCAATAACACTTGTTTTGTTATTCTATGTTCCCCCAAGTCTCCCGATAAAAATGGTACCTCACTTGTGTGGGTAGGCCTAGTGCCCGCGACAGGAAATGCCCCAAAACACAACGTGGACACATCACATTTTTCCACAGAAAACAGAGGTGTTTTTTGCAAAGTGCCTACCTGTGGATTTTGGCTTCTAGCTCAGCCGGCACCTAGGGAAACCTACCAAACCTGTGCATTTTTTAAAACTAGAGACCTAGGGGAATCCAGGACGGGGTGACTTGTCGAGCTCTCACTAGGTTCTGTTACCCAGAATCCTTTGCAAACCTCAAAATGTGGCTAAAAAAACACTTTTTCCTCACATTTCTGTCACAGAAAGTTCTGGAATCTGAGAGGAGCCACAAATTTCCTTCCACCCAGCGTTCCCCTAAGTCTCCTGATACAAATGGTACCTTACTTGTGTGGGTAGGCCTTGTGCCCGCGAAAAGAAATGCCCCAAAACACAAAGTGGACACATCACATTTTCTCAAAGAAAACAGAGGTGTTTTTTGCAAAGTGCCTACCTGTGGATTTTAGCCTCTAGCTCAGTCGCCACCTAGGGAAACCTACCAAACCTGTGCATTTTTGAAAACTAGAGACCTAGGGGAATCCAAGATGGGGTGACTTGTCGAGCTCTCACCAGGTTCTGTTACCCAGAATCCTTTGCAAACCTCAAAAAGTGGCTAAAAAACACTTTTTCCTCACATTTCGGTGACAGAAAGTTCTGGAATCTGAGAGGAGCCACAAATTTCCTTTCACCCAGCGTTCCCCCAAGTCTCCCGATAAAAATGGTACCTCACTTGTGTGGGTAGGCCCAGTGCCCACGACAGGAAATGCCTCAAAACACAAAGTGGACACATCACATTTTCTCAAAGAAAACAAAGGTGTTTTTTTGCAAAGTGCCTACCTGTGGATTTTGACCTCTAGCTCAGCCGCCACCTAGGGAAACCTACAGAACCTGTGCATTTTTTTAAACTAGAGACCTAGGGGAATCCAAGATGGGGTGACTTGTCGAGCTCTCACCAGGTTCTGTTACCCAGAATCCTTTGCAAACCTCAAAAAGTGGCTAAAAAACACTTTTTCCTCACATTTCGGTGACAGAAAGTTCTGGAATCTGAGAGGAGCCACAAATTTCCTTCCACCCAGTGTTCCCCTAAGTCTCCCGATAAAAATGGTACCTCACTTGTGTGGGTAGGCCTAGTGCCCGCGACAGCAAATGCCCCAAAACACAAAGTGGACATATCACATTTTCTCAAAGAAAACAGAGGTGTTTTTTGCAAAGTGCCTACCTGTGGATTTTGGCTTCTAGCTCAGCCGCCACCTAGGGAAACCTACCAAAACTGTGCATTTCAGAAAACTAGAGACCTGGGGGAATCCAAGATGGGATGACTTGTCGAGCTCTCACCAGGTTCTGTTACCCAGAATCCTTTGCAAACCTCAAAATGTGGCAAAAAAAACATGTTTTCCTCACATTTAGGTGACAGAAAGTTCTGGAATCTGAGAGGAGCCACAAATTTCTTTTCACCCAGCGTTCCCCCAAGTCTCCCAATAAAAATGGTACCTCACTTGTGTAGGTGGACCAAGTGTTTGTGACAGGGAAGAGCCAAAATTGAGGGGGAACCAAAGTGGGTCCAAAAGGGCAGTTTGAACAAAAAACATTTTTAGGCTGACAAGTGCAGCAGTAATTTTATCGGTATAGATGAGACAATGCTGGGTGCTAGGAATTTTGTAGATTACTGCAGATTCCGGAAGGTTCCATCACAAAAATGTGGGAAAAATGTGTGCTTTCCAGCAAAGTTGCAGGTTTGTAGTGCATTGTGGGTAAGGAAATGGTGCGGGGTGCATGTGAGGCACACCACCCTGGAATCAACAAGATGTTTAGTTTTCAGATGTGTCTAGGTCATGTGGATTTTTCTACATGGCAGCGTCCCAAAGTAAAAAAAAGTGTAGCCCTCACCATTCCAAGTGGGACGATTCTGAGAGTTACCAAGCTTTTATGGCCCAAATGTAAAACAAAAACCAAAAATAATCAAATGACCTCTTGCTTGCCATGGGATAAAATGTTTTAGTGTGCGGGGGAGAGCTGAAAGACTGTTAGCCCCTTCAGTTCGGGTGGGGGCATAACCAGGCCCATACTGGTTGGTAGCCACCACCCCACTATTTTCTTTTATTTTTTTGTTATTCCCTGGCATCTAGTAGACTTTCTGTCCCCCCGGGGTGTGGATCAGGGGTAAGTGCCCAATCTGCCCACTGGTGGGCAGAACAACTTTGGCCCCATTTATTTGGGGTGCGGGTATGGCCATACTGCCAACCTCTTATTTTGAAAAACAAATCTTCCCTGGTCTCTGGTGGGCTTTCTGCCCTTGCCAAAGGGGCCGCTCCCCTTATTTGAAATAGCCCACACAAAAAAATATTCCAAGGTGTCTAGTGGTTTCTGCCCACCGGGGGCAAATCCGCCTAAGTATACTAGGACGATCTGCCTCCAGGGGGGCAGAAAAGGCCTAAAAATATTTTGCCCCCGCCCCCGGGAGTGGCCCTTGCCAAAGGGGCCGCTCCCCTTATGCATTAGTATATAAAAACAAAAAAATCCCTGGTGTCTTGTGGTTTCTGCCCCCAGGGGGGGCAGAAATGGCCTAATAATAATCCCCCCCCAGGAGCGACCCTTGCCTAAGGGGTCGCTCCCCAAACATAAAAAAATAAAAGTAAACAAATATTTTTTTTATCCCTGGTGTCTAGTTGTTTTCTGCCACCAGATCGGCCTAATAATATTGGGCCAATCTGCCCCGCGGGGGGCAGAAATGGCCTAGAAATAATTTTCCCCCGAGGAGCGGCCCTTGCCCAAGGGGCCGCTCCCCAAACATACAAAAAAAAAAAAAAAATTAAGAACTTTTTCCCTGGTGTCTAGTGGATTTCTGCCCTCCCTGGGGGCAGATCGGCCTAATAATTTTATTAGAGCAGAAACAACAAAAAAACAAATTGCCCCCCTGGAGAGCGGCCTTTGCCCAAGGGGCCGCTCTCCTTATTTAGTAAATAAAAAAATCCCTGGTGTCTAGTGGTTTCTGCCCCCCTTGGGGGCAGATTGGCCTAATAAAAATAGGTCGATCTGCAGAAATGGCCTAGAAAAAATGTTGCCCCCAGGGGAGCGACCCTTGCCTAAGGGATCGCTCCCCACAAATAAAAAAACAAAAAAACAAACAAAAAACAATCCCTAGTGTCTAGGGGGGTTTCTGCGCCCCCTGGGGGCAGAAACAGACAAAAAATAAATTGCCCACCTGGAGAGCGGCCCTTGCCCAAGGGGCCGCTCTCCTTATTGAAATAAACAAAAAAAATTCCCTGGTGTCTAGTGCCATTTCTGCTGCCCGATCGCATCGCGATCGGGCAGGAGAAATGCTCAGAGATGCCTGAAAGGAGAGGAAAGGCCTTTCCTCTCCTTCCAGGCTTCTCTGACCCCCTCCATGTGATTGGAGGAGAAATGCTTTGCATTTCTCCTCCGATCCGGCGCTGGAAGCTGAGCTTCCAGCGCCGGAGGGAAGGCCTCTGATGAGGTCAGCGTGCGAAAGCGCGCTGACGTCATCAGACGCCACGGGGGCTCACAGGGGGGGCGGGGTGGAAGTGGAAGCGACCCTTCCATCCCTGCCTGGGGAGGGGTGTGCCTGGCCATCGGAAGGAGCGCTAGCGCTGCCCTCGGGGGCCCATAGCAGGACGAGGTGGTTTTGAAGCGGTTAAGGGAGCCAAGGCCAATACCGTAACACTCCAGCACCCTCGCAATGCGTACTGTCTGCAAAGCAGACAGTGAACATTCTAATGGTGCTGGGCAGGGCCCCCCCCCAGCATTAACTTTCCTACAGCCTTTCCATGGCGGGCCCCCACCATGGAAAGGCTGTCAGAAAGCTGAGTTGTAATCAGCCAGGCGGCACTGAGTTCAGCGCAGCCCTAACTGAGCACAACTGAGGCCGCCGTCACCACATTGGGAACCATATTCCTGGCGGGGAGAGTGGTCTTTAGGCGGCCCTGCCTGCCAGAGTTGTAATGCGGCTGGAAGGCAGCAGTCCGACCGTCACGATGAGTATGGTGATCATTGGACCCCACACTCATAATGAGGGCTTAAGACTAATGTCCACTCCAAAGCCCGGACCCATAACCTCAAGTACAGTCTCCTTGGTGCAAGTCAGGGATGAATTAAGCACACATTGCAGCCTTGGCTGAATTGTGCATTAGTGTTTTACTGCTGCGCAATCATGAATGTAATCACTGCGTTTGAAATTCAGATGTAAATTTATCAGAATATAAATTTCAGATCATGGTATAAAAGCTATGACATACATCTGGTCGAACAAGGTAATATAAGTTGAGAAACGTCATTTACACTCAACTTCAGAGGAGGGCAGCATCCTTTCTACAATTATTATTTATTATTGGATTATATAGCGCTTACTACCCCTGACAAGGCGTTGGATGAGTATGCCGTTTATGCTTATCTTTTTTAGACTAACACAAAACGAAAGGAAGATTAACTCAAGTAAGTCATGGCGCCTGGACACGCCCCCAACAAACTTAAAACACTGTGAGCCACAGGTCACATTAAGCATTGGCAAGGCCAATAGATCTGGCCTTTTCGGGAATGCACTGAGAGACAACATCAGTGGCAGACACAGGGAACATACATAGAGGCATACAAGCTCACACTCAGAGAAGACATACTCAGACATGAACACACTTTCAGACAGATAATCCTACAGGCACGTCTGTGCACACAGCAATGCCAAATTATAATTTTGTGTAGTTCACTTCCAAGATTCAGTAAAGGAACTACGGAAAAGTAAACTGTAACTAACATTTCATACCTCAGATCTCTGTAATACGGGGCCAGTTAGATAGAAAAACAGAATTTAAGTGCGAACCATCAAGTGTCAACATTCAAGGCATGCCACGAAAACTGGAAAAAGATAAACAGCCACAAATAAAAACTACACTCTTTAAAATAGTTCAAAATGTTGAGTTGCATTAGATTAATATACCTGCTATTGAAATATTTGTGCAACTTGCACGCCACATGTTTGAATCACATCAGGCATATAGTCATTCTTTCCAAACTAAGTAATGCTTGCAACTGTTCTGTGCAACCACATAAAGCCACTATACCATGCCCGAAGCATTGTAAGTAGAAAAGTGGGTTTTCCCTAAAGTAGTTATTGTGGAACTGGAATTAGGAGAGCAGTTTTATTTCAACAATTTCGCTTTTGTGAAAAAAGGTAGATATTTAGAGCTGACTGTTTAAAAGTCCAATGAACAAAGTATTTTATAGCTATCGAAAAGGAAAGGTTACCTTCTGTTGCAGACAGAGAGGAGAGGATTATGGTCCATCTCCCTTTTCTTTGCTCAGCAGCCGGCTTTATAAGAAGTAACAATGAACAGAGTACATTTCCCCTGAGCAAGTAAGCTGGGACTGAACTGCTCATAAAGGTGGCTGCTGAGAAAATAAACATAAAACATAATCTTGCCCTGCAGGAGTCCTTATCGTGGGCTGAATCTCTTGGTCTCAGTGAATTAGAGCCTTCAGCAAACAGGTTATTTGGAGCTCCCCAGGTCAAAGGTGGCACATTTCCTTACCTGACTGAATCTGTCAGATTCAATAAGAAATATTTTCTGAAGATATCTTAGCACAGGCAAGAGTCATTGAGCTAAGTGAGAACTTGAAATGTCTTGAACACATAACATGCAAATACATGAAACACATCTCAGTAAAAAGATAAATGCGATTCAGAGATGAATGCTGACACAATTAATTTGTAGCCTCATGCAAAATTCAAATAATCCTTACAAAACTTGAGTCAAAGGCATTTGTATGCTATCTCTTTTTTTCAAATTTCTGTATTCAAATGTTATGCTAAGTAACAATAACAACTTCAAATGTAACCACCTACCGTGTCATTTTGACAGTAATTACCAGCTGCACAACAAGCCACAGTGTCACTTTCAGATAATAATCAACAGTGCAATTAGATATCGATGTGGATCTTAAGCAATTCTTTGTAGTTAGTAGTCACCGCCATTCATGTCTCCAAGTAGACCGCATCAAAGAGATGCCACGTGTCTCTTGGGCAGCTCGGAGCAGTTCTGAGTACATTTCTGATTCTTCATTGCAATAGGTCAACTCAGTAGTGATGACGCAGAAATGAAGGTTTTACATTTATTAGCGCTTAAACGTAGTGCCGCAATAATCAAGTGTGACTTTAATCGAAATAATAAAGATTGTACGGGGACAAATGTGCCCTCAGAGTAGTTTGCCAACATTTATAAGCGTGCTTTATATAACGTGATGTATTAGAATTGCACGAATTTGCCATAATCGTAAACGTGTGCTATGATTTGCTTGTTTGAAATGTTTTAGCTTAGCATAACTTTAGTGGAGGCTTTGACCTAGTTGCCTGGTCTCACGGTTTAGATGCTCGTGTTTTTCCAATGTGCTAATAAACGTGTATTTCTGCTTGAAGCTGTACTTTTCCACTGAGATCGTTCACATGCTTATCTATAAGGTTTCGTGCCAGCCTGGCATCTTCTTCTTTGCTCCAAGGTCAATCTGCAGGTGCGGACAATGGAAGCTCTGAAAGTGAGTTAATTGGTATAAAATGTTGCAACTTACGTACCCGTCTCCAAGGATAATGTATGCCTAGGTAGAAGCTTGAGAAATGTTGTTTTTGATTGGACAATTTGAAGCCAACCTATGAACCCTCCAATGGAAGACCCTACTGGATTTGAACTGTTGTCTATTTAAACCAGGTGCACGAGAAGAAAGCAGCCATTACCAGCCATTGCCCGCCATTTGCAGGACTTTGCAGCTATTATGGCCCACCTTGCTGCGACGCCATTTTGAAAGAGACTCTGATGCTTTCTCTAATCGAGAGAAAGAGACTTTAAGAAATTCTCGCCCTAGAGACTTTAACTTTGATTTGTCCCTTTGCATGAAGTAATAGTTTTGTCCCTTTGCCGCTGAGAGGCGAATGCCCCGTCCACTTTGCCCCCCTTTGCCCCGTCCCATGCTGATCGAGACCGGTATCCATGCTGATCGAAAACCGGTACCTGTGAGACGAAGACTTCCTTGAATGCTGATTGTAATTGGTAAATATGAAAGGAAATTGTACAATTGCATTGTGTTTCTTTTAGGTAACCAACTGCTGATTTTTTATAAGAGCCCTAGCTAGGAGTTTTCTAAATTAATGTTACTAAATTGTTTTTGCATGAAGTCCCACATGCAGATGCTAATTCGAGGTTAGATGAGGAATCATTGGTGCACGATGCAATTTGAGACCTTGTTATGCTGACTAATGTATTCAATTAGCTCATTACAGATTATAGTTTTAGTGGTTTGCGTTGCTATTATCCATTGTTATTCAAATACTGCATAGATTACATCTTTTCCGCCGTTATGGACAGCTATTAATGTTCATTTACATATATCAATTGGTGTTGAGACACATCTATATTGTGCTAGCTTTGTTAATATAGGGAAATAAATTCATTAACTTTGAATAAACTGGTGTGGTTATTCATGGCCGAAAGGTCATGGTTCGCCGAAATGTATTCTGGATTAATTGTTAAGTGTTATGTTGATCAGGGTATTGCTTATGTTCGTTATTGATTATTGATTAGATTAAATTGATTGATCTCGGGTGAAGAGAGTCTCACTTAGCCAAAAGATTCATCGACCCGAAGAGCTTCCAAACACAGGTAAATTATTAGGGAGGAACGCTCTATCAGTAGCCACTGCTTTTGTGCTGGGGTTCGTTCCTATCCCCAGTGTTTTACCACTAAGCGTTTGGCTGGTAGTAATGCTATGCCAGTCACTTTCCGCGTGACCTGGGGTATTTTCTCTACCTAGCCCATGGGTGCTACCTGTGGAGATAGTTCGCTGTGCTTACTAGTAATTATGTATGTTTGTGCAACATTGTCCCAGAAAACTCGAAACCCCGCTTGCCCATGCTAAATGTAGGAATCCTGCTTTGGGCATCAACACCTGTCACAGTGGTTGTCCGCCGCTGCGCTGTTCTACGGGGGTGTAGTATATGCGATGCATTTATACGAAATGTATTAGACGAAGTCTACTGCTGGGAAGAATCTCGCTTAGTTCACGTGTTATCTGGCTTCTAACTGGATGTGTGCCCTGACCGTGTACATGATGATGAATGTGCCTTAATTATAAAGGGCCCCATATCTGAATATATACAGTTCCCAGTAGCTGGAATTTTGCTTTTTCCTCTCCAAGCATAGGGAACTGTGGATGCAGTGGCAACACATTACCAGCGAGTACAGGAATGGAGCTTAGGCCATTTTCCTGAGCTTTTCCCAGGCCTGATGGTGCAATGGATTGCTTTGGCTTCCTAAGGGCGGTGTTTTTTTTAACCACAGTATAGTTTTCAAAGGAGTGGGGCATGCCACATCTCGTTTGACGGCTAGATGGGCCATATACTTTTGGGGGTGAAAAAGTTTGCTTGTGTGCGTATATAATATGGTTCCGTGTTTGGAGCAGCGTGTTAATCACACATTTTGTGGGGTCAGTCTAGTAAGTAGTGTCGTGAGTGTTTAAACCAAGCTTTAATTTAGGGGTATGGGTATATTGTCAAAATAATATAGGAATTTGGGGAGTATGACTATTTGGTCAGGTCCAGTCTACCAGCAATTGAGACCAGTAATTTCAGTCATCGACTTGTCCATCCAGTTGGTTAATGATGCTGCCATAGCTTAGCCTAATTATTTCGTCCCTGTAAGAACGTATCCAAATCTTTATTAATTGATGGGAGTGGTGCATTGGTCAGTGGAAAATCAAGACTCGCATGGGCTGTGCCCGGCGTGAGTGGAAATACAGATGATTTGTCCCAGTTTAAGGTCATGCCATTCAGACCTCCACATCTTGGGAATACTCTGAGTTTAGAGTTAAAGCTTTCTTGTGGGTCTCTGATATATAGTGTAGTGTCATTCATGTAGAGATAAATTAGTAGGGGCCTTTCCATGAATCACAGGGCATATTGTGCATGATGCTGTCACAGTTTAGCTGCTAAGGGGTCCAGGGAGAGGTCAAACAACAACAGTGACAAGGGACACCCTTGTCTAGTGTTTGTCTATTGTTATATGGACACAAAGCTGCCCATTTATGTTTGGTCTCAGGATTAATTAGGTTTTATTCTGTACTCTGTACAGGAACAGCTTAAGCATGCCCATGGAGGCCATTACCGTAAACGGATAATCCCATTCAAGTGAGTCTTAGG
Organism: Pleurodeles waltl; assembly: GCF_031143425.1. NCBI lineage: Eukaryota > Metazoa > Chordata > Amphibia > Caudata > Salamandridae > Pleurodeles > Pleurodeles waltl. The sequence continues at coordinate 727,623,219 of NC_090445.1, forward strand.
GCCTCATTACGATCTTGGCAGTCAGATGAGCCGACCGCCAAAGCTGCGGGGAGGAAGCTGCCGTCATTCTGGCAGCCTCCCACCGAGTCGTATTACGATGTTTCTATCGGGCTGACTGGTGGAAACATCATATTACAATGTTTCTGCTGGTCAGACCAGTGGAACAGTGCCACAGCACTGGCCTCGGAGGCTAATGCTGTGGCACAACAGCGCCATCGGAATGGGCACTGTCTGCAGAGCCAGTGTTGTAGGGACACTTGCAGAGCAGACAGTGCACATTCTGAGGGTGCTGGGCAGGGGGGCCCTGCACTACCTATGCCCATGTGGCCCCCAGCACTGGCTTTCGACCAGCCATTTCACGCTGGCACAAAGAGAACTTATGATCAGCACGGCATCATTGAACTCAGCACCTCTATAGCTGACCACAACGCTGACCACAGCCACCCCATCAGGATCCATGATTCTGGTGGTGGCAGCAGTCCCCTGGTGGTACAACTGACATGGTTGTAATCTGGCAGTCGGGCCGCCAGGAGTGGGGTAGTCCAACCGCCACCATGAAATTCATAATTTGGCCCTTAGACTTTTGTGACATCTAAAAAGATTTAACAGTGTTTGTCTCTGGGATGATCTGATGTAGCAACACAAATAGCCTGCGCAGATTGTGGGCTGTTGATCATCCAGGGATAAAGCCTGCTTAATCAGCAATATTAGACTTGTCAGCAGTGGCAAAACCCGGGAGGGGCTATTATAGCCACATTTTTGACATTACAATTGATTAAGTAGAGGGCTTTGTAGGATTCACAGCTGTATACAGCTTTGGGTGGTTTTAAGATGGTTATTATGATAGCTTCTTGCATGCTTTGGGTAGTCAGTTGTTGCAGCCTCCGCATAGACCTCTAGTACATTTAACCTCTCCTGAGTCCAACACTTTTCTTTTCCTACTGTTGCACAGGCTGGAGAGAGAATAGTACATTTATACAGTATATATATATATATACATATATATATATATATACTAGGATACCAGTACTGTATCTTCTACCGAAGTTACATAAGAATCCTTTGAAACCCCCAGGGAGGCCTATTGTTTCTGCTATTGGGTCCTTATTGGAGAATACCTCCAGATATATTGATTACTTTCTCAGACCTTTTGAATTGGCACTTCCAGCTTCTCTTAAGGATACTACATATTTTCTAACATTGATGGAGAACATTGATTGGGAAGTTGACTACACACTTATGACTCTTGATGTAGGAAGCCATTATTCCAGCATTAGGCATGGCCTTGGCATTCAAGCTGTAAGGCACTTCTTGAGAGTTTGTTCCATCTCCTTGCTACTGCATACAGAGATGATAATGGACATTATCCTCTGCTGCTTAACTAACAACTTTTTTACTTTCAAAACCTAGGTGTATAACCAGGCACAGCGATGGGCACCTGCTTCACCCCAGCTGTGCATATTTATTCATGGGCTGGTGGGAGGAGCAGGTGTGCACAAAGATGCAAAATTTTGAAACACCAGGTGGTCGTGTGGATCAGGTTCATTGAAGACATGTTCATTATATGGCATGAGGATGAAGGCTCAGATGGGAATGTTGTTGCCACCTTGAACAGCAATCCCTATAACATACAACTTACTGCAAACATCAGTAGGTCCAAAATTGAATTTTTGGATGTGGAAGTGGAAATTCAGGGGGACCAACTTCAGACTAGACTACATCGTAAGCCCACTGCTGGTGAGCTCCTATGGGCGAAACACAATTGTAGTACATGGCAGGATTATGAAACAGAAAAAGGTGTGATGTATGACAGTTTTTTAAACAGAGGATACAGCAAGAAGGTAATTGACCAAGCAGAACGGAAGGTAGAGAGAACTGAGAGAAATAACCTTTTACATCCTAAGCAGGAATGTGGGGGGGGGATAAATCAGAGAGTGTAAGATGTATTACCACATTTTCAAAACAATCACAAGGTTTTTAAAAAATCCTGAAAAAGAACTAGCATAACCTAAAAACTGATCCTGTACTGGACAAATACTTATATGAAACACCACAGGTTACATTTAGAAGGAGTAGCTCCCTGGGGGATAGACTCATTCAGAACTTGGTAACGGATGGCAATCCTGGTAAACACATACATGACATCAAGGGGTTCTTTTGTTGCATGCAGGCCTGTAAGAACAGTCCGAATTGTAAGAGTCTTACCATACCTAACACAAATAGGACACACTTTATCAAAGGGAATTACTATTGCAATATTACATATTGTGTGTTCTGTCTTATTTGTCTGTGTTACAGAATGTACACACATTCGAGCAATAACCATCAATATCCTGTGGCAAGGCATTTTTATGAGATGCATTTTTGCAATGAGAATTTGCTTAGATATGCTGTCATTGATGCAGTCCACTCGGATGTAAAAGGTGGTGATGGGTAGAAGAGATTTAGAATACTGGAAACTAAATATATTCTTGACTTTGACACAATGGTACCCAATGGACTGAATTCCAAGAAAGAAATGTCAGTAAGTGCAGGAATGTAAGCCTTCAGAGTTTGTTTACTGTATAGAACTGATTTTAATGCTTAATTGTATGTTTGTTTTTACACAGGAATCATGTACTGCACTGTGATGGGAGGACCAGCCGAGTTACGCACAAACTTGCTTTGTATCGTCATTCACAACAGTCACAGCCCACATGGGCAAGATTTGAAATGAAGGCAACCTGCATGGCACAGATCATTTAAGCTGCATGGTAGCATGGTATTTTGCATGCAAAATTTTGGGAAATTCTATTTTCCAGTTCCCTTGTAGGGCGATCCGTTGTATGACTATTACTATGTATCATACGGACACTTGCACCAGGTATTAGAATTCTATTGTCATTACAGCCTGTTATTACTGTTTGGTCAATGTGGTCTGATTAATACGGTAGTGCAGACGCACAGACCCCCATACAAGAATCTTGATTATTTTTGCTGCACAAGCCGATGTACCAACTTGAAATCACGGGAGCCATACTGTATCTGCATGGGCTCTCGTGTTACAGTCACCACATGGTGGGGGCATAGATTTGACATTAGTTTTTGGCCCAATAACTTTGCTGAGGTAGCAGGAGAAGTGCTAATCCTAATTACTAATCACCCTCATGCCGGCAATATGGGGATTGTGCAGTTTGTTCACAGGTAACGTTGACAGTACATTATGTAACTGTGGGTTAAGTCCCATTTAAAGACAATAATATTTCCTTTTCCTGCTGGGTCATGACGTATACTAATATATTGTATTAGTGTATCAACGCAATAACAATGAATGATTTATTTTTCCATGCGAATCTGGAGGCTGCTTGCACTGTTTCTGTTTTGTATTCATTACGATTTGGTGTGTTTTTGATATTCATGAAACTGGCTTTGTAAAGACCACGTCAGCTTCTTCTAACCAACTGTGATCAAGGCTCCGGCCGAAACTCGTTGGCCTGGACACTTTAGGTGAATAAACTGTGAATTCCATGCTGGTGGTGTCGGTGACATCCTTTACTTGTGGATCTGTACTGAGCATATTTGCTCAGACGGACCGCTGTGACATGTATATATATATATGTATATATATGTATATATATATATATACACAGTCAGGTGCCCTATCTCGCTTGCACCAAAGGACTCACACTCCAAGGCAGGTTGTTTGAAAAAAGAAGTTTAATAGCAACCTGTGTTGATATCAATGAGATCTTCTTCACAGCCGATACAGAAACAGAGTGCACCACAACCTTTAAAGACAAACAAAACTCCACACAACAAAAGTAGTAAAAAGACTATACCACACTCACAGTTCCATGGAAGAAATAATTTGCTCAACCAAATTACATAAATCATGTAAGTCGCAGCATAACATCCTACAATCCAAATACATTTAATTGAATGTCCTTTATCAGACTTGTCCATAAATCACAAGAAAAACCCGACTTAAATATATCACCTATATCATATATGTAAAACTTTGTCAAGAAATATGTACATTACAGAATATGTGCTTTATTCAACATGGATTTCAACATGTTTAATACATAATATTCCAAAGTTAATGCCAAGTGGCCATTCAATCCTCCTTTATAAGTTAAAAAAGATCAAAAGCATCTACCCAAAAACACCCAATATGTAATTGTGTAATAACCGTGCACACCCAAATATATGTATGTAGTGGAACACAGTACACAAATATATACGTAATACAAAGAAATAACCCATATTGCAAAAAGTGTGAAAAAATAAATAAAAATAAAATGATAAAAATAAATAATCATGACTATGTAACTAAACAAATGAAAAACCCTTGTATTCATATATCACAAAAGAAAGAGCATAAAAGGCTGGTACCAATTACTTCTTATTAGGGAATGAGCCTCAGCCAACATGAACAGAGAGTTCCTCATCAAAATTTAGACCCAGCGGAGCCTTACAATTGAGACGTACAATATAATCTGACTCCATGATCCGAAGTTTCCTTTCCCTGTCGCTTCCTCTCGTAGTCGCCACCACCCTGTCACTGCAAAAGAAAGAGTGCTTATCAGGTTTTTGTGAGTGTAATTGTTTCCAATGTCTTGCATCTGGATAACTATGAATAATATTCCTAATATCTCTTAAATGCTCAAAGATCTGTTTTTAACAGAAAAGATGGTACTACCTATATAATGAAGACCTGGGCATATTAGAACATAAACACAGAAATCACAGCTACATGTTATAAATGTATTGATCTTCTGCCACTGCCCATTGGGCAAGAGGTAGGTTTTCATGTTGTTGCTACCCCTACATGCTTTACACTTCCCACCCTTGTAGAAGCCACTCTGTTCTAATAGCCAACCATCACACTTAGAGTCTACTTTAATGTCACTGTGTACCAGCATATCGCTCACTGACCTCGATTTACGGTAGGTAATCAAAGAATATGGTGAGACTTTATGTCCAATAACAGGATCAGATTTAACCAAATGCTAATGTTTGGAGATCACTCTTCTGAGTTCATCTGATTCTGCATTGTAAGTAGCAATCAGCCTCACCTTCCCTTCATCACTAGTGGTCATGGGTTTCCTAGCAAAAAGATCCTTTCAGGAAACAGTGCTCACTCTCTTTTTAGCTGCCAATAGTACTTTACGAGGATAACCGCTTGCTTGAAATCTATGTAGCATAATGGTCTCTTCCCACTCATAGGTCTCCATGCTGCTGCAATTCCACCTGGCCCTGAGGAGCTCCCCATAGGCAATACTCCACTTCAACCTGGTTGGATGATGACTATGCAAATGCAACAAACTTTTACCTGGTGTTTGTTTACGATGAAGGGAAGTCTGAACTCTACCCTCCTTGATTTCCACATGCACATCCAAAAATCCATTACATTATCGTGTACCTAATGTGTGAAAGATAAGTTCAGATGGTTGTGCGAAATATACAACAAAAAGTCCCGTAAGAGGCTAATAGGGCCATCCCAAATTATAAAGATATCATCAATATATCTTGTCCAGAGAGCTTTGTGCCCATCCAACCTTCATTGTTCTCCGTCCAAATATGTTGCTGCTCCCACCAACCCATGAAAATGCCTGCAAAACTTAGGGCAAAGCAACTGTCCATTCCTGTCCCGGTAACTTGTCTATACCACTTGTTTTCAAAAAGAAAGAAATTGTTATTCAAACAAAACTTCAACATATCCAAAAAAATCATGTTATGGTCATACAAATGGATGTCTTTGTCCCAAAAACAATGTCTGCAAGCACCATTCCCCAACTCATTATCAATGCAAGTATACAGTGGTACCATTGATGTGGTGTCACTGTATACTTGCATTGACGTGGCACCTGACTGTGTATATTTAGCGGCTGCCAGCGTCCGCAACTCACACCGACTCTGTTACGGTGGATGTGGCTGGAAGGTGCCAGAATCTACACTAGTTCTCCAAGCTTCTCCGGTAAAGAAATACACACAAAATTCAAAAGCACATTGATGACACACTCAACTCTTTTCAGCGTATAATGCCTTGTTCACAAGGACAAGGCGTTATATGCTGAAATGCATTGGCTGTATCATCGATGTGCTTTTGAATTTTGTCACACATACTGCGGAGTGCATGTGTTTCTTTACTAGAGAAGCTTGGAGAACGGTGGAAGCAATGACCCGACCCGCTCGGCAGAATTAGGGCCTAAGAGCGGATTATATATATATATATATAGATACATACATATATATATATATATATATAAATATATATTTCAAAATGTATATATATACAAGTATATATGGGTAGTTATATTATTAAATTAAAAAAATATATATTATACATTATTTAATAGTTTTACCTTATAAATGTGTTAATAAACATACACACATACATATGTATATTTATATATGTTTTTGTATTATTTAAATATTTTTAATTTACATTATATTACTGTTACATGTTAGTATATTTAATGTTTAGTATTTTTAAGTACATATGTCTTAAAAACTATATTTTTGTATATATTTGTTATATTGGTGAATAACTATATTTTTTCCATATTTTGCTATTTACAATTATAAGTGTAGGGAAACAATATTTTGGTGCTCAATATTTTTGTCACAATATTTTTATATCACGATATTTAGAGTTTCGATATTTTGTCAGTGAAACATATTGGGACGCTTGAAACTTCTTGTAGTATTGTAAGAGCTCAGAGATGAGATCTACCATTTCGTGCAAGGTAGGCCCAGATGCAGTGGTGATGGAGGTTATGTCACTGGCAGCCCAGCGTTTTTTTAAAACTATGGTTGCTCACGTTTTCCCCTTTCTTTTCTCTTCTCCTTATGCTCTGGCTTTAGCATAGTTACCAAGGTAGTTGGCTTTGCGGTCCCCAACATTGTTATAGTTACTTTACATCTAAACCAGTACATAATTTGTAAATAAAAACATGCCGGTGCCCAAAGCCTTCTTTTTAAAAAAACGGCTGCTGCAATTAAATGTGCGAACACGGAATACTGAGGCATCGTAATCCTGAATCCATCACGGGCCTCTTTAATCCATTTAAACCTACTCCCTGGCCCTTCATCTCCCTCTTGCAGCTTTCTGCTTTCCTCCTTTGTGAGGCTTTTTCGGTTTTCTTTCCTCCGTCTTTCCCATATGTGTCTTTTGCTCGCACTATATACTTGAGGCAGAAAAATAGGTACGGGCCCTGAAAAATAAGTGCTGGTGCTCTGCACCAGAAACAACAAGCACAAATTAAACACTGATGTAAGCTCTTCTCTAATTATGTCAGTGTTGTGCTGTTTGAGGGTTTATTCTAATAGTTAAATTTTCTGCTCTAGTTTCTCTAAAAGGTATCTGAGGGTTTTGGTGATGCCCTGTTGTTTAGCAATGCATTGGCCCTACATTGAAGGCCTCTCACAGGCTGGCTGGCCTAAGGTGTTACTATGAGTTTCTTTCAGAATAGTGCTGTATGTATCTCATCTCTGAATAGTTTATATAGTAGTGGTCTTGGGACAGATGCCACAGTCTTCCACTCCCTTGCATTTCTGGGAGTTTCATTTACGTTACAACGGGTAAGTGGCCTGGCAGTGTCAGAGCTAAGTGCGGTGTATATTCAGTCCAAGTACTAACATCCCTTGTAGCTATTCAATAGTCTAGTCTGGAACACATATTGAAGGATACTGAGTGGTATGTTCCCTCTCTTTGGGCCTTACGTCTGAGTCTCTATATATTTATGAGGTCATTATCTTAAATTATGGTAAATAAGGCACTTGCTGCCGCTGGATATCGTCTTCTCTCCCCATGTGAACCATCTATGTGTGATTCAAATAAAGTGCTCAAATCACCTCCTTATATTATCGATTTGGGATCCAAAGCTTGTATTTTGCCACAAACCTCATTCAAGAACTCAAGTAATTCATATTCGGCCATAACTGTTGACTAGAGTAATATGGTTCTCATCCAACATATCATCTATTTGCATCTTTTTTGCAACTTATGGGCATATTTACAAGAAAACTTTGGTCCTAATGCACCACTTTTCTTGCGGCGCTCTTCCCCACCAAACGACACCATGGTTGCGCCGTATTTACAATAAGGTGCACCATGGCGGTCATTAGGACAATAGCGTAAACATTTTGACAATGAGATGTGAAAGCATACAATTTCTAGTTGAGTATCTCATTGAGAATTTCAGTAGAGGGCCCGTTTCACATAGGAAAACCTAGACTTTTAGTCTAAATTTAGACCAAAAGTCTAAGTTTACCTTTTGTGAATAAGGCCCAATCTCTTAGGAATAAATTCAGTCAAGATCAAGTTAGTCTCAGAATGAATCCAAGACAACGGCAGAGAGAATAGGACAAATTGTGTCTGAGTTAGAGTGCTCTCTGGGTAAAGAGCCTAGCAAGCATGGGGAGTCTAGCCTTCTCAAGCAAGTTTCTAATCTTAGTCCTGGAAAACATTTTTATAAAATTATACACTGCAACAAATTACAAAGCTTGAGTACATAATTTTCGGCTCTAGCCAATCAGCACTTGAAGTCTTGTGTGCACAGGGCAGCTTCCATTGAGATTGCAAATTTTAACAAAGAACATTCTAAGTACATGATACATTTAACTTTTATCAATACGACTATTAAATACTCCAGTTTCTTCCCTCCAGTAAGTGCGCATGATACATTTTCAAATGATTTAATTTGCATTGTCAAATATCTTTCTAGCAAAGCCTCTTCATGAAGAAACACTTTTAAGATGAATCCAACGTTGCAGTAATTCTTTTCATAGGTTACATGGTCAAGAAACAAAGCACTAACATTCTCTCTAATCATTTGTTTGTTACCGTAGTACATTTGCGTCATGAAATGTTATACTTATGATGCAGGTTAAAATTAACAAATAGGAAAGAACAAAGGAAAAGGAAAGAAATAGGAATTTGTCCTTGTTAGCGGCTCAACCAAGTACATGTTGTTGTGCAAGATACAAATGCAAAATCAACATTTAAATCCAGTGTTTAGTTAAGGCCTACAAAATCCCTCTGTACAGGTTAATGAAATAATGTTGTTATTGTCATAAAAGACTCTTTCTTAGCATCCAGCAAGCCAGGCAGCAAAATGTGGTTAAAGGAAAAATTAAAGTGTTGTGAATTATGCCATATCAGCGCACCATTTTTTATTTTGGGATATGTATAGAATTTAGTCACAAGGCATCCTTGATCTGGACAACCCAGCAGAGGTGGTGACCACAATGCCTCACATGCCCAACACAGGCCCCACTAACACCACAGTTCTAGAGGGGAGGGATAGGCTGGTTCAGTGTTCACTGTTGTGTACCTCACCAGGGGCTGCAGCTTTATCCATTCATGAAAGGACACCTAACCCGTCAAGGTCAGCAATCCCACCTCCATGCACCAGGCCCAAGTACTTTCTGCAGGAATCTGTGCAGCGGGGCCGCATGTGTGGCCAACTACGCATTTAGAATCAAAAGAAAGGTCATCACCCGGGCCTCCCAATCAGCTTTCCTGCACACATCTTACTGTCTGGAGGTTGGTCCTCGCCAGCTGAACCTGATTCTTGGCTCTTGCTATTCATATGTCTCACCTTGCCCCTCCTTAGTTGCTCACCCCTGCAGCCCCACTGAGCCAGTGAGTTTGCACCTTACAAGTGGTGATCACTCTACAGTCACATGTAAAGTATTTTATCTGTGACTGTCCAGCTTCACTTTACAGATCGCATCCTCAGATGTTTGCAGCAGCTTTGGCATTGCAGTGAGTTCTGGCTGTTTTTAAGTCGGTGTGCTTTTCTCTCAGGCTTAGCATTGCTTTATGTAGGCGCATTGCTATCTCTTGCATATGAGAAATGTTTGCCAATGCTTTCGTAGCATTCACTGCATTATTTTTGCCTTTGTTTCCCCTCGGTCTGAGGAGCTTTTCAGCCAGGTGACCTTCTTAATCTCTGGTCAAGCCACAACCCTGCTAGCTGTATTTATAGACTGTTCATTGACTATTAAACTGACAAAACTCCAAGGGGCTTCATTTATGAGAGAGTCACACAGTGCAAAGCAGCAAGTCACCTTGCTGCGCTGCAATGCTGCGCTACACTGCGTGACACGGAACGGGCTGGAATGCACCATCTTTATTAAGGCATTATGGTGCATTCTTGTCCTTTCGCATGCGCACGCACACAAATGACAACCTAGTGCCAATGTTGGCACACTTGTACCATGGTGCAAGGGTGCCTGTGTTGCATGCATGATTATTTTTGTGTAGGAAGAGACACCATCCTGCCCCAAAAAAATCCTGGGCAGCATTCTCCTTTTTTTATGTGTGCTGTAGAAAGCAACATCGTAGAAAGAGGAAGAAACAAAGAGAAATAGAGATATTTCTCCTCGTTAGTCTCCCCTGATAAGATGTAAGATTTGTGGTGCATTCCAGGTTTACAAGCTCTGTAAATCTGAGAATGTGTCATAATCCACAGGAGTTGCATGGGAACACCCACGTAACGGCCATGGAAAGCCTTCCCAGGGCAGAGTAATAGAACAATTTGAGTTGCATTGCTCCCGATTTTTTAAGCCACTCGGAGCCACGCAAAGTGACTTTGCATGGCTTCAAAAATCGGACTTAATTATCGCTCTTGCTCCACATTGCGTGGTGCAAGAGCAACGCAAACGGCCTCATCCATAGGTCCCCAGAGTTTTAAAACAAGAGCAAGCCAATATAACTTCATTTTTTTAGCAATCAATGGTATTCTATCTTCAAGCGCTGCAAATAAATAATACTCCTACACCATTTATGATGGGCGGATCAGTTGGTCTTGCTAGCACGCATGTTCTGCAGACACCCAGTATGCCAGTGACAAGCAATTAGCACGTTGCTACAGTTCCAGCTAAAGGAAAAGCACATTTATATGAACCTTGAAGGACATGAGGTCCCACTTTACCGCTAATTTGAATGTAGTGCCGACAAACAAGTCTTCATTCTTTACAACTGCTGATATTTTTAAAGGTCTTATAAATTTGCCTGTTAAATTAGGCACATCTAAGTAGTCAGCAGGCAAACCCTGTCATTACATAGCATTCAGAATGAGCCAGCAAGGCTGAACTCATACTGTAAATGTTATTATAGGCACCCGGCAACCGCCTACAGACTTAAGAAGTAGAACTGAGATGATATCAGTTTCAGAAGTTGCTTTAAAATACTATATAAAATGTATTATGCATGTGGCACCTCATGAACACTGATGCCTGCTGTGCAATCTTATGTAGGCAAGCATACAAGCACAAGCCTTTATAAATGCAACACATTTAGATTTTTATAGTCAATAGATTTTCCGTGCTGGTTGCAGTGTTTCATCACAGTTGTGCCAGTTGTGCTGCTTAGTAGCACTGTAGTTAAGGTGGGCACAGACATGACAGGGCCACCATTCTGGCAGGGTCTGCACCATTAAGTCAAGGATGTTATACAAAGTGACAGTCTCATCATTGTGTCAGGGTGGGCCATCATAATTGCGAGGAGAGACACAGAGGCCACTATCACGATGCAAAGGGCTGCAATGTGCTAAAGTGATCATTGTGCCAGAAATGGGCCCCTTTTATTTCATAGATGATCACTATTATGATCACTATTATGCCAGAGCTGTGCCACATTATGTCACAGTCAGTCTTAGGTCAGGGGGGCACTATTATGTCAAGGGGAACACAAAAAGTCCCAATCACATTGAACCAGATGTCGACAATCATAATGCTAAGAAAAGCTACAATAATCAAGGTGTAGATCATTGTTATGTGAAGAAGAGATACATGGCTCTGTGTCGTATGTCATTGGCCACTGTGCCAGAGGTAGACCACATTGTGTGAGGATCACCATTTTTCAGAAGTATGCCACAACGTGGTGAAGGAGGGCCACAATATCCACAGGCTGTCATTATGCAAAGGGGTGCAATTGTTACGTCAAGGAGGGCCACCATATGCCAGGGTTACCATTATACAGAGCACGGGTTACCTTTATATCAAGGAGGGCCACAATATACCAGGATCATTGTAAGACTAGGGCGAGCCACCATAATGTGAAGGCGAGGCGTATTATGCAAGGGGCACCACTATATCAGGAGTGTGCCCACCAGCCCCTGCCCCCAACACATATGGCCCTGCCAAATATGTATATGAACTTGAAGTCTTGTTTCTCCTTTACACCCTTTGTGCAAACACTGCAAGGCATCTCCTTCTGCTATTAGAGGAATGACTAGGATAGCAGAGGGAGAGTAATGGGTAATACGTTAATTACCCGCAGAGTCACGTGTCCGACTCCCCAGTTCAAGAAACAACTGTCAATATCACCATATTCAAGTATACCAATTTTGACCTTGAAACACCCATGGCCCTCAACCTGGTATTGTCTTGTCGCGAAAGATCAAATGAGTGTCGGCAGAACACCCTGCTTTTTAAACTGAAAATATGTGTCATGTCTCAATTATATGTAATGTAAAAACTAACCATAGAGTGTTCTGTGTAGCACCACCGCACTATTAGCATTTCTATAGCACATGGTTAGCCACATGAAGGCAATTGCAACACTTTTTCTAGCTTTAGATGGGCGTTCTAATGGTTTGTTGGGTCCATCTCAGGGCCAAGTCTGATTTTGTGAATGAGTGTGATCCTGTGTGAGGTGCATGTGTCAACTACCATGAGCTATGAGTGACTTTTCTCGGTTTTTGATAGGTTAGACCGGAAGGCTACACTAAATTCCTTACACATCTACCGAGTTTTTTTTTTTTTCAGTTTTATATTGCACAATGTAGGCTAAGGCCATGATTCCGAGTTTGTCAGAGTGAAGATGCTTGTTATTGCATCTGATAAATAATGCTACACAGGGGCATGTTATTTATTAGGTGCAATAAATAACACCTATTACAAGTTTCTGGGAGATAACATGCACATTTTGTTGTTTACCGCATAAAAATCTGCATGCTACATTAAATACACTTTTCTCCTGTTAAATTCTGTCAGGTTTGACCTATCAAAAATTAACTAAGTGTTAGATATTTAACACATCGGAAGATTAATAGATGTGGTAAATGTCACCCAACTTGGAATGCCGATCCCTGTGCAACTTGTCAGAAAATTTCCACCAGCTTGTAATCAGGACATAGGTTGAAGAACAGAGCACTTCACAGAGGAAAATGAGGTAACATAATGCAGATAAGAAATATAAAATGTTGGCTCAGTAGGACAAAGCAGTAGTATTGGTAAAAAGGAAACATGGAATGTATAATTATCCGAGGTAAACAGGGACCTCAAATAAACAGATATATAACTTGTGGGCGAGATGCAATCCCAGTGTTAATGAGGCACGAACACCTCATATCTCTTATTTAATGCCATTTTAGTCTTCCATTGCATACTCTTTGCTGAGCGACTCAATTAATATTCCTCGCCTGGCCTCCATCATCTAGGCAAACCTTATTTTTGGCTGGTCTAAGGTATTACATGGCTTAAATGGATTAAGACCGAGTAAAAAAAGATGAGAACTGTACACTACATCTCAAGCAGACCTTATCGTAATCACCCTGGCGTAGACTAGTGACAGATCATTCATTTACTGGGAGCGCCATCATTGACAGCACATGGTTCACTCTTGCTTTTGAACTGACCAGCAGTGCATGTGACTGCCTCCAGGGTTTGGAGACAGTGGTATCACTCTTGTCACCTAAGTCTCCTTGCATGTTTATGCCTGGACATTGTGCCACATGGGTGATTGCAACCTTGGACAGACCAGTTGAACACTTTTGATATTATGGCATCCGTGGGTTTCAGTCAGTTTGTTTAAGATCCAACTTACAGACATGGCAATGCACATTCATGATGAATTTTAAAGGAGAATATTTAGGGATTCTACGTACTCCCCTTTGACTGATGCTATGGTGATTCAGACTCTGGCATAAAACGCCTCACCCAGAGTTCTATAATGGGCAGCGGACTCCTCTAAAACAGTATCTCCTCTTGCAGTTTTCAGACAAAATTAAAATATTGAGTTAGAGATATATTGAGTTTTAAATATCGTGACACAGAAATATCGTTCACAAAAATATCGTTCACAAAAATATGGCTGTTTTAAGGTAAGAAATATCGTTTTTAGGTTTCTTTATGAGTTTAAATATTTTAATTGTCTATGTTTATATTGTTTGTATAATTGTTGTTAATGTTTTTAAATACAGTTTATAATTTTAGCTTATTTATATTTTTTATTTAGTTATAAAATAGTAACTAATACCGTTGTAGCAGGTGTGAGGTAGGGGTACAGGGTGGGCAATTAATTAAGTATAATTAATTCATGTATTTTTGTATGATATTAAATACTTATTTGATTATTAAATATATAATTTGTGCAAATACTATTTTTATGTTATAGTTTAGGTGCAGGTTGTTGTGTTTGTTGGGGTATAGGGTGGGAAGTTAATTAAATAAATATAAATTATTATTTATAAATTATTGATTATGCAAATTGTGTAATTATTATAATTTTAAAATTTAGATATATGTTTAATGTGCTACTACAGTGTGGGAATTTAATGAAATAAGTATTAAATAATTTTTTCTTATATTAAAATTTTAAAAAATTTATAAGTATTTCAATTGTTTAACTGATTTTTTTTATCTATATAGTTAATTTAATGGTAATAGTTTTGAAATTAATACTTGTATTGAAATAAGGTATGTGTTTAAAGTGAACTACTTTCCCTATTGTTGCACAGACTGGATTGAGAATATTAAATATTACCTCTCTTGAGTCCAACGCTTTCCCTACTGTGCACTGACTGGAGTGGAAATTGTAAATGTTACCCCTCCTGAGTCCAGTGCTTGCTCTATTATTGCACTGACTGGAGTAGGAAAAGTACATTTTACCCATCCACAGTCCAACACTTTCCGTACTGTTTCACCCACTGGAATGGGAATAATACATTTTACCCCACCTGAGTCCAATGCTTTCCCTACTGTTGCACCGATTGTAGTGGGAATAGTAAATTTTGCTTTCCCTACTATTGCACTGACTGTAGTAGGTAAAGTACATTTTACCCCTCTTGTGTCCAACACTATCCTTACTGTTGCACCGACTAGAGTGGCAATATTATATTTTACCCCTCCAGAGTCCAATGCTTTCCCTACTGTTGCACCGATTGTAGTGGGAATAGTAAATTTTATCTCTCCTAAGTCCAACGCTTTCCCTACTGTTTCGCCGACTGGAGTGGAAATAGTACATTTGACCTCTTCTGAGTCCAGTGCTTTCCCTACTATTGCAAAGACAGGAGTGGGAATAGTAAATGTTACCCCTCTTGAGTCCAAAGCTTTCCCTACTGCTGCTCTGACTGGAGTAGGAATAGTAAATTAGTAGGATAGTAAATTTTACCCATTCAGAGTCCAACACTTTCCTTATTGTTGCACCGACTGGAGTGGGAATAGTAAAATGTACCCCTCCTGAGTCCAACGCTTTCCCAACTGTTGCACAGACTGGAGTGGAGCTAGTTAATTTTTCCCTTCCTGAGTCCAATGCTTTCCCTACTGTTGCACAGACTGGAGTGGGAATATTATATCTATTATTCCTAGAAATGTATAGTTTTGTTTATATTGTTTAAAATAATATTATTATATTTCTGTATTTTTTAATTATATTTTTTAATTAGTAATGTTTGTAATATATAATATATTTTTAGTAAAATGTATTTTAATGTTGTTTACTTTTTATGTGTATTAAATTGGTATGTGTTTAAATTATTTTCAGTTTATTTGTTAAGGTTTTTCGTTGATTATTTTATATATGTATACATATATATATCTCTACTTATAATATTTATTGTAAAATAAATAAAATAATTTAGTAAATTATAATACAAATTAAAGTATTATTTTAATAATAGATTTACATTATATATGTGTAAATAAACATACACACATGTATGTGTGCATTTGTTTAAATAAATATATATGAATAAATATGTTTTACATTATTTGAATATATTTAATTGACACTATATGACTGTTACATTTTAATTTATTTAATGGTAACTATTTTTAACTATATATATTTTTAAAAAACATATTTTTGTATATATTTTTCGACATTATAGTAAAATGATGTTTTTTCAATATTTTTGAATTTCCCATTATACGTATAGTATAACGATATTTTTGTGTGCGATATTTTTGGATCACGATATCTAAAGTTGTGATATTTTATCAGAGAACCACATTCTTCATCATACAAAGTCATTTAGGACAGTACGAAGGGCCCGGCCATACACATATGCTCATATTGAATCCAAGAAATCAAGATATAATGCAAAACCAAGAAGCCTCCATGTGACCTCTTCACTGATTATGAAAGACTAGAGATGTCTGCTGGAGTCCCATAGAATGCACAACATGATGGGCGCTCCCTGGGCCTAAGGGTTATTGAATGGAAACTGAAAATTAAGATTCGCCTTGACCTTTCCCGTGATGACGCAGAAGGGATTCTTTCACTTTGGAAACAAATCTTTGCTGCCAGTGGCGGCTGCCGCCAATCTAATGTAGTGTGGTTGGTGGTGTTAGGGAAATTTTTAAAAAAACATACCTGCCGCCCCCGATCCCACTGCCTCCAGGGCTCCTCTCTTCCCGACAGTCACTGGACACAAGCTCCCAATCTAGATGTTGCTCTCATGCTACACCAAGCATGAAAGCAGCGCCAGGATTGGCCTGAGAGGACTGGTCTGACACTCGCTCAGGCACAGGGAGCCTGTGTCATTTCTCCACCCGGCTGTGTAAAACAGCTTGGTTGGTGAAATGTAAGTGCGCATGTCGGTTTGGCCGGCAGTCTGCGCGCTTTACAGTGCCCACCACTCCTCCTCCCTGCCATGGCCCCGCCCCACCATAGACTCGCATGGCTCAGTCAGAATGAAAAATAAAATGATAATAAAACTGTTTTATTATCATGTTATTTTTCATTTGCTGGCACTGAGCAGGGGTGTGGCCATTCTCCCCTATTACAGAGGAGCCACCCCTGGAAAGGCTTCTGGGTGGAGTAGGCCACAGTCTGGAATCTGTTTCCACTCGCATCTTCTATGCCATGTCAAACTCAATGTGACATGACACTGACTCTTCCCTATCTCTAGGAGCCTAACCAAAGCGTCAGCTTGATGAGAAACTTAAGTTCCCTACAGACAAGGTCACTTTGTAGGGCCCGCCTCAGCTACTGAAGCTGATGAATTTACCGATGATAAAGCACGCTCTTCTAGGAAGGAGCACATGTCAGAGCTCTGTTTAACATTAAGGGTGGCTTGGAAAGGTGGCGCCTGCGGTCTGGAGCTGAACTAATCAGCAAAGTCTATTTGCAAATTATTGATTAGCTGCCGGAGATCCTGATGTCCAAATGCCCTTTGGCATCAAGAGGCCTAACTACGGACTTCGCATTTTATCATCTGCAAGTGGATTGACAGTGTTGACGAGCAACCAATCCATACTGGACAGTCAATTGAGTTTCCAAAGGGCCGCCATTCTAGGGACGTAGTGCTTTACCTCCACCGCCACGGTCGTTATTAAGGAAAAAAAGGAGCGCAGTACCAGCTGTTTAAAATGTGTGTATCAACAAGATGCGCATGCGTAAAAAGGTCAACCGTGCCATACAAGTGAGAGGTGTCCCTGTTCTAAACGTGCCCTTTTCAGCATTCTCATAGAGCAGACCGGAAGTGGACAGATGAAAAGGTTACACATATGTCGTGTGTGAGCATGGATGCCTGAAAGTTTTTTTAGAGCTAAACCTGTTGACTTTGCAAGTGCTTATTAACCAAAACAGGAAACAGCACTCTATAATTGTTTTACAACCGAAGTTTGTTTTATTGTGTTTGCATATTTCTACGTGAACAGCTTTTTTGTAAGTCCACCAATGTGAATGGATGTAACGTAACTATCTAACGTTCTTACTTATACATTTAATAAATCCCGAAATGCTCAATTTGTACAGTATGCTCCTGAACCCCATAAAATATCAACATTTAGGAACACTCAATAAAGCTACACAGGACAGTGATTCATTGCTCAATAATATCTGACACAGGCTTGCAAGTCTGTTAACTCCAGAAATCTACATGTTAAGAGTTGTGATTATCAATTTGTCTCCATCAGCGGGGTACTGTGAGGTGGGGTTGAGGTGGGTTCGAGGGGTGGGGTGGCAGGGAAGTGGGTTGTGGGGGTCGTCCGATACCCTGATGCTCTCACCTCTCCAATAACGTGCAAGTGATATACACGAGATTGACTTTAAGCTATACAATACCACAGACTACTCTGGGCAGTGGGGAGCTTGGGATAACTACTTACCACTGGAAATCAAAATTCATTGGAATGAGTCTTTTAAAAAAAATGGTACAATTAATTTTTTTCAGTCATCAAATTACACTAATTAGACATGTAGTGCATACAAATATTTAAATCTTCAGAAGAATTGACAACCTGTAAAACAACACTATATTGTGTATTGTTGTAGCCGATAGGTGTTTTGTGGGCATCATCTTGTGCTTCTTCATGGCTGTTGCAATGTTTGATTTTATTTAAAACATGCAAAAAACGAGACCACGTCGATCACAAAGTCATTGTATAATTAGGGGCCATAACATTAATCTGTCTTCTTAGTCTCTAGAGCTGCCCTGCCTTCATGACCTCTGTCACTTCCTTTTGATTCTTGGAGGATCCCCTAAGGTAATCCAGGTTCTCTTGGTGATGCTGTTCCGGTGTGGCCATTGCAGTGGAACCATTCTTGTGCAGTGGTGATATGAACGTTTTTCTGACTAGTCTGGCACAGGAGTCCGCTGGTGAATATCTGGCGGAACTTCAGCTTTCTGCATGATATCACCTCAGCAACTGCGGACAGTTAACAATTTCGTCTCTCAGGATATTGCTGTCGCTCCATCTCTGTAGTCCCCCAACACCAACATATTCACCCAACGCTAGGCCATTTGCACTCACAGCAATGAAGACACACAAACTTGCCTTTATAGTTTGGGTGGAAGACCACATGCAGTCTTCACCCGTTTATTCATATCTTCTGGCCAGAGGATGTACTACTTGTGAATCCAGGGCAAAAGGAATGGTGAGGGTTCACTTCGGAAAGAGCTGGGTGGTTCATTACATCTCTTCCCAACTTGGTGTTAAATGTTCATCCAGTTGTGTTACGCACAAAATCTCGGAGCCTCTGGCTTGGCTGTGGGTTTGGCAGAAGACCATACCGCTGGTGGCTTCCTGAGAGTTATCCGCTGTCTGTACCGGGCTGTCCCTCTCATTGCTGGATCACAGGATGTCAGTTGGTCCGGTCCTGGCCCATTCCTTGAAATGGTGGCCCATTGTCAGTCTTACTTTCTACTGAGAGTCCGAACATTGCAAATACCTTTTCCAAGGAAGGTGCCACCTTGGCAAAAGCAGTGGAGTCAATTACTTGGACAATCGGATATCTCAACTATCCATCCAATCAAGACCATAGTGGTCCTCCTGTCTGGAAAACTCCTGAAATCCAGGTTGACTTTGGATCAGGGCTTGTACACAGTCCCTTGGTTATAATGGTTGCTGGAGCTTCTGGTGCACTTGTCAGTTGGCATGTAGGCATTGCTTCAGGAAGTCGTCAACAATGGTTTCTAGGTGGGGAACCATACTTTGTCACATATGTGCAAGGGCTTCTCTTTCAATCTGCGCCAAGCGCTCCTCAGTCTGATTGAGGGCCTTGCATGTAAACGTCAGTGATGCCCATCTGCCGGGTTCGACTTCTTGGGTAAGGAAGGCTCCCAGGCCTATCGGGCTGTGGCCTAGTATGAGCTCCTTCTTTTTAGGATCAAAATACGCCATTGTTGTTTTGCTTAGTAGCGCTCCCTTGAGGGCTTGGAATGCCCCCTCTTCTCTTTGACCCCCACAACATGGGGGCATCTGCCTTGGTAAGGGACCTGAGTGGCTCTACAATTGTGGCTAAATTTGGTATAAATCGACCTCAATAAATGGCCATTCCAAGGAAAATGCGCACCTCAGTCACAGTCCTCGGTAAGGAAGCTTGCTTGATTGCCTGGGATTTTAATGCGTCAGTCTGCATGCCTTCCTGGCTGAAGACAGAGCCAAAAAACACAAAGAACGTCTGGAAAAAAGAACAATTCTCATGTTGATAAGTGAGGCCATGCTCGGACAGGCATTTGAGTGTGACATGCAGATGCCGGTGATGTTCCTCGGCCATAGTTGAATGAATTAGAATATTGTCACTCACATTCATGAAGCCTTGGAGTTCTGAGAGAGTTTCCCGAATGGCATCCTGTAACACCTCAGCTGCGGAGGAGATGCCGAAACTCAGTCAATTGTATCGTCGCAGTCCCAGGTGTGTTGAGAAGGTTGTTATATATCTACCCTCCTCGAACAGACAAAGCTAATGAAACCCAGCATTCAGAACAATATGTTACCGTTCAGGTCAGCAATTATGTCATCTATTGTGGGCGCTATGTGTCTCTCCCGCTTTATTGGCAAGTTGCGGAGACACATGTCAATGCACAGCTGTCCCTTCCCCAGCTGTTTTAGCTTCTCCGCATTCACCATGGGGGACACGCATAGTGTTGGCCCAGACACTTTTTCTATCACTCCTTGGCTCTCCAGCTTGTCCAGTTCTTAATCCACTAGTGGACACGGGTGAAAAGGGATGTGCTGGTGTCATAGGGCAGAGGGTTTTACAGACTTATCGATGTGCAGCTTGATGGGTGGGGCATTCAGGTATCTTAGGCCAGTGAACAGCTCAGGAAATTGGCTTAACAGTTCTCCTATCTGAAACATCTTCACACTTTTGGTGAACGACACTAGGCCCAAGTCTTCAGCTGAATGACTGTCAAGAAGTGTATCCACTTCCTTATCCACAATGTGAAACATGGTTTGGCTTTCCTTGTCGTCCAACTTGACATTCAGTCATGCGTTCTTTCAATGGCAGAGGTGTGTGGCTCCCATTTGTAGAGATATTCATGTTGGATGGCACTACTGTAGGGCGCTGGTACTGCTGGCCACCCATCACATTGACTGAAGCACTGGTTTCTATGAGTGCTTTCACCTGGGACCCCACAATCTCAATTACACCGGTTCGTTGGGATTTTTGGTGTCGCTTCATCTGATCCCTGATGGAGATGAGGAAGACCTCTTCAGGCGATGAGTCCTTGAGGGTATGCTTACACCTTTACGCATGCAGGTTTACCTCTGGGAGCTTTGTGTCTTTCAATGACAGTTGTTTCACTGCTCTTGTGAGTGCACATCTTCCTCTCGCCCCTCTTCCTCTAGCGTCTCCTCAGCATACAGTCGCAAAGTGGTTAATTCTTCTACAGTTAGAGCACAGTCGGCCTTGTTCAGGGAAGTCAATTGCGGTGTGTTCCTCCCACCCACAGTACATGCAGCGTGGCTCTTGTCTCATTGATACATGTGTCTTGGGTCTTCCTTTTGCGTTCTGTATTTTAACTGCGTCAGCACAGTACATTTATATGATAGGACCTTCTCGGGGGCTTGTGTTATGGCAGCGTCCATTTCGGTGAGTCTGGCTGCCGAAAGGTCATGCAACCATGCCATTATAAGGATGTCACCCAGGCTAATGATCGGCTGCCTCAAAATGAGGCCTTCAAGCATTTTGTTGCAACACCCCTGAATAATCGGCACTCTTATTTCCTTGAGTTCGTCATCCGCTGTGCACGTGCTGGCTAGTTCTCTGAGCCGGGCATAGAATTGGTCTACTGATTTTCTTTCTTGTTGGCGCTCTTTCCAGAGTTTGAACCGCTCATATTCCGGTTCCATTCGTGGCCAAAGTGACTGTTCAGTGCTTTCACAGCTGTGTCGTAGTCATCCGCTGCTCCAGTGTTGGGAAGGTGTCTGAAGAGCTTGTATATCTCACCCCCCACCCTCAAAGTGTAAGAGAAGTGACCTCTTCATGGCTCTGTCCTGTTCCAGAGTGGCAATGAAATAGCTTTCTATCCTCCCAATTCATATTTTCCAGCACAGGGCCACTGTTGCAGGGTCCACTAGTTCGCTGAACTGTGGTAATGCTCCTACCATGGTATGAGGCTGTAGAAAATGTATAGGGGGTGCCGCATCTGCTCAGTCATATTGAATGGGGCGTGAGAGGTTTATTTGACAAATTGGCACAGTGAGTCTTTGAAACTGGAGATGTTGTCACTGCTGTGTTCTGAGGGCACTTTCACAGTCACCTCTCCTTGTCTCTTCTGGAGCCTGTTGGCCCTAAGTTACCAGGCTCACCCTTCATCCCCTTGTTGGAGCAGGTATGTGCATGGCCGCAAGCCAAACTTATGAGGAGGGGGGCACACTCAACTGTGGCAGGCTGCTACCGATGTACAGCCTAATGGTGCACAGTTAGTGAACTTGCTGCTTGGGGTAGACACTGGGTGTGGCAGGATTTATGAGGCACAGCCTGGACACTCAGTACAGTCATAACTACCTAGTTGAAAAAGTCTCCTAAGCACCTATATTAGCCACTGGTGTGATATTGAAATCCCAATTATTCCCTGTGAGGCCTAAAGAGTCATTGAGGGCACCGGACCCTAGCCTGAGCGTGTCGCCCTCACGCTCGCTACTCCGAATGGTTGTGGAGGGTGGGACTTCACCTCATGCCGGCCGCGTAGACAGATTATTGGCCCTGGTGGAGGTAGGCTGGATGGCAGGTGAGCCCTGCACGTATCTAGCGGGTTTTGGAAGAATGCGGCACACCACGAGGCATCGGGCCTTGCCACAAGGGCACACAGAGGTCGCTATGGCTGGTGGGGTCAGCACACATGCTACTGTCCACAGTCAAACCCTGGCACGTGGGCAGAAGTCCTTGTCGCCAGTGTAGTGGCCCAACACCAACTTGGGTCACTGGAGTATTCTTCTAATGCTAGACCGCTTGCACCCGCAGTAATTAAGGGCCAGATGTAGCAAAAAAATATTTTGCGAGTTGCAAATTGCGAGTCATACCGACTCGCAATTTGCAACTCGCAAAATTGTATGCAGAAAGGTGTCTCAGACACCTGGGACTAGCCATGGGGTCACAAAGACCCACCTCATGCATATTAATGAGGTGGGTCGCATTTTGCGACCCCATAGCGAGTCCATACACTCAAAGGGATGGTGGCCTGCTGGAGACAGCAGACCTCCATGTCTGTGACTGCTTTTTTAATAAAGCAGTTTTTTTTTACTTTTTGCAGCCCTTTTTCCTTAAAGGAAAACGAGTTGCAAAAAGAAAAAACTTCCGAAACCATTTGGTTTCATTTTTTTCAGAGTAGGCAGTGGTCCTTTGGACCACTGCCTGCTCTGAAAAAATATTATTTTCGGCATTCACAAAGGGGAAGGGGTCCTCTGGGGACCCCTTCCCTTTTGCGAATGTGTTACCACCAGTGTGACACTGGTGGTAACTGCAAGTTGGTTTGCGACCGCATTCGCGGTCATGCGAGTCGCATCCTCAAATTACGAGTCGGTACCGACTCGAAATTTGAGGATGTGCATCGCGTTAGGCCTTTTGCATGCCGCAAACTGCGTTTTTCGCAGTTTGCAACATGCAAAAGGCTTCCTACATCTGGCCTGAAGACACACACATTTGCGTTTCTAATTTGGGTGGAAAACCACGTGCAGTCTTTACCCGTTTATTTATATCCTCTGGCCAAGCCTGGCCAGCAGATGTACTACTTGTGTATCTGGGGAAAAAGGAATGACGAGGGGTCACGTCGGAAAGATCACCAGGGGCTACGGTGCATGCTCTTACAATACCACCTGCAGCTTTTCTGTTTCAATAAATACATTAAGATATGGCTTTAAAATGTTTTAGCTATGTGCACAATTGCTTTCACAACATTGGCTTGCATCTTCCTGAAAAAATACGCTACTTTGGTCCTCAAATTTCAGTTTGACATTTTTAGCAAGTAGATGACTAACAAACAAACATCCAAAGAGAGGCGAAGCCTAGGACCACCTCTCCCCATTAGGTGGCTACTAGCAGACAGACAGTAGTTACCATGTAACAAGGGAAGTAGGCCTTATCTCTTTCCTTTTTAGATGGCTGCTGAAAATTGCATTGCACATGCTACAATCAGCAAGTTTGTTTTCATAGCAGCTGTATATTTTACACTGGAAGGTGAAAGAAGTTCTACATAATTTGATGCAAGCTTTTTGTGTTTTAATTTGATTAAAAAAATTGTAAAAGCCTGAAACCGCTTTAAAATTTCATGGTGGAGAGAATGGCTTTTGCCAATGTTTTCTCTTCATGGTTTATAGCATCTAATCACATGCTGTACAGCATGAAAGGAAAGATTAAAAAAGAGGGAAAAATAAGCACACTGACGCCGCAGCTGTGCCATGTAATTTTGGGGGGGCATGCAGACTTTAGAAATGCATGTTCTTCTACAAAATGACACAGAACAAAGGCCCCATCATTGTACTTTTTTTTGTAGGTCGAAAAAGGCAGAAAGAAGGAAGGGCGTGGGAGGCACAGAATCAGACAGGCAAGAGAGGGCAGCAATGGGGGGCACAGACGCACACGGGTGAGAGAAGGCAACATAACCGTGGGTAGTGGCTACAAGCACATGGGTGAGAAGGAGCATGGGCGCATAGAAGCTTATGGGCAAGAGCTGAGTTCGAATGGGTTGGGGGACAGAAGCTTACAAGTAAGAGAGAGCAACACAGAGCTGGTGGAGAAAAACACGTGAAGGAAATCGCTTGCAAACAAGTACTCTCATGGAGTGCTTCAATAAAAAGAAAAAAGTAGCTCCCAAAACGCAGGAACGAAGGACACAAGTACCTTGGCCATGCAACAAGGGACCAAACACAAGAAAATGAAGTGAATCTGGCACGTTCTAACGAACGAGAAGCAAGCAAAATGAAAGTGGCAAAGAAGCCAACCATTGTTTACCTTGCCCCAGCTTTGGTGGGGGGTGCTGAGGTACTTGGAGGTAGTGTGCTGGGAATTGGAGATTGTAAAGTGGAAAATGGCACGGTTGGTCCAGGTGAGTTCAGTAACGTGGGTGAAATTGATTCTAATGCTAGAAGTGAAGATGGCGTCCAGTGTGGGTCTGGCTTTGTGCTTGGGTTTAGTGACCAGTGAAGTGAGGTGGATGTTGCTGACGTTTTCTATGAGGGAAGTGGAGTTGGTATTGCTAAGGTAAAAATTTAAATCACCGAGTAGGATGTAGTGGAGGGAGTCGATGGCGAGGGGGTGATGAGTTTGACTATGGCATTGCAGAAGGCTGGGCGTGTTCCCGGGGGTCTGAAGCGAGGGTGCTTTGCATCATTGTGTTGGCATCAGCCTGGAGTCAGGGGCTGAGGTGCTCCTTGAAGGGCGTTGGGTCGTCGTTGGTGATGGTGCATTGGATGGTTTCTTTGAAGATGATGGTGATGCCCTGCCATGTTTGTTGGTGTGGTCTTGGTGTATCATCGTGTAGCCATTAGAGGTGGCTGTGGTGATGTTGGGGTTTAAGGAGGGTGCTAGACCTGTTTCAGTGATGAAGGCTATTTCCAGGATGTGGGTGATGATGGTGTCCCAGATTTCTGTGGAGTGTTTCCATAAGGAGCGGGCTTTTAGCAGGATGCACTGGAGTGGTGCTTGGTTGTTTGCAGTCTTCTGTGTGGGTGCAGGTCGGGCATTAGTGTGTGCAGTTGGGCCAAGGTTACAGGAGAAATGGCAGTGTAGGCAGGTGAAGGGTACTTTGGTTGAGCGTGGGGAAGCTGTGAAGCAGCTGTTAATCAATCAATCAATCAAGTATTTGTGGAGCGCACTACCACCCGTGAGGGTCTCAAGGCGCTGGGGGGCGCCTCCTACTGCTCGAATAGCCAGGTTTTGAGCCGCTTCCTGAAGGTCAGCAGGTCTTCGGTCTGACGTAGGGGCAGAGGAAGGGTGTTCCAGGTCTTGGCGGCGAGGTGGGAGAAGGATTTGCCTCCGGTTGTCACTCTTCGGATGCGGGGGACGGTGGCGAGAGCGAGGTCGGCGGAGCGGAGTTGGCGGGATGGGGTGTAGAAGGTGATTCGTCTGTTGAGGTAGGGTGGACCGGTGTTGTGGAGCGCCTTGTGTGCGTGGGTGAGGAGTTTGAAGGTTATCCTTTTGCTGACGAGGAGCCAGTGTAGGTCTCTCAGGAGGGGGTGATGTGGCTGTGGTGGTGGGCATTGAGGATCAGGCGTGCGGAGGCGTTTTGTATGCGTTGCAGTCGTTTGAGGAGTTTGGCCGGGGCTCCTGCGTAGAGGGCATTTCCGTAGTCAAGGCTGCTGCTGACGAGGGTTTGGGTGACTGTTTTTCTTGTATCTGTGGGGATCCATCTGTAGATCTTGCGGAGCATGCGGAGGGTGCTAAAACAGGATGAGGACACGGCGCTGACTTGCTTCGACATGGAGAGTGTTGAGTCGAAGATGACGTCCAGGTTGCGTGCGTGGTTGGTGGGTGTTGGGGCTGCTCCCAGAGAGGTCGGCCACCAGGAGTCGTCCCAGGCTGAGGGGTTGGTGCCGAGGATGAGGACCTCCGTCTTGTCTGAGTTAAACTTCAGTCTGCTGTTTCTCATCCATTCTGCGACAGCCTTCCTTCCTTCATGGAGGTTGGATTTGGCGGTGAGGGTGTCCTTGGTGAGAGAAAGGATCAGTTGGGTGTCGTCGGCGTAGGAGATGATGTTGAGGTTGTGTAGCCGGGCGACGTGGGCGAGAGGGGCGATGTAGATGTTGAATAGTGTAGGGCTGAGGGATGATCCTTGGCGAACACCGCAGATGATCTTGGATGCTTCGGAGCAGAAAGGGGGGAGGCGGACACTCTGGGTTCTGCCGGAGAGGAAGGAGGTGGTCCACTCAAGAGCTCTGTCCCGGATCCTTGTGTTGTGGAGGCGTGTGCGTAGGATGCAGTGGCAGACGGTATTGAAGGTGGCTGAGAGGTCCAGGAGGATGAGGGCCGCCGTTTTGCCATTGTCAAGCAGGACCCTGATGTCGTCGGTGGCTGGGATGAGGGTGGTTTCAGTACTGTGATTTCTGCGGAACCCTGACAGTGAAGGGTCCAGGATGTTGTTTTCTTCAAGGAAGTGGGTCAGTTGTCTGTTGATGATCTCCTCGATGACCTTGGCCGGGAATGGGAGCAGGGAGATGGGACGGAAATTCTTGAGGTCTCTTGGGTCCGCCATGGGTTTCTTGAGTAGGGGTTTGATTTCAGCATGCTTCCAGCTCTCGGGGTAGGTCCCGGTCTTGAAGGAGATGTTGATGATTTTGCGGAGGTGGGGTGTGATGGTGGCGCTCGCTTTGTTAACGACGTGGTGGGGGCATGCGTCTGACGGAGATCCAGAGTGGATAGTGTCATGGTTTTGATTGTGTCGTTGTCGTTTACGTTGGCCCAGACGAGCAGGGGGTCGTGATTGAAGGTGGGTGGAGAGTTAGCGGAGTCAGTGAGTGGAGGGGAGGTCTGGCTGTAGAAACTGTCATGGATGTTTGTGATCTTGTGGTGGAAGAAGGTGGCGAGGGAGTTGCAGAGGTCTTGCGATTGCGGGATGTCATTTGTGCTGGAGCTGGGGTTGGCGAGTTCCTTCACAATGTTGAAGAGCTCCTTGCTGTTGTGTGCGTTGTTGTCCAGGCGGTCTTTGAAGGAGGATTTCTTGGCAGATCTGATGAGGTGATGGTGATTGCGGATGGCGTTCTTGAGGGCGGCATGGTTGTCCGGTGTCTGTTCGTGGAGCAACTTTCTTTCCAGTTTTCAGCAGGTTTGCTTGGAGGCTCGAAGGTCCGAGGTGAACCAGCTTGCTCTCTTGTTGGCATTTCTGTTGGACGGCTTCTTGAGCGGGGCGAGGGTGTTGGCGCAGTCGTCGATCCAGCGCCAGAGGTTGCGGGCTGCGAGGTCGGGTTTGGTGGGAGGTTCTTGGGCAAGGTTGGTGTTCAGCTGGTCTTGGCTGACTTTGCTCCAATTGCGGTGTGGGAGCTGTTCGATACGGTGGTGTGTGGTGGGTTTCTGAAAGGTGAAGTGGATGCAGCGATGGTCGGTCCATGGGAGTTCGGTGTTGTGGCTGAAGGTGACGTGGGGGCTGGCGGAGAAGACGGGGTCCAGCATGTGGCCGGTGGAGTGTGTTGGAGTAGTGACGAGTTGTCTGAGTCCGAGGGTGGCAAAGTTGTCGATTAGGGTGGTGGTGTTGGGGTTGTGGTTATTCTCCAGGTGAAATTTCAG
Organism: Pleurodeles waltl; assembly: GCF_031143425.1. Taxonomy (NCBI): domain Eukaryota; kingdom Metazoa; phylum Chordata; class Amphibia; order Caudata; family Salamandridae; genus Pleurodeles; species Pleurodeles waltl. The sequence goes on from NC_090445.1 coordinate 727,651,387, forward strand.
GTCTGTAGGATGTAGTTGCGGAGGCTAGGGCGTACCTGCTGACAAGGTCGTCAATGGAGTCGCAGAACTGAGGTCGTGGTCCGGGGGGTCTGTAGACGAGAGTGCCTCTGAGGGTGGTGTTGGGGTAGGTGTGGATCTGGAAGTGCAGATGTTCAGCGGTGCTGAGGGGGTCGTCGGTATCGGTTGTAACCCTGATGGTGTTTTTGTGGACGGTAGCTATTGGGATGTCTGAGGTTCAGGGCCTGCAGCTCCTTGGTGGTGTAGATGGGGGGGTGGGCGGACCAGGGGTCCTGGCGCTGTGTGTGGTCCAGGTACGGACGGACTCAGACAGGCTTGCCTTTTTGCGCGCCCGCTGTGCGCACCCTCTATGCGGCCATGCTGAGGCCTCCATTATATGTCCTGGGAGGTGGGAGGGACCAAGGTGGGAGGCGGGATGGCAGGAGAGCGGGAGCAGCAGTGGCGCAAAGGAGGTGTCAGCAGGAATGCAAGCTATTCTAAAAACTCTAACCCTAGATTTGCGTGGATGGCATTTTCATGCAAAGTCAGGTAAAAGAATCAAGCAAATTATCACAATACAATATTTTTCCCCTTTGAAATAGAAACGTAAGGCAGCATCTAAAAGATGATAGCACAGGGGAGTGGCCAACATGGCGGCCAGAACGGTTGCATAAAACACAGCTCCACTCTCGGCCCGAATAAAAATCCTCCACAAGACGCCTCCGTTTCTATAAACAGTAGGCGCCGAACGTGCGACCATCGGGACCCCTCTGGTGGCTCAGAACATACCCTGGGTGCCTCCAGGTTGCGGCACCGCGCCCGCGAAGACGGGCGCTGAGATCGAGCGCTGGTGCGGGCAGCGCGACTGCACGAGGAGCCGGGCTCGGCGGCCTCTGCACCCCAGTCGGGGGTGGGGCCGAAACGGAATCGAGCCCGCGCGCCGTGTGGAGGACCCGGCGGAGCGGTTGCGGAGGCAGCGCAGGACCCGAGAGACAGGTGAGAGCCCCCGGGGACGGCGATAGGAGACCTCGGAGTCCTCCCAGCCAGGCCGCATTGGCCTAGGATAGCAGGCCCGTCCACACAGGCAGCTAATACATTCTGGTGGGCCCCTCTGGCGCCGCGCCCTCGGGCCTGCGGGCCTCCGTCTCCTCCCCACACAGGGCCCAGTAAAGCAAGGGCACCAACTGGAGGCATCTACCTACCGGCACCCTCACGGGCAGCGTGTCCAACCTGTGGTCATTGGTGGCGACACGGAACTAGCGTGGACGCAAATAAGGAGGGACTGCATAATCGCACACAAGCGGAAAACAGCGCAAAGTGACGCACTAATTACCCAAAGCCCGTAAATACCCCACACTCCGCGGAGCACAACTGCAAGCCCTACCGGCGACATTGATCGGGTCGCAGGGCCCCCCAAAGTGTATCAGGCATCACACAGGTACCCTGAAGATACAATAACTGTTTCACAGCAGCGCGCTGCCTGCAAAAGCGCCACACAGTGCACTGTAGCTGTCCTCATCAGGCTGCTTTCTACAACTACCGCCTGCCACAAAACAAAATAAAGGAAAACTGAATGCGTATTATTTAACTGCATCAACCAATTTTACGTGGGATAGGCCGGACTGCCATTACTGGTGTTATCCTGAAAGTAACGGAGCCAAAAAACACCGGCGAACTCAATTAATATAGCTCTCAGATTGACCTGAAAGTAATACGACAGCTCCACCGCAACAAATCAAACCACACTCAGACCATTAATGGGCAAGCCAAAGACCCCACGAGCACCACCAGGCAACATGGAGCCAAGCGAGTGGGCTCGACCGTCGGAGCCCTCGGTCACACACCAAGCACTTCAGAAGCTGGAGGCAACCTTACAGACTCACACTACGCAATTCGAGAAAATACTACAAGCCATCCTGGATACCAAATCCACATTAGAAGCAAAAATAGGAACGGTCACGGAGGACGTTAACCTTCTTAGCATGGACCAACAAGCATTAACGAAAAGAGTAACAACGCTCGAAGAGGATACGTCACGGATAACGCCATTGATAAAAGACCTTCAACTACAACTGACGAAAGTAACAACTGAAGTCGAAGCCCTGAAGCGCAGGGCAGAGGACGCTGAGAGCAGATCACGCCGGAACAACGTCCGATTCGTGGGATTTCCAGAATGAGCAGAGGGTCCCAGCGCAGAACTGTTCATCGAACAATGGCAAACGGACACAATACTACAAAATAATATCCCGAAATTCTTTTCAGTGGAACAAGCACATAGAGTGCCCGGAAGACCCACCCCCCACCCCCGGGGGCCTAGCCCCACCCGCTCATAGCAAGACTCCTTAACTTTCCTGACAAAGACCTTATCCTGCAACTGTTCCGAAAATCAGGTACTGTAAGCTACGAAAATGCAGAGATCACGGCCTATCCAGACTTCACTGCGGAAGTACAAAAGAAACGCAACTCCTTTTTTAGGGTCAAAGAAAGAGTGCGTGAGCATAACATTAAATATGCCCTTTTGTTCCCTGCAAAATTGCGTATTCAGAACAACACTCGCACTCTCTTCTTCACCGCCCCAGAGGACGCCTGGACCTGGTTGCAGGCTAAAGGCCTGGCCGACCAAACAAACCTGAGAAACCCAGCGGAAAAATGGTCATCCCCAAAGACTAGGCGCAAACCTCAAAGAAAACAAGACATTAAATCTTCACCTGAACAGGCTCAAGCAGAACGCTCTTCACTACTACAGGCCACAACGCGCTTTATCAACACATCTCCAACGTCCCAGTCCACCCAAAATGAAGCTGAGCTGGAACTCGAAACACAATATGACTCCACAGACTCCAACCGTGGCCCTAATCTAACACCGCGCACAGCAGATGACATTTGCTAAACAAGCAGGCCCAGAATATTTTTACAACCAGGAACAAACTCCCCCTAGAGTAAACCGCCTACCCAGCTTGTCGACTCGTAACTGAGTGCCGTATTGCCAGGCCTGGCTGCCAACCAGGATTACGGACCTGCAGCCGCCAGGGGTCCCCAAGAGGATGCACCAGCAACAGGAGTGAAGCGGGCCGAGAAGTTCGTCGACCCGGATACATGCACCCACAGCGCCCTCTACTCCATATGGACCGTTTCTTTAAGAAGGCAGACACAGGCTCTCTCCCAGCCGTGTTGTATGCGCAGTTAAAGTTATATATAGTTGTTGATTTGTATGTCACTAGACGTGAACCACTTAGGGCACATAATGTAGCTCACGAGCATAGTAATTGGCGCTGTAAATACCCCCTCAACACAAACGTCGTAGTCATTACCACAGCTGGTAATCCCTAACTATAAAACACATTGGGGAATGCAGGGAGGGGCATACCACACAGACACCATACCCACCAAGCTCAATAAAACAACACACATAACATGGCACCCCAACATCAACAAAACACCCCACAATATAAAATAATCACATGGAACATCAGGGGCATGGCATCTACACGTAAACGGCAACAAATTCATGCGTATCTTAAGCGGCATCGGAGACACATAGCTATGCTACAAGAGACTCATCTCAATGAGGCCTCACTAGAAAACCTACGTGCAAAATGGCGGGGCCAAATATATGGTACCATCTTCTCGTCCTTTGCTCGTGGGGTGGCGATCTGGGTTGCACCAGGGGTCCCGTTTGTAATGTCCCACACGCAAACTGACCCAAACGGACGATATGTGATACTGGAAGGGGAACTAGATGGTTACCCTTTAGCATTAATCGCTTTATATACCCCGAATACAGGCCAACGCAAATTCCTATGGACACTTAACAACAGCAAACTTAGAGATCCATCCGAGCCTAGAAAATGGGGCGGCGATTTTAACTCGGTACTAGACACACACATGGACCGATCAATCCCCCCATTGGTCACTGCCCCAGCCAGACGCACAACCGCCGACCTAGTAGAATGGGCCACTAATAACGGCCTGAAAGAAATATGGAGGGCGAGACACCCCACGCAACGTGAATATTCTTACTACTCATCAGTACACAAAATACACACAAGAATAGATATGCTATTCGCAACGCCTGCCATAATTCACAAAATAAACACGTCAGAATATCTAGCCCGTACCATCTCGGACCACAATCCTCTACACGCTACAATAGCATGGGGGCGCACACATGCTCGTATCCCAACTTGGTGCCTACAATCAGAAGCCCTCACAGACCCCCCCTTTCAAGCAGAGTTGTCCAAATGCTTATCAAACTATTTTACGTCAAACAAAGACATCGCCTCAACACGCGCTATTGAATGGGATGTCCACAAAGCTGTGATTCGAGGCCACTGTTTAGCGGCCACAGTGGGAGTCAGAAAAGTGCTTACTAAAGAACTACAGGAATTAGAAATTAAGTTACGCAGGACGGAAGTTGAGGTCTCAACGAATATGTCCTCACTAAAAACACTGAGCGATCTCAGAGCAAGTTACAGGGAAACAGACACCAGACTATGCAAACACGATTACAGACACTTCCAGGTGCGACAACACGCAGAGGGTGACAGATCCGGAAAATGATTAGCTTGGCTGGTCCAACAGCCAATGCAGTCATTACCTATAAGTGCGATTAAACTTCACACAGGCCTTATCAATACCCAAGTAGAATTTTTTTTTATTTTTATAAAGATTTTTATTTTATTTTGAAGATCAAAAAGGAAATACACAACGAACATACATTACAGCAATACCTGAGAAACACCGATTTCAATACCATAGCGCTTTCATCACGATGTAACATCTGCCACCTTTGTCTCAGTCGTCCTGTGGAGCCCGGGGACCTGTTAAGTTTTAGGTTTTTAAGGTTTGAAGGATTCTGGGGATTGTGGTCCTGTCTTATGACATTAGAATAGCTGACCGACCCCCCCTGATACCACTTCAAGGGAGGTCAGTATGTTTTCCCCTTTTGTGGCCAGTGATCGGTCGCCCCACACACAGAGCAAGGACTTCAGCTATAGCTGCCCCATGGACCTTGTGTGACTTTTATTCGGGAGTGTATGGAGCTTCCTGTCGTCTTAGTTTAATCAGTCAGCCAACAAACCCACCCATCTCCCCCATATTCTATTGTATTTCTCAGCCTCTCGCTTCATACACCAGTCTTTCGCAACCTGCACATCAATCCACTCCTCTTCTCCACTTGTTAAGGGTCGGCGCTTTTACGGCCTTCCATGCCGACATAATGTCCCTTTTTGCCACTAAGCAGGCCACTCCCAGGAACGTGCGGCTCGATCTATTTAGCCCTGTCTCGCCCAGTGCCCCCAGTAAAAGTGGTGTTGGGGATACCTCCACCGTAGACTGCAGTACCTCGGAAACTTCCTTTATAACCGCCCTCCAGTATGACTCTATAACTGGTCAGGCCCAGACCATGTGGAAGAAATCAGCTCCTGGCTGAGAGCACCGGGGGCACTCGTCTGTGGTCCGAAGATTCGCCCGGTGGAGCCTCTTAGGGGTAAGGTAAGCTGCGTGTAAATAAAGGGACTGTAGCAATTGAAACCGTGTGGATATGGCCAATGTTCGGGGAGCCATTAGTGCCTCTCTCCAATCTAAATCCTCCATGGGACCCACCCATTCCTCCCATTTCCGGCAAAGTTCCTCGAGGGGAGGGGATGTATTAGTGAGGATGGAGCGGTATATTTGGGAGGTTCCCCCTTTATTTAGGTGTCCCATCATAATCATAGCCTCAAGCGGGCTATACTCTGGGATGCTGTCTCCTGGTCGTACGTGTACCCTTAGAGCATGTCTGAGCTGTAGATGTTTGCGAAACTGGGTGTTGTGTAGAGAGTATGTTTTCTGAAGTTCCTCATATGATCGAATGTGCGAGTTGCCCCAGATGTCGCCGATCGTAGTTATCCCAATATTGTCCCAATTCCGAAAGCCCTCCAGGGTGGAGACTTCCTTTAGCCATTTCCCCTGCCAAAGAGGTGTCTGGAGAGTTAGGCGAGCCCACCACCCCGTGGCTCTCTGTGCAGTGCGCCATCCCGTGAGGACCAGCTTGGTCACCTCTGGGGTGGATTTCGGAATCGCGCCTCCATACAGGGCATTGAAAACCCCGTTGTAACCCATCTCATGAAGTTCCAGTCTTAATGCGGGATCGGTCCATCCCCCCGTTAGCCAGTCGTTAATCACCAGTAGGCGCATAGCTAGGTAGTAAAAATAAATGTTGGACATCCCCAGTCCCCCTTCATAGACGTTTCTTTGACACGTGACTAGAGCTAGTTTGGGGCGTGAGCCGTGCCACAGAAATTGGCGTGCCATAGCCTCGACCTCGTTGAACCATTTCCGAGGGATTAGGGGCGGGAAGTTTTGCAGTTGGTATAGGAATCTGGGGAGTACCATCATTTTGTATAGAGCTATTCTCCCCAACGTGTTGAGTGGTAGATTCCGCCAGCGTTGGAGGTCTTTCCTGGAGTTTTTAAGGAGCGGTGTGATATTCAGTTCCCAAGCTAGCTCTGGGAGCAGAGCTATGTGGACGCCCAGATATTTAAAACTATTGCAGCGGATTGGGATGTTATCCTGCCAGTTAACACAGTCTCTCGAGGGGTGTAGTGGGATCAGTAGGGATTTGTTAGCGTTCAGGGTAAGCCTCGAGGCTTGTGAGAAGAGCTCCAGAACCCGCGGGCCGCTCATTGTCGGGTTGGAGAGGTAAAGGAGGAGGTCGTCAGCATACCATGCCACTCTGTCCTCTGGTCCCGTAGGCCATGCCCAGCCTGATATCAGTGGGTCTTCTCTCAGTAATTTTGCCAGGGGCTCAACTGCCAGGGCGAAGAGTAACGGTGATAGGGGGCAACCCTGGCGGGTCCCGCAACGGACGGGGAATGGATCGGATGTCACCCCGTTCACCTGAATACGAGCTGTCGGGTCGGAGTAAAGTAGTTTTACTAGGTTTCGGAATTTAGGTCCAAAGCCGTTTTTCTTTAAAACGTGTTCTAAGTACGTCCAGTCCACAGTGTCAAAGGCTTTTTCAAAATCTATTAGTAGGAGCGCAAGGGGGGACCTGGACAAGGTGTCACGTCGAGCTAGGGCATTGTGCAACCTTCTAATGCAATGTCTGGTTCTGCGTGAGGGCATGAAGCCGCACTAGTCTGGATGTATCAGCGAGGGGAGCACTTCCCTTAGTCTAGTGGCCAGTAATGTTGAGAGCACTTTAATCTCCGCGTTTAGCAGGGAGATGGGTCTGTAGGCTGAGCGGTCGGGCGCCGGTGGGCTAGTCTTCGGAATCACCACTATTGTGGCTTGGTCTATTTCTGCGGGGAAGCGTCCTTTTTCTGTTGCTTCGTTAAACATGTTGAGCAGATGAGGACCTAAAATGTCCCCGCATTTGTTGTAGAGCTCGGCTGGGAGTTTTGCCCGATGCTAGCCTGGACATGGCTGTTGTTATTTCGGCCAGGGTTATGGGTTCCTCCAGGACCTCCTTGACTGCCTGCGGGGTTTTAGGGAGGGTTATGTCATCTAGTAGGGGAGATTCGCTTTCAATTTGCGGGCGGGGGCGCTCAGCGTATAGTTGGGCGTAGTATGAGGCAAAGCTCATAGCAATTTCCCGAGGGGTCTTCGCGATTGAGCCTGCCTCATCCACGACCTCTGGGATAACTCAATCGACTAGCGGCCGTGAGGCCAGCCAATGCAGGAGTTTGCCATTTTTATCGCCCCATCCATACACGCGAGCCGCCGATGCCCTCCATGTGTGTTTCGCGGCCTCAAACACCAGTTGTCTTATTTCTTCTCTAACCACTGTTAAACGCCTCAAGGCAGATGCTGATGCCACGGTAGTCCCTGACTGCTCCAGGGCTAGGGCTTTGGCTTCGAGGGTTGTCACTTGTAAGTCTCGTGCCCGTTCGCGAGTGCGCACACGGTACTTGGCATAGCCTCTGAGTGTGGCTTTACAAGCCACCCAAACTATGCCCGGGGATTGTACAGATCCCAGATTTTGCGCAAAGTACTGAGTGAGGTGGTCTCTTATTTCGAGAGTGAATTCGTTAATCTGTAGGTACCATGCATTCATGCGCCACATGGGACGCTGATTTGGGGCTATGTCTCCTATTCGGATTCGGACTGGAGAGTGATCCGAGACTCCCTGAGATAATATCTCAGCGCCAGTGACTCTAGGGACGTCCAGGGCGGGCATGAGCACAAGATCAATTCTTGCCTGAGAATGGTGAGCCGCTGAAGTGTGTGTGTACTGTCGTGTTTTGGGGTGCCATGTCCTCCATACGTCACACAGGGCTAGACTCGTTGCCCAACCATTTAATTTGGCTGCTCTCCCTACTCGGGTGGATGAAATAGGTCCGGATACGTCTATCTTAGGATCCAGGACCGAATTAAAGTCCCCTCCAATAAGTGTGAGCCCCTGTGGGAGGCCTATAATTGTCCGGCGGAGAGTTGATAGGAAGGTGTCAAAGCCAGCTGGGGGAGCGTACACACATATGAAATTTATCGGTGACCCATGTAGTATACCGGTTACTGTTACAAATCTACCCTGTGGGTCTGAATGTGTGGCTGTAATCACTATGGGCAATGAGCGATGGAATAAGATGGCCACCCCTCTGGAGCCTCTCGAGAAACCTGCATGGAAAGCTTTGTCAAACCCTCCCCGTGCTAGGATAGGGAATTTGTTTCCCAATAGGTGGGTTTCCTGCAAGAGGACCATTGAAGGGGCATACCTGCGCAGGGTGCTGAACACTGCAGATCTTTTGATTTTATCTAGGAGGCCATTAACGTTCCATGAGAGAATCTGTGTCAGTGCGGGGACCGTGTGTGCCATAATTGCGTTACAGGAATTCGGGGACCTGACCAGGGGGCCAGAAGTAGGCACCTTGAGTAGAAGGGATCTATGCGGTGGGTGTATGTATTGCTATAATGACTTATCACAACCATTTCACTAAGCCCTAACGTGAGCTTTAAACTCCCCAACTCCCCCCCACCCCATACTTCTACCTTTGAAGCATCTGTCACCCTAATGCCCAACGGGGCCAACGCAGCCGTGCAGACTGCCATCGAGTGGAGTGGTGGACCCCTCCTGTGTGTCGGATCAATTGCAGTTGATTAATGAAAAGACCCCTGTCCGTAATAAAGTTGTTGGGGTGCTTGGCATAGTACCGCCGCGGACGTGCAGCGCACCAACCACGTGGACGCCATCTAGTTCTGTTAGTGCTGTCCATTGCAGAAGAAGCTCAGCTCACGAAGATTAGAGTCAACCAAGTTCAGGAGATTGACTCAAACGGTCCACTCGTTGCTCTTCCCTCGAGGTCTGGTCTCCAGGTTGAACCATTGGTTCCTCCCCCGGTGTGGGGGCCAGGATCGGATCGCTATCCTCAACTGTTTGGGCATTGGAGTTCTTCAGCCTCCCTCTTCTGGATCTAGTGCGCTTTCGACCTCTTCGCTCGATCGCTTGTGTGCTCGGGCGTGTCATCTGGAGGCTTCCAGACGAATCAATTGGACCCCTTCGGTTTCCGATGCCTTCTTCCGTCAGCCAGTCCCATGCCTCCTCAGGTGACTCGAAGAAGGGTGCTTTGCCGGCAAGGATTACTTTCAGGCGAGCTGGGAAGAGGAGCATGTAGGAGAGCTGCATCGCTCTCAGTTTTTGTTTCACCTGTTCATACGATCGGCGTTTGGTTTGGACTTCTCGAGTGTAGTCCGGGAAGACCAACATTTTCTGGTTGTCCCAGAGGAGGTCAGGGGAGCGCCTGGCTTCCCTGAGGATCCCATCACGGTCTTTAAAGTTAAGAAAGCGCGCTATCATGGGCCTTCGGGGGCCGCCCGGGGGGGGGGTCGCGGGGCCAGGGCTCTATGCGCTCTTTCAATCGCGAACCAAGGTGAAAGAGTGTTCTCCGGCATCCAGGATTTAATCCAATTTTCTAGAAACTCGGTAGCTTTGCCATCTTCCGCTCCCTCGGGGACCCCCACGAAGCGTAGGTTGTTGCGTCTGGAGCGTTTCTCTGCGTCTTCCGCTCTGCGGTGGAGTTCGCCGGTCCTAGTCTGCAGCTGAGCCACCTTGGTTCTAAGGTCGGCCAAGTCATCCTCTGTCTGTGAGACACGGTTCTCCACCTCTGTAATGCGGCCCACCGCATTTCTAAGATCTTGTCTTACGAGGCCCATCTCCTCCCTCACCTCACCAATCTTGGTTTCCACTGCCCGCTGCGATGTTTGTATTGCGAGAAGGATAGCACTGACCCCGTCTGCAGTCTGTTCATTGAGTGGAGCGTCACCTCCGGTTCTGGGGACCGTTGGCGTGGTAAATTGGTCGATCCTCTGCTGGGATGGCTGCGCCTGCTTGGTGGCTCTATCTTTACCCATGTTGTCCGAGGGGCCAAGGAAGCGCAGGTGTGGTCTGGTGGGAGCGGTGCGTATCCACGATACGGGTCGTGTGTCTCTTGTCCGGGTGGGTCCGACTCGGGGCGGCCACCCCGGGGAGGGGGTTCCAGCCAGGCGCCGCGCAGAGGATGGCCACCAGGTCTTTCACTGGATCCGCAGGCGGGGGTGGGATCACCTGTCCCCTGCGGTATGTCCCAGGATTGAAGCTTGTCCAATTGTTATTGTGGCGCACTCATGGTGAGTTCATGGTGCCTGGTGTCCCCGCAGGCGCGGGACAGCATCGACCCAGGGCCACTCCTGGGTCAGCGCCCGCCTGTCTTGCCAGTTCGGTATCCCCCCGGGCGCAGGCTCCAGGACCCTCAGGGCCCCTGCCTCCAGTCGCTCCTCCGCTCCCGCTCCCGCTCCCGTGCCAGAGCAGGTGCTCCTTCGGCGCCTCACATTTTGGGGGGGGGAGCCAGCGGATGGTCTTCTGGGGCGGGGGAGGGGACACCCCCTCGATTCGCTGCCAATGTCCAGTAGTCTCCAGGATCCGGGTTACAGGCCCAGTCGACTCCCTCTTATTGGTGCGCGGTAATGTCTCTCGGGGCCCAGAGGGTGCGGAATTCCCGCTCGCGCCCCTCTATGCTTCCTACCTGGGGTCGCGCTGCCCAAGTCAGCGCATCGGTGTTCGGGTTCCCGGCAACCGGCCCGCCGATCCACGGGGCCGGCCCGCCCCGGAGTCACCCATCCTCAGCGCCACCGTCCGCGTATGCGGTCTCCCGCTTGGCCCTTCCTCGGGCGTGTCGGTGGTGTGTCGCCCCCGGGCGCCGCTCCGGCAGCCCCGGTCGGTCCCCACCAGTCGGGGCCGGTATGCCGTTCACCCGGCTATCTCGGCCGGAGGGCGGTTCCCGCTTCGGCGCGGCCCGGTCCCTCGGTCGGCGCCGCTCACCAACGGCGGCAGGCACTCCTGCGCCCCGGATTTTTGAGGTCCCGGGGGTCAGGGGGCCACCAAGACACCCCTCGAGTTCCGATTGGGACAAACAGGATCGATTATGGCAGTGGGTTTGGGCGGATGACGGAGGGTCCGGAGCACTCTTAGAGTGCGACCGCCATCTTGATGCCCGTGGCCACGCCCCCGCCCCAAGTTGAAATTAACACAGCCTTCCATACGTATTATCGCACTTTATACCAACCCTCTAATCCTCCTTCTGAACAACAATTATCTGCATAACTAACAATGATCCCCCAAAATCCACACATAATAAGCAACTCAAAAATGCTAGACGGCCCTATCACAATAGAAGAGCTAAGAGTGGCTCTTTCTCAAATGGCAAGCAATAAGGCCCCTGGCCCTGACGGTTTGCCAGCAGAATATTTAAATCGCAACCTAATCATTTACTACAACCCCTCCTCGATGTGTTCAATGAAGCCCACAACAGAAAGCAACTCCCAGACTCTATGCGAGAAGCACTAATAGTCGTGCTCCCAAAACCAGGCCGTGACCCCTTAGACGTCAAGTCAGATAGACCCCTCTCGCTCATTAACTCTGATTGTAAACTTCGAGGGAAGATCCTAGCAAACAGACTACTCCCTTATCTACCAAACCTAATACACCCAGATCAATCTGGGTTTATACCAGGCAGAAATACTTTTTTAAACATCAGAAGACTAATTCGCTTAATGCACGGCACCATTGGGGAGGAAGCAATGGCTATGTCCCTGGACATAGAAAAAGCTTTTGATACACTCAGCTGGGACTACCTTTACCGAACATTAGAAGCATTCGGGTTCCAACGTGGCTTCATAAATTGGATTAGGACGCTATATCACAAGCCCATAGCACGAGTCAAAACTGGACAAATTATCTCCGAGGAACTTCCAATAGGCAGAGGCACCCGGCAGGGCTGTCAGCTTTCTCCCCTATTATTTGCTATTGCAATGGAACCTTTAGCAATTAAACTTCGTAGCGACGCTCATAAGTGGGCATACTAGAAGCTGACTCATATCACATTGTGTCATTGTACGCGGATGATGCCCTAATCTATCTACATAAGCATTCAACATCTACCACAGAAATAATGCTAATACTAGATAGCTTTGCACTGGTCTCCGGATTACATATAAATTGGTCAAAATCTTGCATTTTCCCCCTTGCTCCCACACCAAATGAACAACACAGTAGTCTACCTCAATATCAGCTACCCTGGGCTACCTCAACTTTCAAGTACTTAGGCATACAGATTTACCATTCTATGACAGACCTAAAGGAGGGCAATCTGGATCGTTTGCTCAGATCCACCCGGAGCTCCCTGTCATTCTGGACATCGCTCCCACTATCCCCCATGGGTCGAACCGCCATAACTAAAATGCTAATCCTACTGCATTTTCTTTACTATTTTACAGCCCTCACGCTGACATTACCAAGCACATCCTTTCATAAACTACACTCCCTCCTAACTGAATTACTATGGGGCAGAGACAGACGAAGGGTATTGCTAGCTATTACACAACACCCACAAGTATAAGGCGGTTTGGGTATGGCAAACCTGGAATTATACTATGCAGCGGCCCAACTGCAATGGATAGCCTCATGGTTCAATAATTCAACCTCCCCAGAATGCGTAGCACTGAATGAATACACAGCATCACAAACAATATTAACGACATTATTAGCGGGCTTCCCCTCCCAAACAAATAGATCTCCAATATTAGAAGCTGCTAAATTCTGCTGGAAAAGATATGTCCAGGGCAGAACCAACCTTCCCCCATTCTCACCTACAATACCCTTATCCCAAATTCCGAAAATACAGAATCTATCACTTCACCACGATATACGTGAAGCTGCAACATTAAATGTGGGTGACCTATACTCTAATTCCCATATAACAACTTTCGCAAAGCAGGTGACTGCGGGAATAATACACACCAGAGCATTTTTAATGTATGGGGCCATCACCAAATTGATACGCAATCTATGGGGCAACAATAATAACGAGCCTAACAAATCCGGGTTGCTTACAATACTCCTAACAATAGGTAACACTAAGGGCACTAACTCAATGATATACAGAGCACTGTCAGAAAATGCCCGCACAGACCTATCCCCAGCTAAATCTCGCTGGGACATCGCCCTAGCTGCTCCAATCTCCCCAAAAACCTAAGAAGTCACCCTTGCCATGATCAACGGTGTCACGTAACACTAGACTAAGATACACTCAGTTTAACTATATTCATCAGACCAACTTATCTCCGGCCTGCATCAACAGAATCTATCCTAGTGCTAAGTCGGAATGCCCTAGATGTGCCACACCCACAGCCAACTTTTACCACATGGTCTGGGAATGCCCCTCAATAAATGCAAGCTGGCAGAGAATCACATAAATTACTTCAGAAGTCGCTGACTACGCACTCACCCCCTCCCCAGAATCGTGTCTCCTAGGAATCCACCACCGTTCCAAAGGAGACAAACATCAACACAAATTCATAGATCTGGCATTTGTGGTGTACAAGCGCTTGATCGCTATACATTGGAAGGCGCCCCAGACCCCCTGTTACTCTGCCTGGCTGCGCGACCTACACAACCGAACACAAGCAGAAGCCCACACATTAAAACAATTACAACAGACGGGCCAGCCACAGGAAGGAGTTGAAATATGGGACAGCTTCGTGGTTAAAATAGAAACCAGAGATGATATGTTCCCCCCATGACTCCTTACATTCCCCTCACCAATAGCGCTGACACTAGAACACCCAATTAGCACATAAGCCAAGCAATTATTAACATGCCCCAAGACAGAATTGTCGTACACTCCTCTAAACTAACACGCATATGCCAGACCCACTTAAAAACTTGCTCCTTTGAATAAAGTCCGGACCTACATTAGATGTGCGCCTCCTCCCTCCGTGCACCCAAACGATATTCTCCATGTTTGAAACGCCATTACGTATATATGCATAAAAACTACAACCAGAGTGACTATAGTTATATATTATACAGTTTTTCTTTTTTCTCTTCTCTGTTCTTTCTTCCTATTCGATGCATACCAGTGAAAGCTTTTGTTGACTATGGGGCTTAAAGCTCGAAGATGTGGGTGAAGCTACATGAGCTAAGAAGCAGCACACTCCTCTGAAACAATTGTATTGCACTGTCAGTTTCTATACCTTGTTTAATAAAAAGATTTAAAAAAAAAAAGAAGATGAAAGCACATCAAAAGTATATGAGAGCTTTCTAGATTATTCCCAAATGAGTTTCATACAACTAGTGGCAGAATTGATACATTAAAAAACAATGCAGGCGACATTACACAAACTGTTATATAAGTACCACCTCCTGGCCATTCCCTAATCCAAAAACACACAGAAATGTCTGTTTTTTAAATTTAAGAAAGATGTCAATTCTTCATGCAGGTTTTCCAAGATATTCCAGGACACAGAAGTGGATGCTCACAGTCCCATAGCGAGATGCACCCAGATCACTACCAAGCAGGAACACACAGCGGGCATGATTAATGCTTCTGAGACATGAGAGTGCACCTCAGTACAAGTTTCCCTCCTTTATAGACTACGCACAGCAGACCATCAGCAGTGCAAGCGGCATTCACAGAACTAGGTGGAGGCAGGCATAAGCAGTGCAAGTTTCCCTCCCTCAAAAAACAGATACTCCATGTGTATCAATTGAAAAGCTCCCCATCTTCACAGAACAAGTGCATCACTGCAGCTGCAGTATAATCCCCTCTCTCGCAGAACAGACAGAGGTCGCCACTAGCAGTACAAGCATCTCCCACAGAACAGACACACCACACCAGCAGCAGTGAAGACTCTCCCTCGCGGAACAGGCACCACATGCTGTAAGCAGTGTCAGCAACCCTCACAGACGAAATACAGCTAAGCATCAGCACTGCAGGCTTCCATTCTTCATAGAACAGGTATGACATGGGCTGCAGTGCAAGCTTCCCTCCCTCACAGAATAGGTACAGTAAGGTAATAGCAGTGAAGTTTGCCTTCCTCGGAGAAAAGTTGTAGCACTACAAAACCCATACAAGCTTGTTCCCGACACAGAAAGGAACAGGTCACGTTCAAACAGCATCAGTGAAACTTCTTCCCTCACATTACATGGACAGCACAGTCTGCAGCAGCAGCGCAAACACATTTATCTGATGCATACATTTAGTATAGTTGTATAACTGGTAAGTGCATTCATGGGTGGGTGGAGTATGGTTCAGTGAGTGAAGAGGTGAGCAGCCGTACCTTGAGTGAGAGGATGGAAGAGTGGATGGAAGGATGGGGGTGTGAGCTGATGGACAGGCGGGTGAGTGGGAGCAAGGATGGCTCGTGAACTTATGTTTGAATGAACGCCTAATTTGTGTGGCTACATAGATGAGTAGATGAATGGGGAATGTTCATGTGTGGTGAATGAAAGGATAATGTCTGTGTACTGATGGTATTTGTGCAAGGATTGACTTTGCCAAGGCTGTGTGCGCGTCGGCGGATGAAAGGCCACTTTGTGTATGTGGTGTATATGTCTATAGTATGTGCGTGGGTGTGTGTGTACGTATAGGTAGATCATGTGTGTGCCTCTGTGTGCTGATGAATGCATGTGGGGATGGTTTTACATAAATTACCTCAATGCTGCTGGGCTTGGAGCTTCTCTGTGTGTGCACATACTAAGAAGTAATGAGGCTCTAGCGACCTTGCAGCACATGTGCATCTACCTACTGGGCAAAGAAGCGAAGCACAAGAAACCTCTGTGAGGGGCGGCAGTGTCACGAAACCACACTGAGAATCCCGAGAATGCACACTCACGGGGGGTGTCTTAAGTGCACTTTGGTTTTATACCCCATTCACAGAAGATCCTGAATTGGTAAACATGAAGTATTTTATATGATGCTTCGACTAAGACAGTTGGCTGTAACAAATGCTTACCAGAAGAATAGCAGTGAGCCATTTCGAATGAGGTGGAACCGCTGTGCCACTTAAAGAAATTGAATGCATGTTTCAGTTCGAAGGTGACACACATTTCTGATTCCAGCAATTGTGTCAGCAACATGGCTCTTCAAAATGGCACTACATTAAGCGCTGTAAACGCTAATCATTAATCTGCCAATGAACTGTATTTAAGTGTACCCGTGTGCACTACAGTTCTTAAATTAGGAAAAAACAGACACCGGTCCTGTGACCCTCTGTCACACTGCAGAGACAGACTAGTGGCAGTCCAATCAGAGCCTTAGGGAATCAGGTGCGAGGAAGTTGAATGACAAAAATGCCAGGAGTAGCAGAAGTGTCATCGTGTGACCTTTAACCCCCATGACAGAACAGGAAATGGCATTGCATGTATCTAACAAACTGGTCCTAATGACAGTCTGGGTTTCCAGTTATGCTTGACACTAGCTGTCTTTGTGGGTCTGTGAGCTGTTCTTCCAAGAGTTCAGGAATGCAGCATTTGTGTCACTATTCTATCTCTGCAGTGTGACAGAGGGTCACAGCACCCGTGTATGTGGTCTTCCTAATCTAATCTGAGAATTGCACTGCACACAGACACAAGTCTTTCTAATTACTACCTTTTCCATTAGAGCCCCAATGAAGGAAAACATCAGAAGACCTCACCTGCAGGACAAACATTCACAGCTTGTAGGGGACTGGGATCCTGAAAGGCTTTGAGGAGCATGTTGCTAGGTGCCACTTGGCTGACCGACAAGTTGAAACAGTTAGAGGTTTCAACTGTTCCTTGTCCCCAGCCAACACTAGCCTTGAGCTCCTGCCTTTTGTTTTACAGAAACGAGAAAGAAATGAATACATCCCAAA
The DNA here is from genome assembly GCF_031143425.1 of Pleurodeles waltl. Taxonomy (NCBI): domain Eukaryota; kingdom Metazoa; phylum Chordata; class Amphibia; order Caudata; family Salamandridae; genus Pleurodeles; species Pleurodeles waltl. Next base: position 727,668,511 of record NC_090445.1, read on the forward strand.
GTTTTTTTAATGTATTTCTGGACAAAAGTGTTCAACTCCTCTGTGAATGGTGTTGCCTTTGTAAACGGTGGGTAACAAGAGCAGTGCCAGGTGTGGCAAGGGCAGTGCTTAATTTGTAAATAAAAAGGTGCCGGTGCTCAAAGCTCTCCTCTTAAACATGTGACTGCTGCAATTAAAAGTGCAAGCACATAATACTGAGGCAGCGTAATCCTGAAGCCACCTTGGGCCTCTTCAGTCTATTTATTGCCACTCCCTGCCCCTTCAGCTCACTCTTGTAGCTTCCTGCTTTTCCCCTTTCTGGCGCTTTTTCGTTTTTCTCTTCCTCCGTCTTTCCCACGTGTCTTTTGCTCGCAGTAAATGCTTGAGACAGAAAACTAAGCACCGGCCCTCAGAAATAAGTGCTGGTGCTCAGCACCGGAAACAACAAGTACAAATTAAGCACTGGGCAAGGGGTATGTCAGGGGTCACAGTTGAGACCCCTTGCAACTCTTAAATGATGTCCATGAGCAGGTGGTGCAGTGCTGGGGATTTGAAGAACAGATTTGAATAAGGTGAAAGTAAACAAAGATAGGTTTTGTTAGGATCTGACAGCACCAGATAAAATCACTGAAATGCAAATTCTACGACTTACACCTTGCATATAGGCAGATAGACTCTGATGGATAAACCCGTTGTTAACACAGGGCCATATTTTGGGCAAAGTGACACAGCCCACCTTGCTGTGGTGTGCTGCATCACAGGGATAGGGCAGGAATGTGCCATGTTTAAAAGAATACGGTATATTTCTGTCTTTGTCCCTGAGCTTGCACCTTTGCAGCTGCCTAGCGCCAAAACAGGCACCCCTGCACCATGGTGCATGGGTGCTTGCATTGGAAGGAGAACTGTTTTTACCTTTCTGCACAAAAACATTCCCGAGAGGCATTTTCCTCTTTCTATGAGTGCTGCAGAATTTCTCCTCACCTGGGAAGGCGTAGCATTTTGACCCATTCCCTGGTCTACCACTTCTGGTAAATCTGGTAAATCTGGGAATGCATCAAAATCCATGCATGTTGCATGAAGCCACACAACACCCATGGAACACCCCCTTGGGGCAAGGTAATGCAACACAGTGATTTGCACTACATTGTTTTACTCCAGATTTATGAAGCCACTCAGGGTCATGCAATTGTATTTCAAGCTTGCGTTATGCATGCACCATGTTGCGTGGTGCAGGAGCAACACAACTCCAGTTATAAATATGTCCCATAGAAAATAAGACCCGACATCGACTGCCAGAGCACTGTGTCCCAAGTGTGAAAGCACCACATGCTGTGAGTTGGTCCTGTCACTACAGGGTCATCATCCCAGGCAGCACACAGAAGTGGCCTGGAGCTGTGGATCCTTCCTGTGCATTACACACACCCCGCTAAGCACATTCAGCACCCCCAGTTTTATCCAGGAACAACACTGGCTTGATTTCACAAGAGTGATGATAGGCAGCAGGAGCCGAATGGAACTGCCAATCCATGATCTGATGAAGAAATTATTCTGGGGTCCCACTGAACACCCCCACGCCCAAAGTTACTCCTGCTGTATACATAAGATAAAATGTTACATGGTGCTATAGGACTGTGTGCAGAGTACATGCTGCAGAAATAACATGCAGGTGACTTGTTGGATGCCTGACTCAGCTCCTACCCCTCCAGTCACCCCTCCTCACCCATACAAGGTTAATATAAGTGCAAATAAGCTGGTTGATACCAGCTATTAAGCCTGGTGAGTGTATTTAGTTTTTGAGTGAATTACAAGAAAGTCAATAATATCAAAAAACAGTTATGAAAATTGTAGGTTTTGAAATTCTAAACAGCCTAAACAGCATCAGTTTCAAAACATTTTAGGGGATGATCATACAAAAAGAGGCACTTTCTTACAAGTACACAAGTAGATTTGACAGATTATTAGGGTACAAAAATGAAAAAAAATCACAGGTTTAATACTTTTTATTATTCTAACCAACTGCGTTATTGTTGTTTGGTCAGTTGCCTTTTGCATCATCATAAACCCCTCTTGCTTGCCCTCCCCCATCTCTCTGTGCACAGTCTGTCACATTTACTTGCCCTTCCACTTAACCCTGGCTAGCCTCCCATCTCCCCTTCCAATACCAATATTTAGTTTCACCTGAGACAGCACATGCGCTGTTACTTGCATGACATTCTGTTAGTTTACAGTGGGCGTAGAGCCCACCCATTGCTTAACCTGAGCACACGGCAGACCTTGACCTCAACTAAGCCGTCCAAAACTTCACCACCTGGATCACCAAATCCACCTCCAGTGTCGCCCCACTGAAACCAGCTTAAGCCAACAACACCTCCAACCAGCGACGTGGTACACTCCAGAGCTAAAAAAACTCCAAACATGACTGCCACCAGCTCCAGAAACAATGTTGCATGACCAATGACCCTTCCGACAGAGTCACCTACAAGATAGCCCTCAACAACTACCACCACCACATCAAGGCAGCAAAAAGAGCAGCAATCACTGCCTGCATCAACACGGCAGCCAACCACACAAAAAACTCTTCAGAATCATCAAGAAATTCTCTAACCCAATAGGCACAGAGACCACCCTCCAACCATCCCAGGAACACTGTGAAACCCTCGCAGACTACTTTCACAGCAAGATCACCACCATATACAACACTTTTGACACCCAAACCTCCACCTCCAGCCTAGACAACATCACTTAAGAAGTGAATACAAGTCACACAATAACCTCCTGGTCCCCGATTATCACACAGACCACCGCAGACATTATGCCATCCATCCACTCTGAGGCACACACTGACCCCCGCCCCAACCAGCTTTTCAAACCTGGAGCCAACACTATTAGCACAGAACTAACCTGCATCCTCAGCACCTCCATCTCGTCAGCAACCTTCCCGGATGAATGGAAGCACGCAGAGGTCAGACCCCTCCTAAAGAAACCCTCTGCTGACTCCAGCAACCTCAAAAACTACAGACCAGTCTCTCTGCTCCCCTTCCCAGCCAAAGTGCTTGAGAAAGCCATCAACCAACAGCTCACAACTACCTCAAACAAAACCACCTTCTTGACACCTCACAATCAGGATTCTGGGCCAACCATAGCAAGGAGACTGCACTAATCATTGCCACTGATGACATCAGGACCCTCCTCCACCAAGGATAAGCAGCAGCTCTGATCCTTCCGGACCTCTCAGCAGTGTTCAATACAGTCTGCCACCACACTCTCCTCAACACACTCCACAATAAAGGCATCAACAAAATGCCCTTAAGTGGGTTGCCTCCTTCCTCTCTGTCAGGATACTTCAATTCGATTTCCTCAGAAGCAGAAGATAACTCCTCAGTCCCGACCCGAGCTACTCACAACGAATATTAATCCTTCGTGCTGAGTACCCCGGAGGGGGGAAGGGGAATGGGATGGTAGAGAGACTGCCACAGAGATGATGAACGCCAGTACTCAGTCTGCCTCTTCACATCTAAGATTGGATACAGCACCTGCAAGAGTCACAGTCGCAATTACTAGGGACATACAACATCAGTTTTTCACTTTCTACTCTCAACACTTAATTCTCTTTAATTCTATTATTTCTTCACTCACCCTGAGTTCTCTGTAGCCTTGCTTCTCTCTATAAATGATAGCTCTTCTTAAAAAAAAATGCTTATTACTGATTCTGGAAGAACTTCTCAACCTTTGTTAGAGATTGGTTTTATGTTGCTATATATATATATGTAGTTGGTGATAATGCGTTCTTCAAATCAGCTGATGTTATTTAATTTCTCCTGTCTTATTGTGACATCTGTCAATACGTGTATTTGTAAATGCTTGTTTATTAAAGTTCGTTTCTCCTTTCTTACTTCGACATTTGTTGATAACTTGTATTTGTAAATGCTTGTTTATTACAGTTAGTTTCTCCTTCCTTACTTCTACATCTGTCGATAACTTGTAGTTGTAAATGCTTGTTTATTTAAGTTCGTTTCTCTTTTAAACTCTATTTTGGTTTATTACCATTGAATTTGTAAATGCTTATTTGTTAACAGTTCGTTTCTCCTTTAAACTTGGCCTTTGTTTATAACCTTGACATTTGTAGATACTTGCTCTTTTAAAGTTCGTTTTTTCTTTGACTTTAATATCTTAAACAAGAACCTTGTAAACATAAGGTTAATTCATACATTAACTCTGTAGCCTTGCCGACTTTCACGGGAACGGTCTACTATCAAACTCTTCGAATAAACCTTGACAATATTTATCCATTTTCTGTAATATAATCTTCAAATGTAATTTTACCTCACAGGAGTTTCTGTTCTGAAGCGCGCTCTCTCTCCACACAGCTGATTCCTGTCAGACCTCAGTTGAAGTGCAAGGCTTCCAGCTGGAGAGCTCGTAACCTAGCAACCAACCGATTGCAAGACTAGAACTGTAACTAACCTTCAGGACTCACAGCAGCCATCTTGGATCTTCTCTTCTTGATTCTTCCTTTGAAATAAGCGCAAGATTACTCTGCAAAGCTTCTTCCAGTTTGGGCTTTGCTGTCTCCACTGAGGATATCTCTTTGCTTTTCTCATGCACTTCTTTGATTTGACTTGGCAAGTTTGTGTGGTCATGACAGTACTCCCCCTCAAGGAACAGTTCTCCAATTTAGGTTTGCTTGGGTAGGTTCTATGAAAGTTTCTCACTAATCTTGAAGCATGTACATACTTGTGCGGCTCCCAGGATCGTTCCTCTGGACCATAACCTTTCCAATCAATTAGATAATAAAGCTGGCCATTACGGATTTTGGAATCTAAGATTTGATTGACCTCATACTCTTCTGCAGAGCTAATCTGGATAGGAATTGGAGGGGAGTTTTGACGTAAATTTGGAGGACTGTTCTTTAACAAGGAGACATGGAAAACAGGATGTATCTTTAGATGAGCTGGCAACTGCAATTTAACTGCCACTGGATTGATCATCTTGTCAACTTTGAATGGGCCTATAAATCGTGGCTGAAATTTGCGATTTCCTTTGAGACGTAAATGACGAGTGGATAACCAAACTTTGTCTCCTTTCGAATAAATGGGGCTCTCTCTTCTTTTTCTATCAGCCTGAGTCTTATATGAGTCTTTTGCTTGAATGGTGTTTTTTCTAGCCCTAACTAACGTGGTCTGCAAATCCCTCACCATCTCTTCTACTGCAGGCACTGAATCATCTTCTTTACCCAACATTACATTAGGATGTCTACTATGGTTCAGATAAAAGGGGGTGAACCCAGTGGTGGAATGAACAGCATTATTGTAAGCAAATTCAGCTGCCCACATCAACTTGGGCCATTCCTTCTCTTTATCGAATAAATTGAGTCTTAAATACTGTTCTAACTCTTGATCCACTCTCTCTGTTTGCCCATCGGTTTCAGGATGGTAACTGGTAGAGTAACGAGAATCAATTCCTAATCTATTACTAAAGGCCTTCCAAAAGCGAGAAACAAATTGGGACCCCCTGTCTGAAACTAGAATTTTTGGGATACCATGGGCGCGTACTATGTGTTGTGTAAACAACTGTGCAACCTGTGGGGCTCGAGGGATTTCTTTCAAAGGAATGAAATGCGCCATTTTAGTGAAAGTGTCTACAAAAACTAGGATAGTGTTAAAACCTTGGCTACTAGGGAGGTCCACTATAAGATCCACAGTAACAGTATGCCATGCATGGGGTGCAGTGGGCAAAGGTCTTAACAGACCTTGTGAAGCTGTTCTATTTGATTTCCCTCTTTGACATTTGTCACAAGTTGAAACATAGGGGGTCATTCTGACCCCCGCGGGTGGCGGTCGCCGCCCGCGTGGAGGGAGCCGCCATATGGCCGCTCCGCGGTCGAAAGACCGCGGAGGCCATTCTGGCTTTCCCGCTGGGCTGGCGGGCGACCGCCAGAAGGCCGCCCGCCAGCCCAGCGGGAAACCCCTCCCCACGAGGAAGCCGGCTCCGAATGGAGCCGGCGGAGTGGGTATGTGCGACGGGTGCAGTGGCACCCGTCGCGTATTTCAGTGTCTGCATAGCAGACACTGAAATACAAAGTGGGGCCCTCTTACGGGGGCCCCACAACACTCCATACCGCCATCCTGTTCCTGGCGGGCGACCCGCCAGGAACAGGATGGCGGTATGGGGTGTCAGAATCCCCCATGGCGGCGTAGCAAGCTGCGCCGCCATGGGGGATTCCCAGGGCAGCGGAAAACCGGCGGGAGACCGCCGGTTTTCCTTGTCTGACCGCGGCCAAACCGCCGCGGTCAGAATGCCCTGGGGGGCACCGCCAGCCTGTTGGCGGTGCTCCCGCATCCCCGGCCCCGGCGGTCCTTGACCGCCGGGGTCGGAATGACCCCCATATTGTCTTATCTGAGTTTTCATTTTTGGCCACCAAAATTCTCGTTGTATTAGATTTTGAGTCTTTTGAATTCCTTTGTGTCCAGCCAATTGATCGTCATGATAAGCCTGAAGAATTTTTTCTTGCAGCTCCACAGTCGGAACATACATTGCACCTTTAAAGTATGGCAAACCTTTTTTGATTTCTCTTCCTTGGCCTTCTTTGGACCACTTCAGCATTCCTTCGAATGTTAAGTTTTCTTGAATTTCTTTGGTTAAATTTTCATACAATATGGCAGATATGAACTTCTCTTGTGGAATAATCAATTCTTTTTCTGGAGGCTCTTTAACTGCACCGGTATCAATTCGAGATAGAGCATCTGCCTTCCCATTTACTTTTCCTGGTCTGAAAGTGATAACAAAATCAAAGTCTGCAAAATATAGGGACCAACGCAGTTGTCTAGCTGTTAGAGTTCGAGCTGATTTTAAAAACTGTACATTTCGGTGGTCCGTGTAAACGGTCACTTTATGCTTAGCTCCCAAAATGTAATGCATCCACTCACGAAAAGTTTCTTTGACTGCCAATAGCTCCTTATCCGCAATTGAATAATTTATCTCTGGTGGTGTTAATTTTCGAGAGAAATAGGCCACTGGATGTAATTGACCTGTATCTTTATGACGCTGGGAAAGGATACCTCCTATGGCAACATCTGAAGCATCTGCCTCCACATAATATGGCTCATCTGGATTGGGGTGGAGCAAGATTGGAGCTGAGACGAAGGAATTCTTCAAAAAATTAAAAGCATTTTCAGCTTCTTTTGTCCACTCAAACTTCACTCCTTTCTTCAACAATCGAGTAATGGGTGTAACTGTTTGAGAAAAATTGGATATGAATCTTCGATAAAAATTAGCGAACCCCAAGAAACTCTGGATCTCTTTGACATTGCAAGGAGAAGGCCAATGTTGCACTGTCTTTATCTTGGCAGGATCCATACTAACTCCTTCTGGTGACAAAATGAATCCTAAGAACTCAACTCGTTCCACATGAAATGCACACTTCTCCAATTTTATATAGAGATGGTTTTCTTGCAACCTTGTGAGGATGGATCGAACATGGGAAATGTGCTCCTGTAGATTGTCGGAAAAGATTAAAATGTCATCTATATAAACCACGGCAATCCGGTCGAGGAATTCTCGTAATATATCATTAACGAAATGCTGGAAGGCAGCGGGAGCATTGCATAACCCATAAGGCAACACTTGATATTCAAATAATCCGTATTGAGTCCGAACAGCGGTTTTCCATTCATCCCCTGAAGCCACTCGAATCAAATGATATGCTCCTCGCAGGTCCAATTTGGTGTAGATTCTAGCATTCTTTACTTGATCTAATAAAACTGACACTAAAGGCAGTGGGTATCGATTCTTTATGGTAACCTGATTGAGGGCTCGATAATCAATGCAAGTTTGAAGACTCCCATCCTTCTTTGGTATGAAAAATAGTGGGGATGACACTGGAGATTCAGAAGGACGAATAAAACCATTAGCAAGATATTGATCCAAATACTCCTTTAAATGTTGATTCTCTGCTTCGGTCAATGCGTATATTCTGCTACATGGCAATATCGCACCTGGCTCCAGTTCAATTTTGCAGTCGTAGGGTCGATGTGGTGGCAATTTCTCAGCCTCCTTTTCATCAAAAACGGCGATTAAATCCTCATATTCTTTTGGGATTTCTGCTGTCTTTAGTGCACAGATCATTGAAGAGTGTGATGATAAACAGGCCGCTTGGGACTTGGTGGACACTTCCACTCCATCATGAAAGCAATTCTCTTTGCAGTAAGAGGAATTCATCTTGATCGTTCTTTTGCTCCAATCAATTTGTGGATTATGTTCTGTAAGCCAGGGCAGACCCAAAATGAGTTGAAATTGTGGAGCATCTATCAAATTAAAGATTATCTGCTCCTGATGTCCACCAAAACCTTGCATCTGAATTGGTTCGGTCTCATGGGAAATGGGTCCTGAAGAAAGATTGGTTCCATCGACAGCTCTTGCTACTTCCAAAGTAGATTTCTTGATAAATCGAATACCCATTTTATGAGCGTATTTCATATCACAGAAGTTGCCCGTAGCTCCAGAGTCTATCATAACTGAGATCCCTTGAATTTCCTTCTCAAGGGTCTTAACTGATACTGTTTGTACCAAATGTGGCGCTGCGGTTTGTAAGGTATTCGCCACTCGTTGATCTAAAGGAGTTGTCTTGGGTTCTGCTTTCATCAGGGCAACTCCCTCTACTGATGAAGCTGGCCTTTTCCCGACTGAAGAGCTTTGTGTTTCTTCGGACAGTTTTTAACAAAATGCCCAGATGCACCACAATATAAACATAGTTGATTCACTCTTCTTTTCTCTTTTTCTTCCTTAGATAAAGGACCTCGGATGGAACCAATTTGCATTGGTTCTTCTATCGTTATCCCTTCTCCGGCTCTCGTATGATCATTTCTTACACAATCAATTCTCAGGGGAAATGGTCGATACTCTCTTCTCTTTTCTGCTCTTCGTTCAGTTAACCAGTGGTCAATCTGTAACACAAGATCAATTAACTCCGAAATTTCGGTGGGTCTATTTGGAACTTGTGCTAAGGCATCTTTCAATTCATCTCTCAGTCCACGATAAAATATGGCGGCTCTTTTTGACTCCGGCCAGGCAGTCTCTACAATGAATTTATTGAAATGAGCCAGATAGGCTACTAGATCTTTATTACCTTGCCTGATTTCCAGTAGTTCTTTGTCAGTGGCTTGAGCTGCAGTTCGCCGATCAAATATTCTTAAGAACTCTTCCTTGAAATTTTGGAAATTATATAAAACAGGATCATTTCTGGAAATTATTGGCATGGACCATGCGGCCGCATCTCCTGTCAGATAAGACAATATAAATGGCACTTTGGCCTGGTTTTCGGAAAAAATTACTGGTCTACATAAAAAATGCAATGAGCATTGGGTCAGAAAAATCTGCGCCTTATTTGGATCCCCACCGAAGCGCTCGGGTTGAGCCAAAGGAATAATAGGGGAAACCGCATGAATTACTTGAGTGGATATACCTGCAGACTGTGAAGGGCTAGGGATTTGTGAAAACACAGATTCATTTGATTTAGCGGTGTTCCCTAACTCATTTATTCGCTGTTTTATTTGGACTGTTTCTTCTATGGTGTTATTTAATTGTTTCTGTAACCCTTCCAAAATGGTGGCTAATGCTTTTATATCAATTCCTTCTGCCATTCTGCTCAGGAGGAAATCTGTTTTTTCCCTAAAATTAGGGTGAAGGCACTTCAATCTGTCAGGATACTTCAATTCGATTTCCTCAGAAGCAGAAGATAACTCCTCAGTCCCGACCCGAGATACTCACAACAAATATTAATCCTTCCTGCTGAGTACCCCGGAGGGGGAAAGGGGAATGGGATGGTAGAGAGACTGCCACAGAGATGATGAGCGCCAGTACTCAGTCTGCCTCTTCACATCTAAGATTGGATACAGCACCTGCAAGAGTCACAGTCGCAATTACTAGGGACATACAACATCAGTTTTTCACTTTCTACTCTCAACACTTAATTCTCTTTAATTCTATTATTTCTTCACTCACCCTGAATTCTCTGTAGCCTTGCTTCTCTCTATAAATGATAGCTCTTCTTAAAAAAAAATGCTTATTACTGATTCTGGAAGAACTTCTCAACCTTTGTTAGAGATTGGTTTTATGTTGCTATATATATATATATAGTTGGTGATAATGCGTTCTTCAAATCAGCTGATGTTATTTAATTTCTCCTGTCTTATTGTGACTTCTGTCAATACTTGTATTTGTAAATGCTTGTTTATTAAAGTTCGTTTCTCCTTTCTTACTTCGACATTTGTTGATAACTTGTATTTGTAAAAGCTTGTTTATTACAGTTAGTTTCTCCTTCCTTACTTCTACATCTGTCGATAACTTGTAGTTGTAAATGCTTGTTTATTTAAGTTTGTTTCTCTTTTAAACTCTATTTTGGTTTATTACCATTGAATTTGTAAATGCTTATTTGTTAACAGTTCGTTTCTCCTTTAAACTTGGCCTTTGTTTATAACCTTGACATTTGTAGATACTTGCTCTTTTAAAGTTCGTTTTTTCTTTGACTTTAATATCTTAAACAAGAACCTTGTAAACATAAGGTTAATTCATACATTAACTCTGTAGCCTTGCTGACTTTCACGGGAACGGTCTACTATCAAACTCTTCGACTAAACCTTGACAATATTTATCCGTTTTCTGTAATATAATCTTCAAATGTAATTTTACCTCACGGGAGTTTCTGTTCTGAAGCGCGCTCTCTCTCCACACAGCTGATTCCTGTCAGACCTCAGTTGAAGTGCAAGGCTTCCAGCTGGAGAGCTCGTAACCTAGCAACCAACCGATTGCAAGACTAGAACTGTAACTAACCTTCAGGACTCACAGCAGCCATCTTGGATCTTCTCTTCTTGATTCTTCCTTTGAAATAAGCGCAAGATTACTCTGCAAACCTTCTTCCAGTTTGGGCTTTGTTGTCTCCACTGAGGATATCTCTTTGCTTTTCTCATGCACTTCTTTGATTTGACTTGGCAAGTTTGTGTGGTCATGACACTCTCAGGCCGCACGAAGTGCATCCACCTTCCTCCCTTCACTTCTACAACCAAGAACATCACCTGCCGCATACCCCAAGGATCCTCGTTAGATCCTGCGGACTTAATATAGTCTCCTACGCTGACGACACTCAACTTACCCTCTCACTCACTGAAGATTCCCACAACACAAAAAGCCAACTTCCTCAAAGCCATGACCAACGTAGCAACATGGATGAAAAACAGCTGCCTCAAGCTAAACACCAACAAAATGGAAGTCCTGATTTTCAGGAAGAACACCTCCGTATGGAACCACAGCTTGTGGCAGTAGAACTTGGACCAACGCCCCCTCTCCATTAGACCAGGCATGAAACATCTGCATCATCCTCAAATGCCAACTATTCATGAATCAACAAGTAAACTCAGTCACCTCCTCCTGCTTCTACATCCTCAGTATGCTCCCCTGAATCTTGAAATGGATCCCTACTGACACCATAAAGACAGACATGCACGGTCTGGTAATCAGCCGCCTCGACTATGGCAATGCTCTCTTCATCTGAGTGTCCTCCCAGCTACTTAAAAGTCTCCATACTCTACATAACACTGCAGCCAGACTCATACTAAACCTCCCCAAGCACACAATCATCACCCCACACCTCAGGAAACTCCACTGGCTCCCCGCCCAGAAGAGATGCCAATTCAGAATCCTCACACTCGCATACAAAGCTCTCCATGACCTAGGTCCATCCTACATCAACCACTGACTGAGCTTCTATATACCAGCAGGACAACTATGCCCCTTCTTGCAAATGTTGCACCCTGCATCCATTGCAGCCACAGCGGAGGCCACTCCTTCTCCTACACAGCAGCCAAGTCCTGGAACAGCCTGTCCCTTCACCTCTGAACAGCTTCCTCCCTGGCAAACTTCAGGAGACTCAAGATGTAAAATTTCGACAGAGACACAACACCCTCAGTGCCAAGATAGCCTTAGGGGTGATAGTGCTGCGCTTTACAAATGCTATGATTGATTGATTGAGAGTTTCAATCATCGGGAAATAGTTTGAGGCATTAATATGCCTGCACTAGAGGTCTGCATGTAATTTTAAATCTAACATTTCTATTCTAGGTGAAATACCTCAGTGGGCCAACACATTGGTTACAGATATCTCTGTGTAACCTTTGCCTCTATTTCCTCCCTTCCGTTTGCATTTATCGAAGGCTGTGCAGGGGATGATGGTGGTGGTGGGGGTTTTGACTTGGACACAGTGTCTCCCATCATCCTCCTGCCTCTATCCACTTTTGCTATCTGCCCTGTATGTCTTTATTTCCCTTGAACTCATGCTCTTATGATTATCTTGTTGAAGTGCCCTGTTCAATGACTGCTTGCTTGCCTGCGGGTAAGGAGACATAACTTCTGGGGTGATCAACCACATAAATCAGCTACTTGTCACCAGCTGGATCAGAGTTTGTAGTTCAACAGTAAATTCTGATGAAGCCGTACATACTCATCACCCTACATCAGTACGCATTAGACACAACTCCTAGTACTCTCAGACATACAACATGGCTCCAAGCCATACAGTTGGTAAAGTGTTTGCAATTTAAATAACGTGTCCAGACCAAGCCACAGTTCACATCACTAAATATTGATAGACAGTGGACACAACTCATTTCAGCATAATATGCACAATATGAATCTGTAGCAAGGTGTAGGTATTATATGGTATGACTAAGAAGTCTCACAATGGGATACCAACACAATACCCAGTAGTGGCCCTCAGATTCACTCTCAGCAAACCCTAGCTCAGTCCTGGTGGTGCGGCAAAGAGTAGTTAGGCTACTTAGAGTAACATGTTGAGCATTTCACATTACTAACATGGACGATAAGTAAATGACATGACTCAACAGAAATATGACACCAATTTAGATTTTAATCTTAATTTAGACACCAAAATGAACTTTGTATCTTTTGTACAACTGGAGTTGTGAATTTTAAGTCTTTAAAAAATAGAGTACTTTGCAGGTTTAAATGGCTTCCATTGAAGTCAATGGAAGAAATAGCAGTGTGCTCTGGGGCACTTCTAGGGTGAGTTACGGTGAACCCACCGGAACGTAAGGTGCTGTGGGGACCTAGACCAAGGGTCAACAGTGAAACTTCTGTTACCTTGCCCAGAGAGTCCGGTTGCAGAAATGACTTGGCTGTGCATGGTGCTGAACGGTCCGCAGTGGCTGGTGCATTTTGCACTCCATGCAAAAACTGGACTTGGGGTGGACTCACACTCTACCCTTCAGATGTAGAGGTCTTTGGGGAGCCAGAACCAGTATTCAATGCTTGAATCTTCACCACCTTGTCTGGTGGCTCCGGCTGCTAGCTGTCAATCACTGGGCTGGTCACGCCAAAGCTGCTTTGCTGCTCCAGTCGAAGTCACTTCTTTCAGGCTGCAAACCCACCATCAGTCCCTATGCTGGGGAGTGCTCTGGAGTTGGTGAAAGTCATGTGGCTGTCAATTTCCGTGCAGGTGACAAACAAGCCTTGGTAGCTGCAAAGGTGGTCCACAAGCTTTCTGGTGGCTGGAGGGCGTTTGGTGGGGAGTAGAGGCTTGAAACTTGGCATGGGCCTCACTCCCACTCTACTGGACAGTGAGTTACTTTGGGCTCAGGCACTGAAAGCTTGTCAGGCCACAGTTCTTCGTCCTCAGCACTTCTTTGCTCCTGCAATTTGCGGGGGCACTGGTGTCACCAGTCAGGGGAGTCTTCGTTGGGGGTGGGGGGTTCGGTGTACACGGGCGTCCCTCTGGCCAGGACCAACAAGTTTTCTCCACTAGCGCACGCCGGACACACAGTCCCATGACAGGTCTCTGCAGGTCACTCTGTGTCCTCTTCTTCGCACCATGGCTGGAGTCCAGGTTCTGTTGTTGGTGATGCGTCTCTTTGTGCTTTTTTCTTCTTGTCCAGGTAAGATCTAAGTTCTGGTGCCAGGGGAGCCCCTTAAATATTGGTTTAGGGGACGTTTAAGGGGGAGAGGGACAGTGGCCATTGGGCTACTGTCACCTGCGGCTAGTCAACCCCTGCAGTGATGACTTCCTGTGGGGAGTATGCCACTTTGTCCTCCACTGGGGGGACAACTACTTGCACATCAAAGCCGGGTGAGGCCTTTGAGGCTCACTGCCCCAATGCTTTTCCAACTAGCCAGCCTAGGAGGGAGGAGGTGTGACCTCCTTCCTGCCCAGGCTCTTTGTCTTATGTCCTGCCAAGGTGATAGTAGCACCGACAGGAGGTCAGACTTCTGTCTGTGGCAGCAGCGGCTTGGGAGAGTCTGCCAAAACATTACAGGACTGGGTAACTTGGTGGGCACCCTCTAAGGGTGCCACCTAGGCATCTGCTTTTTAATCCTAAACATGGGCATCATGTCCAGGGTTAAAAAGCACAGTGTTTGATACCAAACTTGACAGAATTCGGCTGGGCCATTGCAGAGCTGGACATCTGAGCAGTGGTTAGATGCCAGCCCATGTTATGCAAAGGACTGCCATTTATTCGGGCCAGCATTGCAGTTTAAATGCCAGCACAGGGGCATATGAGCTCCTGCACATGTGCCCTCACTCATAAAACAGTGCACGCTGCCCCCTGGACTAGATGGGGCCTGCCTTAGGGGTGACTGACCTGTCCATGGGCAGTAACAGGGACTCTGCCTGCATCTGGTGTGGGCAGATTCTCACACTCAAGAAGCAGGCTGCTCGTGCAGGCTGACATGGCAGCTCTGCGGTCTGACCATTTACTGGGACTTACAGGGTTGGCAAGGTGCTTGCCAATTGGCCTATGCAATTCGGCATATACTTTAAGGGAAAGAGCATTGATACTGGAGCCTTGTTAGTAGGCCTCAGTATACTAAAAGGTCACAAACCACAGCATCTGACAGCAAAACGTGTGGGGTGACCATCCAAAAAGGGTCTCTTTACAACAGAATCCCAGACATATAGGAGCCTAAATGTTTTCTATCTCAGTAGTACATAATTTTAAGCTAAACTGACTCAACGATATTGACACATATTGTCTCCATATCTTTGAATATGTGATATTATATCTATATTTTCAATTGAAATGGAGAGACAAAGAGGGGTCACTGGTTCCTTGCTGTGTAGATCACAACAGTGTTCAGGGGATTAATGGTTAGGTACTTTCAAACTTTCCTTTCTTGGTGTTTTGGGGGCTTTATTTTAGTACACACTGCTAGGTGTTCAATCGCCTTTTCTTCTGTTTCAGTTTTCACCAAGAGAATTGAGAGAGGTGTCACATTTTATCACTTCTACTAGTCTCAATTGTTAGCCATGGAAGCAAACCCTTCCCTCACCCAAAGTGACATTCTTCATTCTAGGGTCTCTACTCATTGTAGACACAGGTCCAACATGGGCCTGAGTTTTGCTCTTTGACTTTCTTCCTTTCTAGATGAGTTATGCAGTCATGTATACTGTCCTTGTATTTATTGTGAGACTTATTTGATTACAATTGTGTTGTGGATGTTGATAAACATTATTCTTACCCCTATTTTCAGATGATTAAATGGGATAACTGTTAGGGCTGTTATGACCATGCTTAGCCTTTTTGACTGTTGCCAATCTATCTGATTTGTTGGCATGTTTCCACCTATTGAATGTGCCTATCACTAGTCCTCATCATCAGGAAGTAATCTCAATGAGAAAACCCTGTGCACTTGTATATGTCATGAAAGGGAAAAGGGGCATATTGGGCCTCATTATGAGCCTGGCGGCCTTCAGACCTTTGGACCCGCGTCGGCGGACGGACCGCCGCGGTCGTGCCGGCCCGACCACCACATTATGACCATGGCGGATCTACCACGGTCCGACCGCCAACACCACCAAGCTGCCGCCAGCCGGAAGCATGGCGGTTGTAATCCACCAGGGCAGCGCTTCAAGCAGAGCTGCCCTTGGGATTACGAGTCCCCACACCACCAGCCTATCCATGGCGGTTAAAGACTGGCAGAATGGGGTGTCGGGGGCCCTTGCATTCCCATGCACTTGGCATGGGCAGTGCAGGGGCCCCCATGCACAGCCCCGGCGCGCACTCCACTGCCAGAATTACGGGCAGTGGAATGCATGACGGGTGCTGCTGCACCCGCCGCACCGCCACATTGGCGCCGGCTCCATTAGGAGCCGGCGTCAATGTTAAGGCCCTGTAGTGAACTCTTAATAGGGCCGGCGGTGTTCAGGCCGCACAGGCAGTCTGATGGAGGAATGAGTTTGAGCCGCCCACCACATTTTTCATGAGGCCTACAGTGTGTTAACTAAAAATCCAGTGCAGAGACTATCATTTGAATAGAAATAACACAGAAATAAAAACAAATTGATCAGTGTTGCAAACTGATAACCATTAAGTCATGGGAACCAAGGCTCTTTTTTCTGGTAAGCATACCACTTTTTTTAAAATATGTACTTAAACATGGTACAATGATGTATTATTTCATTGAGTACCATCACAACATGACAAACACTGCAAACCAAACACTAGTCACACAACTGCTCAGCATGCAAGGGGATTCAGTGATAAATCTACTTTTAAGGAGGTACATGCACCCTACTTAATACAGGTTTTTATAGTATGAGGAGAAGAGAGCTTAATAGTAACACACCTGTTTAGTTTTCAGAAGAAAAGGGAAAAATAAATACAACTGTATAATGTTTATAGAGTAATTAGAATAGTCCTTTAAGGTAATAATATTTCTTCCATTGTATTAATGCGTGTTCTTCTGGTTCACCTGTCGTTCTGCAAAAAATGCTGCACAAAAATATTCCATCCATGAAGCTACACAGAGACGCTTTACCCTATCTGTGTGCATGTTTCATCATGTGTCTGCCTAGCTGAAAAGAAAGATGTTAAAGAGATATGTGCTTTGGAGACATTAAACAAGCATAACGATGGCCACCATTAAAATTACTCCTCTATCAAGCTGACACCAGTTTCGAGAAATTCATTCCACGGAACAGAGAGCCTTCAACTTTTAAAGTGCGACCAGAGCTTTAAGCTCCTCAACACTGTTTTCCCATCAAATACGCCATGGAGATATGGACTTACTGCACGACCATGCTTTAGACATGCTCTTTCTCATGGAAACATGGTTAAACACAACCTTTACACCAGACATTGCTACAGGCCTGAGAACTGCACACTGCAGCTGGAAAAGCATCTCAGAAGAGGAGTGGGCCTCTGCCCTCTCTGAGTACCAGCTGCAGCACACTGGCAACTTGCTGAAAGTCATCAGAAACCTCAACAACTAGATCACCAGATGCACCAACACCCTGGATCCCCTCAAGCACAACCCAACAGCAAGAACCCAACCACTGGCCAGCTGGGACACAGAGGAACCCAGGCTGATGAAATGCCACTGTGAGCAACTGGAGCGCAAATGGAGAAAAACTCAAGATACCACAGATGAGGACGTCTTCTAATCAGCCCTAAAATGCTGAAACCAGGGCTTGGAGCGTCAAGATGGTGGTCACATTCTAGGATCATCTGCCACCATGCGGTCCCCAGCTCTCCCCAGCCGCCACCGAGGAGCCCCCGGTCCTGGCAGCATAAGTGACATGACACGAGCGACAGCTCCTGCCCCGTTCTGGATTTACTATCCTCTGATGCTAAGATCCCTGGCCTAAGATGGCAGCCCTGACCGGACAGAGCACTGTTGCCCTGGAATGTAATAGATAGGATGACTGGGAGGGTCCCGAGAAGTCTCCACCACTGACAGCCGCACTGCAGTGCAAAGGAGCCTGCTGTGCCCTCATCTTTGGAATGCAGCAGCACTGCAGCTGAGGTTACCTGAGAGTGGACCACCTGGAGGCGGCCCGTGGAGACAACACCACATCAACGATCAAACACTCACCCCCTCCCAGGGCCAATAAGACCTGTGTGCTGTCCATGCCTACCAAACATGAACTGCGTGCCCCCCATCTGGATGTGTGATCGACTGGGAAGGCCCTTGGAGCCTGGGCCTGACATTGTGCTCTGTTGAGCTCGTCTGCGCTTGTGCCGGTGCATATGGGGCAGTGAACCAGCCCCTGCCATGGACTGTCTTCAGGTAACCCATGTCAAGATTCTCTCTAGGGGAACTCTGACCATGCCATTCTTCGCTGCGGGCTTGGGTCGACCACAGATGTACCATGTCCTTTGTGGCGGCTCAACGTATGGTATTTCCAAGATGAGACCTACACGCAGACACTGGAACACAAATAGAAGGCTTACTTCCTAATGAACAAAAGCCTGTTACTCTATGGGCAGCCAGTAAAGCCACTATTAGAGGGTATGATGAAGGCAAGTTTAGGGAGAAGGAACAATCCAAAGCCCAGGGAATGGCCCAATAGGAGGCTTGCACCCTTCGTTTCAAGGCACATCTTTCCACTGACCCACAAGGTGATACTTGTCATCAGCTTGAATTGATATGTGAAGACATCCACCTTTTGTTGATCAAGGCTGCAAAACAAATGCGGTTGGCCTCAACCACTCAAATTTATGGATGGGGAGCCAAAAACGGTAAGCTGTTTTACTGGCTTGCCACCCAAACTTAAGTGACCAGAGTGATACCTGAGATCCCTGACAAACACAGGTGTCTTCATCACACCCTTCATTGGATAACCCAGGTATCAGCGACCTACAACAGGCACCTTTATGCCGCACCCCCTAGAAACAAGCCCGATCCAAACCTCGTCTATCACACTCTGAAATTCAGACACTTGACCAGCCCCTATCAGCTGAAAAGATTGGCACAGCAATATCAGCAATGACTTCGGGGAAAACTCCAGGGCCCGAAGGGTTCCCCACGGAATATTATGCTACATTTAGAGGAATACTGATCCCTTGGCCACTAGCCCTCTAAGGGGAGGCTTTGGAAATCGGACCCGAAATAAATACAGCCGCAATCGTGGTCATCCTGAAGACACAACCGCCATCCGCCTTTTGTGCGGACTATCCGATTTCTCTTGGGGAAGTCAAGATCCTTGCCACCTGCCTAAAAATGTTCTTCAGACCCTCATCCACCCGGACCAGTGTGGCTTCATGCTGGCTTGGAGTGCGAGGCACTGCCTCTACCGATTACATGTTACCTTCACCCGTTGGCACCTCCTTACACCTCAATTAGCTCTCTCTTTCATTGATTTTGAGAAGGCATTTGACATGGTGGATTGGGGGTACCTGGAGAGGGACATGTTGGCCACGTCATTCCTATTGCATAATTCTAGACCACGGCTGGCACTTGTTCTCTGCCAACGGGCACCGCACGGTGGTGGTCTGGTCATGGCCAGTCCCTGCTATTTAGAGTCACAGCTGGTGGTAATCAATGACAGGTTTAGTAGGGGATGATCGGACCCCGCCTATGAGGTGGACCTGGCCTCAGTGGGTTTTAACTGGATCATGGCAAGGGTATACAGAGCCCCGTTCCCCTCTCTGCTTCCCGGAATGGCCCAAATGGTGTTCTTGGTGTGGAGCGGCACCCTCTCTGTCATACTAAGTAAGACCTTAAATACATGCATCAGACCACTCTGTGGAATGAGACGTGCCTACAGAAGGTGGCAGCACTAGAGGGCTTTAGCAAATGGGATAATATTGGTATCACACACCTGGGAGACGTGTGGACTGGGTGACAAATTTACTCCTTGCGGGAGTTTCAAGACACCTACACAGTCTCTTCATTACAATTCTATAAAAACCTGCAATTAAGACACACACTATGGCGGTCATTCTGACCGCCGCGGGCGGCGGTAGCCGCCCGCCATGTGGTCACTGCCATTTGGCCGCTCCGCGGTCAAAAGACCGCGGCGGCAATTCTGGCTTTCCCGCTGGGCCGGCGGGCGCCCGCCAAAGGAGCGCCCGCCGGCCCAGCGGGAAAGGCCCTGCAACACAGAGGCCGGCTCCGAATGGAGCCAGCGGTGTTGCAGGGGTGCGACGGGTGCAGTTGCACCCGTCGCGATTTTCACTGTCTGCTAAGCAGACAGTGAAAATCATGCTGGGGCCCTGTTAGGGGGCCCCTGCACTGCTCATGCCAGTGGCATGGGCAGTGCAGGGGCCCCACGACACCCATTCCCGCCATCATGTTCCTGGCGGTAAAAAACGCCAGAAACAGGGTGGCGGGAAGGGGGTCGGAATCTCCATGGCGGCGCTGCTTGCAGCGCCGCCATGGAGATTCAGCCCAGACAGGGGAAATCCGGCGGGAAACCGCCGGATCCCCTTTTCTGACCGCGGCTTTACCGCCGCGGTCAGAATGGGCAGGGAAGCACCGCCAGCCTGTTGGCGGTGCTTCCGACCGCCAGGGTTGGAGTGATCCCCTATATTCACACATGCCACGTGATTCTACCCTCCCAGAATTGAGTCTCCTAGAGGCTAAACATCTCATGGGTGCATGGGGAAGTGAGGTGTCTCCCAAATCTATTGTACTCTAATTAATAACACCCCCAGCACACTGAGACACCTCAGACTTAAAAAAAACAAATTACATTATATTTATTGAGCATATATAAAAGTATCAAAATTACAAGTCAAAATTACAAAATATTCATAAACATCAATGCAGTGTAATACTTTGTGCTAAGTTTTGTTTCGCTCTTTGCATAGTATTGACGATCTAGTATTTCTTAAGGTCATATTGGTTCGTTATACTTTGGATTTTAATTCTATTTTTGATTTAATCTGGACCCAAATTAAAGTGTAGGTTATAAATTATTAATCAAGCTGAGGATTGAGAAGTCTTCTCCCCTATACAATGATACTTCTTAGTGGTTCCAATTCTGAGTTTAAAGAAGTTCTTTAGATTGGACTGCTCTCATTTTCTTTTCCCAGAGATCATATGATGGAGGCTGGAGAGTTCTCCATTGTAAGATCAAAGATTTTGCGATCAGTGTTGCAATGAAGAAATATTGCTTTGAATATTCTGACAAGGCAGGATGGTCAACTATACCAAAAAATGCCCCCATTGGTTCTGGTGATAACGAAACCTGAAGTCTCACACTGATCGACTGAAATTTTTTGACCCAGAAGTTGGTGATGATAGGGCAAAGGTAACAGATATTAAGCCAATCCCCACCCTCGCAATGGTATCGGAAACAGTTGCTTGAAATTGATGGAATCATTTTGTTAAGTTGCACGGGTGTATAGGAGAGCAACACTTTATGAAAAATGACATTCTCCTAAAATTAGCACCTCTTAAAGCTTTAAAAGAATAGATGTTATAATGTTTCCATGAGTGAGGATCAATCACACAAGCTGTAACAGCTGTTATCCTGCTTAGCGCAGGAGGAAGAACTTTGGCTGGCAACTCCTCTTGAAGAATGCGATACCAGTTGCTGACCCCCTGTCTGTTTCTGGACCCACATTGCTTGTGTAGTTTTAAAAGGTAGTGATTCAGATGAATAGTGGGCTACAGAACCCATTGACTGAATAAAGTAAAATATCTGAAAATAAGAAAAACTCAAACAGGCTGGAATAGCTGGATTACTGACTTTGAGTTGGGCTTACGTTTTAATGTTATCTCCTACTATGAAATCCTGGAGCTTTACTAACTTCAAATTGTCCCAATCGTTTATAACTTTACTGGTGAGGGGGAGCCCAAATGCTACAGCTTCTCTTAGGGAAATAGTTGGATGGAAACGAGTAAAGTGATAACTTTGTTGAAGCTCTGTACCTCTAGACCAAAAAAGGTTTGGGATCTTATATCTGGTACGTTTCGGAAGCCATGGCATTTTAAGAAAATTAGATAGATGGATGTTATTTTCAAGAAGCATTTATTTCAAATAAAAGTTAGAATTCACATGGTGTGTAGTAGCAGCATTTACAATCCAATCTATATAGGTTGTCTTGTAATATTTTTAAAAATAGGATAAAGCTAGGCCCCTATCCTCCATAGTCAGCTGGATTGTCTCCAGCTGAACACTAGGTTTTTTATTTGCCCAAGTGAATTTGCATAGCATTGTATTAAGATCCTTGCAAAACTTGCAAAAAAAAGAATAAGGGTAGTATCATCATCTTGAACAGGGCGATGCAACCAATTATTCTTAATGGAGAGTTTTGCCATTTGCGCATAAGAGCCTATGCTTTCTTGAGAGTGGGGAGATAGTTCAGTGAATAGAGATCAGACATATTTTGAGAAACATAAATACCAAGGTATCTGATAGGGAGGAAAGCCTGATAATTAATTTGCATCTTGACTGGCAATATTGTATCTTGAGTTTTAAAGAGCAGTACCTCAGATTTCGATTTATTAATCCCAAATTAGAGAACGTTTGAATTTTGCTGAAGGCATTCTCAATATTTTGAGACTCAGCCGCAAGATACAATATTGCATCATCCACAAAAAGTTAAATTTGCATGCGCCTAGTATTGGGGTTTTTATAGAATTGTCTTGCCTCAAAGCCGAAGCCAATGGTTTGATAAAGAGAACGAAGAGGACCGGAGACATAGGGCAACTCTGTCGAGTCCCATGACCTATCGAGACCTTACCAACTACTAGTGAGTTAACTAAGATGTTGGCCTCCACCCCTTGATAAAAGTTTAAGAGAAGTTGGATTATTTTATTGGGACATTTGAATCTTCTGAGGATTGCAAAGAGGCATTCCCATTGCACTAGATAAAAAACTTTTTCCACATCAAGCATTATTACTGCTGACTTGATTTTATTATTAGAATAGTAGTCAATTGCCTGGAGCAAGAAATTTGTGTTATTAGAAATAAATCTTTCCAGGAGAAACCCCCACTGATCATGATGGATAAGACCCTGGACTGAAGGTGTAATGCGGGCTGCCCAGATTTTCATGAGGATCGAATAGTCATTATTAAGAAGGCTGAAAGGGCGATATGAGTCCGGTTTTCACCAGGCTTATCTTTCTTGAGGAAGCTGACTGTGACCACCCAGGTAAACGAGGTAGGTACTACTTGTCCATTGAGTACTGCATTGAATAATACGGCTTAGATTGCTGTAATCTGCTCAGACAGGGCTTTGTGCAACTCTGCAGGAAGACCATCTTTGCCCGAAGATTTGCCATTTGGAGAGCTCCTAATGGCTTCAGCTACTTCTAATTTAGTGATTGGCTGCAATAGTGCAGTCTGGAGCTCTCTATTGAGACTCGGTAGAGAAACCGCTTTACAATACTTATTTATAAGATCGTCATGTACTGCTGTCTAGGCAGTATGGAGATTTGTATAGTGTGCTACGAATACCTTTCCTATTTCCTTGGCTTGATACACAATACGCCCTGGGCCTCATCAAAAATGGATTTGATTAACAAGGCGTTGATGTAATGTGCCAGAAATTTCCCTACATGCTCACTCTCTTCGTAATACTGCTGAAAGCATGTATTATGATTGACTATCTCTTGTGATAAGAAAAAAATCTTCAAATGGGTTTTTGCATCATGCAGACAAGTCTTATGATCGTGGAGTAACTGAAGGAGCATAGCATGATTAAATTCCTGCAGAAGGCTATTTACTTTTTTCTTCTTTGATTCTCTAAGAAAGGCCTTGAAAGCAGTTGCTTCCCCTCTAATATGTGCCTTACATGACTCCCAGATAGCAAAGACAGAGGCAGTTGCTTCATTTCTGGTTAGAAACTCGAAAATGATACCCTCAAAGCAGAAATACAGCCCTTATTGGTTAATAAAGATTTGTCTAAAGATCACCTGGGTCTTTCTAGATGTCGACCATAAGAAGATAGTTGAACCAGTGGAACGGCATGGTCCGAAAAAGGATTGGATATTATATCTGAGCCAGCTTTTATCCCAAGAATGAGAGACTAAAAAAAGTTGATCCTTGAAGCTGAGTTAAACCTTTTTGAAAAACAGGTATAACATTGATCTTGTGAATGGTCCAGCCGCCAAGGATCCTGCAGTGCCAGTTCGCGGATATATTTTGTCAAAAATCGGGAAGTTTGTGGCTTATTCTGTGAACGATTTTTAGGGGAGGCATCAAGATTCGTATCTTGAAATATTTTGAAGTCGCTTCCGACTATCGAGAGACCAGAAAGCATGCTCAAAATGTCATAAAGGCTCTGCAGGGAGACAAATTTGTCTTTTATGGGACCATAAACGTTTGTAATATGCATTAACTGCCTTCCTGCCTTGACGCTCACTACTACCCATCTAGCTTGGGGATCTCTGTAAACCTTAAGAACTTCTCCTTGGAAGTCCCAGGTGAAAAGAACTGCAACCCCACGGATGCTGCGCTAGCGGAGGCGAAAAAAAAAAGAGAAATAAAGTCAGGAATGCTAGGACAATTTGCCTGTCGTTTAAAATGAGTTTTTTTGTAATAAAATCACCTGGGCCTTAAAGGATCTTGACCAATGGATTATAGCTCTGAATTTATGGGAATTGTTCAGCCCGTTCGCATTGCATAAAACAATTTTGAAGAAGCTGAAGGGGCACGTATTGGTTTGGCTATCAATCATTTGATAAGAAGATAGGAGTCTTTGAAGGCCTGTTGGCCTTGAGCCTGACCTAGCAGCCTATTGATGGCTATGCAAAGCATGTTTTAATGACCTTTGTCCTCAACATACCATCTTTCCTCAACACAATAGTCTTAAACCAAAAATGTCCAGCTCCTTATGCTCGTCACTTGCTCTTTTCACCCATCCTAGTGCAAGAATCCACCCACCAAGTGATCCCACCCACGAAAATGGGCCCTACCTGTCATGGCCTCGCCCTCCCGATGTCCCTAAACCCCCATTCACCCAGTGACCAACCCCCCAAAACCCTGATAGGAGTGCACTGACATGGCACACATTGAACCTGCGTCTGGAAAAAACAGTGTGGGCCGGTGAGAATGCACATTAAATAGATACAGCAGTGGAGACATCAAGAAAGAAAGAGTTTGAAATTAAATTATTGAGGCTGTATCACTAGTCTTCACTTGCCTTGCCTAGGTGGAATCTTGACTCTCACTTCATGTCTTCCTAGCACCTATGTTACTTCTTGAGGGAGTCCAGAAAATCTCTTGCCTGTTGAACGCTTTGAAAAATATGAAACTTGGGCTGGGGGGACGATGATAGTTCTGGGCTTACTGACATCTGAATTGTCCCAGATTCTTGGCTTAGCATATCGCTGGCATTTGTTAAAGGCAGTGGTGTTGACATACGGGCATATATAGTCTCCTGAAACTTCTCCATGCAGTCTTGTTTTGGGCTTGGCTGTTGTCTTCCTAGTGGGGGAGTCAAACTTTTCACTCTGCTTGCTTTCAGCGCCTTACTGGCTATGCGTGATATGGATGAAGTGTCATGGGTAAAGTGTTTCATGCCGGCAGGGAGAGGGCTTAAGAGGGCAAGCCGGAGGAGAATAAGGGTGCAACAGCCCACATCTGTGCTAAACAGACCGCTTCCACTACTACCCCAGATTTGCACTCTACCATTTGGATCTGACTACAGCAGGATCAAAAATATGCTGTCCCCCCCCCATATAGCCCTTGTCCCTGAGTTCTTGGAGAGACTATTACCCACAAACGCTAGGCAATAGTGCAATAATGCAGGCAATAGTAGTAGTAGGAAATAGTAGAGGGAGCTCGCAGAACTCTTTAAGTGGTCAAGCGCTGTGGTGTACAACCGATTGGTGTCCTCTTGGCCTTCCCCTGCACCGAGTCAAGCAACTTTAGCCAGTTTTAGTGGAGGAAGTGAAGCCTGTGGAAAGAAACATACCCCCTTAAAGTCAATCGTCTATAGCTGTGGTTGTGCTACTTTATTTTATTTTAGCAGCAGTCGCTGCTTTTGAGCATTTTTCTCTGCTTCTCTGTTTTTGCTTCTTTGTTTTCTGCTGTTTCTCTGTCTCTCATGGATTGTGCTGGAAACACTACAATGCCTTGGGAACCGTGACTCCCTTTGCCACTTACTGCCCCTCGCTGCTTCCTGAAAAAAATGTCTTTTGAGGTCTATGTTTCCCCATAAATCGCCAAGGGACAAGTACATGAGATTGCTACCGATGCTGCTGGAGTGGGGGGTTAGTAGTTAAAGCACCTTCTCGGAAGTCCTCCCTTCCCACTCCTAGAAATTACTCCTGCTCAGTGTGCGGGTGCACTAGTTAGCGATCGCATTCTTCTCTTCGCGCGACTCCAACACAGCGTGCACTGAACGTTGCATCCATCCACCCGTCCACCTGTTACCTGCCCTTTAGCTCAGCTCGATGTAGCGACGTGATGAAGTATGTCAGGAAACTGGACCAGACCCACTTCTTCACCCTGGTTCCATGCCTGGTTCCACACCACCCAGACTGCTGGAAGCAGCCCCTTTCAACGCTGGTGTTACTGCTGGGGGTTCAGGAGGATGTGGGGGGGAACATTGGCAGATCAGGCATTCCTGGGAACGCACGACATAGTGGGCAAGCACGACAATGCAGCCCACTGGAAGAGTTCCGTACCTCCTATGTTGTTACAGTGGCATCGTGGGGTAGACTGGTGTGCACAACAAGAAAAACAGTGTTTGAGGTGCAGGGGTGTCCCTCTATATATGAGCGGATTTTTTGGAAATCGTGGGGACACATGACATATAATCTACCTGCATAGGTTTTTTTTCCTTGTTTTATTGTCCTGAGAGATGCTTTTCTTACTTGCGATGCTTGTCTCCCTGTAATACATATTGTAACTTGGTGTCATCTCTGAACTACCAATTCTCTGGGATCTTAAACCAGTGCGTTTTCACATATCAAAATTCAATAAAGTTGTTTATTAAAAAAAAGACACTAAAACCAGCAGATACAGAACACCAAGCGCACAGCTCTTGCAGATCGCATTGACCCCAGCACTAACAGCAGCAAGGAAATCTTCAATATCATCAAAGATTCCTGCCACCTTCAGCAACATCATGCCCTCACAAGAGCTTTGTAACGAGCTCTAGAATTCTTCTGTAACAAAATCTCCTCCATATACAGCAACTTCAACCCTCAACCGGACCCTGTCACTGTTGTAATTCAACTTCCCATTATGGCCGATGAATGAACTCTGAACTTGTGGCCTCCTGTCACCACCATCAAAATCGCTGCTACCTGGAAGACCTTCCACTCAGGGCTTCATCTGACCCTTACCCCTAGCATGCCTTCACTAAAAGACTTCTACCGATCAGTGAAGCACTAACACCCATCCTCAATCGCTCCATCGACTCAGCCACATTCCCAGACCCCTGGAAACATGCCATGTCCCTGCTCAAGAAACCATCTGCTGGCCCAGCCACGATGTCCAAGTACAGACCCATCTCCCTTCTACCATACCCGGCAAAGGCCTTATAGAAACTAATCAACCAATGCCTTACTGACCACCTCATCAACTACCAGCACTGAGATGCCAAGCAGTCTGGATTAAGGCCCAACCACAGAGGTGACATAGCAGCTCGCATTCTCCTGAACATCTCTGCAGCATTTGACACCCTAATCTCATCAGGCACCTGCACAAGATTGGCATTTGAAGACCCACTCGCCGCTGAATCTGCTCCTTCTAAACAGATAGAAAGCAAGCTGTAAGCCTGGCACCTTATTCCCTGGAAGCAAGCAAACTCATCTGCTGAGTAACTCAAGGTTCTTCACTCAGCCCCACCTTCTTTAAAAAAATAAATAAATTATTGAGTAGAAAGATCATCGCATAGAAATACATTTGATTACATTAAAAAAAGAAGACAAAAATGGCAACAAAAAACAATGAAAATTAATAGAGTAAGCTTTCACAGAATACAAATATCCAAAGCAAAATAAAAGCAAGTCCTCTCCTTTGCTGCTTGTTAATCAACTACAAATTCATTTGCAGAAGGAAACACAGGTGAGAGAATACAAGAACAAGAGGGAACATGATGCCACAGCTACTGAGTTACATCAGGAAAGTATTTCCAGATCTCTAAAAATGTTTGTGAAGAGCCTATTTTAGCCAAATATGACCTCTCAAAAAGCTTTATCCATTGTAGCTTGCTTAGCCATAGGTCAAGCTATGATACAATTCTGGACTTCCAGTTTCGAAATAGTAATGATATGGTGACCAACAAGACAATAAGTACAAACTTTTGCTGCCGCAAAGAAATATCTAAGCTCTGAGGTACTAGTCCAAATAGCGGCCGGAGTGAATCTGGGAGTAGATCAACTTGGAGCTGTTGGTTTAAAAACCCAAAGCCCTGTTCCTAGAAATAACAAAGATGTGAGCAGGTAAAAATTGTGTGGATCCAATCTCCCCTAGTATTGGAGCATTGGAAGAAACAAGGTGATATGGCCCAATACATCTTATGGAGACAATCCAGCATATAATAAAGCATCCACATGCAAAAGAAGGCTAATTCTGAAATTTGTAGCGTGAATTACTCTGCTAGTAATCCTATTATAGAAGCCCCAGCGTTTAAGATCTATCTGTTCGCCTGTTATAGTTGAGATCGTACTTAATAATGGAGGCAAAATTTCATCAGCCAGTTTTGAATGAAGCAAGTGATACCCATTACCAATGCCCTTAAGATGGGAAATGAAGAATGCCTTGCTTGTATCTCAAGCTAAGAAAGGGGCATCCTGATAGCTCTCACTAATAAAGCTCCTAATTTGGATATAGCTAAACCATAAACTGGGAGAAATATTAAGGAAATTATCAATTAGAAGGTCCCATGGAATCACAAGCTTGAGCTCTAGCTTGAATGAAATTTGTCAGCAAGGGGCATCCATCCTCTTCACATCTAGAGATTGCAAATTTATCTAATGGTAGAGTTAGCTGAGAGACAGCTTTTAAATGTTGAGAGAAATAAATCCAGGGCACCTAGTATTCATGACACACTCCTGAAGGAGTACTTCTGCACCGGGCACAGCAGGTAGCAGAGCAATTGCAAGAACTTTAGAGGAAGCATTAAACAGCCACGTTTTTAGCAGTTTTTTTTTAAATTTTACATGGTCAGCACATTGTCGGATAGGCAGGGAGAGATTATTCCAATAAGATGGCACCAGGTACAAAAAAAAAGACCTACCACCAAATCTGGCCATACGAATACGAGGAATTTTTAAGTAGGATATGTTGGATGACCTCAAAACCTGAGATGGCTGATACAGACATAGCCTGGAGTGTAGATAGGTGGGCAAAGCCCTAGTTAAAGCTTCCTGTGTCATACAGCATATCTTAAAGAAAATGCACTTCTTTATGTGCAGCCAGTGGAGATCTATTAAAATGGGAGCCACAGAAGTCTGACGGGGCAAGATGCAAATTAGCCGGGCAGCAGTATTCTGTACTTCTTGGAGTTTAGATACCGAGGCGTTGTTAGCCGCTCCCAGAAGTGCATTACCATAATCCAGGAGACTGGTTATGAGAGCCTGGACTAATAACTTTCTATACGTAGGGGGCTGCCATGGAAAGGTCCTATTCAGAATTTGCATGGTGGCATAGCATGTACCACAGATAAAATCCACCTGGGGTTTCATTGATAAAGATTGATTAATTTTGACCCCCATTTTTTTACAACCTGTTTGGGGGAGGGAGCAAGCCAAGTGTAGCTGACCACTAATCAGATTACCATATTTCAAATGCTTTGCCAAACAGTAGAATCTCCCTTTTATCTCCATTTAGCTGGAGACAATTATTAGTAATCCATGTCGCAACTTCACACAACTGCAACTATGCTTCCCTAGGATCATTTCCAAAGGAGATAAGCAATTGTAGTGAATCCTAGTTCGTTTTAATGGGATAGCAGGAGTTAGCTTAGCCTCTGGCTTGTAGACTTGTGCCCCGTCACCTATTGACTTTTAACCTACTTAGCTTGCTCTGTCTTAGCCCATTTAATTGTTTATTTTTTCTAAGATGGCTGCCTTGTTTATAGTTAAGCCACTTGTTATCAGTGTCACCACGCCAAGGCGTCAAGATCAAGCACCAAAGACAAACAAACAGTAGGTGTTCACACTTAGGGATTTTCCCTCTCTATACTTTCGAGGGATTGTTGATATTAATTGACGTCCCAAGCATGCCTGTTATCTATTGATAAGGAATACACTTACGTCAGGGGACCTTGTAGATCTGTATAAATACATCACACTTTAGACAGATAATCAGAGGGGGATTCCGACCAGAGGGCATTGCCACCATCGCTGATACCGATGCTGCAGTCATCTTGACGCTGACCCAGTCTTCGTGCCCCTGCGGAGTCTGAGATAGAGACCTCATTCCAAGGTAACAAGGGTTGGGGGCTCCTCTCATGGACACGGCTTTGGCAGATTAGGTTTAGCAAACCCAGCTCTCCTTTAGGTAGGAGGTTAGGCCTATTCTCATTAGGGTATTAGGGCATATTCCATTTTATATATATATATCTCTTTCATGTATTGCAAAATGGTGGGGGTCTTCATAACAATGACTCTCTTCTTCACAATACTGTTACTTGCTATATTAATTATCCTAATCATTGCAGTTCATGCAACTTATCGCAAATTGCAGTTATGTTAAATAAAAACTATCATAACTTCACTGCATCTGTGTTATTGCCTTTGTTTGTATGAGACATAATATATCTGTGAGAAAAGGGTAATCTCCGTTTAAACACGACATTCCCTGAGATATCTTATTTTGAGTCCATGCGTAAACGACTGCCATAAATCACCTTTTACTATAGTGTTTCTGGTGAGGAACTGCTAGTGAGCCGGTAAGGTTGGGACAACAGTTGCGACTTGTTGTAGGAAAGACTCAGTCACCTACAAACAAAAGTACTGTCATCCTTAGACCAGCAGTCTTGCTCAGAGTAAGAGTCCAAACTACGACATGGCGCCACCAATGATGGTGTTTAGACACTAATTTACGGATACCCTGACTATCACTGTCTCACAGACAACAGGTACCCTAAGTACCATTATACAGAGACGTCTGTGGTCTTTGGGAGGATCCTCCTCAGCTGAAAAGGTAACGCCCAATTAAGCTGTAGGTTGTTCGAGCTCGAACTCATAAAAAGGAAAATACTTCCCCCATCTGGTGTTCCGTTTCCCTAAACAACTATGGCTAATACCATAGATATTCCTGCAAATGCTAGACATGCACTAACACAACATTTATTAGCGCATGGTCTTACAGACGAGGGCGGGGATGTTACTCTGATAATAGAGGCAACTAAAGCATACCAAACAGAAACGTTTTACTGTTGGGTCACCTTTCCTGAGGTTGACCAAAGAACGCACACATTTCACACATATGAAGTTGCAAACGTGCCTGTACGGTACGAAGCATACCAGTATCATGAAATATCACTCACATATCACGAGCATCAGAACTGGTTTGAAGGCGCCCTACCACATGTACTACGAAGAGTGAGTTTAGGTCCCTTAAGTAATGAGGGTCCTACATGGCCTATGTTCGCCACATATACACCTCACCCAGGCATACAGACTATGGCGATCGCAGATTTACGAGTTTTATATAATGAATTAGTGGCATTTTATAGACGATTGGTTCAGTTCGTAAAGCGTACATTGAACACAACACCAGCGCGTCCAGCACCGCCAGTAGCTGGTGGTTATCAATTGGCTACTGGGATTAATCCACAAACAGTGCATACTATTATGGGTAAAGTGCCCACGGAACGGGAAAAAATACCGTTCTGGATAGCACAGAAAACGAATCAGCTGGAAGCTGTGTTTCCCCATACGGGACCACAGGAAAAACATAGATTGCTCACTATGTGCTTGCCGTTTGGGATGGTTCCCTCGGTGGATGACTGTGCCACATGGGGTACAGTCTTCGCTGCCATATATACTACCACACATGGTACCCCGACACTTGCCAATTTACCGGAAGTATTAAAACAAATACAAAATGAACATGGGGCTGCACCGGCCCTGGATCTGGGGATGAAATTAATGCGTAACTTTGATGCCGTCTCCTCAATCATACTGAGTAATATTAAAGGGGAAGCGGTGGCACTGGCAATACACCAGCGTCTCCGGAAAACTCCAAATCTGGAACAAGAGAGACAGCTACCGAAAATAATTTCCCATACCTATACTAGTATAGGACGGGATAGTTTGGGATCCAAACCTAAAAAATTGGAGTTACAATGTACCGCCCATAAGGAGGGTACGAAGCAGGCACAAGAGGGCTCTAAAAAGCGCTGGGACAAACAAAAAGATTTCAAAGAGAGAAGAAATAAGAGAGCTGATTCTCCACATCCGGAGTACTCCGAAAGGAGGTATAATCTCAGAAATAGGGAGCACATTAGACCTCCAGACAGATATACTGATTCACGTCCCTCTCGTTCCTTTCAGGACGCACCGGATAAACGTAGCGAGAGAGGGGGCTGTCAAGATCGACGTCCGGAATACGTGAAAGAAAAGAAAGACTCACCACAGTCTACCATTAAAAAAGAAGAAAAGACTCCTCAGCAAAAGCCACAGTTTAAAAAGAAGAAAGTGGCAACACTGACAGTTAAGAATGCCAGTAGTATTGAGAACACTGTTGAGGAACAAGAAGTGGGCCGTGACTCTGTTGGACAGCGCGGCAGAGGTCACGATATGTCGCCAGAGTCTGAAAGATCATCTGGATGCGACAGCAACTAGCGATTACATCGCGGTTGAAACAGCGGAGGGCCGCGTTCTTCCTCCCGATAGGGTTTATGATTTATCAATTCAGATAGAGGGAGACGTGTAATATTTTGGGATGAACTTACTAGTGATATCCTATTGGCCGAGAGAGACTGGCCACCTGAACACGTCTGCATGCTCCCGCAAGGGAAAGATGTCATTCTGCCTTCTTTCTCCACTCTTGTTCCTGAAGCAGCTAAAGAAGCCTATGCTGCTGAATGGGCTTTAGCACAGGCACCTGCACTATACCGTAATCATGTAGGTTGGGACAAGGAGTCTCCTTGCCCTATTATTCCCGTTAGGTCTACACCCCAACCGCAGCCACAATACCCTGTTAAACATGAAGCGAAAGCTCCGGTGTAGGAGATACTATCACAACTTGAGTACCAGGGAGTAATTGAGCCCTGTACGTCTGCAATGAATAATCCATTATTCCCCGTTGCAAAGCCTGATCATTCATATAGAATAGTAGTTGATTACAGACACTTAAATAGTCATACACGCACATATGCTATACAAAACTCACACAGCACAGCACTAATAAACAATATAGTGAGTAAAAAATATAAAACTACATTGGATATATCTAATGGATTTTTCTGCCAGAATTTGGCACATGAAAGTAGGGACCTAAGTGCATTTTCATTTGGCTCTCAGAAACGCTTTTGTCGTTTACCTCAAGGCTATAAAAATAGCCCAGGCCTGTTTTCAGCCCGTGTAACATCAATTTTGAACGACATTGATTCCGATGCATTGTCATATGTGTATGATATCTATCTCACTGACGACGCCCTCGAAATTCATCTTGCGAGGGTCGATCAGATCATTTTGGGATTTGCAGACCTCGGTTATAAATTTAATTTTAAGAAAAGCAAGATAGCCTTTCTTAGTGTATTGTTCCTGGGATACGAGCTATCAAACGAGGGGAAGAGCCTGGCCCCGCACTTTTTAGAAAAGTGTGCTCAACTACAGCCTCCAAACACACTTAAGAAATTACAGTCATTACTGGGTTTCTTCAATTTTGGCAGAACATACATTCCAGATTATGCAGAACGCATAAAGCCACTTTGGGGGTCATTACAACATTGGCGGGCAGCTGTAACCGCTGTGCGGACGCCAATGCGGCCGCACTCCCGCGGTCCCCATTACAACATCCCCGCTGGGCCGGCGGGCGCAAACCTAGTTTACGCCCGCCGGCCCAGCGGGGATGCGGCCGCAACATAGGAGCCGGCTCCTAATGGAGCCGGCGGTGTTGCGGCCGTGCAACGGGTGCAGTTGCACCCGTCGCGCTTTTCACTGTCTGCTATGCAGACAGTGAAAAGCTGCACGGGGCCCTGTTAGGGGGCCCCTGCACTGCCCATGCTAGTGGCATGGGCAGTGCAGGGGCCCCCAGGGGCCCCAGGACTCCCCTTACCGCCAGCCTCTTCCTGGCGGTGCAAACTGCCAGAAACAGGCTGGCGGTAGGGAAGTCATAATCCCCAGGGCAGTGCTGCTTGCAGCGCTGCCCTGGCGGATTATCACCGCCGGGGCTAAAACGGTGGGAAACCGCCAGCCCCGGCGGTGCGACCGCGGCGCTACCGCCGCGGTCAAAATACGCCGGGAGGCACCGCCAGACTGTTGGCGGTGCTCCCGTCGTTTTGACCCTGCGGTTGTAATACCGCCAGGGTCATAATGACCACCTATATGACTTAGTTCAGCCCAATTTTTCTAGCAGACGATGGACGATTGAACACACACACATCCTTAGAGACATACAACGGGATATGCTAGAAGCTAAACACTTACACACACGTGACAATAAAACAAACTTGGTCATCAGAATAATTGCTGGTGCCCTTGGATTTACTTATGTCACCTTTAATGAGGGTGACACGGTGCCGATAGCATATAAATCACATTTATACTCAAATGCTGAACAACGTTTTGCACCTACAAAAAAAATTCTGACAGCAGTTCAGATGGCCGTCATAAAAGAGAGGCCACTTGCCCAGGGGAAACGCATTATTGTTGTCTACCCGGTGCCGGCCTTAGAGGCTGTCACTAAAGCGAGCGTTCCGAACGCTAAAGCATTACATCCAAGCTGGATTCAATGGGCAACGTCTCTGACCGCAACTGATGTTGATTATATATTTGATCCAAGACTTCAAACACAAGAATTTCTCCAGTATGAACAGGAGTACCCCGCTCCTCTAAATATTTTGCCACTAGGCAGTTATAATACTATCATTTATACTGACGGATCGGCACAACCAGCTGTAGGTACTAAACATCAATACTCGGCAGCTTGCGCAGCCATGTGCGGAGTTATGGAAGATGGAGTTTTCCACCCTCACAATACCTACACGCAGACCTTAGGAGACTGCACAGCCCAGTTGGCTGAGCTTAAAGCTCTTCTTCTAGCGCTCGAACATACTGAGGCAGGAAGCCAGACTTTGATAGTCTGTGATTCATATTACTGCGTCCAGTCATACAATGAATATCTCAATCATTGGAAACTGAACGGGTTTAGGGATTCTAAAGGGAACACCATTAAACACAAAATATTGTGGGGAAGGGTGGCTGATCTTAAGGATAAGCTACCATGTGTCCATGTAGTTCATACATTAGGACACCAACGTGTAGGAATACACGTTGCCGGTAATACATTGGCTGATGAAGCGGCCAAAGCATCGGTAGCTACGGCTTCTGTGGCTGCAGTGACTCGTTCTCGGACGAGGTTGGATAATGAAATACTGATTGCCGTTAAAGCTTTGGCTGCAGGCAAGACCCTTCCGAAAGGTTACCCTACAAACGATACTTACCATACCAGTGCACAGAATGTTGCTTATACAACAATTCCTGGGGTTGGAGATCGAGTGATCCCCAATGAAGACCAGAGATTAGAGCTGATTACAGCCGCACATGAGGGTGTCGCTTCTGCACATGCTGGTATACAGGCCACGATAACAATTCTACAGCAACTATACTGGTGGCCTGGTCTATGCAGATGAACTAAGCAGTATGTCCTTTGCTGTGACATTTGCCGGCAGATTAAGGGCTCTAATATCAAACGCCCTCCGCAGACATCCCTCTTAGTGTCAGACAAGCCACTTCAGTGTGTGTACCTAGACCATTGTGGTCCCTTACAGCCTGATGGTGCATACAAATACATTCTAGTGGCTGTGGATTCCTGTTCTAGATTCCTGTGGGTATGGCCACAGCGGTCGGCTGACGCCCGGACTGTTATAAAAGATTTGCTGATCATTATCGGTACATATGCAGTTGCAGCATTCCATTCGGACCAGGGCCCTGCATTTGCCTCTAAGGCATTTAGGGACACCATGGGGACGATGAGTGTTGAACTCCATTACTCCTCACCATACCATCCCGAGGGAAATTCGGTCATGGAGAGGCGGAATCGTGATCTAAAGCAGTCCTTAACAGCTCGAGTATTAGGTTCAGGCCGCAGTTGGTTACACCACCTACATGGGGTCCAGAGAGCACTGAATAATCTGCCAAGACGGTCTTTGGGGGGGAAGATCTCCATATGAGGTTCTCTTTGGGATACCTATGTATGTCCCAGATCTTGAAGGCCCTGGTATGGTGGCAGCAGAAACACCATTTGACATAAAAGAACGTCTCACTGTTTTACAGGAGCTTCAACAATTTCGTGATGATAAATCATCTGCAAGTGCTGCCACCTTAGGAATAAGGGAATTGGCGAAAACTTCGACTGGCTGAATTCCTAACGTTGGGGATCTGGTTCGTGAGTATCGCTGTGAAGAAGGAGTTCGGTCCATCGTACAAAGCACCTGTACCAGTCTTGGGAATAAAAGGCACCAGGACTGTCATCTTACCACCACTGTCTGGTTTTAAATCGAACAGATTCATCTCCATTGATGACATCATATTACACCATGTGGCCGATCCTTCACAGTAGACCAGGAGGTCCCTTGGGTGGTTCCCGATCCCCTCTCACTACCCAACAGGACATCCATCTACATAGTAGGATGAACATCACTACTACTGACTATGCAACTATGTCAACTGCTGTTCCAGACACTTCCTCGACCATGGGGAGGGCGGAAAATGAACTTTTGTTGGTTCCAGTCACATCTTCGGTGACCACCCCGCTTCAAGATTTGGCTGTATTTTACACGAACACTTCAACGACTAATGACGTTGTGTATCAAGAACCTCCACGAGCGGTGGATCAGAATACAGCGGCTCCTGTGTTTGCAGAGACTACCTCTGGCTATTTCATTGACATTGATGATTTTTCTTCGGATTCATCCTCTACAGTGATTGACAATATTTCAAAAAGTAGTAAGCTGTATTGATGGCTTAAAAAGACCTATTTGATCTACCCATGGAACTATTTATGGTTCTGTTTGACATTTATTGCATTATTTTTATGGATTGGTTTTGTGACTGTTTTCTTTTTGCTCATAAATGGTCACTATATTCCTGATCGCTCCTCAGTGGAGCCTGTTGATGAAATTTTAACACCACATCATTCTTCACATAAGGTCCGAAGAGATTTGTCCCCTGTAAATATTACAGCAATACCCATTACTGATGGGATTGTGTGGGACAAAGTTCCATTCAATATATATCGGCCTACAGAGATTATTCAAATACCATACGTGTTCAAAATTTCAGTGTCTGATGTTATTACACCTAATGTTGTCTCTGATGATTGGAATGTCCAAACAGTTGATTCCATGCTAACTGAAATGAAGGACTATTCCGCTTTTGGAAGTGATGATGTATATGATTATACAATGCATTATGGGGAAATGTTCTGCTACAACAATTGGGGACATCACTACCTACACCGTGCCACTAGATATAGGCCTCTCTTGAACTACACACAGTGGGAACACTGTTCGACACCACAGGTGGGGAGTCCAAAGTATTATAGCGATAAATTTACATACTTTTGCGGGCACGATACAAAAAAAGCAGAGTCGTATTATTTTAAAATACCTCCGGCACAAATTAGGAAAATTTTGCTAACAGATACGAAACTGATTTATTCAGATCCCTTTGTTTCCCGGCTCTCGATTGAGGGTTACGAATATTGGAAAAGCACTATTGTAAGGAAATGCCTCCTTGGCATGGTTGCCCCCTGACTTTTTGCCTTTGCTGATGCTATGTTTACAATTGAAAGTGTGCTGAGGCCTGCTAACCAGGCCCCAGCACCAGTGTTCTTTCCCTAACCTGTACTTTTGTATCCACAATTGGCAGACCCTGGCATCCAGATAAGTCCCTTGTAACTGGTACTTCTAGTACCAAGGGCCCTGATGCCAAGGAAGGTCTCTAAGGGCTGCAGCATGTCTTATGCCACCCTGGAGACCTCTCACTCAGAACAGACACACTGCTTGCCAGCTTGTGTGTGCTAGTGAGGACAAAACGAGTAAGTCGACATGGCACTCCCCTCAGGGTGCCATGCCAGCCTCTCACTGCCTATGCAGTATAGGTAAGACACCCCCCTAGCAGGCCTTACAGCCCTAAGGCAGGGTGCACTATACCATAGGTGAGGGTACCAGTGCATGAGCATGGTACCCCTACAGTGTCTAAACAAAACCTTAGACATTGTAAGTGCAGGGTAGCCATAAGAGTATATGGTCTGGGAGTCTGTCAAACACGAACTCCACAGCACCATAATGGCTACACTGAAAACTGGGAAGTTTGGTATCAAACTTCTCAGCACAATAAATGCACACTGATGCCAGTGTACATTTTATTGCAAAATACACCCCAGAGGGCACCTTAGAGGTGCCCCCTGAAACTTAACCGACTATCTGTGTAGGCTGACTAGTTCCAGCAGCCTGCCACACTAGAGACATGTTGCTGGCCCCATGGGGAGAGTGCCTTTGTCACTCTGAGGCCAGTAACAAAGCCTGCACTGGGTGGAGATGCTAACACCTCCCCCAGGCAGGAGCTGTAACACCTGGCGGTGAGCCTCAAAGGCTCACCCCTTTGTCACAGCACCGCAGGACACTCCAGCTAGTGGAGTTGCCCGCCCCCTCCGGCCCGGCCCCCACTTTTGGCGGCAAGGCCGGAGAAAATAATGAGAATAACAAGGAGGAGTCACTGGCCAGTCAGGACAGCCCCTAAGGTGTCCTGAGCTGAGGTGACTCTAACTTTTAGAAATCCTCCATCTTGCAGATGGAGGATTCCCCCAATAGGGTTAGGATTGTGACCCCCTCCCCTTGGGAGGAGGCACAAAGAGGGTGTACCCACCCTCAGAGCTAGTAGCCATTGGCTACTAACCCCCCAGACCTAAACACGCCCTTAAATTTAGTATTTAAGGGCTACCCTGAACCCTAGAAAATTAGATTCCTGCGACAACAAGAAGAAGGACTGCCCAGCTGAAAACCCCTGCAGAGGAAGACCAGAAGACAACAACTGCCTTGGCTCCAGAAACTCACCGGCCTGTCTCCTGCCTTCCAAAGAACTCTGCTCCAGCGACGCCTTCCAAAGGAACCAGCGACCTCTGAATCCTCTGAGGACTACCCTGCTTCGAAAAAGACAAGAAACTCCTGAGGACAGCGGACCTGCTCCAAAAAGACTGCAACTTTGTTTCAAGAAGCAGCTTTAAAGAACCCTGCAACTCCCCGCAAGAAGCGTGAGACTTGCAACACTGCACCCGGCGACCCCGACTCGGCTGGTGGAGAACCAACACCTCAGGGAGGACCCCCGGACTACTCTACGACTGTGAGTACCAAAATCTGTCCCCCCTGAGCCCCCACAGCGCCGCCTGCAGAGGGAATCCCGAGGCTTCCCCTGACCGCGACTCTCTGAAACCTAAGTCCCGACGCCTGGAAAAGACCCTGCACCCGCAGCCCCCAGGACCTGAAGGACCGGACTTTCACTGCAGAAGTGACCCCCAGGAGTCCCTCTCCCTTGCCCAAGTGGAGGTTTCCCCGAGGAAGCCCCCCCTTGCCTGCCTGCAGCGCTGAAGAGATCCCTTGATCTCTCATTGACTTCCATTGCGAACCCGACACTTGTTCTAACACTGCACCCGGCCGCCCCCGCGCCGCTGAGGGTGAAATTTCTGTGTGGGCTTGTGTCCCCCCCGGTGCCCTACAAAACCCCCCTGGTCTGCCCTCCGAAGACACGGGTACTTACCTGCTGGCAGACTGGAACCGGGGCACCCCCTTCTCTCCATTGAAGCCTATGCGTTTTGGGCACCACTTTGAACTCTGCACCTGACCGGCCCTGAGCTGCTGGTGTGGTAACTTTGGGGTTGCTCTGAACCCCCAACGGTGGGCTACCTTGGACCAAGAACTGAACCCTGTAAGTGTCTTACTTACCTGGTAAAACTAACAAAAACTTACCTCCCCCAGGAACTGTGAAAATTGCACTGTGTCCACTTTTGAAATAGCTATTTGTGAATAACTTGAAAAGTATACATGCAATTGAAATGATTCAAAGTTCCTAATGTACTTACCTGCAATACCTTTCAAACAAGATATTACATGTTAAATTTGAACCTGTGGTTCTTAAAATAAACTAAGAAAAGATATTTTTCTATAACAAAACCTATTGGCTGGATTTGTCTCTGAGTGTGTGTACCTCATTTATTGTCTATGTGTATGTACAACAAATGCTTAACACTACTCCTTGGATAAGCCTACTGCTCGACCACACTACCACAAAATAGAGCATTAGTATTATCTATTTTTACCACTATTTTACCTCTAAGGGGAACCCTTGGACTCTGTGCATGCTATTCCTTACTTTGAAATAGCACATACAGAGCCAACTTCCTACATTGGTGGATCAGCGGTGGGGTACAAGACTTTGCATTTGCTGGACTACTCAGCCAATACCTGATCACACGACAAATTCCAAAATTGTCATTAGAAATTGATTTTTGCAATTTGAAAAGTTTCTAAATTCTTAAAAGACCTGCTAGGGCCTTGTGTTAGATCCTGTTTAGCATTTCTTTTAGAGTTTAAAAGTTTGTAAAAGTTTGAATTAGAACCTAGAACTAGTTGTAGATTCTTAAAAAGTATTCCAACTTTTAGAAGCAAAATGTCTAGCACAGATGTGACTGTGGTGGAACTCGACACCACACCTTACCTCCATCTTAAGATGAGGGAGCTAAGGTCACTCTGTAAAATAAAGAAAATAACAATGGGCCCCAAACCTACCAAAATACAGCTCCAGGAGCTTTTGGCAGAGTTTGAAAAGGCCAACCCCTCTGAGGGTGGCAACTCAGAGGAAGAGGATAGTGACTTGGAGGAAAATTCCCCCCTACCAGTCCTATCTAGGGAGAACAGGGTCTCTCAAACCCTGACTCCAAAAATAATAGTCAGAGATGCTGGTTCCCTCACAGGAGAGACCAACACCTCTGAAATCACTGAGGATAACTCCAGTGAAGAGGACATCCAGTTAGCCAGGATGGCCAAAAGATTGGCTTTGGAAAGACAGATCCTAGCCATAGAGAGGGAAAGACAAGAGATGGGCCTAGGACCCATCAATGGTGGCAGCAACATAAATAGGGTCAGAGATTCTCCTGACATGTTGAAAATCCCTAAAGGGATTGTAACTAAATATGAAGATGGTGATGACATCACCAAATGGTTCACAGCTTTTGAGAGGGCTTGTGTAACCAGAAAAGTGAACAGATCTCACTGGGGTGCTCTCCTTTGGGAAATGTTCACAGGAAAGTGTAGGGATAGACTCCTCACACTCTCTGGACAAGATGCAGAATCTTATGACCTCATGAAGGGTACCCTGATTGAGGGCTTTGGATTCTCCACTGAGGAGTATAGGATTAGATTCAGGGGGGCTCAAAAATCCTCGAGCCAGACCTGGGTTGACTTTGTAGACTACTCAGTAAAAACACTAGATGGTTGGATTCAAGGCAGTGGTGTAAGTAATTATGATGGGCTGTACAATTTATTTGTGAAAGAACACCTGTTAAGTAATTGTTTCAATGATAAACTGCATCAGCATCTGGTAGACCTAGGACCAATTTCTCCCCAAGAATTGGGAAAGAAGGCGGACCATTGGGTCAAGACTAGGGTGTCCAAAACTTCCACAGGGGGTGACCAAAAGAAAGGGGTCACAAAACCTCCCCAGGGGAAAGGTGGTGAGACAGCCAAAAATAAAAATAGTCAAGAGTCTTCTAAAGGCCCCCAAAAACCTGCACAGGAGGGTGGGCCCAGAGCCTCTTCACAAAACAATCCTGGGTACAAGGGTAAAAACTTTGATCCCAAAAAGGCCTGGTGTCGAAACTGTAGTCAGTCTGGACACCAAACTGGAGACAAGGCCTGTCCCAAGAAAAATTCCACTCCAAACTCCAATCCAGGTAACACTGGAATGGCTAGTCTCCAAGTGGGATCAACAGTGTGCCCAGAGCAAATCAGGGTCCACACTGAAGCTACTCTAGTCTCTGAGGGTGGGGTGGATTTAGCCACACTAGCTGCCTGGCCTCCTAACATGCACAAATACAGGCAGCAGCTCTTTATTAATGGGACAAGTGTAGAGGGCCTGAGGGATACAGGTGCCAGTGTCACCATGGTGACAGAGAAACTGGTTTCCCCTGGCCAATACCTGACTGGAAAAACTTATACAGTCACCAATGCTGACAATCAAACTAAAGCACATCCCATGGCAATGGTAACTTTAGAATGGGGAGGGGTCAATGACCTGAAACAGGTGGTGGTCTCCTCAAACATCCCAGTAGACTGTCTGCTTGGAAATGACCTGGAGTCCTCAGCATGGGCTGAGGTAGAGCTAAAAACCCATGCAGCCATGCTGGGTATCCCTGAACTGGTGTGTGTAAAAACAAGAGCACAATGCAAGGCACAGGGTGAAAAAGTAGAGCTGGAGTCTGGAAAAATGGCCCAGCCTACCAAGAGAAAAGGAAAGTCAGTTGGGAAACCAACTGCAACACAGTCAGAAAAAGAGAACCTCTCTTCTCAGGAAGAAGTTCTGCCCTCTGAGGGAACTGAGCCTTTGGAACTTGAACCTTATCAGGTTGAGCTCTTAGGCCCAGGGGGACCCTCAAGGGAAGAGCTGTGTAAGGGACAAGAAACCTGTCCCTCTCTTGAAGGCCTTAGGCAGCAAGCTGCTGAAGAGTCCAAGGGCAAGAAAAATGGAACACATAGGGTCTATTGGGAAGATGGACTCCTGTACACTGAGGCCAGAGACCCCAAACCTGGTGCCACTAGGAGAGTGGTAGTGCCTCAGTCGTTCAGAGAGTTTATTCTGACCTTAGCCCATGATATTCCCCTTCCTGGCATTTGGGACAAACCAAGACGTGGGAGAGGTTAGTCAACCACTTCTACTGGCCCAATATGTCCCAGAAGGTTAAGGAGTTTTGCCTCTCCTGCCCCACCTGTCAATCCAGTGGTAAGACAGGTGGGCACCCAAAGGCCACCCTCATTCCACTTCCAGTGGTGGGGGTCCCCTTTGAAAGAGTGGGTGTGGACATAGTTGGTCCACTGGAACCTCCCACAGCCTCAGGAAATATGTACATCCTAGTAGTAGTGGATCATGCTACTAGGTATCCTGAAGCTATTCCCCTTAGGTCGACTACTGCCCCTGCAGTAGCCAAGGCCCTCATTGGTATCTTTACCAGAGTGGGTTTCCCTAAGGAGGTGGTGTCTGACAGAGGTACCAACTTCATGTCAGCATACCTAAAA
This sequence comes from Pleurodeles waltl, assembly GCF_031143425.1. Lineage (NCBI taxonomy): Eukaryota > Metazoa > Chordata > Amphibia > Caudata > Salamandridae > Pleurodeles > Pleurodeles waltl. Next base: position 727,711,648 of record NC_090445.1, read on the forward strand.
CACATGTGGAATGAGTGTGGAGTGACTTACAAATTCACTACACCATACCATCCACAAACTAATGGCTTAGTTGAGAGATTCAACAAGACATTAAAAGGCATGATCATGGGGCTCCCAGAAAAACTCAAAAGGAGGTGGGATGTCCTCTTGCCATGTCTGCTGTTTGCTTACAGAGAGGTGCCACAGAAGGGAGTAGGATTCTCACCCTTTGAACTTCTGTTTGGCCACCCTGTGAGGGGACCACTTGCTCTTGTTAAAGAAGGCTGGGAGAGACCTCTTCATGAGCCTAAACAAGACATAGTGGACTATGTACTTGGCCTTCGCTCTAGAATGGCAGAGTACATGGAAAAGGCAACCAAAAACCTTGAGGCCAGCCAACAGCTCCAGAAGTTTTGGTATGACCAAAAGGCTGCACTGGTTGAGTTCCAACCAGGGCAGAAAGTCTGGGTTCTGGAGCCTGTGGCTCCCAGGGCACTCCAGGACAAATGGAGTGGCCCTTACCCAGTGCTAGAAAGGAAGAGTCAGGTCACCTACCTGGTGGACCTGGGCACAAGCAGGAGCCCCAAGAGGGTGATCCATGTGAACCGCCTTAAGCTCTTCCATGACAGGGCTGATGTGAATCTGTTGATGGTAACAGATGAGGATCAGGAGGCAGAGAGTGAACCTCTCCCTGATCTTCTGTCATCAGACCCAAAAGATGGCTCAGTAGATGGAGTGATCTACTCAGACACCCTCTCTGACCAACAGCAAGCTGATTGTAGGAGAGTCCTACAACAGTTTCCTGAACTCTTCTCCTTAACCCCTGGTCAGACACACCTGTGTACCCATGATGTGGACACAGGAGACAGCATGCCTGTCAAGAACAAAATTTTTAGACAGTCTGACCATGTTAAGGAAAGCATCAAGGTGGAAGTCCACAAGATGCTAGAATTGGGAGTAATTGAGCGCTCTGACAGCCCCTGGGCTAGCCCAGTGGTCTTAGTCCCCAAACCTCACACCAAAGATGGAAAGAAAGAGATTAGGTTTTGTGTGGACTACAGAGGGCTCAATTCTGTCACCAAGACAGATGCTCATCCAATTCCTAGAGCTGATGAGCTCATAGATAAATTAGGTGCTGCCAAATTCTTAAGTACCTTTGACTTGACAGCAGGGTACTGGCAAATAAAAATGGCACCTGGAGCAAAAGAGAAAACAGCATTCTCCACACCTGATGGGCATTATTAGTTTACTGTTATGCCCTTTGGTTTAAAGAATGCCCCTGCCACCTTCCAAAGGTTGGTGAATCAAGTCCTTGCTGGCTTGGAGTCCTTTAGCACAGCTTATCTTGATGATATTGCTGTCTTTAGCTCCACCTGGCAGGATCACCTGGTCCACCTGAAGAAGGTTTTGAAGGCTCTGCAATCTGCAGGCCTCTCTATCAAGGCATCCAAATGCCAGATAGGGCAGGGAACTGTGGTTTACTTGGGCCACCTTGTAGGTGGAGGCCAAGTTCAGCCACTCCAACCCAAGATCCAGACTATTCTGGACTGGGTATCTCCAAAAACCCAGACTCAAGTCAGGGCATTCCTTGGCTTGACTGGGTATTACAGGAGGTTTGTGAAGGGATATGGATCCATTGTGACAGCCCTCACTGAACTCACCTCCAAGAAAATGCCCAAGAAAGTGAACTGGACTGTGGAATGCCAACAGGCCTTTGACACCCTGAAACAAGCAATGTGCTCAGCACCAGTTCTAAAAGCTCCAGATTATTCTAAGCAGTTCATTGTGCAGACAGATGCCTCTGAACATGGGATAGGGGCAGTTTTGTCCCAAACAAATGATGATGGCCTTGACCAGCCTGTTGCTTTCATTAGCAGGAGGTTACTCCCCAGGGAGCAGCGTTGGAGTGCCATTGAGAGGGAGGCCTTTGCTGTGGTTTGGTCCCTGAAGAAGCTGAGACCATACCTCTTTGGGACTCACTATCTAGTTCAAACTGACCACAGACCTCTCAAATGGCTGATGCAAATGAAAGGTGAAAACCCTAAACTGTTGAGGTGGTCCATCTCCCTACAGGGAATGGACTTTATAGTGGAACACAGACCTGGGACTGCCCATGCCAATGCAGATGGCCTTTCCAGGTTCTTCCACTTAGAAAATGAAGACTCTCTTGGGAAAGGTTAGTCTCATCCTCTTTCGTTTGGGGGGGGGTTGTGTAAGGAAATGCCTCCTTGGCATGGTTGCCCCCTGACTTTTTGCCTTTGCTGATGCTATGTTTACAATTGAAAGTGTGCTGAGGCCTGCTAACCAGGCCCCAGCACCAGTGTTCTTTCCCTAACCTGTACTTTTGTATCCACAATTGGCAGACCCTGGCATCCAGATAAGTCCCTTGTAACTGGTACTTCTAGTACCAAGGGCCCTGATGCCAAGGAAGGTCTCTAAGGGCTGCAGCATGTCTTATGCCACCCTGGAGACCTCTCACTCAGCACAGACACACTGCTTGCCAGCTTGTGTGTGCTAGTGAGGACAAAACGAGTAAGTCGACATGGCACTCCCCTCAGGGTGCCATGCCAGCCTCTCACTGCCTATGCAGTATAGGTAAGACACCCCCCTAGCAGGCCTTACAGCCCTAAGGCAGGGTGCACTATACCATAGGTGAGGGTACCAGTGCATGAGCATGGTACCCCTACAGTGTCTAAACAAAACCTTAGACATTGTAAGTGCAGGGTAGCCATAAGAGTATATGGTCTGGGAGTCTGTCAAACACGAACTCCACAGCACCATAATGGCTACACTGAAAACTGGGAAGTTTGGTATCAAACTTCTCAGCACAATAAATGCACACTGATGCCAGTGTACATTTTATTGCAAAATACACCCCAGAGGGCACCTTAGAGGTGCCCCCTGAAACTTAACCGACTATCTGTGTAGGCTGACTAGTTCCAGCAGCCTGCCACACTAGAGACATGTTGCTGGCCCCATGGGGAGAGTGCCTTTGTCACTCTGAGGCCAGTAACAAAGCCTGCACTGGGTGGAGATGCTAACACCTCCCCCAGGCAGGAGCTGTAACACCTGGCGGTGAGCCTCAAAGGCTCACCCCTTTGTCACAGCACCGCAGGACACTCCAGCTAGTGGAGTTGCCCGCCCCCTCCGGCCCGGCCCCCACTTTTGGCGGCAAGGCCGGAGAAAATAATGAGAATAACAAGGAGGAGTCACTGGCCAGTCAGGACAGCCCCTAAGGTGTCCTGAGCTGAGGTGACTCTAACTTTTAGAAATCCTCCATCTTGCAGATGGAGGATTCCCCCAATAGGGTTAGGATTGTGACCCCCTCCCCTTGGGAGGAGGCACAAAGAGGGTGTACCCACCCTCAGGGCTAGTAGCCATTGGCTACTAACCCCCCAGACCTAAACACGCCCTTAAATTTAGTATTTAAGGGCTACCCTGAACCCTAGAAAATTAGATTCCTGCGACAACAAGAAGAAGGACTGCCCAGCTGAAAACCCCTGCAGAGGAAGACCAGAAGACAACAACTGCCTTGGCTCCAGAAACTCACCGGCCTGTCTCCTGCCTTCCAAAGAACTCTGCTCCAGCGACGCCTTCCAAAGGGACCAGCGACCTCTGAATCCTCTGAGGACTGCCCTGCTTCGACGATGACCAGAAACTCCCGAGGACAGCGGACCTGCTCCAAAAAGACTGCAACTTTGTTTCAAGGAGCAGCTTTAAAGACCCCTGCAATCTCCCCGCAAGAAGCGTGAGACTTGCAACACTGCACCCGGCGACCCCGACTCGGCTGGTGGAGAACCAACACCTCAGGGAGGACCCCCGGACTACTCTCCGACTGTGAGTACCAAAACCTGTCCCCCCTGAGCCCCCACAGCGCCGCCTGCAGAGGGAATCCCGAGGCTTCCCCTGACCGCGACTCTCTGAAACCTAAGTCCCGACGCCTGGAAAAGACCCTGCACCCGCAGCCCCCAGGACCTGAAGGACCGGACTTTCACTGGAGAAGTTACCCCCAGGAGTCCCTCTCCCTTGCCCAAGTGGAGGTTTCCCCGAGGAAGCCCCCCCTTGCCTGCCTGCAGCGCTGAAGAGATCCGTTGATCTCTCATAGACTAACATTGCGAACCCGACGCTTGTTTCTACACTGCACCCGGCCGCCCCCGCGCTGCTGAGGGTGAAATTTCTGTGTGGGCTTGTGTCCCCCCCGGTGCCCTACAAAACCCCCCTGGTCTGCCCTCCGAAGACGCGGGTACTTACCTGCAAGCAGACCGGAACCGGGGCACCCCCTTCTCTCCATTATAGCCTATGCGTTTTGGGCACCACTTTGAACTCTGCACCTGACCGGCCCTGAGCTGCTGGTGTGGTAACTTTGGGGTTGCTCTGAACCCCCAACGGTGGGCTACCTTGGACCAAGAACTGAACCCTGTAAGTGTCTTACTTACCTGGTAAAACTAACAAAAACTTACCTCCCCCAGGAACTGTGAAAATTGCACTGTGTCCACTTTTGAAATAGCTATTTGTGAATAACTTGAAAAGTATACATGCAATTGAAATGATTCAAAGTTCCTAATGTACTTACCTGCAATACCTTTCAAACAAGATATTACATGTTAAATTTGAACCTGTGGTTCTTAAAATAAACTAAGAAAATATATTTTTCTATAACAAAACCTATTGGCTCGATTTGTCTCTGAGTGTGTGTACCTCATTTATTGTCTATGTGTATGTACAACAAATGCTTAACACTACTCCTTGGATAAGCCTACTGCTCGACCACACTACCACAAAATAGAGCATTAGTATTATCTATTTTTACCACTATTTTACCTCTAAGGGGAACCCTTGGACTCTGTGCATGCTATTCCTTACTTTGAAATAGCACATACAGAGCCAACTTCCTACAACTATTGACTTGGAAAGTGTATGGGGAACACAAGATTGGCAGATACAGGGTAGGGAGGCTTTGTTTCAAGCATGCCTGATTCCTGGGGAAATGATTTTCTTAAATGACACTATTGAGCAGACATCCTGTCTGGGGTTAGCAAAAATTAAAGACCTGAACACACCTAGTATCCCTACTCCGGCAAAATTTAGAGATTGGCAACACTTTCTTCATGTCACAGAGGACAGGCTAGATGCAATGGTTAAGGCTGGTACCTATAATTCTTCACTTTCCAGTCCCAGCGGGTGGTTGGTATGGCCCACCGACACTAATGAGTGTCAAAGGCATTTCTTGAACTCTTCAGGGGGTTTTTCAATTAACAGGCCTGACCCTCGCTTTCTATCAGGTCAACATACAGGTATAATTACAACATACAGTGTGGGTAAGCTGTGCCAGCAATGGGTGCAGACAAACACGTTAACAGCAGTTAAGAAACACCTGAACACTCTTTCTGACAGTATAGACTTACAGGATTTTCTGTTAGGTCCTAGAAAACAGCGCTCGAAATGGTTTTTGTATGCTATGTACAATGAAATTTGGAAACTTTCCCAGATTGAGGCTGCTGCACGTTTAAGGCAACTGGATAAGGAACATTTGGAAAAAACATTAGCTGTTGTCGACAATGGCATGAACACACTCTCCAACAGGATTTATTCACTATCAAATATAGTGTCGTCTGCTATTGATATCACTCAGACAGACTTGTCCCGGTTATATCATGGGCAAACACAGCTACGTTCCATCATACAGCTGGGTTGGACATTTCAGACACTGAAAAGTGGCCACATTCCGTGGAGATATATTAATGGGAGTGAATTCTTCACTGCTTTTAATTTTTCCAGGGAACAAGAGACAATGGCTAAAAGGGAGGCTAGTTTCACCATGCTTCAAGTAGAGAAATTAGATAAGTTGCCCTTCACGGTAGCAGAGAGTCCTTCAACTATCTGTCTCTTACACAGCATTATTAATTTACCGATTTTGACCTTTCGTTTCTCGAGCTGCCTGAAACATCTTGCAGTGGGACGATATGAGCAACTAGGAGATAGCTTTATTAAGGAAGAGTGGGAGTTGCCCTTTGACTATAGATGCCTGAACGGTGAACAGGAGGTCTTTCTTAGCGGAAGTGAATGTGAGACTGCTGTTCGTCATTCTATGATATGCAAACAGGTGTCTCTTCACGGTCTTTGCAATGCGGGGGTCGCAAATTTGGCCTGTTTTCTGAAGGGTATTCCCGTCCCCTTGATTCGTCCAGTGTTTCATGTACTTTCCAATGGAAGTTATGTGGTACTGAGCGATCAAAGCTGTTGCGGCATGCGACCTGGAATTGTCTACGCAATCTCGGTCACGAAGGTCGTTACATGTTGTGGACATGTTTTGTTTCCCCCCACACAAGAGATAAAAGTATCTGACATGTGGCCCCACATAGATACTATTAATGTGAACTATGACAAGCTGAGTAGGCTAAAGGCGCTATTGTTTCAGAAACAGGTCGCCTTGACATCCGCAAAAGTGACGTATGCTCTCCAGATTGCGAGATCATCAGCCGAGATACAATCCCTTTCAAATACCAATTTCCCCAAAGACTTTGGAGAGCTGGTATCCAGAATACTCAATGCTTCAAGCATCACTGGGATTGTTCATTTCTTTAAGGCTGTCGGGTCAGGTTTCATGTCCATCTTCCAGACTGTCTTCGGAGTCATCCCATCAGCCATCCATTCTCTCTTTTCAAGTGTGTTTGATGGCTTTCCAATTATTTTGGCTTTAATTGGCGGACTGCTACTGCTATTTCTTCTGATTCGCAGTGGTTGTTTCTTTCCAGCAACACAGAGCAATGGAGCCGCTCCCGCCAACTCCACTATGCCGTGAGCGCATGGTTTGGATCTTCGGTGCACCTTTGCTGGTGGAACTGGAGCTTGACTGGTCGTTGTCATTTCGGCCACTTCTCTGGTGTGTACAACCAGTCTTCTGCTGCATATGGTGTCTCTTTGAACATCTGCCTATGGTCTGCCTTGCTGTTGCACCGACATCTCCTGTGGACCACGAACTGCTGATGTCCCGATGAGGGTTCATACACTGTCATGCCCCTTGAGACTGAGGTTGCTCCGCGAGGCCACCTATGAGCCTTCCGTTATGAGATCTACCGGGGATGAGGACACTGCAGCAAGTATCGATGCACCAGGAAATGCGGCTCACTTCTGCTCTGTGGATCCGTTTGTCCGCCCAGCACTAGACTTAACTTCGGACGATGTTGACTCATTTTTGAGGTCCTTGACTGGTGACTTCGATGACATTCTTCAAGATCATGCGTATAACACATAATTTGATGAATTGACTTGCCATTTCCCGATTCCAAATTATGCAATTAAATTGACATTTGCTGTTGCACGCTGTACTTGTCATAGTTGACATTAACATCTCTGTATGTATTTTTAAAGAGATTTGTTTTAACATATTTTTTAACACATGCAAATGCTTTTTTGGCTTATTTTTGCATTTGGCTTTTAGTTCAGGAGCAATTTTTTAGCATTTGGGTTCCTGTACCTTCATCATACCTGTTACGACAATGGGGAGGGTGTAGTGAATCCTAGTTCGTTTTAATGGGATAGCAGGAGTTAGCTTAGCCTCTGGCTTGTAGACTCGTGCCCCCGTCTCCTAGTGACTTTTAACCTACTTAGCTTGCTCTGTCTTAGCCCATTTAATTATTTATTTTTTCTAAGATGGCTGCCTTGTTTATAGTTAGGCCACTTGTTATCAGTGTCACCGCGCCAAGGCGTCAAGATCAAGCACCAAAGACAAACAAACAGTAGGTGTTCACACTTAGGGATTTTCCCTCTCTATACTTTCGAGGGATTGTTGATATTAATTGCCGTCCCAAGCATGCCTTTTATCTATTGTTTAGGAATACACTTACGTCAGGGGACCTTGTAGATCTGTATAAATACATCACACTTTAGACAGATAATCAGAGGGGGATTCCGACCAGAGGGCATCGCCACCATCGCTGATACCGATGCTGCAGTCATCTTGATGCTGACCCAGTCTTCGTGTCCCTGCGGAGTCTGAGATAGAGACCTCATTCCAAGGTAACGAGGGTTGGGGGCTCCTCTCATGGACACAGCTTTGGCAGATTAGGTTTAGCAAACCCAGCTCTCCTTTAGGTAGGAGGTTAGGCCTATTCTCATTAGGGTATTAGGCATATTCCATCTTATATATATATATATCTCTTTCATGTATTGCAAAATGGTGGGGGTCTTCATAACAATGACTACATGGCTCCGCTCGCCAACATCGTCCGGTCCCATAGCATCAACATCGTCTCCTACGCAGACGACACTCAGCTCATCCTCTCTCTCACGAAGGACCCCGCTACCGCCAAGAACAACCTCCACACCAGACTCCATGCCATCGCCAACTGGATGAAAGCAAGCCGCCTCAAGCTGAATTCAGAAAAGACCGAGATCATCATCTTTGGCCCCAACAGGTCAGCATGGGACGACTCCTGGTGGCCTGCCACTCTGGGGTCACCCCCAATGCCCATCACCCACACACGCAACCTCAGTTTCATACTAGACTCTTCGCTCTCCATGACCCAGCAAGTCAACGCCATCTCATCCTCATGCTTCAACACCCATCGCATGCTCCGCAAGACCTTCAGGTGGATTCCCGTGGAAACCAGAAGAATGGTCACCCATGCCCTCGTCAGCAGCAGACTGGACTACGGCAACGCCCTCTATCCGGGAACAATGGCCAAGCTCCAGAAAAACTCCAGCGCATCCAGAACGCCTCAGCACATCTCATCCTCAACCTCCCTCGCCACAAACACATCTCAGCCCGCCTAAGAGACCTCCACTGGCTACCCGTCAACAAAAGGATAATCTTCAAACTCCTAATCCACGCTCACAAAGCTCTCCGCCAACCTTGCCCTCGCAACAGTCCCCCGCATACACCATACCACTACTGGCGGCAGATCCTTCTCCCACCTCGCTGCCAAAACCTGGAACTCCCTCCCCGTCAACCTACGTATGACCCAGGACCTCCTGACCTTCAGGAAGCGCCTCAAGACCTGGCTTTTCGAGCAGTAGAACCCCCCCCCCAGCACCTTGAGATCCTTCCGGATGAGTAGCACGCTTAACAAATTATTGATTGATTGAATAGTGGATTTTGCGCTATAGGCCAATGGATCGACACGACAAAGGTTTGAGAGGATGTCAATAATGAGTAATGTAGTCATTAACAGTAATCATTATATTCAAAGATCTGGACCTCAAACAATAACCACACCAGTTGATTAAGAAGAATTATAATTTTAATTCCCTAGATTAACAATGCTAATGTTGTGAAAATAACTCTCAAGCATAAATGATAAGCGTGTAGAATCAATAGTGGCTGATTAGAACGTCTTATATATCTGAGTTTAGCCAAGGCAATCAAGCAAATAATCTCAAGTATCATAACACTGATCAATAACACTAGAATTGACAACAAAGGTAAAGTATGCATTAGTACAAACAAGCAAAGAAAGTCAATACGAATCACGAGCATGTGAAGGTAGATTCCCTCACTAACCACAAATTAGCATCAACATGTTGGACTTAATGTAAAAGAATTTAAAAACACAAATTTAGGAAAATCACACTAGCTCGGGTTAATATAAAAAAAGTCATGATTATTATTATTATGCAGCAATTAAACTATAAGTTGCAGGTGGTACCTGCAAAGCAAATGAGACACATATATCATTGCAATTATATACATTACCCATTGAACAACAACATGCAGTCTACTTCAGCAAGGAGACACCATCAGGATCGGGCCTACATTGACAGTTATGCCCACATTGCTGATATAACTGGAACCATCAAAGGATAGCAAAATCTCGTTCTCTTCTCTCTCCTACACTACTCCAACTACGGCAACAACCACAATTACCAACTAACTCTCCCTCGAACAGATGACAGATCAATAAATTGAATGTTGATAAGTCTATGATTGGTCAGTACATGGGGTGGTTTACGATTCAACCAATACTTATTTTATTTGATAACCTAAAATACAATGACGTCAACAATAACCAGGGCACATTCATAATAGTAACTTTTCCTCTTCTGTCTCGTCTGTGGCTCCATTGTTCCATCTCGTCTAAACTTCTCTTCTCAGGAAGAAACTTTTCAACTCGCAACATTTACTTCCATCCTCGAGGAAGAAGCCACGTATTAGTGACAATTTCAAACAATACAACATTCAAACTTGTGTAATGACTACATAAATTTGACCTTGTAAGACATAATGCAGCAACCCACAAGGGGTAGCAATTTACACATTATTAAGCTATTAAACACACTCTTTTATGTAAGCATTTAGCAACAGAAAATAACTACAACTTTAGCTAAAGTTTTGCTTAGTCAGAGAACGAAAATGAATTATGGCTACCATTTACAAAAGTCACCCGTTTTCCATGTTAATTCACCAAATGATTACCACATTGGAAATCATTAAGAAAATATTAGAAAATTCACACTTCTGCATTTTTAAAATTGTAGACCTAAAGGAGTCGATGCAGATATTGTGTGATCAGTTGTCCAGAAAATCCATGAGCCAGAGCAAAGCATTACCACATGTGCCAGCCTCATACAATTTATGGATAAAAATGTAATGGTATCATGTATCAAAGAACACAGATAGGTCTAGTAGGGCCAGCATAGTTGCCGTCCCAGCATCTAGAGATAGTCTGACGTTATTTCAGATTGCCACCAGGACTGTCTCTGTAGTATGAGATGCTCTAAAACCGGACTGTGTGTTGTCTAGTATTTTATGCTCTTCAAGAAAAGACGATAGTTGTGTGTTGACATGTCCTTCTAAAAGTTTGGCAAATTATGGTAACAAAGAGACGGAGCAATAGTTCGAAAGAGCCTATGGGTTGGCTGAAGGTTTCTTAAGAATGGGCCGAACTTGTGCACATTTTCAGCTTGCTGGAAGCTTAGCTGTCGGTAGCGAGAGATTAAATAGCTTCGCTACCATAGAGGCAGTCACCAAATTCAGGCTAGGCATAATCCTGCGGGGACATGGATCTAGAGGAGACCCCGATTTGGCTAGAGCTAGCATCCTTTGCACCTCCTCCAAGGAGCAAAGGTCAAAGTAGCTTAAAGTATTGGTGACATTAGGAAGGGTATGATTGATGTGACGATCTATTGTGTTTAGTTCTGGGGATGTTGGAAAATTCTTGTAAATAAGATTGGATTACTCCTCAAAGAAATCTGCCAGTGAATCACATGCTTTTTTGGGAATCTGGCATAGATGGGGCACAGGCACAGGATTTTATTAAACTATTCAAGGTTTTGTATAGTCCCATTGTAGGGCACTGTGCATTATTAATATCAGCCATAAGGTAGTCTCAACGAGCTTATGCTGCTTGTGATAGCTTTTTCAATTCTAGCTTAAAGGTTTCTTTGTCAACCGGAGACTTAGTGGAGCACAACCTGTGCTCCAGACATTTGCAGTTAGCTTTAAAATCGCATAAATGGTTAGTGTACCAAGGGGTGCTCCGTTTTGCTACCGTAGTAAGGACTTTTTTGGCCAGGGCCATTTGGTTGAAAACCTTGGAGAGGGAGCCATGATATGTTTCAATGGCTTCATCAATGTCTGGACTCAGGGCTGACTGCCTTCCAAGACTGGATAAATGTAGAGGGTTTCAGTCTTGATACAGCTGAAATGGTTATTTGAGGAATTTGAAATTGTATTAGGTGGTGGTCAGACCATGTAATCGGAATCGGGAAAGGAGGATTACGGGTTCCATCCTCTGATGTAGTAAAAATGAGGTCAAGGCTATGCCCTGCCTTGAGTGTGGTTCCTGACACAATTTGCGTGTGGTCAAGTGACTCTAGATCTGCCATCCTCCCTGCTTTCTCCATGAAAATTGAAATCTCCCAATAGCAGAAAGTTGGTTCTGGCCAGAACATAGGGTGCAAGAAAATCAATTAAGAACTGGCAAAAATCTGTCTTCATTCTATGGGGTTGGTAGATTAGCCCTCCCTTCCAGGAGTCAGTTGCAGAAATTGTGACTCTAAATACACAAAGTTCCACCCACTCTGACATTAGGGTATCAATCAATTCCACCTGAATGGAATTTGAAAGGCAATAGCCACTCCCCCACCCATTCTACCATCTCTGTTGGGTTTAAGCAGAGAGTAGTGGTCTTGGATAGCAAGGAAAATGCTCGGGAGGGCAGCTGCATTTAGCCAACTTTTTGTAACGAAGCATAATTTAGGTGACAGGGAGAAATATGTATCCCACATTTCAGTGGCATGTTTTGCCATGGATCTGCCATTACAGAGAGGCTTGAGAGTCCCTTTCACAATAGTTTATTAGACTCACAAAGAGTAAAGCAATTTGATGCAGGCTTCAGACCATACAACTCACTATTTGAATTTACAGTAATGGTTAAATTGGCCTGTGGCTCATAAACAAGATTGTTTAATGTACAATAATTGGATGACATCCAATCCTCTATAAAAGGGAAACACTGTTTGCAATTCCACATTGAGTTCTTTACAGTTTTAAGATTAGTCTGAATATTTAAAAGCTCTGACTTACAATATTGCACATCTGTGGGGCTAACCATGGTGTCAAGCAAAAGAAGCAGGGGTCCTGGCATCAGGCATCGTCCAGGTGTGGAAAGGCACAGACTGGCTTGCCTTTGGAACACTGTCAGGGCCAGCAGTGCACCCACTGCGCATCCGCGCTCGACTAACTCCTAAATAGGAAGCAGCTGATGTCTAGATTGACAACCTGCCCAAGATGGCGGCAATCTAGATGCCTCCAGGAAGTGAGGACAGACCGAGAATACACACCTGACTCTCTCCGCTACAATCAGCAAGCCGTGGTGGACCGAACAGCAGGTAAGAATGAAGTACAAACAAGTGAAGCCTCAGTATTACGTGTAAATAAGGGTTGAAATCAGAATAAAAAGCCCTAGTCTCAAGTGAGAGAATTAAAATTATGGTAAGTAAAAAGTCCCCGAAAAATGCCCGCAGCATAAATATCTCAAGGATTAAAAAGGATAAAAAATTATGGTAGCAGTTAACACAAAGCTCGAACAAAAAAAAAACGAACCCGAAATGCGACTTAGCCAATTGAGCAAGAATCCTGGGTAGCGCTAGCACGCCATCCTCTATGTTTAGCTGAAGAACTTTTTAATTTGTGCGTTTTTTTTTCCCTTTTGAAACAAAACCTCACAGAACATGATGGAGTTCATCAAAATCTGATTGGGGAATCTTATTAAAGACATTGGCAAACACAAAAACAAACGGGGGGAGTATGGCCATTGTCGTGTGTGGCTGCACAATATTATCTTTGAGGATGTTGATGTCCTTTATCTTGCTGCACCGCTAATAACAGGCCACACAGTGCACGTTTGTTTAGGAGCGATGGCTTAGCGGTTGTGGTTGTAGCTACTCAAGGTTTCCATCTTACTAACCACTTCCGCTTGCCACACCTCATTTATTACTTAATTGCATGTGACCCTCGGGCCACACCATAGTACCGAATAAGGAGGGGTTGCGTCCGCAACACCCCTCACAGCCGGAACAACATGGTAGTGCACGCGTCCCCGTTTCATCACGGGCGCGACACGATGGGGGTCATTACAACATTGGCGGTAAAAGGCGCTTACCGCCGTGCAGAAGACCGTCAATACAACGCCGCGGCCGCGGAATTCCGCCACAGCTATTATGACACACAGCTCGGAATCCGCCAAAATTCAGACACCCACACAACTCCGCCACACCAAAGGTCAGTGATAAACTGGCGAAAACAAAACCTCCACCTCCACGCCAACAGAAACACGCCCATGCTATTACGACCCACGAATCCACGAGGCGGTCTTTCAACCGTGGTATTCCATTGGCGGTACACACCGCCGCGTTCAAAATACACACACATCTCCAAAACACCGCCACATTGGACAATTCAAAATACACACAACTGATACACATACACACACCACTCCCACACACCCAATACTATATAAAACACACACCCACATCACCCGCAAAGCCCTACGACCGAAAAATCACAAACGAAGGCCAGAGAGAGAGCACAGAATAGACAACCCCATCACACAGAGGCACACATCACCATCACCCACACAACATCCACGCACCAAACACCACACACCACTACACATCACCACACTCATCACCACATACACCACCCCACACATCACACACACACCCCATGTCACGCCAAAGACACCCCCGCTTCTCCGAGGAGGAGCTCAGGGTCATGGTGGAGGAAATCATCCGGGTAGAGCCACAACTATTTGGCTCACAGGTACAGCACACATCAATAGCCAGGAAGATGGAGCTATGGCGCAGAATAGTGGACAGGGTCAACGCCGTGGGACAGCACCCAAGAAATAGGGAGGACATCAGGAAGAGGTGGAACGACCTACGGGGGAAGGTGCGTTCAACGGTCTCCAGGCACAACATCGCGGTGCAGCGGACTGGCGGCGGACCCCCACCTCCTCCCCCACAACTAACAACATGGGAGGAGCAAGTCTTGACCATCATGCATCCAGAGGGTCTCGGAAGAGTCAGTGGAGGATGGGACACTGGTAAGTCAAATCTTAACTATCATATCCCCCACCCTACCTGCATGCTCTCACACACCCCCACACTCACCCCCTCCCCTATCACTCCAACTCCTCACTAATGTACTAATAACACAAACCACACATCCCAACACCAAGCCCTGCATGACACAACTAAACATGGTCACCCCTCACTAAAGCATGCTCACTGCACATACCCAGAACAACCCCCTAACCATCATCACACAAGCCCCCACACAGGAATGCTTGCACTGAGGTACACAGACACCCACCCATTGCACACCATCAAACACACATGCAATAATCATGCTCTTATGCCCCTGCAGGAACCCGAAGGACCGTCACCACACCTGAGGGTCCAGACAACACCACTCCACCCCCAGAAGAGGCCCAGAGTGACGATAGCAGCTCTTCCCTACTGGATCCTGATGACCAGCCCGGGCCATCGTGGGCCTCGGGACAGTCGGTTCCCCTTGCACAGGCACAGCCCAACACTGACCTTCCACCCTCTGGTAACACCAGCACAGCACCCACCCAGCTGGCCCAAACCTCCCTACCCAGGACAGGTCAATCAGCGGTGTGTCCACCACTACAAGGAACCCAGGATAACCCACCACCCCAACAACAACAGGGACCTGGGGGCAGTGGTAGTGGGCACACGGTCCAGGGGACGGAGGCACAGGAACACAGGGGAACTGGGAGGGCTGCTGTGCGACAGGGGGCGGACAAGCCAAGGGAACCCACTCTCCACTAGGCCCTATCCTCCATCATGGGAGCCTACCACCACTCCCAGGAGACGATGGCGACGGTCCTGGGCAAGTTTCAGGAGACCCTTCGCCTGCAGGAGGAACAGTATTTGGGGTTCAGGGAGGAGCTCAGGACCATCAGCTCCGCCTTGGGCACCATTGTAGGGGTGCTGAAGGACATACAGAACACCATGAGGGACACCGTGGCACTCCAAGGGGCCCCTGACACTAGCCAGGACGATGAACTGCCCACCACCTCCGCCGGCGCTAGTGGACAGGACGCCCCGCCACAGGACCAACACACCAGCACCCCACCCCCTGCAGATGGACAACCACCACGCAAGCGGTCCCTGAGATCCAGGAACAGGACAGAGCAAGGTGGCAAGACCCCCGCCAGGAAATGAGACCACCCTGTTTGTCCTCCCACTGTACCACCTTGTTACCCTGTCCATACTTAAACTGCCCCAGCTCCACTTCCTATGCCCAGATGGGCAGTGCATCTGTGAGACTAATAGACTGGACTCTGCCATGGACATTCCTACGCCATCACCCATCCTCTTTTTACAACCCCCTCACATTTCTGAGCACTTCAATAAACACCCATGAAACACAAAACAATCTTGAGTCAGTCTGTGATTTACTAATTGTGTATTATCAATGACAGTGTCATAATGCGTTTCCCATTGTAAGGCCAACATACCTATGTCACACATCACAAGTCCTTGAAGGATGCAAGCAGATGACACGTTGGTAACCACACCTGTGAAACCGTAATGGAAAGGTACAACTCAGTTACCAAATAGTGTTTGAAATCGACAAACCGGATAGAGGTAGACGTGTGAAAGTTAATGTAATGTTAAACATGAAAATGTTCTCACCTGTGTGTCACTGGAAATATTGCTGTATGACTGACTCCCTGTTGTCGTTGTCTTCTTCCTCAGCTTCCTCCTCATCACTGTCCACAGGCTCCACAGCTGCAACAACACCATCATCTGGATCATCCTCCTGCAGAAAAGGCACCTGGCGTCGCAAAGCCAAATTATGGAGCATGGAGCAGGCGATGATGATCTCGCACACCTTCTTCGGTGAGTAGAATAGGGATCCACCTGTCATTTGGAGGCACCTGAACCTGGCCTTCAGGAGGCCGAAGGTGCGTTCGATCAACCTCCTAGCCCGCCCATGGGCCTCATTGTAGCGTTCCTCTGCCCTGGTCCTGGGATTCCTCACTGGGGTCAATAGCCAGGAAAGGTTGGGGTAACCAGAGTCCCCCAATAGCCATACACGTTGCCTCTGGAGTTGACCCATCATATCAGGGATGCTGCTATTTCGCAGGATGTAGGCGTCATGCACTGAGCCAGGGAACATAGCATTTACCTGCGAGATGTACTGGTCTGCCAAACATACCATCTGGACATTCATTGAATGATAACTCTTCCTGTTCCTATACACCTGTTCACTCCTGTGGGGGGGGACCAGAGCTACATGGGTCCCATCAATGGCACCTATGACTTTGGGGATATGTCCAAGGGACTAGAAGTTACCTTTCACTGTAGGCAAATCTGCCGCCTCAGGGAAAATGATGTATTTCTGTACGTGTTTCAGCAGGGCAGACAACACTCTGGACAACACGTTGGAAAACATAGGCTGGGACATCCCTGATGCCATGGCCACTGTTGTCTGAAAAGACCCACTTGCAAGGAAATGGAGCACTGACAGCACCTGCACGTCAGGGGGGATTCCAGTCGGATGGCGGATTGGTGACATCAGGTCTGGCTCCAACTGGGTACATAGTTCCTGGATTGTGGCACGATCAAACCGGTAGGTGACGATGACATGTCGCTCTTCCATTGTCAACAGGTCCACCAGCGGTCGGTACACCGTAGGATTCCGCCATCTTCTCAACTGTCCCAGCTGACGGTGCTTACGAAGGACAACAGCGAAGAATCAGTCAGTATTCCTCCAGGTATGTACCCACAGTTACACACAAGACTACATCACTCACAGAACCCTTCCTGTATGGTGCTGAGTGTAGGCCTAGCTATGTGTGACGCAGAGGTAAATTAAGCCATGTGGGCCCCTGAAATGGCAGCTGCCTTACCTCTAAACTGGGACAATGGGATTGTGGGGTAACTGCGCTGGCGTTGCACACCGTCGCGGTAGGCGATCGCAGACCGCGGCGCAATGCTGCATTGGTTAACTTTGGACCCTATGGGTCCCAGGAGCCAATGAACAGGTGCGCCGGCGGTGATGATGCGCACCGCCGCGGACATCACCGCCGCAGACGTCACAGCCGCGGACGTCACCGTCATTTTCTATCTGTTCAATCACTAGATACCTGACCTTCGACAGGAGAGGACCTACACTGCAAGTGCTGCTGTGACCTCGGTCTGGAAGCGACGATGGCTGCTGCGTCTAGGGAAAGGGCCCCTGCCTTCACTGCACAGGAGTTGGAGAAACTGGTAGACGGGGTCCTCCCCCAGTACAGGCTACTCTACGGTCCTCCAGACCAACAGGTTAGTACACAGGGAGCACGTGGTATGGGCTAGGCCTGGGTGGATAGGGCTGGTTGGAAGTGGGAAGGGGGCAGAGTTCAAAGTACGTAAATGCATGAGAATGAATGGGCCACATGGCCAGAGTAGGGAAGGGGCCACTCACAACGACGGTGCAGTTGTTAATGACTGTTCCTCTTTCCTTGTGCATGTCATGTAGGTCAGAGCCCACCAGAAGAGGGACATTTGGCGTGCCATCGCCAAGGAGGTCCGGACCCTGGGGGCCCACCAGAGACGGGGCACCCACTGCCGTAAGAGATGGGAGGACATCCGCCGCTGCAGCAAGAAGACGGCGGAGGCTCAGCTGGGGATGGCCTCCTAACGTGGGAGGGGTGCCCGTCGCACCATGACCCCCCTGATGTTCCAGATCCTGGCGGTGGCCTACCCGGAGTTGGATGGGCGCTTGAGAGCATCACAGCAGACACAAGGGGGTGAGTACACTCTCATTCTGCAGACTTTGCGCAAAGTGGAGGTGTCTGGGTGGGGGAGGTGGGCTGTGGGTGTCCCTAGGCCAGGGTGAGTTCGGTAGGCAAGGCCCCTCCGTAATGTAGGCCATGTGGCACTCTACCCCACCTCAGCAGAGTGCCAAGTCGAGGTATAGTTGCCCCTGTGGCATCCATGTGCGCAGATGTCCACCATTGCCATGTAGGCCATATCCCAGGAATTGCATGTGCAGAGGGCAGGAGCATAACGTAATGCAGGGGGCTGCTGTGTCTGTCTTGTCCGCCAACGGTAGCGGTATGCCATGCACTAAAACTCTCTTTCTTCTGTCTCCTCCCCTTTTTCTGCTCTCCCTGTCCTTTTGTACATCAGCATCATCAGGCGGAGGTACAGTGGCACCGGAGCACGAGGGAGCTGCATCCCACATGGCCATGGAGGGCCACACCATGGACTCTGAAAGCACCAGTGGGACGGAGGGCGAGGGGAGCTTCACATCGGCCACCGGATCACCAAGCAGCGACACGGACTCGTCCGCCAATGGGGGCTCCCTTGTGGTGGCGGCACCATCTGTGCGCTCCCCCTTCTACTGGTACAGCCGCCACCTCCCCTACCAGCACCGCCCTCCCAGCAGCCCCTCAGCGTTCGCCCCGTGCCCGCTCACCCAGGAGGATGGGCATCACCTTCGCCCCAGGCACCTCAGGCCCTGCCCCAGTCACCCCTGCTGCCCTCAGTGAGGAGGCCATTGACCTCCTCAGGTCACTCACTGTTGGACAGTCTACCATTGTGAATGCCATCCAGGGTGTAGAACGAGAGTTGCAACACGGTAATGCATTCCTGGAGGGCATTCATTCTGGTCAGGCTGTCCTTCAGCGAACCCTGCTCTGTGTCTTTAATAAAATTAAGACTTTCCTTTATAAATTACTAGGAAAATCTACATTTTATGACAAGACCGGGGGCTCCTATTATGCAATTTTAAAGCTTATCAATAACATTTAAAGAGGCATGTTGAATCGGTTTACAATAAAAAACTTTAAAAATATTATCATTAGACCAGTCAGTCGACCTGAGAATATCCTCTAAACGAGAACCGGCCCAAAAAGCTTTGGACGCCGTGGCTCCTCTAGTTGAATGCGCTCCGAAAGCAGAGGTATCAATACCAGCTAAGGACATAATCCAGCGGACCCAGCGAGCCAAAGTAGGAGAGGACACAGGATTGAAAGGTTTTCTGAAGGAGATTAGCAATTGGGTAGAGGAGGATTTTCTCAGATCGGCTGTCCGTTGTTCATAAACTTTTAAACATTGACCCACACAGAGTTTGGGATGATCAGGAAAAAAGGGATAAAAAACTGAAGAGAGGTTAGTTTTTGTACGTCTCAACACATTAAACATAACTCCTGAAGGAGTAAAATAGCGAGCGGTAACATCTAGGGCTCTAACATCAGATAAGCGTTTGAAAGATACTAAACATAAAAGCATGGCCAGCTTAGACGACAACTGTTTTAAAGATAGGAAAGAATTGTCAGGCCAAGAAACAAATAGTTTTAGCACAGCATTAACATCCCATAAAGAACTGTGTTTAGGTTTTGGAGGATTGGAAAATTTTACTCCCTTTAAGACAGACTAAAGGGTGTTCACCGACAGGCTTTCCTTGAAAGTAATTGTGAGCGGAAGAAATCGCTGACCTATATAAATTAATAGTGCAGAAGGACTTACCCTTACTGGCTTCCCGGTAAGTGAAGGTTGCAGCTTCTGCCAAAATAGAAACGCTAGATTGGGATTCCCCGAAATTTTCCAAGCCGATAAGACCAGGGACTCTTGAAGAATGAGACTGTGACGGAGGCCTTGGGGGTTGGACAGGAGATCCGGAAAGGAGGGAATCAAAAGCAGGGGTTTCGATTGCCAGTTCCAGGAGGGAAGGGAACCACACCTGGGAGTGCCAGTAGGGGACTATGAGGACTATAGAAGCTTGTTGACGTCTGACTTGTGCCAATACTCTGGGAATCAAGATAAAGGGAGGAAAGGCGTAATTGAGGGAAGATGACCAATCCTGAGAAAACACATTGAAGGCCAGAGCTAGGGGATCCAGATGCCAGCTGAAGAATCGAGGAAGTTGAGCATTGAGACGTGATGCAAAAAGATCTACATGAAAGGGACCCCACTTGTGGAGCAGGATGTTGAACACCTGCCAGTTGAGCATCCAATCGCTGGAATCCCGGAAATAACAGGAGTACCAGTCCGCTACTACATTGAGGTTGCCCGGAAGATACTCGGCTTGAACAGAGATTTTGTTTTGAAGACAGAACTCCCAAAACCCTTTTGCTAATTCCGCTAAAGGTTTGGATTTTGTGTCTCCCAGCCGATTGATGTAGTGCACCGCTGAAATGTTGTCCATTCTGAGTATTACTGAACAGGAAATGTTGTCTCTTGCGAGGCTCCTGATTGCAAAGCAGCCAGCAAGCATCTCTAAACAATTTATGTGCAATTTTGACTCCTCTAGAGACCATGAGCCTCCAGTCAAGATTGTACCACACCGGGCTCCCCATCCCGACAGACTTGCATCTGACTCTAATACAAGATCTGTGGCTGATGCAAAGGTAGTCCTGCCGTTCCAGTCGTCTAAATGGTCTATCCACCACTGGAGTTCTGCGTGTGAATCTTGGTTTAGAGCGATAACATCCGAATAAGCTAGCCCATTTTGGAGGTGATGGATTTTTAGTCTTTGTAACGCGCAGTAATGCAGAGGACCCGGAAAGATCACTTGGATTGAAGAAGAGAGCCGACGCACAATCCTTGCTAAAGATCTGAGGGATACACGAGAACTGCATAGGATCAGGAGAATTTCGGACTTTATGGATTTGATTTTTGATGACGGTAGAAGGAGAGTAGCTGATATGGAATCCACTAAAAAACCTAGAAACTCGATTTTCTGAATCAGATCCAAGGAAGATTTTTCATAATTTATGATAAAACCCAGATCCTCCAACAGAGTGCAGATAAGGTGAACCTGAGTCAGCAGCAAAGAGCGTCTCTGACTCATGATCAGAATGTTGTCTAAGTAAATCACCAGACGAATGCCTCGAGCTCTGAGAAAGGCCACTACTGGCTTCATTAGTTTTGTGAAACACCACGGGCGGAAGAAAGGCCGAAGGGAAGAGAAGTGAAACGAAAATACTGACCTGCCCATTGGAATTGCAGAAATTTCTGGGAGGCGGGATGAATGGGAACCAAAAGATATGCATCTTGAAGATCCAACCTTACCAAAAAATCTCCCTGGAGTAGTGTATCTCTGAGATGAAGAATGGTCTCTATCTTGAAATGACAATATAGAACGAACTGATTGAACTGTTTAGATTGATGACTGGGTGCATCTTCTTGTTCTTTTTCTGAACCAGAAAAACAGAGCTGAGAAAGCCTAAGGAATCTAGTGCACAAGGAACAATTGCTTGCTTTTGCAGAAGAGATTGGATTTCTAAAGAAATTAAATCTGTCATTTGAAGCGAAAACTGAGGAGGAGGAGGGACACTTTCTTGAAAAGGTTCTGAAAAGAGTTCTATAACATAACCTTGGACTGTATTTAAAACCCAAGGATCTCTTGTAAGATCCTCCCATTTTGACAGGCTTTGAGCAATACGACCCCCCACCACTGGTGTACAGGCATTCTGACTTACCGGCTTGCGCAGCGTATCTGGTGTTGCGGTTTCCTTTAGCTCTGAAGCCTCTGCTTCTTTGGGGGTAATACTGTGGCCTGTAGTCCTGAAAGGTGTTGTTAGGGTAGGGACCGCGGGAACCTTGGTTGGCGAAGGACCGGCTGGCAAATCGGTTCCTACCTCCGCCGGCCCCGGTGAAAACCCGAGAAGAAAACATATTTTTTAAAGATTGCTGCACCTTGTCTAGCGAGGAGAAGGTTGCCACATACTTGCTGAGCTCTTTTATGAACGAATCAACAAACAGAAAGCCTTCCGCTTTGACACCGGGATCCGAACCTGCTATTTAGACCAGTTTTGGATCCAGCTTGAGCAGGAGTCCTTTTCTCCTTTCATGAGTGATGGAGGAATTAGCATTCCCCAACAAACAAACTGCACGTTGTGCCCATAAAGAGAGCTCCTCTGGGTCAATGGTCACATGTTCCAGCCGGGCTGATTCCGCCATATCAAATATGCGGGTTAGGGGACCCACAATGTCCAAGAGCTTATCTTGGCACGTGGACCAAGCTTTATCTACCCCTTTACGGGGGTCCTTTCCGTATTTAGTGAAGAACGTAATCAATGAGGTGTCAATCGTAGGTGTCGCCGTAATTTTTGATGACGGGGGCACTCTGACTTCAGTTTTGCCTGGACCTGTTTATCCAGAGGGGTTCGAAGTCTGGCAGTTATGTAGTCCGCCACGTGATCTGAGGGGACCCACTCTGTGGAATTTGGGTGCTAAATATCACATGGGCCAAACATAGGTACCCCTTCCAAATCAAGAATCGTGTTGGACCCTGAAGAATGTTTGAATTTTTTGTGTGGAGGAGGGGAGAAAAGCTCTCCAACGTTTTTGTCGGAACTATCCGAGTCAGGGTCGTTCATCTCATCGTCTGTGTCCAAAATCTTTGTTATTTTAATAGGGGAAGATAGGTGTTTATATTTTAACATGCATTTTCGTACAGACTTAGATATTAACCCCTCCTTGTTAGGAGGCCCTTGAGGAACCACGTCCCCTGCCATGTGTGAAACTTTGTCATTTCCAGTTAGCGTTGTTTTTACATTTTTTGAAGAGACTGGACGCTTTCTGCTTTCCCCTGCAGAATGGGCCAGCATAGTCTTGGTCACCAGGTTTACCACAGAGTTCTCTAAATTTTTTGAAAGTTTTTGCCAAGAGGCAGCCATAGCCTGATCAACAGAAGTTTGAATAAAATCATTCAAAGTCACCTTCAGGACGTCTTTCTCCTCATCTTGGGACAAATGGGACCGAGTGCTGTCCATGGTAACAGCACAATGCAGCCAAATCTTATAATGGGCAGGCAAGGGTTAAACCTCTCTCAGAGAGAGGAAAAAACTGCTGTCTGGCTCCGCCTACGGGTGGGGCTGAACCCGATAATCCAGGCAGAAAGCTCCGAGAGCTGAAGAGGAAGAAACCGGCCTCAACTGTGGAAACTGAATAACAGGTATTGAGCGCCGCAGGACCCTTCGGGAGAAGCAGCCGAGGTACGCGATGGTATCTCTTCAACGCGCGAAGGCCGAAATGCCTACGCGCGCTGAAGAGAAAAAACGGTCAAAAGTGGCCGTTCGATGTGAGCGCGCGACGCGGGTGCTTCAAGCTGAATGCGGCTGACAAGCCGGCTAACGTCAAACAAATAATAATGAAGCGTGTTTAAACAGAATTACACAGCGCTTGTATGAAACGCGCTGAACGTTAATAAAATAATGAGAAAATAATACTTATCTTGACTGAAGAGCAGCAAGAAAAGAGAGCTGTTCTCAGTCAAGATAGGTATTATTACAAGGAACTGTCCGTGATTGGTGCATTATTATAAACTACTTTTGTTTTCCCATTGGCTGTTTTCTATTTGCCTTATGGGATTGTAGTTGTTCTTGATTGGAGCTGCTATTAAAAATAAAGAAAAGACTACTGCATAATAGGAGGCTCCGGTCTTGTCATAAAATTTATATTCTCATGTTTTAATATTTTCAATTCTAATTATTCATAACATAAAAAATAGCGTTACTAATTTATCTGACACTACTAATAGGCATTGGCAATGCAATAGGTCTGGCTTCTTTAGGTGCATGACGGATATGTCTGGCTGCAGTAACAGAAAGCGCTCAAGAGGTACCAAAATACTGGTTGGGTGGCAAGCCATTGGAAGGATGGAATCTGAGTTTAAATGTTATAAGACACACCATTTTTATATAGGCCACACCCATTGGAAATAATTCTTAGTTACACTTCTTAGGCCACGCTACTAATTAGAAATTCTCGTTTTTTATCCCATTTAAAGCACTGCATGTGACAGTAAGCTCAAATCATTAAGACAAGTCCGGTCCACTCTGCTGCTGCCCAAGTCATGTGTCAATCATTGCAGGTTCTGAGAAGGCTGCCTCACAGTCACTTCCGCATTATCTGTAAATAACGAATACCAATATAATTCATGCAGCCATGCTGCCACTTGCTGGTCAAAAGTGGTACTTCTTGCAGGAAGTAAGTGCCACGAAAGACACCATAGCGCCTTCAATGCACAAAAACAGAAGACAATAATTCATGTCATTGGTGATGTCCCCTTCGTGAATCATCCGGTTTTGGATTTTGTGCTTGTACCACTGTATCAATGGAGGATTAGGACTGATTCTCGAGACGTCTGAGAAAATTGTCACACTATGCAATATTTAAGGTGTTTTTTGAAAAATGTTGTGTGTGAAACTGTTTTTTAAAAAAAAAAATATAATCAGCAAAAGGTTTGTTGTGCTAAAATTAATCTGCATCTTTCTGAAACACGAGGAGCAAAAAAATTACTATTTTTGTGGTCCATATTTCCAATGTTGTTTTTACCCGCTTGCATGTTGGGGAAAAGGTGTCCTAATGTAGATGAAGCCAGAAGGCTGTTTATTTATAAAAATGAGACCATGTTCTAAATTTAAAATAAGGGGGATTTATGTCAACGTTACCCAACAACTAATTCTTGATTTCACAAAATAGCGAATATAAAGCAGAACTAAGAGAAATTATGGTACGATTTGCATAGTTGTCTTTTTGTAATGAAGGTTTGTCTATGAAAGTAATCTGACTTTGTTTCCCAGAGATGTACTTAGTTGTTACTCCAAAAATCTGTGGTTTCCAGTCTCAACAGGTAGGCCATAATTTACAAGATGTTTATTGTGTAAGGACCATGTGATGACGCAGAAATGAAGGTTTTACATTTATTAGCGCATAATCGTAGTGCTGAAATAATCAAGTGTGACTTTAACCGAACTAATAAAGATTGTACGGGGACAAATGTGCCCTCAGAGTAGTTCGCCAACATTTATAAGCGTGCTTTATATAACGTGATGTATTAGAATTGTACTAATCTGACATAACCGTAAACGAGTGCCATGATTTGCTTGTTTGAAATGTTTTAACTTAGCATAACTTTAGTGGAGGCTTCGGCCTAGTTGCCTGGTCTCACGGTTTAGATGCTCGTGTTTTTCTAATGTGCTAATAAACGTGTATTCCTGCTTGAAGCTGTACTTTTCCAGTGAGATCGGTTCACATGCTTATCTTTAAGATTTCGTGCCAGCCTGGCATCTTCTTCTTTGCTCCAAGGTCAATCTGCAGGTGCGGAAAATGGAAGCTCTGAAAGTGAGTTAATTGGTAAAATATGTTGCAACTTACGTTCCCGACTCCAAGGATAATGTATGCCTAGGTAGAAGCTTGAGAACTGTTGTTTTTGATTGGACAATTTGAAGCCAACCTATGAACCCTCCAATGGAAGACCCTACTGGATTTGAACTGTTGTTTATTTAAACCCGGTGCACGAGAAGAAAGCAGCCATTACCCACCTTTAGCCATTTTAGTCCATTACCTATCAGCCATTAGACATTGGACATTAGCCATTGCAGACATTGCAGCCATTATGGCCCATCTTGCCGACTTCGTCATTTTGCCATCTTCTACGATGCCAATTGATGTTCGATGCCAATTTTGAATGAGACTCTGATGCTTTCTCTAATCGAGAGAAAGAGACTTTAAGTAATTCTTGCCCTAGAGACTTTAACTTTGAACTGCCCCTTTACATGAAGTAGTAGTTTATCTTGCCGCCGTGAGGCAATTGTCCTGTCCACCCTGCCCCTTTGCCCCGCCCCATGCTGATCGAGAAACCGGTACCTGTGAGACGAAGACTTCCTTGAATGCTGATTGAACTTGGTAAATATGAAAGGAAATTGTACAATTGCATTGTGTTTCTTTTAGGTAACCAACTGCTGATTTTTGATAAGAGCCCTATTTAGGAGTTTTCCAAATTAATGTTGCTAAATTGTTTTTGCATGAAGTCCCACATGCAGATGCTAATTCGAGGTTAGATGAGGAATCATTGGTGCACGATGCAATTTGAGACCTTGTTATGCTGACTAATGTATTCAATTAGCTCATTACAGATTATAGTTTTAGTGGTTTGCGTTGCTATTATCGAATGCATTGTTATTCAAATACTGCATAGATTGCATCTTTTCCGCCGTTATGGACAGCTATTAATGTTCATTTACATATATCATCTGGTGTTGAGACACATATATATTGTGCTAGCTTTGTTAATATAGGGAAATAAATTCATTAACTTTGAATAAACTGGTGTGGTTATTCATGGCCGAAAGGTCATGGTTCGCCAAAATGTTTTCTGGATTAATTGTTAAGTGTTATGTTGATCAGGGTATTGCTTATGTTCGTTATTGATTATTGATTAGATTAAATTGATTGATCTCGGGTGAAGAGAGTCCCACTTGGTCAAAAGATTCATCGACCCAAGAGCGTCCAAACACAGGTAAATTATTAGGAAGGAACGCTCTATCAGTAGATGGTAGCAGAGGACGGTTCCGACTTTTGGGACCCCACTCGAAAGGTAGATGGTGTTGAATTAGATTTTTCTTGGGTAAAACAGATTGAGAGAATGATGATGCCCTAAGTCCCCCGCGACTTTCCCGGGATCTCGGAGCTTGCGAATGGAGAGAATGGAGGTGTGGAATCGGCGTTGGCGGTACTAGTGACGGTATGAGTGAAGTCAGGGTTTTGCGCTTGCACAGCTTATTGCCGCAGATTGTTTGAAAAGGTTGCGAGGATTTTAGAGAATAGCGGAGGTGCGACTCCGAGGATTTTAGAGAATAGCGGAGGTGCGACTCCGAGTGTGAGAGTAGGGAAGTCGTCGAACTTCATGTGTATGTGGCGCTTTGTGCAGAAAAAGGTCCACGTGGTTGTTGTTGTTGAGACGGGGCCTGCGAGGTCAAGAGACTCCGGAGTATGTTGAAAAGTGTATGAGACACTTGTTTTATGTTGTGGTCTGGTCGGTTTAGTAGGTTGACCGGGCGTGGTCAACGAGTCGGTGCGTGTGTTAAGGGAGTGAAAGAAAACTTCGACTTCGGGCTTTGACAAATTCTAAGTGCACTAGAATAGATCATTGACAAGTTGAGAGCAGAGTCTGCGGGTCAGATTTGCTTGCGAAAGTGGGGACCGAGAAAGATGGAATAACTGCCGAGGCTAGTGAAAAATCCCTAAGGTCCGGAAGCGATTGTGTTACCTTTCCTGTAGTAAACCGACAGATCTGTTTTATTATTATTTTTTTGGTTGCTCGCGATACATGCCAGAAGTTGTTACGAGAGGAGCTGAGTGAAGGAGGACTAGCCGCGAGGCTTTGTCAGCCGCAGTGTGTGTGAGTGTGACGTCACTAGGAGCCGCGCTGGGATAGGTTGGTTGCAAAGAAGGGTCGCGCACGGATTGGACGCAGTCCGTGGGGCTCGATTGGAAGGGGAAAGGCAAGCGAAGAGTATTCCGGGAATTAAAGTCACTTATTGATTACAAACTTTGTGAAATAAAAGACGAGAAAATGAAATTTTTTAAAGCATTAAAGAGTGCGATGAAGGGGGAGTCTTACATTAAAGCGAGCGTAGGAGAGGAGACGCCACCCGAAGGTACACCAGCTTACATTGTAATGGAGGAAAAAGGGGTAGCTCCGTGCCTTTGGCTAAAGCAATGGCACAAGCTGACAGAGAAACATGGGAGCGTAGCGTTCCCGATCCATGGGACATTCAATATAAGGATCCTAGAGAATTTGAGATTTGCGATGTACGACATGAAGGTACCTCCAAGGCCAGCACAGTTTGAGGCTCTAGCGATTTGGGAACTAATGGCTAGGCAGCAACAGCAAAATAAGTTCGAGACCAGGATAAGAAAGGTAGAAAAGACACTAGCGGACGCTAGGTGGGATAATGCACAGAAGGTGTGGAGGTCAGATGTATTGCAGGGGATAAAATTGTTTCCCGCAATAGCTAAGGAAGAAGAGGCGACATGCAAGAAAGTTACCTGTAAGACAAACAGGAGGTGTTCCAAAGATAGAGAGGACGAGGAAAAGTTAAGGAGAGAAGAGGAGTTAGAGGATGAGGAGTTAATCATGCAATTGCTGAACGACCGTCCACCACCTTATGCAGAAAGTGGACAAGGTCCAAGTACCAGTTCTGACCCTCAGGCACCGGTACAGAATAATGAAACTCCGAGTTCAGGAACGCCAGCGGGATCTAAGGACCCGAGTTTACTGTTCACCCCGCAGATACCGCAGGTTAGGAGAATATATCCAGATGTGCCTATATTGAAAACAGCAGAAAATTATCAGCCGCAGGTCCCAAGGTACTACAGCAGTGACAACAGTACGGGAATGATTCTAGATCCAACTGTAATGGGAATACAGAATGGTCGCAACCCAACATTGGCACAAGCTGAATCAACTCAGTTTTTGATGCCTCAAAAGCAGATGCAGGGGGGAAACGCACATGCTCAGATGACGGGGAGTCAGACGGGCATGCCGGCAATGATGACCCATAGCGTGGGAATGAACATGTCTCAGAACATGGGGAATGGACAGAACCCAGATGCGATATCCCTACCCATTACTGTAGGTCCGCCGGTACCTTTGTACATTCAGCCTAACTCAGGTATGAGCGGTCAAGGATCAATGGTGCAGAGTGGGACGGAAAGGAGGTGCATTCAAAACACTCCAGAGACAACTCCAATAGCGGCTCTGCCAACTGGATCTGGGTCCTTGATGGAATTTAGTCCCATATGTGCTCAGTCAACAATGGTGAGGTCGAGTCCCCCACTGATGATACCGCTATCATCGAACACTGAAAAGTTGCCGCAACCATCAATGGCAGTCGATGTGAATGCTACACTGATGGGGTTGAATGCGCAACAGCTGACACAGTGGTTCAACAGTCTGAATTCCACACAAAGCTCAGCCAGTGGGAAGGGAGAAGACTATTTGAATAGGGTCAGGTTGAACATGGAAGCAGAAGAATTGGTGGAAGGGACTATGGGTGTGAATAGGTTAGAGTCCTACTCGGAAGAAGAGCTGAGGTATCTATGTCCTAGGATTACGAGAGAAGTGAACAAGGTACATAGAAGGTTGCAAGAAATAGCTGACAAAAACGGGGTTGAGATAGACAAGACAAAACACTTGAGCAGGAGCTATAGATTGGATTTCGGGACCACAGACTTTGAACACATGAGGTCAGCAGGCATGAAAACGCACCTTAGAGAATTGCTGCAGAGTGCACAAGTGTGGAGGTGCTTAGACAAATGGGAAAGCAGATGGGTAAAGAAAAAGGAAAAGAGGAAAGACAGTGTCCCAGAGCACAACGAGAAAAGACCACAGAGTAGTGATGCAATAACCATGTTACCAATGAGGGAGACAGCAGGGGGAAAATTAATACATGTACCGTGGCACAGAAGCGACATTCAGTCTTTTACGGATGATTTTCCCAAACTGAGAGAGAAACCGATTGAATGGTATCAGCAGACTGATAGGTTTGTGAAGCTTGCAAAATGTCTTTGGGAAGACCTGAACACCCTCTTTGAGATTGTGGTTCCGGCAGATTTGTGGGAAGACTGCAAAAGGGCTGTAGGTTGGCCGACAAGTGAACCAGAGAGAGACAGGGATACGGGTGCACCATCACCTATGGTGATGAGCTTGTACTATAAGGTGATTGAGCATTTGAAGACGAAGGTTGCCGCGAAAAATGTGGATTGGCAGAAGATTGATCGAACTGCCCAAGAGGTTAAAGAGTCGATTCATGGTTACTATGAGAGGTTGTTGAAGGCGTTCAAGAACTACAGTGGCACGGAAACAATAGAGGCGAAGGACATGCTTCATTTTGTGTTTAGATTTGTGGAAGGGCTGAGACCAGAGATAAGTCAGATGATAAAGACGCATTTGATTTGTTGGCAGTCGAAACCTATTGATGAGGTGTTGAATTATGCGAAATACTGTAGCGACGAAATTGAAGTGAAACAGAAAAGGTTGAAAGAGAAAGTGATGGTGATGCAACTTAAAGCAGCTCAGACAGGTCTGCAAGGGTTGCAAGGGTTCCAACAGCTGATACCGCAGCCGCAGCCGCAGCCGCAGGGAAATATGGTGTTTCAGCCCCAGGCGAGAGGCAGAGGCAGAGGAGGCTTTGGGAATAATGGTCCGGATTTGAACACTGTTGTGATTCCGAATGGTGTGCAGGCAATGAAAAGGGTGATGCCGTGTCACGTGAGCGGAATCGTCGGTCATTGGAAACGCGAGTGCCCGATGGTGGTGCAGGAAGGTGCAGGTGTTGGTCAGCAAAGCAATGATGTCAATGCATTCCAGACAATGAGGGGACCGAAAATGAGAGGTCCAAACCCAAATTTTCAGACCATAAATCAGCTGCAGGGATTACAGCCCATGCAGCCGCAGCAGATGCAGATGCCCCGTATGCAGATGACGCAAATGCAGCCAATACAACAGCAGTTTCCCATGGTACCTAATCAGCAAATGCAAATACCTTTGGCACCAGTGAGTCAGCAGCAAGTGATGGTTCCTCCACAGGTCTCGGGTCAGGTGATGAGTACAAATGGCACCGTACAACAGTTCCCATTACACAGTGAGAATGGAATAAACAATGTATGGGAGAGTGAAAGTTCAGATGAGGAGGGCAATTGTGTGCTTGCAGCATCCTTGGAAGTGGATCAAAAGGGTCCATATGTGGAGGGAAGAGTTATGGGTCATAGCGTTTCATTCTTGGTCGACACAGGAGCCACACGTTCAACTGTTAGGAGTATTGAAGTACCAAATTTGCCACTCTCAGGGAGGACAGTTCAAGTGGTGGGAGTAGCAAACAGGCACCTGACGAACCCAATCACAGATCCAGTACCAGTCAGAATTTGTAACTATCAAGGGTCACATAAATTTGTGGTATGTGACTCAAGCCCGATAGCACTGTTAGGGAGAGACCTATTGTGCAAATTGGGATGTTCGATTATGTGTTCGAACGATGGAATCAGAATTCAGACGAGCAGTGATGGGGAAGAAGAGGACAGTGTAGAAGGGGAGGAGATGGAAACTGTCGATGAAAAATATCCTCTGATTAACCTTTTTCCGATGATAACTGAAGAAGATATTCCAGCTGAATTACAGGAAACAGTCAGAAAGGAAGTGTGGGATATGACAGGAAAAGAGGTGGGATTGATGAAAGGAGTGGAACCAGTGAAAGTGACCGTAAAACCCAATGTAACCTTTCCCCAGACCCCACAATACCACATGGCACAAGACACCCTCATGAAAGTTGCCCAACTCATTGACGAGTTTGTAAAACAGGGAGTACTGAAAGAAGTGTTAAGCAGTCCATGTAATTCACCAATCATGGGATTAATAAAGCCGAGTGGGAAGGTCCGAATAGTGCAGGACTTGAGGAAAATAAATGACATCATAATCAAATGCTGCCCTGTCGTACCAAATCCAGCTGTGATAATGTTTCAAGTCCCTTGCGATGCCGAGTGGTTCTCAGTCATTGACTTGTCACAAGCATTCTTTTCGGTGCCTCTTCATGAGGACAGCCAATTTCTCTTTTGTTTCAAATTCTTAGACAGAGTTTACAGTTGGTGTCGAATTCCTCAAGGGTTTTCGGAGTCACCGTCAATTTTCAATCAGATTCTAAAGAAAGACTTGGAAGCGTTAGAATTGCCATTCGAGTCAACCCTAGTACAGTACATCGATGACTTACTGATTGCATCTAAGACAGAAAGTGGCTGCACAGCCGATACCATTGCTCTACTGAACCATTTGGGAAGGAATGGACACAAGGTGTCTCCTTCAAAGTTGCAGTTCTGTCAGAAGAAAGTAAAATACTTGGGTCATCAAATAGAGAAAGGGTCACGGAGAATAATGAAGGAAAGAATAACAAGTGTACTTCAAATGAGTCCACCAAAGACGAGGAGGGAGGTGAGGAAGTTTTTGGGGATGGTGAGCTACTGTCGCCAGTGGATTCCCAACTTTTCAACTCTAGCAAAGCCTTTACTGAAACTGACCCAGAAGGATGCCTTGGATCAAATTGAGCTGAAAGGAGATGAGATGGATGCTTTTATTGAATTAAAAGAATGCATGTGCAGGGCTCCAGCTTTAGGTATGCCTGATTACACAAAGCCTTTCACATTGTTTTGTCATGAACGTGATGCATGTTCTTTGTCTGTCTTGACCCAAGCCCATGGTGGCATAAACAGACCAGTAGCGTATTTTTCAGCTACTTTGGATCCGGTCGCAGCAGCACTGCCAGGGTGTTTGCGCGCCGTAGCAGCAGTTGGTATCAGCCTCACTCAGAGTGAAGGAATAGTGATGGGACATCCATTAACAGTCATGGTCCCTCACTCAGTTGAAATACTTTTGACCCGCTCCCGAACGCAACACATGACTGGAGCAAGACTCACAAGGTATGAAACAATAATTCTGGGCTCACCGAATGTGCAGCTGAAAAGGTGCACTACGTTGAATCCAGCAACCTTGCTTCCCGGTAAAAATGCTGAAATTGAGAACGCTGAAGACGTCGAGCACGACTGTCTTCAGGTGACTGAATTTTGCACAAAACCTCGACCTGACATTAAGGATACTAAGCTTGATGAAAATGACCAAATTGTTTTTGTTGATGGGTCATGTTTAAGAGATGCATTGGGAATATTGAAAGCAGGATATGCTGTATGTACTGTAACAGGTGTCTTGAAAGCGTCCTGGCTCCAAGGAGTCTATTCCGCACAAGTAGCAGAGCTTGTAGCCCTTACAAGAGCATGCCAACTGTCTACATTGATGAAGGTTACCATTTACACTGATAGTCAGTACGGGTTTGGAATTGTGCACGACTTTGGGCAACTATGGTCACAGAGAGGTTTCCTGACCTCTTCAGGGTCCCCAGTGAAAAACGGGGAGAGAATAAGGGAATTGTTACACGCCATTCAGATGCCAGCCGAAATTGCAGTGGTAAAGTGTAGTGCTCATACAAAAGGACAGGACTATGTTTCCCTGGGAAATGCATATGCGGATCAAGTCGCAAGATTTTGTGCCTTGAACTGTATATTGCTCAGGGATGAATGGAATTTGATAAGTGAACCAGAACTCGAACCAGCTGAAGCATTTGCCTTGAAGGTCGTAGATACAATGGAGGAACTAAAAGCATTACAGAATAGCGTCAGGGAGGATGAAAGAGTTTCCTGGATTAAGTCACAATGTACAAAGAGACCAGATGAGTTATGGGTTTCAAATGAGGGAAAATTTGTTTTACCAAATAGTCTCTTATCGCAGCTAGCGCGGTTCTATCATGGGCAGGCTCACCTAGGGAGAGATGCCATGATAAGATTGTTCAAAACTGATTTGTTTAACCCCAGATTCCGTCAAGTTGCAGAAGCAATTTGCCATCGATGTGTCATTTGTCAGCAGATGAACCCAGGAAAGGGAACGGTTGTGAACGTGAGCCACATTGGTAGGGCGGGAGGCCCGTTGAGCAGAATGCAGATGGACTTTATTGAGATGCCTGTGCATGGAGGTCTGAAGTATGTGTTGGTGATTGTGTGCATTTTTAGTCACTGGATTGAAGCATACCCCACACGTAGAAATGACAGCCTTACAGTTGCAAAACTCTTGTTGAGGGAGTTGATACCACGTTTCGGATTCCCGATCTCTTTAGAATCAGATAGAGGAAGTCACTTCAATAACGAGGTGATAAAGTTACTTTGCGCAGCGCTGAACATTGAGCAAAAACTGCATTGTAGCTATCGCCCTGAAGCCTCAGGACTGGTGGAGCAGATGAATGGTACCCTGAAATCAAGAATGGCAAAAATATGTGCATCGACAAATTTGAAATGGCCTGACGCATTGCCTTTGGTGTTAATGTCAATGAGAAACACCCCTGACAGAAAGACTGGATTGTCCCCGCACGAAATTCTCATGGGCAGGGCCATGAGACTTCCTGCAGTTCCTGCAAACGCGCTTTTGAATATTACAGATGATATGGTGTTAGACTACTGCAAAGGTCTGGCTGACGTGGTTCGCTCTTTCTCTCACCAGGTGGAAGCAACCACCTTGCCACCGATCCAAGGTCCAGGACACACACTGAAAGCAGGTGACTGGGTCGTGATAAAGAAGCACGTGAGGAAGTCGTGTCTGGAACCCCGTTGGAAAGGCCCTTTCCAAGTGATCCTGACGACCACTACCGCTGTGAAGTGTGCGGGAGTTCCCAACTGGATTCACGCCAGTCACACAAAGAAAGTGTTGTGTCCCACAGATGAGGAAGTTGAAGCGCTGAAACTGCCAGTGCCTGATAACAAAGTGCCGAGCGCTGAGACAGAGCAAAACAGAACTAGAAGCGAACAGGCAGAAACAGGAGAGAGAGAAATATTCTCTGAGGACGAAACAACCGATTCACTTGGGGAAGACCAAGGAGAAACCTCAGACAGCGACGAAGCAGCTGAAGGTGACAAAGAGCCTGAAGCAGCTGAGGGTAACAAAGAGCCTGAAGCAGCTGAAGGTGACAAAGAGCCTGAAGCAGCTGAAAGTGACAAAGAGCCTGAAGAAAGTAACGGTGACAGAGGGATCGAAAGAGGTGAAGAAGCAGGAGAGCCTGATCAAAGGAGGGCTTTCCCAAAAGCAGACGGTACAGAAAAAGAAAAGAAAAACGTGATTGACTCCCCAGAAGAAGGGGACAAGGCAGAACAGAACGAAACTGTTCAAAGTTCCTCAGAAGAGATCGCAGGTCCATCAAGTGGACACAGTGCAAAGAAAAGACCAAGTATATCACCAGTAAAACTAAGAACTAGAGAAAAGTTGAACGACAGTGAAAGGCCAAGAGTGAAAGAGAAAAGAAAAGAAGTGTCTGTCGTGGTACCAACCTCAAGTGAAGAAAAAGACTTGGCCAAAGAGGAAAGTACCAGTGAGGCAGAATCAAAAAGAGATGCAAAATTGAAAAGGAAAAGGATACCAAACAGGAGATATTCCGGTCCAGAATGGGCATATGTAGTCAATGACGATTGGACCGACGAATTTGTATCTCTTAGCCTCGAGAACGAAGAAGAAGAGATACCAATAGAAAATAAAAGTTTTATGGACACTATTGATTGAAAGGGTGATAAATGACATTGCTTGCTATAATCTAACGCGATACAACCAGCTGAGACATTGCTAAACCGGATGAGACATTTGCTAACTTGATAAGACTTTGATAACCTGATTGACTCTTAAACCCGATTTGAGACAACGTTGCTAACTGATAAAGACTGAGTTATTGCCGAATTGAGACAAACGCTGCTAACCGATAAGTGACTGGGCTGCTGAAGAAAACTGTGTGAACATTGCGCTCGTTCAGCTTTGTAACTAATTGCTAAATCGTTTCTTTATAGGTGCTTCCAGCTCTCTGATTCTATACAGATCATGGCTACACAAAACAGTAGAGTGAAATATTGTAAATATGCGTGTATAGGCTTGATAACTGCATGTGTGCTAATAATAATGGCAATAGTGCTTGCTACACGTGGAAAGGGTGAGAATGAGAAAATTGATGCTTCTACTTTTGCTCCTGTTACTGTCACTGAACTAACCGCATTGAAAAGACTAGAATTAGATGAGAGACACTTGCATGATAAGAAGGAACTTTCGTATAATGTTTTCTATTGCCTACTAACAGAATATGTTGAAACTATGGATGCGAAAGATTGTTATGTGTGTACACAGATACCGACATCGGTAAAGGAAGGGGTGACTTATCACCACATGCCTCTTACATATGGGATTACATGTAGTATAGTAACTTCTAGATTTTATGGTCAAACTAACATACAGTATTTTTATTCAAATTATGATGTTACCTTTGCATATGTTCCTATAATAACGCAACTAAGCCAGATTGCTAAAGATTGGGATGCAAAAATAATGAGGGAATTTTTCGAGCCAATGCAACCTTTTGAAACAGCTCACGCACATCGGGAAAACCTTACATGCTCACTCACTGCAGTAGAAATAAGCTTTTTAGATCGCACAGATGATAGAAGAGCACAAATGAATGCGAAATTAGAAAAAGAGCTAAGTAAGAGGACTTCAGTAGATAATTATGCTTTTGCCGCAATAAAAACACAAGGGAGAATAGCTTTAGATGCTTGGCATGTAGGGAAATTTTGTATATATCGTGGTGAATCTTATTATGATAACATTTTCGTGGGAGCGAGTGAATGTAAACATACGTTTATCTTTAAGGCCAAATGGACATTCATGCTGAACGGACTTGACCCTGTCATACCTGGTGTATATTACATTTGTGGGCATAATGCCTATTATTGTCTTCCAAAAGGGTGGTGGGGGAGATGTTATTTGGGTATAGTGTTCCCAAAGGTTTATCAACTGGATGACCTATCGGTGATTCCAAAGACGTCTGGATCTCATCGTATCCAGAAAAGAGAGACCGCAGCTGCTGTGGTAGGAGATATATTTGGAGCCATGATTCCTTCATTGGGAGTTGTGTTGAATTCCATCAAAATAAGAAAGTTGTCTACTATAGTGGATAACATGTTGACAAAGTTTTCAGGTGCTATGATCCTGATGGATGCTGAACTTGCAGCAGAAAGAGCTATGACTCTTCAAAACAGGCTTGCCTTAGACATTCTTTTAGCAAAGGATGGCGGCGTTTGCAAAATGCTTGGTGCGCGTCACTGTTGCACGTATATACCAGACAACAGTGTGAAGATTAAAACAATGCTTGCTAATCTAACAAAAGAGAGTGCAGACTTGAAGGAATTGAAAGAACCAGGAGTTTGGGAGAAGGTTGGAAAGGGAATTGCTTCAGTGGGAAATTGGCTTGGTGGCATTTGGAACGGAATATTACTCAAAATAATACAGGGAATACTAATAGTACTAATTTGCATCTTTGGGATTTGGGGAATAAAGAGAGGAATACTAATGATAATGGCAAGAATTAAGAGAAGTAAGGAAGAGAAAATGATGAAAAGAATGGCGGAAGAATACAAAGCAAGAACAAGTGGAACCAAGAGGAAAAGAGAACTGACAGAATTTTAATGGAATAAAATTTGTGGGAATAGTTTTGTGTGATGACAAGTAGTCATCAGAGGAGGGATTGATGACGCAGAAATGAAGGTTTTACATTTATTAGCGCATAATCGTAGTGCTGCAATAATCAAGTGTGACTTTAACCGAACTAATAAAGATTGTACGGGGACAAATGTGCCCTCAGAGTAGTTCGCCAACATTTATAAGCGTGCTTTATATAACGTGATGTATTAGAATTGTACTAATCTGACATAACCGTAAACGAGTGCCATGATTTGCTTGTTTGAAATGTTTTAACTTAGCATAACTTTAGTGGAGGCTTCGGCCTAGTTGCCTGGTCT
The DNA here is from genome assembly GCF_031143425.1 of Pleurodeles waltl. NCBI lineage: Eukaryota > Metazoa > Chordata > Amphibia > Caudata > Salamandridae > Pleurodeles > Pleurodeles waltl. The sequence continues at coordinate 727,749,301 of NC_090445.1, forward strand.
CACGGTTTAGATGCTCGTGTTTTTCTAATGTGCTAATAAACGTGTATTCCTGCTTGAAGCTGTACTTTTCCAGTGAAATCGGTTCAGATGCTTATCTTTAAGGTTTCGTGCCAGCCTGGCATCTTCTTCTTTGCTCCAAGGTCAGTCTGCAGGTGCGGACAATGGAAGCTCTGAAAGTGAGTTAATTGGTAAAATATGTTGCAACTTACGTTCCCGACTCCAAGGATAATGTATGCCTAGGTAGAAGCTTGAGAACTGTTGTTTTTGATTGGACAATTTGAAGCCAACCTATGAACCCTCCAATGGAAGACCCTACTGGATTTGAACTGTTGTTTATTTAAACCCGGTGCACGAGAAGAAAGCAGCCATTACCCACCTTTAGCCATTTTAGTCCATTACCTATCAGCCATTAGACATTGGACATTAGCCATTGCAGACATTGCAGCCATTATGACCCATCTTGCCGACTTCGTCATTTTGCCATCTTCTACGATGCCAATTGATGTTCGATGACAATTTTGAATGAGACTCTGATGCTTTCTCTAATCGAGAGAAAGAGACTTTAAGTAATTCTTGCCCTAGAGACTTTAACTTTGAACTGCCCCTTTACATTAAGTAGTAGTTTATCTTGCCGCCGTGAGGCAATTGTCCTGTCCACCCTGCCCCTTTGCCCCGCCCCATGCTGATCGAGTACCTGTGAGACGAAGACTTCCTTGAATGCTGATTGAACTTGGTAAATATGAAAGGAAATTGTACAATTGCATTGTGTTTCTTTTAGGTAACCAACTGCTGATTTTTGATAAGAGCCCTATTTAGGAGTTTTCCAAATTAATGTTGCTAAATTGTTTTTGCATGAAGTCCCACATGCAGATGCTAATTCGAGGTTAGATGAGGAATCATTGGTGCACGATGCAATTTGAGACCTTGTTATGCTGACTAATGTATTCAATTAGCTCATTACAGATTATAGTTTTAGTGGTTTGCGTTGCTATTATCGAATGCATTGTTATTCAAATACTGCATAGATTGCATCTTTTCCGCCGTTATGGACAGCTATTAATGTTCATTTACATATATCATCTGGTGTTGAGACACATATATATTGTGCTAGCTTTGTTAATATAGGGAAATAAATTCATTAACTTTGAATAAACTGGTGTGGTTATTCATGGCCGAAAGGTCATGGTTCGCCGAAATGTTTTCTGGATTAATTGTTAAGTGTTATGTTGATCAGGGTATTGCTTATGTTCGTTATTGATTATTGATTAGATTAAATTGATTGATCTCGGGTGAAGAGAGTCCCACTTGGTCAAAAGATTCATCGACCCAAGAGCGTCCAAACACAGGTAAATTATTAGGAAGGAACGCTCTATCACATGCATTAGTAGAAAATGGAAAATAACAAAATAAGTACAACGAGGGAATCAGGTAAAGCTGTATATTTTTGAATTGCAAACACGAGACTGAGTTAGGCTTGTGTAATGAATTAACACTTCGCATAGTTTTAAAATACTCATCATGTGGGCATTCAGATCAGAGCCGGCCTTTAGCAGGGGTGAACTAATATTCTGAGGGGTGCATGGAGCTGTGTGCATTAAGGTTATGCCAACAACAGCACCGTTCTAATCTTGCCCCGGCCTTGTCCTTGTTCCTGCCTGTTCGTTTCTGTCTGATTTGCCAGTTTAAAGTGGCTTTAGACCCTTATAATCATATCGCGGGCGATGTTTTTAACACCCGTTTAGCCCCCTTTTGCTTGCCCTCCCTTCACCCCCTCACCCCTGCTGACACACACCAACAAAACCATCATCTGCGTGAAGCAGCTCAGCTGTTGGTGATTTGGGGGAACTGGGTATGTCCGGGGATTTGTGTTCAGGGACAGTCTCTGCTCATCCAGGTACGGGCCAGTTAATAAGGGACCCTCTGATGCCTCATTTAATTCACTAGTATAGCAAAGGCGCCAAACGTCTCTCCACGCATGCCTAGGGTGCTATTTTAGCAAATGAAGGCTCTGATTCCGATTATGGGATTTGGAAAAGTTGTTGCTGAGCCAGTTTCTAGTGTCAAGGTCAATCACAAACCACTGGCTATCGTGCTGTATCTGCATTGGCTGAAAAAATGGCACTCCCATTTGCTTCTTTACCATTAAGGTTCCACGAGTGTCAGTGTGGGACTGGACACGTGCCTCCGCTGGAGGGATTCTGGGGGAGATTTTCGGTCCATCAAGCATCTGGAATTGCAAATGGAATGCGGGGCTGCATGCGAGGTGCATTCAGAGACACCCTGGACAAAGACGTGAGTGGAGGGTGAGTACAGGTGGACAGCAATGGATAAGCAAGTCCAGTTGTGGAATGAAAAGTGTCAGGAGTCCAAGACTTGTGGGACAAGATCGGTGAATAAAAGTGCTCCTCTGCCTCTCGTTTCATTTCTAGGCAACGTTCAGGACAAACTAGGACTGGGTGCTATTGGGCTGATGTATAATTTCTGGTGCTTCGCTCTCCACTAGAAAAGTCAGTTCCACTTTCACCCTTGAGGGTGTTTTCACGGGCAGGTTTACCCTCCGAGGTAGTGACAGGCAAAGGAGTGGAGTGGTTTCATCAGAGAGATACACCGCAGGGAAGGGTTGGCTCTGTTATCCACAGGAGTTAAGAGAATGATTGGTAGAGGGGTCCAAAAATGCAACAGGCGAATAGGTCGACGTAACCAGAAAATGCTAAAAGCACCCACATGTACACAGAATAACGTGCCAAGGAGCTCCCTGTTTGCTTTGTGCGAGGACGTAACGTTGTAGCAATGGCGAGCCAGTGCTAGTTATCCCAGCACAAAATGAAAGTTCGCACGTGAATGGTTAAGAAGAAGAGAGGAAAGATGGAAGGAAGATGAGGGTTGTTAGAAACCGGAAGGTGAAGAAGGGGATTGTACAGGGCCCTGCGAGTAGAGATCACGCAAGTGAGGCTGTAGGAGTAGAATTCCTGAGCACTCAGTCTAAGAAGTCCCAGGTACCAGAAAGCACCAGAATATTTAAGATACTGTGTAGAGTTAGTTTTAACATCTGTCCCAGTGCTTTGTGCTGTTGGCGGGTTTTGGTGGTTATTTGTCTGGTTCTCATGTATCAGTGTTTTTAATGTGTGTGGTCAAGTGATGATGAGTTTTATAGATTGCGCCAATGCCGAAATGTTGTCTTGGCGCTCTGTGATCCGAGCGGGTAGCATGTGAGACAAGCATTTACAATGCAACGGGTCTCGCGTTTGCTCATGTTAGAGCTGATCGCGTTGTAAACTCCTAAGCCAACTTTTCACCTATCGGGTGAAATTAACTATGTAAAGCGCTCGACTTCTGCCAAGCGAGATCGCGCTCGTAAATTAGAGAAAAAGAAATCCACGAGCCCGATGTAAAACAGCGAGCCTCGCATGTTTTCTGTACTTGGTCGCTGCGCTGGAGGAGGGCTAGCCACCGCAAAAGGCATGACGTATGCGTGCCTTCGACTAATGAAAGCAAGCAGATTTTATTAGGCAAGCCCACGAACCAATAAAAAACACTGACGTGAAGTTGACAGGGCTCCGAGCCCTTTTCTAAATACTAAAGCGTCTCGCTGCAATACGCATGCGCGAGCGCATGCAACGCAGGCTCGACCCTAAAAAAAGGGTCTATGAGTCTACTGTGGCTGTGTTAATGGGCGTGGCCATAGGGAGAGGCTAGGACTGAAAATAGGCCCAGGAACCAAAGTAAAAGTGACCCCATTAGTGAATTGTATAGCTAAACGAATTTGCTTATGTTTACAAATTGGAACACTTTTGAACTTGTAAAGACACAATGTGTAAATGATTTGCACTGTATGGAAAACTCTCTGCATTTGCTGCAGGCAATATATATTTTAGATTTCAGAGAAACCAACAGGAAAAACCTGCCAAGCAGACCATAAAACAGATCCACAAATAGCTAAAAAGAAACTGGCCCACACACTCACTTTTCAGAGCAGCCCATGGAGCGTTGCTTGACTGCCCTATAGGCCAGTCCGATCCTGGACGTCGGGGGCGTTGCCCTATTACCTTGAGGAGAGAAGTAAGACCGGAGAAAAAGCACTTAGCAGCTGAAAAGAAATGATCACTTGCTGCTCGGTAATGAAGTGGGCTGAATCGATATCGTTTTTAGGTCGAGCATAGCAGCGTGCAATTGCTGCTTTTTGGACCTGTTGTAATCTGTATGTAGGCTTCAATCACGCCAATCTCATGCCTATCACTTTAATTCGTTCTTTGGTCTGCCTTTCAAAATGCACACACTTTCATTACTAAATGCTTCACGTGTGTCCCGCCTTCAGGCTGCTTTGTTACCGCCCTGGAGACTGACCGTGTTACATTGGCTGAATCGATATTGTTTTTAGGTCAGGCATAAACAGCGTGCAAGTACTGCTTTACCTACGTGCTGTAATCTGTATGTGGGCTTCAACCACGCCCATCTCACGCCTATCACTTTATTTCGTTCTTTGGTCTGCCTTTCAAAAGGCACACGCTTTCATTACTAAATGCTTCACGTTTGTCCCGCCTTCAGGCTGCATTGTTGCCGCCTTTCTAACATTGGGCATGTTTGTCGTTGGTTAACATTAGAAATTTCAGGGGCGTGGCCAAGCAGCCAAAGATGGCGCACGCATAATCTTCTGGCTCCGGAGGGGTCCGCAAAATATCTGAAATAATTAACCTGTCCCCATCCATGAGACGGCCGCGGGCAGGGGTTTGTGGGAACGGTGGGGAGCGGCGGAGCCCGTTTTCGGACTCATCTAGGGGAATCCTGGAGGAGCTGGCGGGGCAGGGCACCTGAGGCCTGACGCGAGGCCCGGAGCCTGGGGACTAGAGTGCTGGGGCGCGCCCGCCCGCAAATCCCACGGACTGCCGGATGCAGCGGTTATAGCGGAGGCGGCGCCGACCCTACTGGGGTATACTGCAGGAGGCCAGGTGAATTACCCCGAGCGCTGAAGACGCCGCGGTCTGCCCCATCTGGCCCCGCGGGGGAGAGCAGCTTGAGGCTCCCCTGCGCGCGACTACCGCGGAGAACCGGAGCGAGGGGCTGATCCACTAGAGAGCGAGTGAGGCGCCTGGGGGCATTGGGAAGCGTCGCATCGGACGCTATCATTGGAACATTGGTGGATGCCCAGCCCCCCCGGAAGCAACAAGGGTGACACAGCAGGGCGGGGTGAAGTATCCCTCTGCCTCGAGTGGAGCTGGCAGAAGGGTGCCTGCACGAAAAGAGGCGGGTGAGCCCATCACCGCTTGTGCCACACTGTGAGGAGTGCTGCAGCCCCAGAGGGAGCGCTGTGAGCAGATAGCTAAGAAGCCTGGGTGCCACGGTGAACAAGGTGACGTGGACGGCACCAGCGCGCGGGAGGGAGAACATGGTGGACGCAACTCCGCGCGCTGTGAAGGTGGTGGTGCGGTTGCACTGACCCCCATCGCTGGCCCTGGTGGAGGGACGCGGCCAGCCTGGGGTGGACTTTCCACCCTTGGTAGGTGAACAGAGAGGCAGCTGGGCGCTGGTGTTGGTGTGTACGGTATATCTGCGGACTGGGATATCACTGTGTAGACGCCGCGGCACAGGCTGGGGAGCGCTGACACAGGAGACACCGGATGGAAAAGAAGCTGCAGTAATAGACCTACCGCCACTCTGACACCACCGGTATAAAGCCCTATACTCTCGACGTCTACCAAGAGCCGGCCCAAGAGTAAAGCCATGGATCGTACGGCACCCACTGACCGCAGGGAAGGAGGCCTACAGGACCTTTCGCAACCTAGAGTGCAGGACAACTTGGACAAAATCCTGGGCGCAATTGAAGATACAAAAACAACTTTACAGCACATTATTAACCAAGTTGCAGTAGAGGTAGGACTCCTGAGGGCAGACCACCAAAAATGAGCAGACAGAGTTAAAGATGCGGAGACTACCTTAGCGGACTTAACACCGAAACAAAAAGACCTAACAGCCACGGTGATGAAACTAAATGACAGAGTGACCCGGCTGGAGCAAAGAGCAGAGGATAAGGTTGCTTTTGCGGCGCACATAGAGTGGCCCTGGGAGGAGTTAACAAAACTTAATTCCTTTCAATGACAGGGGGCATTGTAGGTCAAAGGGGAAAAATGAGGTAGTGGGTTGCAACAATTTGTTGGTCATCAAGAGAAGAGGCGGGCTTTAGGAGGAGTGCCTTGCATCTAATTAATGTGCAGTACAAGTGTTTAGTATTACATGGTGTCACTTTTAAACATTATGTACGTTAACGCCAGTTCACCAAAATACCAGGGGTAGCGGAAGTGACATCGCATTCCATTTAACCTTTACTGTCACACATACACAATGCATAAATGCTTACACATGCACACACATTCAGTCATATGCGCATTCTCTCTCAATTAAACACACTCTAACCTGCAAGCACACCTTCAACATATATTTTAACCCCTTCGCTGCCAGGCCTTTTCCCCCTCAGGTGCCAGGCTTTTTTTGGCTATTTGGGGCAGTTTGCACTTAAGCCCTCATAACGTTTTGTCCACACCAAATTTGCATCCTTTTTTTCCAACATCCCAGGTATTCTAGAGGTACCCAGAGTACCCAGAGATTGTGGGTTCCCCTGAAAGAGACCAAGGAATTAGCCAAAATACAGCAAACAATTAGTTTTTTTCAAAAAAATTGGAAAAAAGGGCTGCAGAAGAAGGCTTATGTTTTTCCCCCTGAAAATGGCATCAAGAAAGGGTTTGTGGTACTAACATCACCAGCTTCCCAGCTTTCAGGAACAGGCAGACTTGAACAAAAAAAAAACATTTTTCTACACAGTTTCGGCATTTTTACTGAGACATACCCCATTTTTACTATTTTTTGTGGTTTTACCCTACTTCCAGTTAGTGACAGAAATGGGTGTGAAACCAATGCTGGATCCTGTAAAGCTAAACATTTCTGAAAATAGACAAAATTCTGAATTCACCAAGGGGTCATTTGTGTAGATCCTACAAGGTTTTCCTACAGAAAATAACAGCTGAAATAAAATAATATTGAAATTGAGGTAAAAAAACAGCCATTTTTCCTCACCTTTTACTCTGTAACTTTTTACTGCAATGTCAGATTTCTTAAAGCAATATACTGATACGTTTGCTGGACTCTTCTAGTTGTGGGGATATATAGGGCTTGTAGGTTCATCAAGAAGCCTAGGTACACAGAGCCAATAAGTGAGTTGCACCTTGCAATGGGTTTTCATTGTATACCGGCTATACAGCAATTCATTTGCTGAAATATAAAGAGTGAAAAATAGGTATCAAGAAAACCTTTGTATTTCCAAACTGGGCACAAGATAAGATGTTGAGAAGCAGTGGTTATTTGCATATCTCTGAATTCTGTGGACCCCGTACTAGCATGTGAATTACAGGGCATTTCTCAAATAGACTTTTTTTTACACACTGTCTTACATTTGGAAGGAAAAAAATGTAGAGAAACACAAAGGGGCAATAACACTTTTTCTGCTATTCTGTGTTCTCCCAAGTTTCCTGATAAAAATGGTACCTCACTTGGGTGGTTAGACCTAATGCCCAAAACAGGAAACGCAACATGGACAAATCACATTTTCCTAAAGAAAACTGATGTGTTTTTTGCGAAGTGCCTAGCTGTGGATTTTGGCCTCTAGCTTAGCTGGCACATAGGGAAACCTACCAAACCTACCAAACCTTCACATTTTTTAAAACTTGACACCTAGGGGAATCCAATGTGGGGTGACTTGTGGGGCTCTCACCTGGTTCTGTTACCAATAATCCTTTGCAAACCTCACAATTTGGCAAAAAAAAATCTTTTTTCTCCACATTTCGGTGACAGAAAGTTCTGGAATCTGAGAGGAGCCACCAATTTCCTTCCACCCAGCATTCCCCCAAGTCTCCCGCTAAAAATGGTACCTCACTTGTGTGGGTAGGCGTAGCGCCAGGGACAGGAAATGCCCCAAAACACAACGTGGACACATCACATTCTCCCAAAGAAAACAGACCTGTTTTTTGCAAAGTGCCAAGTGGTGGATTTTGGATATTAGCTCAGCCGGCACCTAGGGAACCTACCAAACCTGTGCATTTTTTAAAACTAGACACCTAGGGGAATCCAGGATGAGGTGACTTGTGGGGCTCTCACCAGGTTCTGTTACCCAGAATCCTTTGAAAACCTCCAAATGTGGCCAAAAAACACTTTTTCCTCACATTTCAGTGACAGAAAGTTCTGGAATCTGAGAGGAGCCACAAATTTCCTTCCACCTAGCGTTCCCCCAAGTCTCCTAATAAAAATGGTGCCTCACTTGTGTGGGTAGGCCCAGTGCCCATGAAAGGAAATGCCCAAAACACTATGTGGACACATCAAAATTATCAAATACTAAACTACCTGTTTTTGCGGGGGTGGGGACCTGCGTTTTTGGTCCTGGGCTCAGCAGCCATATGGAGAAACCTTCCAAAGCCAAACATTTATGAAAACTAGACACCTGAAGGAATCTACGGAGGCATGACTTACGTGGACCCCCCAAATGTTTTCTTACCCAGAATCCTCAGCAAACCTCAAATTTAGCTAAACAAAAATCAAATTTTTCCCACATTTCTGTGTGGGATCACCACACCAGGACAAATTTCCTACCACCCAATGTTCCTCTCAGTCTCCCGATAAAAATGATATCTCACTTGTGTAGGTGGTCCACGTGCCTGTGACAGGGAAGAGCCAAAAACATGTCGAAATTGAGGGGGAACAAAACCGGGTCCAAAAGAGCAGTTTAAAAAAAAACATTTTTAGGCTGACAAGTGCGGCAGAATTTTTATCGGTTTAGATGAGACAATGCTGGGTGGTAGGCATTTTGTGGATTATCGCAGATTCCGGAAGGTTCCATCACAAAAATGTGGGAAAAATGTGTGATTTCCAGCAAAGTTGGATGTTTGCAGGGCATTGTGGGTAAGAAAATGGTGCGGGTGCATGTGAAGCACACCACCCTGGAATCACCCCGATGTTTAATTCTCAGATGTGTCTAGGTCTTGTGGATTTTTCTTCATGGCAGCGTCCTAAAGACGATTTTGAGAGTTAGCCAAGCTCTCACACCATCAGCCACATCTAGGGGGGTCTATCAGGAGTCCCAAGGAGTGATGGGCCAGGTATTTGTAGAACTCCGGCAGCTGCAGAGGGACATCCATAGGGAGAGGCAGGAACAGTGGGCGGCCCACAGTACCAACATGGCTTCCTTAACAGGGGTGTTTAGGAACATTGACACTATCCTGATCAGCGATCGTCAACAACATTCTACCTCTCCCTTTGGCGCATCTACACAAGGCCCTTCATTGGTGCCAGCCACTGGAAGGGAGGCCATGTCAGGGAAAGAACCTCTGGGGATGTCCAGCAAAGACTCCTGGAGGTGCAGATGACAAGACACTCACCACTGCCAGCAAGTGACCGCTTCCTAAATGACCACCTTTGTGTGCCACATATTCACTCTGTTGACTGTTATACAGCCACCTTACCTTCCATTTACCCTTCACTTTGGACTTCCAGTGGTGTGGCACCTACTCCAATGATTTCATCCACCATGATTGAACCCTTCATTGTTGTTTTCAACCATGCCCGGATATTATTTTATGCACCCATTTTCAATTAAATCCATCTATCACAAAGTCAGTGTCTGCTTGCTTCTGTTTCACATTTAGCTATGTAGAGATGTCAGACCATGTGAAACAAATGAGGAAGATACAATATACTAATGCAAGGAGGGATATGCTACAGGTACAGTGTCCTGCCAAGGCTTACTACCAACACACACAAACACATTGCTACAAGTGTCTGGTTACACCAAACATTATATTGCAGTGTACAGCACATAGGCTATTGAAATGTCTGGACTGTCATAGCAAAAAATGGCTGACTCATTTTGTGTCAAGGTACAGATACCAAGGTACAGCCCCCCAGTCCACAGAAGGAAGGGCCTTGTCAGACATTGTTCTGTAGAACAGGCAAACAGAAAAGTGAATGTTGTCATCAGCTTGAGCCTTATCACATACCAAACTAAAGATATACAACATAATATAAACCAAGGTACAGACAGAAGGCAGTACAATAGTCCCTGATCACAGGCCCATCATAATCCAATGACCATGAATCTGGTGGTATGACACAAACATATGTCTGTGTTATAGCACAGGCACAATGTTCTGCGATGATAAAACATATCTACAGCTACATGCAGGTCACACAAGAAGGATGTTTAGCCTATGTGAAGGGTGGATGCCATGCACATGATGTCAGCACATTTCATGACCACATGATCACACACATGATGCAATTGGCCCACCACAGCACACTAAACAAGTCCAATGTGCACTTCTGACCTTCCAGCCAAACACTTTTCAAGCCGCCTTTGCACAGGTCTCACACACCCAAAATCTGTGACCTACATTACCTGGAACAATCCATGTCCACTTCGTATGTCGGAACTGTATCAGATACCTGCCAATGTCACAACTCTGAAATGCCCATATGAGGATGTCCTGGTAAAGGTACCTGTACAAAGACAAAACAAGTAGTATAGGCTTGCAAAAATACCTACTGCACAAATCATGTGGCAAGCATCTGGAAAGGAAATTACATTGCAATGAGAATGACACAAAGAAGTTACATTAAGGTGGGGATATGTCAAAGGCTAACCCTTCTGGCACCCTTTGGTTGAATATTGCAGAGTATTAGCTCCCTAGCTGTTGCCAAAACATTCTACTCCATACATTCTAAAAACTACAGTTCTTCATGCAAGCACAGTCATTGCATCACATGACATACTTACACTCATAAAAAGTAGCTATTGATTAGATTTTGTGGAGCATGCACCATGCCACAGTGGTCTGAAACACTTTCCTGGGTGAGTAGAGGAGGGCTCCACATGTCTGGTCCAGACACCTAAATCTGGCCTTCAGGAGCCCAAAAGTCCACTCCACTACCTGTCGTGTTCTTCTATGGGCCTCATTGAAGCGGACTTCCCCTGGAGTATTTGGATTCCTTATTGGCATCAACAACCAAGGATGGCTTGGATATACAGTCTCCTGTTAAGGAATGGGACATATGTGCAACAATGAGTCCCTCTTATCAGGATTGTAGCAACGGACAGTGTACACACAGGACAGATGTGACTTACCAACCAGCCAGGCCTCTCTGAGTACAGTTGTGACTTCAGCTGGGGTATAGTGCTGTTCCACATTGTGAAGGATTCATGGGCTGAACCCAGCTAACAAGCACAGACCTGTGAAATGTATTAAACCATCAAACATACAACTTGCACATTGATGGAATGGAAGTTCTTTCTGTTGCGGTATACTTGTTCATTGGCATGCAGTGGGTCCAAGCAAAATGTGCCATCAATAGCCCCCACCACATGTGAGATGCATAAAAGTCAGCCTTCACATGGGCTAACTCCTGGTGTCGAGGGAATGGATGTAGCTGTCCAGATGTTCAACATTGCTGAGGGGACATCCTTCACCAGGCTGAACATAGGTTGGTACATGCCAGCTGACACGGCCACTGTATGTTGGAAGAACCCTGTGGCTAGGAACTGCAATACTAACATGACTTGTACAATTGATGGTATGCTGGTTGGAAAACTAATAGCTGGCATCAAATCTGGGTCCAGCTGGTGACTGTAGGAGGCTGGACTGGCTTGTAGTGAGTACCTAGGGGTACTTGCACCTTGCACCAGGCCCAGTTATCCCTTATTAGTGTATAGGGTGTCTAGCAGCTTAGGCTGATAGATAATGGTAGCTTAGCAGAGCAGCTTAGGCTGAACTAGGAGACGAGTGAAGCTCCTACAGTACCACTAGTGTCATTTGCACAATATCATAAGAAAACACAATACACAGATATACTAAAAATAAAGGTACTTTATTTTTATGACAATATGCCAAAAGTATCTCAGTGGGTACCCTCAATATGAGGATAGCAAATATACACAAGATATATGTACACAATACCAAAATATGCAGTAATAGTATTAGAAAACAGTGTAAACAATGTATAGTTACAATAGGATGCAATGGGGACACATAGGGATAGGGGCAACACAAACCATATACTCCAAAAGTGGAATGCGAACCACGAATGGACCCCAAACCTATGTGACCTTGAAGAGGGTCGCTGGGACTATTAGAAAATAGTAAGGGTTAGAAAAATAGCCCACCCCAAGACCCTGAAAAGTGAGTGCAAAGTGCACTAAAGTTCCCCAAAGGACATAGAAGTCGTGATAGGGGAATTCTGCAGGAAAGACACAAATCAGCAATGCAACAACGATGGATTTCCAGTCGAGGGTACCTGTGGAACAAGGGGACCAAGTCCAAAAGTCACAAGCAAGTCGGAGATGGGCAGATGCCCAGGAAATGCCAGCTGTGGGTGCAAAGAAGCTGCTACTGGACAGTAGAAGCTGAAGGTTCTGCAGGAACGACAAGGGCTAGAAACTTCCCCTTTGGAAGACGGATCCCTCACGCCGTGGAGAGTCGTGCAGAAGTGTTTTCCTGAAGAAAGACCGCAAACAAGCCTTGCTAGCTGCAAATCGTGCAGTTAGGGTTTTTGGGTGCTGCTGTAGCCCAGGAGGGACCAGGATGTCGCCAATTGCATCTGGGGACAGAGTGGGGCGTCGAGCAAGACAAGGAGCCCTCTCAGCAGCAGGCAGCACCCGCAGAAGTGCCAGAAACAGGCACTACGAGGATGTGTGAAACAGTGCTCATGTGAAGTCGCACAAAGGAGTCCCACGTCGCCGGAGGACAACTTAGGAGGTCGTGCAATGCAGGTTAGAGTGCCGTGGACCCAGGCTGGACTGTGCACAAAGGATTTCTGCCGGAAGTGCACGGAGGCCGGAGTAGCTGCAAAAGTCGCAGTTCCCAGCAATGCAGTCTCGCGTGGGGAGGCAAGGACTTACCTCCACCAAACTTGGACTGAAGAGTCACTGGACTGTGGGAGTCACTTGGACAGAGTTGCTGGATTCAAGGGACCTCGCTCGTCGTGCTGAGAGGAGACCCAAGGTACCGGTGATGCAGTTCTTTGGTGCCTGCGGTTGCAGGGGGACGATTCCGTCGACCCACGGGAGATTTCTTCGGAGCTTCTAGTGCAGAGAGGAGGCAGACTACCCCCACAGCATGCACCACCAGGAAAACAGTCGAGAAGGCGGCAGGATCAGCGTTACAGAGTTGCAGTAGTCGTCTTCGCTACTATGTTGCAGTTTTGCAGGCTTCCAGCGCGGTCAGCAGTCGATTCCTTGGCAGAAGGTGAAGAGAGAGATGCAGAGGAACTCGGATGAGCTCTTGCATTCGTTATCTAAGGAAATCCCCAAAGCAGAGACCCTAAATAGCCAGAAAAGAGGGTTTGGCTACTTAGGAGAGAAGATAGGCTAGCAACACCTGAAGGAGCCTATCAGAAGGAGTCTCTGACGCCACCTGCTGGCACTGGCCACTCAGAGCAGTCCAGTGTGCCAGCAGCACCTCTGTTTCCAAGATGGCAGAGGTCTGGAGCACACTGGAGGAGCTCTGGGCACCTCCCAGGGGAGGTACAGGTCAGGGAAGTGGTCACTCCCCTTTCCTTTGTCCAGTTTCGAGCCAGAGCAGGGCTAAGGGGTCCCTGAACCTGTGTAGACTGGCTTATGCAGAAATGGGCACCATGTGTGCCCATGAAAGCATTTCCAGAGGCTGGGGGAGGCTACTCCTCCCCTGCCTTCACACCATTTTCCAAAGGGAGAGGGTGTAACACCCTCTCTCAGAGGAAGTCCTTTGTTCTGCCATCCTGGGCCAGGCCTGGCTGGACCCCAGGAGGGCAGAAGCCTGTCTGAGGGGTTGGCAGCAGCAGCAGCTGCAGTGAAACCCCGGGAAAGGCAGTTTGGCAGTACCAGGGTCTGTGCTACAGACCACTGGGATCATGGGATTGTGCCAACTATGCCAGGATGGCATAGAGGGGGCAATTCCATGATCATAGACATGTTACATGTCCATATTCGGAGTTACCATTGTGAAGCTACATATAGGTAGTGACCTATATGTAGTGCACGCGTGTAATGGTGTCCCCGCACTCACAAAGTCCGGGGAATTGGCCCTGAACAATGTGGGGGCACCTTGGCTAGTGCCAGGGTGCCCTCACACTAAGTAACTTTGCACCTAACCTTTACCAGGTAAAGGATAGACATATAGGTGACTTATAAGTTACTTAAGTGCAGTGTAAAATGGCTGTGAAATAATGTGGACGTTATTTCACTCAGGCTGCAGTGGCAGGCCTGTGTAAGAATTGTCAGAGCTCCCTATGGGTGGCAAAAGAAATGCTGCAGCCCATAGGGATCTCCTGGAACCCCAATACCCTGGGTACCTCAGTACCATATACTAGGGAATTATAAGGGTGTTCCAGTAAGCCAATGTAAATTGGTAAAATTGGTCACTAGCCTGTTAGTGACAATTTGAACAGAGAGAGCATAACCACTGAGGTTCTGGTTAGCAGAGCCTCAGTGAGACAGTTAGGCATCACACAGGGAACACATACCTATAGGTCACAAGCTTATGAGCACTGGGGTCCTGACTAGCAGGGTCCCAGTGACACATAACAAACATACTGAAAACATAGGGTTTTCACTATGAGCACTGGGCCCTGGTTAGCAGGATACCAGTGAGACAGTGAAAACACCCTGACATAGACTCACAAACAGGCCAAAAGTGGGGGTAACAAGGCTAGAAAGAGGCTACTTTCTCAAACAACCCCCCCCCCCCAAACGAAGGACAATAAGGCTAACCTTGGCCAGTTGAGACTTTATTGTCTAAGTGGTGATAAGTAGAGAGTAGCTCTTCAATAGACTGGTTACTCCCTTTATCATCCACTATATGGTTACTTCCCTGTGGGGATGTAAACCACCCTGTTTGAAGTTTTTTAGCTAAGCAACAATGTGAAGATGTATTTTCAGAGGTTCTATCAGTAAGTTTTAGTTTAGAGCAGTGGGAATTGTCCACTGAACCTATTTGTAGTGATGGAAATGCCAGACAGGGATGCTGTCTCAGAAAAGCCATAGCTGGGCAAAAACTTTGTCCATATGGCTGGAAGAGAGAACAGGGATGCTGTTTCTGTTGAGTTGGAGCAGGGCAGGGATACTGTCCTATGAGCTCCACACTAGGGCACGGATGCTGTCCTAAGTGTTGTGAGGCAGTGCAGAGTTTCTGCACTAAAGTTTCTCTGGGAGGGTTGGAGGGATGCTCCATGTTAACTAAAATGGTGCTCTTTTTCTCACCAATGTTAGTTATCCCACAGAGAGGTACTTCTACCTCAGGGAGTACAGCTTTGCCAGCTGATGCTTCCCTTGGAACAGGTGCCACCCCAGGAGAGGTTTCTCCCACCACAGGAATGGTATCCTGAATGGCAGGGTGGTTAGGGGATACTGTGATACCCTTTTTACCTGTTGATGGAGAGGGATCCTGAGTTTTCAGGCCTTCTCTCCTTTGCTTTTTCATTTCAGTAGAAATGAGAGGGAACAATTCCTCTGGGATGCCCAGCATGGCTGCATGGGCATAAATCTCTACATCAGCCCAACCTGAGGCCTCTAGGTCATTACCTAAGAGACAGTCTACAGGTAAGCTAGGTGATACCACCACCTGCTTATGGCCAGTAACTCCAACCCCAACTAAACTGAATTATAGCTAAGGGAAGAAACTTAGTGGAGTTATGGACATCAATAATTTTATACTGTTGTCCAATGATGTGTTGTTCAGGAGCCACTAGGTTTTCAGTCACCAAAGTGATATTGGCACCTGTGTCCCTGTAGGCCAAGGCCTCAACACCATTTATTGAAACTGTCTGCCTGTACTTATCCATTGTAAGGGGACAAGCAGCCAGTGTGGCAAGGCCAATGCCACTAGGTGTGACAGAAACTATCTTGGGACTGACTACCCCAGTTTCTATTATGGACCCATAAGTGAACCCAACTACACCCTTAACTTGACTGTTGCCAGCAGTCCCACCACTAGTACCACTACTGCTAGGGGCACTAGAGCTTGATGTATTAGTGGTGGTAGGCTCAGGGGGTTTACCTGGACAGGACTTATCCCCTGGCCTATGGCCTCTGTTTTTACACACAAAGCACCAAGGCTTTTTAATGTGTGCAGGTTGAGAAGAAGAGGAAGAATTTGTTTTATCCCCACCCTCTGAAGAGTGTTTAAGATTTGAAGTGGGATCTTTGGTTTTACCCTTATCCCCATGCTTATCTTGAGATTTTTCACCATCTTTCTTCTTGCCATCCTTGTCACCACCTGTATGAACTTTTCTGTTCACCCTTGTTCTGACCCATTTGTCTGCCTTCTTTCCCAATTCTTGGGGAGAGGTCAGATCAGAGTCCACCAGGTACTGGTGCAACAAATCAGACACACAATTATTAAGAATATGCTCTCTCAGGATCAAGTTATACAGGCTGTCATAATCAGTAACTTTACTGCCATGTAACCACCCCTCCAAGGCCTTCACTGAATGGTCAATGAAATCAACCCAGTCTTGTGAAGACTCCTTTTTGGTCTCTCTGAACTTTATCCTGTATTGTTCAGTGGTTAAGCCATAACCATCCAGGAGTGCATTCTTAAGAACTTTGTAATCATTGGCTTCATTTTCTTTCACAGTAAGGAGCCTATCCCTACCTTTTCCACTAAATGATAGCCATAGGATAGCAGCCCACTGCCTTTGAGGGACATCTTGTACAGCACAGGCCCCCTCAAGTGCAGCAAACCACTTGTTAATGTCATCCCTCTCCTTATAAGGGGGAACTATCTTGTGCAGATTCCTGGAATCATGCTCTTTTGCAGGATGACTATGGGGAATACTGCTGCTGCCACCATGGGTTTCTAAACCCAACTTCTGTCTTTCCTTCTCTACTTCTAAGGTCTGTCTATCCAAATCCAGCTGTTGCTTCTTGAGCTTCAGTCTGGTTTGTTCCACTGTCAATCTATTGAGCTCCCTTTCTAACAATCTGTCATCAGGGTGGGTGGGAGGGACATGCCTTGAAACAGAAGTATGGTGAGAATGGACAGAAGGAGACCTGTCCCTTACAGAAGGCACCCTAACAGCTTGGTTAACAGAAACATCACTTCTACTGTGGTGAGAATGAATGCTCTTGCTGTGATGTGAGACAACACTATCTGTATGGTGTGACTCTACATCAGTACCAACTATGCTAGACTGTCTAGTAATGGGCAGGCTCTGAAGTTTCTTTCCTAAATCTTTTCCTAGGGGAGTCCCTGGATCAGATTGGGAACCATTAGCTACTTTTTCAACAGATGAGGCCCTTTTGGCCTTATCTTATTCTCTAAGCATGTTAAGCAATAATTCCAAGGAAGGATTCTTCCCTACACTCAAACCTCTTTCTACACAGAGACTCCTTGCTCCTTTCCAGCTAAGGTGGTCATATGCAAGTTTGGACAGATCAACATTTTGGCCTGTGCCAGACATTTTTGAAAGAGTTTAAGTGACAGAAAAAGTGAGAAAAAGGTTTTAGAACTTTTAGAAAGACAGAAAAAAAAAACTTTTAAAACTTTTTAGAACTTTTTTGAAAGTTTAGAGGTACTTTTCAGCACTTAGAAAAGAGTGAAAAGAGGAAATGCAAAACTTTTTGGTTAGGTGTACATACACTGAACTTGTTTTGTATATTTTTCTCTTATGAAAAGTACAATGACAAGAGTGGTAAGTAGTCTCAAAGCACTTATCCCACCGCTGCACAACCAATGTAGGAGGCTGGACTGGCATGTAGTGAGTACCTAGGGGTACTTGCACCTTGCACCAGGCCCAGTTATCCCTTATTAGTGTATAGGGTGTCTAGCAGCTTAGGCTGATAGATAATGGTAGCTTAGCAGAGCAGCTTAGGCTGAACTAGGAGACGAGTGAAGCTCCTACAGTACCACTAGTGTCATATGCACAATATCATAAGAAAACACAATACACAGATATACTAAAAATAAAGGTGAGGAGCCAAGATGGCGACCGGGAAGGACGCTTCGTAAAGCGCTCCGTCTCGGGCTCGCCTCCAAAACGATTGCGGGGCACCCTGGGGTCGCCAATATCCTCATACAGAGGAGTAACCCACTCTAGGAGCCTCTCTCCCCTTGCTGACGGCCACGGGGGCGCTGGGGCGGCTGAGTGGAGGAGCCGCCGAGGGACAACATCGCCTCAGGACTGCGGCCGCCATTTTGCCTCGGCGCGAGGCTCGGAGCTCCGTCCCGGAGCCCCTGAGGTGAGGTGGGGGTGCGGCGGTGGGGGGATCCCGTTGCGGGAGGGCAGCGGACCTGCCTCGGGGCTCTCCCCCCCCCCCCCCTCTACCGCTGGACAACCCTCTCCACTGCCGTGGTGGGGAGGGGCGGTGGGACGGTGAAGCCGTGGCTGGGGACCTTGGGCGGTTCCCCCCCCCTTGGCCTGCGTTCTGGCTGCAAGGCGTGCCCCCCCCCTTCGATTTAGGGGGGTCGCGCAGTAAAAGTCACGGGGCTGAACGGAGGAGCCGCCGAGGGACGACATCGCCTCAGGACTGCGGCCGCCATTTTGCCTCGGTGCGAGGCTCGGAGCTCCGTCCCGGAGCCCCTGAGGTGAGGTGGGGGTGCGGCGGTGGGGGGATCCCGCTGCGGAAGGGCAGCGGACCTGCCTCGGGGCTCTCCCTCCCCCCCCCCTCTACCGCTGAACAACCCTCTCCACTGCCGTGGTGGGGAGGAGCGGAGGGGCAGTGAAGCCGTGATTGGGGACCTTTGGCGGTTCCCCCCCCCTTGGCCTGCGTTCCGGCTGCAAGGCGTGCCCCCCCCTTCGACTTAGGGGGGTCGCGCAGTAAAAGTCACAGTGCGCATCTGGAGCCCTGGCGGTTTGCTCTACACGCCCCCCTGGTCACTCCTAGTGGCTCCTGCAATTCATGAACGTCTGCGGGCTACGAGTGGGGCCCCCCCCGAAGTATATTATGACTCCACCATTCCCCCGGTAAGAGGAGCAGAACCCTGCATGGAAGCCCAATTGGAAGTGAGTGCATATGGCAATTGACCTTGTGAGGGTGGGAGACCCACGCCCAGGCCCTGAATCGTTGGAGCCGACATGATGGGCATATTGGATTGACTTCGGAGATCATCCCGCTATCCGTCGCCCCCCCGCTGGCGCCGGGTGAGGGACATGGAAACGGGCAACCAAGCAGGAACTCATTTCGTGGAATATTAGGCAGTTTGTAATCCAAAAAACTTAAAGCGCATGACGGTGGGGATCCGTGAGTACACACAGCCCTCCATATCCGTCCAACCTGGGGCTCGAGGAGCTCATGTAAGCGCAGTAGAAACAGAGACCCATAAATCGAGTCAAAATGGCCGGGAGATCAAAATCAGCGAGGAATCAGGACCGGGGCACGCAGGGACCAGCGCCTGGGGACCAACAACCTACTCCTACCTTACAATCACTGGAATCTACACTTTTGGCCCATTCTACACAATTCGAGAGAGTACTCCAAGCAATTATGGACACTAAAATTTCATTAGAAAATAGAATAGATACGGTATCGCAAGATCTAAATATTCTTAGAGCGGACCACCGCAAATTATCCGAAAAAGTGAAGTCAACGGAAGAGACGCTAAATGACATGTGCCCCAAAGTAACGGACAACCAAAAACAAATTCTCCGCCTGGACCTAGAGGTAAAAACACTGCTGAGGAGAGCAGAAGAGGCGGAGGGAAGATCACGCCGCAACAACATACGGTTTCTTGGTCTCCCGGAAAAATCAATAGAACAAAACACAGAGATTCAACTGGAACAGTGGTTAGCCAAAGAGGTCCTGAACGGAGCCCCATCGAAATTCTTCTCAATAGAAAGAGCACACAGGACTCCCGGGCGCCCCCCAGTACCGGGCCAGTCCCCAAGACCGCTGATAGCCAGGTTCCTGAACTTTAGAGACCGGGATGCGATACTGCAACAATTCCGCAGCAATGGTCCATTTCAATATGAGGACTCCACTGTTCACGCTTACCCAGACTTCACTCAGGAAGTGCAAAGACAACGCAACTCCTTTGCTCAAATTAAGCAACGTCTCCGTGAACATGACATAAAGTATGCTCTGCTATTTCCCGCTAAATTAAGAGTACTAACAGATGAACGCACCCACGTGTTCACATCTCCGGAAGACGCTTGGACATGGCTACATGCCAAGGGGTTTGCCCAACCCCGAGAAGAAACCGGTATTAACGACAACTGGTCCACAGCATCCAATCGGAAACGCCCCAAAAGACGACCCGGGGGTCAACCTACGGAGAAACAGGCTGCGGAAGAGAGAGCCAGGGTCCTGAAGGAAACTCCCCTGCTGACACAAAATGCTTTTGAGACACTCAGAACCCATCCGGAGGAGGGTTCGGAATCGGATTCAATAAGCTCGGATTCCACACTGACGGGGTCGCTGAAAGGCCCAGAGATTACTCCCCGGACTGCGGACATACTCTGAACAACTGATGCTGACCCACCACCAGGGCGGGACCCGCTGCCACAGAAGGAGAACAGGATTGAATATTGTGTGTCCCGCCGACAGCGGCTGGATATATCGCTTGAAATTATGTATCCTTGTTTCTCTGCTTTCAGAGTCAACTCCTGTATTTAGCCTGCGTGTAATTGGAGGTGACGCGCGGCAGGGGAGGGTTGGCTTGCTGCGCCCCGGGGATGCCCCACACAACTTGCAGGCTGAATCTGCAGAAGGATGCGAGCCCCTATAATGAGCCGCACCCGGATAGTATTATAGCTCCCCCGCAGGCATCCACACGGACACTGCCTAGGTCGCACCTCTCTGGGGTGTGCGTTTGTTTTTTTGTTGGTTCACAGTTGGGGTTGGGATCCAGTTGGGGAGGGAGGGAGGGTAATTACCAGTTTGTACACCGCAGGTCTGCGCATAACACAAGACACATAGATGGAGGTTGGGGAACGGGCTGTAGTGGCGATGGGGAGGGGGAGGACTGCTTGGACCCCATCAGGGACCAGACTGTTGGATGCACCACTACGAAACAAACATGGCCCAGCAAACAGCCCACAACGTAAGCAAATATATCATAGTCACCTGGAATGTCAGGGGTCTAGGGAACCACAGAAAAAGGTCCAGGGTGCATGCAAGACTCAAACGCCAGGGCACACACATTGCAATTTTACAAGAAACCCACCTACTGGACCCAGACTTACAAGAACTGCGGAATAGATGGGGAGGTCAGATCGTAGGCACATCTTATTCAACCTTTGCGAGGGGGGTCCTGATATGGATGGCAGGGAGTGTTCCATTTCTTCTAACATCATACAGGATAGACCAGGGAGGTAGGTACGTGGTGGTGGAGGGTAAATTAGACGGAAAACAATTGTCACTCATAGGAGTATACGCCCCGAACACTGCGTTGCCTGTGTTCCTGAACACGCTCACCCCAGCTCTATTGACTAACCCTGCAGCACCTGCAATATGGGGTGGTGATTTCAATAATACGCCGGACCTGACATTGGATAGGTCAAGCCCCCCCACACATTCAGCGGCCAACAGACGCCCCGGGTGCCCACTGGTGACATGGGCCAGTGACATGGGTCTCTGCGATTTGTGGCGCATGAAGCACCCGCAGCGCAGAGAATACTCATTTTACTCAGTACCACACAAAGTATACACTAGGATAGATCTGCTATGGGGTACCCGGGACATTTGCACAGTAACCAACGGGATTGAATACTTAGCTAAGTCACTATCAGACCACTCACCGCTTAAAATAACTTTAGATTGGGGCAGGAGGCGACAAGCGATCCCAACCTGGAGATTACAAGTGGAAGCGTTGCAGGACCCTGCATTTAAAGACGCTTTGAGTACAGCGCTCAAGCAGTACTGGGAATTGAATGCTGGCACTACAAGCTTAAGAGCAGTAGAGTGGGACGCACATAAAGCAGTGACCCGCGGGCACTGCATTTCCACTACATGGGGGGTAAGACGCACACTCCATGCAGAGGTTACCAAACTGGAAAAGAAACTAAGAGCACTAGAAAACGCAGTGGCCCGCAGCGAAACACCATATACGTCATTAAAAGATGCGCGCGCAGAATACGCAGCTGCAGACGCCACACTACGCCTACATGACTACAAATATCACTTGACCAGATTACAAGCGGAAGGCGACAGATCGGGTAGGCTGCTCGCATGGCTCCTGCGGGAGGAACGGCAATGCCCCCCAATAGGGGCAATAGTGTTAGGCGTAGGCGCAATAGCAACCACACAGGATGAAATTAATGATGCGTTCAGGAAATACTACACACAGCTATACAGCACACGCACATCATGCACCCCCCAACAACTCGAGTCCTTTTTGGTGGAATCCTCTCTGCCCCAACTCACACAAAATGACAGGGAGACATTAGAGGCCCCCATCACACTAGGAGAACTAAATAAGGCTCTTGAACAACTACCTAGAAATAAAGCTCCAGGGGCAGACGGCCTGCCATCAGAATACTACTCCACTTTTGCAACACACCTGGTCGCACATCTCCTAAAAGTCATGGAAGAAGCAGAGATCAAGGGAAGTCTCCCCCCCACAATGAGAGAGGCAATGATAGTGGTCCTCCCGAAACAGGGGCGAGACCCCACTGACGTTAGGTCCTATAGACCCCTGTCTCTACTAAATCTAGATTGCAAACTACTTGGCAAAATACTAGCCAACAGGCTAGCTCCTCATATGCACACTTTAGTACACGAAGACCAGAATGGATTTATCCCAAAACGCAACACCTTTCTCAACATTCGTAGGCTACTAAGCGTAATGGGCGATACCCCCCCGAGTGCATCTGAGGAAGCAGTGATCTCGCTAGACATCGAAAAAGCATTCGACACACTAGAATGGGACTTCCTGTTTGCCACCATGCAGCGAATGGGCATAGGCCCAAAATTTATAAGATGGGTACGCATACTGTACACCAACCCGCAGGCCAGGGTGAAGACAGGAGGAGTCATATCAGAGAGCTTCCCAATTAGCAGGGGAACAAGGCAGGGCTGTCCCCTTTCCCCCCTGTTGTTCGCCCTGGCGATGGAACCACTGGCCGCGCGTGTCCGTGCAAAAACAGAAGAATGGGGGGTGGTAAGGAACGGCACATCCCACGTCATATCATTGTATGCAGATGATGCTTTGATCTATATACGCAGTGTTGAGGAGGCACTGCCCCCGGTGATGTCATTGCTACGCGAGTTTGGAGAGATATCGGGCTTGATAGTTAATTGGGGGAAATCCTGTATATTCCCACTGGTTGGCCGGTCCCCAGCGAGACGAGAGAACACTTCACCAGGCCCATTAAAATGGTGCTTCGACACATTCAAATATCTCGGGGTTAACGTCTATCACAGTGCTGAAGACCTCAGGGATGGCAACCTGGGGAGAGCGGTGACATCTATAAAGAGCTCATTGCGTTTCTGGAATAAATTACCGCTCTCACCATTGGGAAAAGTTGCCATAGCCAACATGCTAGTGCTGCCCAGGCTGCTATATCACTTCGCTGCCCTGCCGATCATAATTCCTAAAAGTTTCTTCAACAGTTTAAACTCTGCATTGGTGCAGCTGGTATGGGGTGATGGCAGAAGGCGAGTCGCACTCAACACACTATATCACCCAGTGGCGGCGGGTGGACTGGGAGCCCCTAACTTTGAGCTCTACTCTGCGGCAGCACAGCTGCAGTGGATCTCAAATTGGATTCATAACTCGGGGTCGGCGGAAGCTGCCTGGCTGGTAACCCGACTCCGGGGAGTCCCCCTGCTTGAGTGGCTCTCGAGCAAGCAAACTAAAAGCACATGCGCAAACCCATTGATGGCAGCAGCACATGCATACTGGAAGAAGTATATTCAAAAAGATGCCAAAAAAATTCCCTACTCACCTCTCATACCACTAGAACGAATCCCTGGATGGGTGACAACTGGTTCTCACCTATCCGCAACCTGGATAGAAGCGGGCATAAGCACGGTAGGAGAATGCTTCGAGGAAGGAAAACTAATGTCCTTCGAAGATATACAGGCCCTCACAGAGATCAGCCCAGGGCAATTTCTGACATACCACGCTATATGTCATGCAATTAGAGGTACATGGGGGCCCGGGGACGCTGAGCCAGACATCTCAATAAACCTACACCATATGCTGAGCTACGACACACGTGAAAAAGTAGTCTCAAATACATACAAACTACTAAATAAGCCCCCGGAGTCTAATCTGCAGAAAGCCCGAGAAAGGTGGAATGCCGTACTGCCTGACCCGATCACAGAGACAGAATGGTCAAAAGCCCTGAGCCACACACGCGAGGTCTCAAGGAACCCCAGATTCCGATACACACAATTTAATTACTTACATCAGACTTATTTAGCGCCAGCCAGAATTAAACGTATGTTCCCTGGATCGGACCCAACTTGCCCTAGATGTAAAACCCCAGCAGCACAGTTTTATCATATGGTCTGGGAGTGCCCGCAGGTAAGGGGGGAGTGGACCGCGCTGACCACTGCACTGTCGGAAATGACTGGCCTGGGCTTGGACGCGAACCCCAAATCCTGTCTACTTGGCCTCAGGACCAGAACAAAAAGGAGCAAATTTATGCACAGATTCGTAGACCTGGCTTATGCAATGTACAAAAGACTAATAGCCATGAACTGGAAGGCCTCTAAGGCCCCTGACCATGGAGCTTGGCTCGCTCTTACGCTTCGCTGGACACGTGCTGAATATCGGGTACTAACGAAACTGGCGTGAGGTGGTCCTCGACACTCGGGCTGTGAAACCTGGGGCACATTGGTCTCCAAACTAGAAACAAAGAATGACGAAAAACCTCCCTGAATAGCAGTCAGACGCGATAACATAGACAATTGTAGGTTTCACCCCGGTTGCAATACCACAGTAATCATGAGTAGCGCACACACCTGCCAATGGTGCCTAAGCACAGATATAAATACACTGCACCCCCAAATACACACTAGCCAATTAATACACACAGCCCATCGTCCCCAACTAGTAAACTCAGGGTCTTCAGAAGTTAAGTTGCCCCTTCCCCCGCCCCCCGCTCTCTCCTGTCCATCTTAGGGTTCGCCCTGAACTAGAACTCTTGCAGGCATCGAAACCTCCGCACGAAAGATAGTATCAAACGCGCGAACTAGCAATGCCTGTAAGTATAGACATAAAAGCGCGGCTCTAGCGGTGTACGAAAGTTACTGGTTGTTTGTTAAATCTAATAAATAAGCGCCCAGCAAACTATTGTAACTGTAAACATCCTATCACTGCTGCTAAATGGATGCATCGAAATGTTTGATTTTATTGAAAATTTAATAAAAATATGTTAAAAAAAAAAAAAAATACTAAAAATAAAGGTACTTTATTTTTATGACAATATGCCAAAAGTATCTCAGTGAGTACCCTCAGTATGAGGATAGCAAATATACACAAGATATATGTACACAATACCAAAATATTCAGTAATAGTATTAGAAAACAGTGCAAACAATGTATAGTTGCAATAGGATGCAATGGGGACACATAGGGATAGGGGCAACACAAACCATATACTCCAAAAGTGGAATGCGAACCACAAATGGACCCCAAACCTATGTGACCTTGTAGAGGGTCGCTGGGACTATTAGAAAATAGTAAGGGTTAGAAAAATAGCCCACCCCAAGACCCTGAAAAGTGAGTACAAAGTGCACTAAAGTTCCCCAAAGGACATAGAAGTCGTGATAGGGGAATTCTGCAGGAAAGACACAAATCAGCAATGCAACAATGATGGATTTCCAGTCGAGGGTATCTGTGGAACAAGGGGACCAAGTCCAAAAGTCACAAGCAAGTCGGAGATGGGCAGATGCCCAGGAAATGCCAGCTGTGGGTGCAAAGAAGCTGCTACTGTACAGTAGAAGCTGAAGGTTCTGCAGGAACGACAAGGGCTAGGAACTTCCACTTTGGAGGACGGATCCCTCACCCGTGGAGAGTCGTGCAGAAGTGTTTTCCTGAAGAAAGACCGCAAACAAGCCTTGCTAGCTGCAAATTGTGCGGTTAGGGTTTTTGGGTGCTGCTGTGGCCCAGGAGGGACCAGGATGTCGCCAATTGCGTCTGGGGACAGAGGGGGCGTCGAGCAAGACAAGGAGTTCTCTCAGCAGCAGGCAGCACCCACAGAAGCGCCAGAAACAGGCACTACGAGGATGCGTGAAACGGTGCTCACCCGAAGTCGCACAAAGGAGTCCCACGTCAGCCGGAGGACAACTTAGGAGGTCGTGCAATGCAGGTTAGAGTGCCGTGGACCCAGGCTGGACTGTGCACAAAGGATTTCCGCCGGAAGTGCACGGAGGCCGGAGTAGCTGCAAAAGTCGCGGTTCCCAGCAATGCAGTCTGGCGTGGGGAGGCAAGGACTTACCTCCACCAAACTTGGACTGAAGAGTCACTGGACTGTGGGAGTCACTTGGACAGAGTTGCTGGATTCAAGGGACCTCGCTCGTCGTGCTGAGAGGAGACCCAAGGTACTGGTGATGCAGTTCTTTGGTGCCTGCGGTTGCAGGGGGACGATTCCGTCGACCCACGGGAGATTTCTTCGGAGCTTCTAGTGCAGAGAGGAGGCAGACTACCCCCACAGCATGCACCACCAGGAAAACAGTCGAGAAGGCGGCAGGATCAGCGTTACAGAGTTGCAGTAGTCATCTTCGCTACTATGTTGCAGTTTTGCAGGCTTCCAGCGCGGTCAGCAGTCGATTCCTTGGCAGAAGGTGAAGAGAGAGATGCAGAGGAACTCGGATGAGCTCTTGCATTCGTTATCTAAGGAAATCCCCAAAGCAGAGACCCTAAATAGCCAGAAAAGAGGGTTTGGCTACTTAGGAGAGAAGACAGGCTAGCAACACCTGAAGGAGCCTATCAGAAGGAGTCTCTGACGTCACCTGCTGGCACTGGCCACTCAGAGCAGTCCAGTGTGCCAGCAGCACCTCTGTTTCCAAGATGGCAGAGGTCTGGAGCACACTGGAGGAGCTCTGGGCACCTCCCAGGGGAGGTACAGGTCAGGGGAGTGGTCACTCCCCTTTCCTTTGTCCAGTTTCGCGCCAGAGCAGGGCTAAGGGGTCCCTGAACCGGTGTAGACTGGCTTAAGTAGAAATGGGCACCATGTGTGCCCATTAAAGCATTTCCAGAGGCTGGGGGAGGCTACTCCTCCCCTGCCTTCACACCATTTTCCAAAGGGAGAGGGTGTAACACCCTCTCTCAGAGGAAGTCCTTTGTTCTGCCATCCTGGGCCAGGCCTGGCTGGACCCCAGGAGGGCAGAAGCCTGTCTGAGGGGTTGGCAGCAGCAGCAGCTGCAGTGAAACCCCAGGAAAGGCAGTTTGGCAGTACCAGGGTCTGTGCTACAGACCACTGGGATCATGGGATTGTGCCAACTATGCCAGGATGGCATAGAGGGGGCAATTCCATGATCATAGACATGTTACATGTCCATATTCGGAGTTACCATTGTGAAGCTACATATAGGTAGTGACCTATATGTAGTGCACGCGTGTAATGGTGTCCCCGCACTCACAAAGTCCGGGGAATTGGCCCTGAACAATGTGGGGGCACCTTGGCTAGTGCCAGGGTGCCCTCACACTAAGTAACTTTGCACCTAACCTTTATCAGGTAAAGGATAGACATATAGGTGACTTATAAGTTACTTAAGTGCAGTGTAAAATGGCTGTGAAATAACGTGGACGTGATTTCACTCAGGCTGCAGTGGCAGGCCTGTGTAAGAATTGTCAGAGCTCCCTATGGGTGGCAAAAGAAATGCTGCAGCCCATAGGGATCTCCTGGAACCCCAATACCCTGGGTACCTCAGTACCATATACTAGGGAATTATAAGGGTGTTCCAGTAAGCCAATGTAAATTGGTAAAATTGGTCACTAGCCTGTTAGTGACAATTTGAACAGAGAGAGCATAACCACTGAGGTTCTGGTTAGCAGAGCCTCAGTGAGACAGTTAGGCATCACACAGGGAACACATACCTATAGGTCACAAGCTTATGAGCACTGGGGTCC
The DNA here is from genome assembly GCF_031143425.1 of Pleurodeles waltl. Taxonomy (NCBI): domain Eukaryota; kingdom Metazoa; phylum Chordata; class Amphibia; order Caudata; family Salamandridae; genus Pleurodeles; species Pleurodeles waltl. The sequence goes on from NC_090445.1 coordinate 727,777,326, forward strand.
TGACTAGCAGGGTCCCAGTGACACATAACAAACATACTGAAAACATAGGGTTTTCACTATGAGCACTGGGCCCTGGTTAGCAGGATACCAGTGAGACAGTGAAAACACCCTGACATATCAATCAATCAATCAATCAGATAATTTATAAAGCGCACTATGTACCCGTCAGGGTTTCGAGGCGCTGGGGGGGGGGGGTGCTGCTAGCGTTCGAAGAGCCAAGTCTTGAGGAGTCTCCTGAAGGTGAGGAGGTCCTGGGTCTGGCGTAGAGAGGTGGGGAGAGAGTTCCAGGTCTTGGCGGCGAGGAAGGAGAAGGATCTGCCGCCGGAGGTCTTGCGCTGGATTCGGGGGACGATGGCGAGGGCGAGGTTGGCAGAGCGGAGTTGACGTGTGGGGATGTAAAAGTTGAGTCTGGTGTTGAGGTTGGTGGGTCCGGTGTTGTGTAGAGCCTTGTGGGCGTGGATGAGGAGTTTGAAGGTGATCCTTTTTTCCACGGGGAGCCAGTGGAGGTCCTTCAGGTGGGGGGAGATGTGACATCGGCGGGGCATGTCGAGGATCAGGCGGGCGGATGCATTCTGGATGCGCTGGAGTCGTTTGATGTCTTTCGTTGGGATGCCTGTGTAGAGTGCGTTGCCGTAGTCAAGTCTGCTACTGACAAGGGCTTGAGTCACCGTCTTTCTGGTTCCTGTTGGAATCCACTTAAAGATTCTGCGGAGCATGCGGAGGGTGTTGAAACAAGAAGAGGAGACGGCGTTGACTTGTTTGGACATGGTGAGAGCGGAGTCGAGGATGAAGCCGAGATTTCTTGCGTGGTTGGCTGGGGTGGGTGGGGGTCCGAGGGCAGTGGGCCACCAGGAGTCGTTCCAGGCCGAGGGGGTGCGTCCGAGGATGAGGACTTCCGTCTTGTCGGAGTTGAGCTTCAGGCGGCTATTGTTCATCCACTCGGCGATGGATTTCAGTCCCTCGTGGAGGTTGGTTTTGGCGGTGAGCGGATCTTTGGTCAGGGAGAGGATGAGCTGGGTGTCGTCGGCGTAGGAGATGATGCTGAGGTTGTGTTGACGGGCCAGTTGTGCGAGGGGGGCCATGTAGACGTTGAACAACGTTGGGCTAAGAGAGGAGCCTTGGGGGACGCCGCAGATGAGGTTGGTGGCTTTGGAGCGGAAGGGGGAGAGTCGGACTCTCTGGGTTCTGTCGGAGAGGAAGGATGAGATCCAGTTGAGGGCTTTGTCTTGGATGCCGGCTTCGTGGAGACGGGCCAGTAGGGTGCGGTGGCAGACTGTGTCGAAAGCGGCTGATAGGTCGAGGAGGATGAGGGCTGAGGTTTCGCTGTTGTCCATTTGTTGTCTGATGTCATCTGTGGCGGCGAGGAGTGCGGTCTCAGTGCTGTGGTTTCATCTGAATCCAGATTGAGAGGGGTCTAGGCTGGAGTTGTCGTCTAGGAAGTGGGCGAGCTGTGTGTTGACGATCTTCTCAATGACTTTCGCTGGAAAAGGGAGGAGAGAGATCGGTCGGAAGTTTTTGAGATCGTTGGGGTCAGCCTTGGGTTTCTTGAGGAGGGGTTGGATTTCTGCGTGCTTCCAGCTGTCCGGGAAGGTGGCGGTGTTGAAGGAGAGGTTGATGATCTTGCGGAGTTTGGGGGCGAACAAACAGGCCAAAAGTGGGGGTAACAAGGCTAGAAAGAGGCTACTTTCTCACAGTGACACAAGCCCATTATTGTTTGCCTAGTCAGACGATACAGGAGTGTTATGTGTCGTTCTTGCATGGTCTGAAGGTCTGGCAGTGGACGGTAGATAGGTGGTTGTTGCATCCTCCTTCTCCCTGGGTACGTTTGTATAACAAGCTCAAGCTCAAACATGACTGTCTGCAGGGGTGGACTGTGTCCCACTGGGAAATGCCATCTGTGCCCTGCAACATACTACAGTGTTGTTTGACTAGAAGGACCTACACGACTAGACAGGATAAGCATTTTTGTGAGCTCAAAAAAACTTTTTGGGAGTTTGTGAAGCCCAATAGCGCATTTCAGGCCTCTAAAATGGTAGCTGCCTGACCTACTCCACTGGACATTAGGAAACACCTGCAACCACCGGCGGAAGTCGTCATGGCAGCAGGTGGTTGCAACTGCAGCAGACACAGCCTTGGGCTAATATTGTTGCCAGTGGTGGTCTTGGGCCAATGGCTGTGTCTGCCAGTGGTGATGACCGTGGACGTAGCAGACGTGACTGTCATGTTCTGCAGACTCCCTTACTTGACTATTGCCACTCCTGCCAGCAAGATCTCCAGGACCTCAAATGCTGTGTGCCGTCTCTAGGAGCAACCATGTCACCTCCAGAAGGTGATAGGGCCCCTACCTTCTCTCCAGAAAAGCTGAAGAGGCTAGTAGATGAGATCCCACACGTGTATGGACAGCTCTATGGTGCACCAGAGGAGCAGGTAAGTACCTCATGTGCACAGTGTTCTCTGTACTTCACCATCCTTTCCCTCCTCACAGGCTAGAATGTGGCCATGTGTTCCAGGATGACTACTCATGTGCTTGTTGTTGCAGTCTGTGTGGCATCAATGGGATGGACAATGTACAGGTATTGGTGGCCAGTGCCACTTGTAAAGTTCAGTCACATTGTGTTGTGTGAGGTTTTTGGGTTCCTAGATCCTCCTTATGTTGGATGCACATATGTAGGTGAGGAGACATTGCTGCCATCCACTAACATCTCCTTCTTCATGAATGTTGCAAATGGCAGACAACGTATGTGCATGATAGTATGAGCTGAGTATGCACGTTGTGTGAGTCAATTGAGAGTAATGTGAGCAACATGTATGGTGCCACTGAGATTTCTACACACATCTGCCCTTGCTAAACTGTTGTTTGGAAGGCATATCATGGCTCACTCTTCCCTTCGGGTTGCCACACACACCACATGCCAAATTGCTGTTGGCTATATGATGTACTGCCATGCATGGAAGTGATGGGAATGGAGTGTCATGTAGGTTCAGTCTGCTCAACCTGTAGATACCGGTGCCTGACAATTGTATCTCACAGTATGGGTCCTAGTCTAGGTTGGGATGGAGTCACAGTGGCTATGCAACTGTGGCACTGTGCTCACTCCCTTTCACCAACAGGTCCTGCTATGTGGGAAATATGAGGCTTTGGTGTAAAAGCCTGCCCAGGATGCCTCATACCTTTGATTAGATTAAGAATGGGGAAAGAAGTAAGTAATTTAGCTAGTTCTTAGTGCACTCAGCATCATTGTCAATGTGTGTCTTTGACTCATGACAAGCCCCTTACTCCCACAGCCCTGTTGTCACCTCCCACAGGTCATATTTGTCATGTACAGGTGTACTGCAGAAATGACAGTCCCATAGTGCAGACAGTGTGTTGATTCCTGAGATGCCATGATATGTGACTCAGTAGTTTGGTCACATAGTAGAAACTGTTCAATGCATGTCTTTGTATGTTGGATGCCATCTCTGTAGAATGGATATATATGTCCAAAGGAGTGTTCTGGGGTATAGGTACATACCACAGAACCTCCCCGTGAAGTAGCATGAGTCTGCATTTGTTAGTCCACACATGGACAGGGGAGACACTTTCTGTACTCACCATGCCAGCCCCTTCATTGTTACCCATGTGTAATGTTGGGATTTGTACTCTGACAGTTGCTTGTAGGGACTGTATGCAGAGTGTCATTCTCAAAGAGTGTGAATGTGTTGGTCCATTCATGCCTAAGACGTTTACCCTTCAGAAGCCACAGAGGTGTGATGTGTTTCATAGTGGTTCACATCTCAGTCAGGTTGCTAGAGCATGGCCTACATGATGTTAGTAAGATTGATTAGTCATTGTAGGGCCTGAGCAGGGTAGAGTGTTAGTCTGCAGATGGAGAAATCTATCTCTGTAGTCATGTCCCTGTATTTATTGGATTGTAAGTGTCACACTTGGGGAGTATTAACAAAGAGAAAAGTTATTGCTTGATGTTACTGACATGTATGTGACTCAACCATTTGTGATCAGACTTGTGATCATGATCTCTTGATTTGTCTTTTCCATCCATGCAGGTCAACGCCAATCAAGAGAAGGGATTGTAGAGAGCCATCAACAAGAAGGTGTGGACCCATAGCTGACAGAGCGCCCACTGCAGAAAAAAGTAAGACCTGAGATGCTGGGCCCAGGAAATCGCTGTGGTCCAGCAGGGGATGTCCTCCCAACGTGTGCAGGGTGCTCGGCAGACCATGACCCACCCTCTAATGACCCGCATTCTATCCGGTGCTTGACCGCCTTTGAGGGCAGGACAGAAGCCACAAGGGGGTGAGTACAGGGCATATTCCTGCATGTCCCATTGCCAAGTGAATGAGTTAGGTTCTGACAGCTCCTCCTGACGATTAGGGATGAGCCTTGTGTCACACAGTAGATGAGTGTTTGTTTGTGTAGACATGTCATGTGGTGCATGCTGATGTGCCTTTCAGATTTGCCCAGGGACATAGGACACAACTGGGTGGAATCCACAGACTACTTGCTCCGCAGGGACGACATATGGCTGGGTAGATTGACCAATCAAGTACTGTTTGTTGTTGTAGTGTATGTAATTTCTATGCAACAGACCACTGCTCCTAAATTTTCAAGGTCAAAGGTAAGTAGGTGATGGAGCACTGTCCTCTGCCACGTGTCTAGGTGAATGTGTAGAAAGGCATTTGCTACCCGGAAGCTAGTTGTCTTCAGCATATGATGAGTGCTGGTGCCTCACTGCAGTCTGTAATATGAAGATTTCCAACATACATGTGACAGGGCTTACATTGTTCTTTGGATTCAGCTATGGGTCAGTACTTTCCCTTGGTAAATGGGGAATGTTCATTGACATGATTTATGTGCCATCTCTGTTGCCAACATTCCTTGTGCCTACATGTCAGCATGTGTCCCTTTCTCTTTTGGAAAACATTTGTAAACTGCAGTTTAATGCATGGTCCACCTATGTTGATGGGATGATATTTACATTCACTCACCTATGTGTGCATAGCAAACTGCAGAATAGTACATTTACAATGGGGACACATTTCTTGTTGTGCCACATATAGGAGTGTATCACCATTGTTTATTGGCTCACACATACCCTTACCTATCATAGCCTGTCATTTGGCATGTACACCTGCAGTAGCAATGAGGAACATGACAGCTAGACCTAGAGTGTAGAGCCACAATATGAATATCTATGCCCTTGATTTGGCATCATGTTGAAAAGTGCACTACATATGTGTAATGGGTAAGGTTTGTGCCCTGACTTGGCCAACATCATGGAGTGACTTGCAATAATGTTTTTGGGTGCATCCATTCATCCACAGACATCTGGGTTTGTAGGACCAAAATGGAGACAGTTATGTAGCCCACTGGGTGTTTTAATAAACATGTATTACCCTGTCACTGTGTATGATCCTTTCCATTCGGTTTGAACATGGGAGAAACATTTATTCCTATTCTAATAGGTTTTCTATCCTCTTGACAATGACCATTAACCAGTCCTATTCTCAGTCTCAATATCAGCAGCCCTATGAAGGACATTGACCCTATTGCATGAGGCACTGAGCCACAAAACTCAGCACTGAGGTTTCTGTGCTGGAACTGTGTGGGCCTCAGGTCTAAGATTTCTAATCCGGAATGGAAAACCTTTATCTCTCAGTTTGATGTAATTATGCTCCAGGAGACCTGGATGTATGAGCTGTTTATTTGGGATCTTGTTCAGTGTTTTGTTATCCCAGCTACTTCTTCCCATGGGCACAGAGCACAAGTGGGGGTTAGCCTCCCTGTTTCACATATCTAATCATTTCACAGTCATATTGGTTCTTTCTGGGCATAGGAGAGTTCAGACTTTGTGGGTTTTCTATTCTATAGAGTTTCACTTCTTTCTAATTAAGTTTTATAATTCGTTCTGTGATCTAGGCTGCCAAATTGAGACCCTGTTTTGAGTATTATCTGTTGTGGAGGCCAGGTCTTTTGCAAAGTTTGGTTGTTTTAATGTTCTTTTAGTAGGAGATTTCAAAGTTAAAGTGGGCCTGAACTCTATTGCCTCAGACCCTTTTATGGCTGAAAATACTGCTCTTTGCGTAGAGCCTACGGATGCTAGAGGGAGGCAGTTGTTTAATGCTCTTGGGCAGGTGGGCCTTTGTAATGTAACGGATGTGGTGGGAAACCCTTCGTACTGCCGACCTACCTTTGTAGGTTGGGCAAGGGGACAATTATTAATTATGTTTTTACCTCAAGGGCTCTTGAGCATCTCATTAGCTTTGGGATGGTGCATGAATTGTGCTATAGCGATCATAACCGCATTGAGGTTAGGATGGTAAGACCTAAAAGCACTTTTTCAAATGCTGTCTCAGGACTGGTCAGCCTGATCCCTAAGGATCAGGGATGTAAGATTAAGTGGTTCCACATTTCCATATCCATTTTGTCAGATACCTTACTAGTCTAAATCCCAGTGTGTTTTTAAATTCCTTGCTAGCATCTGAAGCTCCATATGCCCACGTATTATTTACTTCCAATCTTTAAATTGCAGAACAAGAACTGTTATGTTGGAGCTGTCAGGGCCGTGTAGAGCCCCCTCGGTTGGTCGGTTCGATAAAAGCTTTGGGGTGGCTAGTAAACAACTGTGTAAAGCTCTTAGTGCTAAGCCAACAAATCAGCAGCTTATCAGGACCACTAGAGTGGCCTATAAATAAGCCATTGATAACAGGAAGCAACAGGAGATGTGGAAAAATTACTTTTCACTTGTAAACTGGGGAATGCAAGGGTTTTTTGGCTTCTAGTTCATGGGAAACCATTGTATCTTGCTTCGTCTGATAACATAGGAAGAAATATTACTGCCCCAGAGTGGGTGGTTCACTTTAACAAGGTGAATGCCGTGGGCACTGAGGGTCCACCATTAGATGCTGAAGAACTTGCTCGGTTTCCATTGGGCATTATTTTTGATATTGAGGAAGTTCAATCCGCTAGCTCTGCTTGCCCTTCTAACAAAGCCCTCGGGCCGGAAGGAGTGCCTATGGACCTTTATAAGGGTAATATTTCCTTTTGGGACCCTCTGTTAACTAATGTTTTGAATGCTACTGCTACAATTGAAATCCCAAAGTCATTGAAATAAGCAGTTATAATTCCCAGTTTTAAAAAGGGGTCTAGACAGAACCCAGGCTGCTATCGACTAATTTCCCTACTTGACTCTGTTGTTAAAATTGTGGGGTGTATCATTCTACAGCACATTGGAGAGTGGTTCAATCTACTAACATTCTTTGTATGTCTCAATATGGTTTCAGGGAGGGCAGTGGGACTATGGAGCAATGCATGAATGTAAACATGTTAACTGGGAAATATGTAGTAGCCAAAAAAGGGAACCATCTACCTTGCTTTCATGGACTTGAACTGGGCCTTCGAGCGGTCATCCGTTCTAAGTTATTGAGTATTTTAGCAGGTCATGGGTTGCCCCAGTAATTGATTGAATTTTTGTGTGCCCTCCATCCTGATGTTAATGCCTAAGTTAGATATGGCACAAAGGGGTAGTGTACGGACTCCTTAAGTTTATCATAGAGCTTAGGCAGGATTGCAATTTGGCACCAATTTTATTTTGCTATACATGAATAGTTTGAATTCTTCCTTGGTAAGCAGTGAGAAAGACATGCCTACGGTAAAATATGTATTTGTGCCATCTCTATTGTATGCTGATGACGCTGTGTTAATTTCTCATACTTTAAATGTCTTAAAAGGCTTGGTAGATTTGTTTGTCAAGTTCAAGGATGAATTGGGGTTGGTGAACAATACCTCTGAGACACATTATTTGATTTGCAGGAGGCATCCTTCTAAATCCAGACCCATCACTATCGAAGGGCGTGTCACCTCGAGAGTGGCCACCTTTCCCTACTTAGAGGTCACTTTTGATCAGCAGAACAACTGGACTCTGTGTCTTGCTAATGGTTGTTCAAACTTTAACCAAGCATGTGGATCCTTGTATAGATTTGCATTAATGGTTGGTAGTAAACCTATTCAACCATTGCTCCAGATTTATAGGATGAAATTTCTTACAGTTTTGCTATATGGTGCAGCTATCTGGGGATACCATAATTGCTAAGTCGTTCAATGCGAAACAAATCACTTCTGATGAAGTTTGTTGGGCCTGGGCCCCACTAGCTCCAGCTTTTTTATATATGATGAAATGTATTTAGATTACGCTGAAGATGCTGCCAAAATTGCCTCACTGCTTCTGTGGATTAGCATGTTGAGTGCAGGGCATATCGCCTTTAATAGGGAGGTCATTGAAGATTGCCTTGGGTGTGAGCTTGGATACAGAATCCCGTGGTTAGATTATATTAGAAGTGTAACTTCAGATCTAGGTTGCCCCGAACTGTTTCACAGCCGCCAGCTCCCCAAAGCTGATAAAAGTTAGTTAAGGAGCTGTTTTTGAAGCAGCTAAGGGAGAGCAGAGAGAATGAGGTCCTCAGGAAAACCAACCCAGAGAGCCTTGTTGCCCTTGAAAACTAGTGCTGGGCCTGACCCATATCCCTCCACTGTAAGGAACCCGTGGGAGAGACTGCTTTTAACAAGTTTCGGGTTTAGTACAATTCGTTGAAAATCTTTGTTTCCCCCCAGGGCACTGTGATTCGAGTTCTGTTAAGATCTGCCCATGTGATGATAACTCACTCCAGACTTTAGAGCACTTAGGCCCTCATTACAACCCTGGCGGTAAATCCCGCTTACCGCCGTGCAGAAGACCGCCAACATACCGCTGTGGCAGCGGAATTCCGCTACAGGTATTACGACCCACAGCCCAGAATCCGCCACAATACAAACACCCTCACAAGTCCGCCACACCAAAGGTCAGTGATAAACTGGAGATAACAAAACCGACACCGTCACGCCAACAGGAATACGCCCACAGTATCACGACCCACGAATCAACGCAGCGGTCTTTCAACCACGGTAATCCATTGGTGGTACACACCACCATGCTCTAAATACACACACATATACAAAACACAGCCACATTAGACAATTCAAAATACACACACCTGATACACATACACACACCACACCCACACACCAAATCCAATATAAAGCACACACCCACATCACCCACAAACCCTTACTACCAGAATTTTGAAAGCACGCCAGAGAGATACACTACCAAAAACAACACCAGCATCCACAGACACACAACATCATCATTTACACAACATCCACGCACCTCAAACAACACACACCAACACACCCCCTCACACATCACAACAGACACCACCTCACACATCACCCACACCACATCATGGCACCTCAACGACACCCCAGGTTCTCTGGGGAGGAGCTCAGGGTCATGGTGGAGGAAATCGTCCAGGAAGAGCCACAGCTATTCCGATCACAGGTGCAGCAGACGTCCATTGCAAGGAAGATGGAGCTATGGTGCAGAATCGTCGACAGGGTCAACGCAGTGGGACAGCATCCAAGAACTAGGGATGACATCAGAAAGAGGTGGAACGACCTACGGGGAAAGGTGCGTTCCTTGGTCTCCAGACACCAGATTGCTGTACAGAGGACTGACGGTGGACCCCCACCTCCTCCCCCACAACTAACAACATGGGAGGAGCAAGTCTTGGCAATACTGCATCCTGAGGGCCTCGCAGGAGTAGCAGGCGGACTGGACTCTGGTAAGGCAAATCTTTACTACTGTATCCCCCCCACCCTACCTGCATGCCATCACATACTCCCACCTTTACCCTCACACCCATCACCCCAATAACCCACAGATACTCCACCAACATAACCCACACATCCCAAAACCAAGCCCTGCATGTGACACCAATGCATGGACACCCATCACCCAAGCATGTCCACTACAGAGACTCACTCATGCCCCAAAATCACCAATCACACAAGGACCAAGCCAATAATGCAAGCACTGGAGTACAGGGTCAACCACCCATTGCACACAATGGCACACACACATACAATAATTATGCATTTACACCCCAACAGGACCCCTACCCAATGTCACCGGAGGTGCCAGACATTTCTAGCCCCCCCACAGAAGAGGTCCACACTGATGACAGCAGCTCTGCACAACTGGATCAAGATGACCAGCCTGGCCCATCTGGGACCTAGGGACAGTCAGCTCCCCTGACACTGTCACAAGCCACCACAGAGCCTCCCCCGTCAGGAAACACCAGCACAGCACCCACCCAGCGGGACCATCCCTCTGTCCCCAGGACACATCAATCAGCAGTGTGCCCACCACTACAGGGAACCCAGGCAAACCCACCAACCCAAGAAAATCAGGGACCTGGGGGCAGTGGCAGTGAGCACACGGTTCAGGGGACAGAGGCACAGGATAACAGGGAAACTGGGAGGACTGCTGTGCGACAGGGGGAGGACATGCCCAGGGAATCCACTCTCCACGAGGCACTCTCCAACATCATGGGAGCTTAACATCATTCCCAGGAGACGATGGCAACGGTACTGGCCAAGTTTCAGGAGACCCAGCGGCTGCAGGAGGAACACTACCTTGGGATCAGGGAGGACTTGAAGTCCATTAACACCACCCTGGTCACCATTGCAGGGGTGCTGGCAGACCTCGCCAACACTAGGAGGGACACAGTAGCACAACAAGGGGCCCCTGACACTAGCCTGGACGATGAACAGCCCTCCACCTCCGCAGTGCTAGTGGACAGGAGGCACTGCCACAGGAACAACGGGACACAAGCACTCCACCCCCTGCAGATGGAGAACCAACCCGCAAATGGTCCCTGAGATCCAGGAACAAGACAGAGAACATTGCCAAGACCACGCCAGGAAATGAAACCCCCCTGAATGTCACCCTTCTGTCCCACTATGTCACCCTGTCCATCCTTAAACTGCCATTACTCCTCTTCCTATGCCCCTTTGGACAATGCACCTGTGAAACAAATAGACTGGACTCTGCCATGGACATTCCTCCACCATCACCCCAGCCCATTTTACAACCCCCCTCCACTTATTAGCACAAGAATAAACACACTTCAATCACAAAACAATCTGGAGTCAGTCTGTGCTTTCACAAATGTGTAATTGCAATAACTATGGAATATAGCAATGTCAATGTACTTGTTCACATACCAATGTAACAAAGCTGTAGGCCAGCAGTAAACATAGCAGAGGGCACAAAGTAAGACCCAAATCTGTGAAATGGAAAGTCAAAGTGACAAGTCAGGGTCCATACACTAAATGAAAATGACACACTTATGCTAGTTCCAACAATAGAATGAGATGTGGGAAGCAGTGGCATCTTCTTACCTGTGTCTCACTGGAAGTATTGCCTGATGATGTTGTTTCGGTTGTCGATATCCTCTTCTTCTCCCTCCTCTTCTTCACTGTCCACAGGCTCCACAGCTGCCACAAGACCACCATCTGGCCCATCCTCCCGCAGAAAAGGCACCTGGCGTTGCAAAGCCAGGTTGTGCAGCATACAGCAGGCTATGATTATCTGGCACACATTCTTCAGTGAGTAGTAGAGGGATCCACCTGTCAGATGGAGGCACCGGAATCTGGCCTTCAGGAGGCCAATGGTGCGTTCTATCACCCTCCTTGTTCGCACATGTGACTCATTGTAGCGTTCCTCTGCCCTTGTTCTGGGATTCCTCACTGGGGTCAGTAGCCATGACAGGTTGGGGTAACCAGAGTCAACTGCAAATGTCGAGGGACAACTGTTAGACACACACTAACCCTTAGGGACATCACAATGTCTTATTTTCAGAAACGTAATTAATCAGCAATATGCGGGTATCTGTCTATATTCCCGGCCTAGATAGGTGTGACGCAGTTAACATCCATCCCATGTGGCCTCCTGAAATGGCGGCTGCCTGACCTGTAAGGTGGGACAAGGGGATATGAGGTTCTACACCATCGCGGTGGGCGGTCGAAGACCGGGGCGCAATTCAGCATTGGTTAACATTGGGCCCTATGGGGCCCAGGAGCCAATAACGATGTGCGCCAGCGGTGACGGTACGCACCGCCGTGGACGTGACCACCATTTTCTGTCTGTTCACTCACTTGATACCTGACCTTCAACAGGAGAGGACCTACACTGCAAGTGCTGCTGTGACCTTAGTCTGGAAGCGACGATGGCTCATGTGTTTGGGGAAAGGGCCCCTGCCTTCACTTCGGAGGAGTTGGAGAAACTAGTGGATGGGGTCCTCCCCCAGTACACGCAACTGTACGGTCCTCCAGACAAACAGGAGAGTACACTGTGAGCATGCTGCATGGGCAATGCCTGTTTAGAGTGGTGTGGATGGAAAATACATGGGGGGGGCAGAGGCCTGCATGTGCGGATGGGGAGTGTATGTGCGTCAGGGCAAGGGTGGGAACTGGGGGGGCAATGAGTATGACGGTCCGGACAGGTAAGTAATTTCCTTTTCCCCCTGTACCATTCCTCTGGGTCAGCGCCCACCAGAAGAAGGGTATTTGGCGTGCCATCGCCAAGGACGTCCGGACCCTGGGGGTCTACCACAGACGGCGCACCCACTGCCGTAAAAGATGGGAGGACCTGCGCCGCTGGAGCAAGAAGACGGCGGAGGCCCAACAGGGGATGGCCTACCAACGTGGGAGGGGTGCCCGTCGCACCATGACCCCCCTGATGTTCCGGATCCTGGCGCTGGCATATCAGGAGTTGGATGGGCACTTGAGGGCATCACAGCAGCAACAAGGGGATGAGTACACTCTCATTCAGTTGCCTCAGCGCGCATTATGAGGTGGGAGTGGGTTCCCCCAGTCCAGGGCGAAGTTTGCAGGCAAGGTCCCTTGTGAGGCAGGCTATGTGGCACCCCGACCCAACCAGTGGTAAGAGCCATCTACATCTAGTCAGGCTCCCGTGACTTCCAGGTGTGCAGCAATTGGTCTTAAGCCTCGTACCCCATGGTCAGCTGAAATGTCTAGGAACTGTTAGTGCATGGCGTAGTGCAGAGGGCTGCTCTATGTGTGTTGTGGCCGCCAACGGTAGTAGTGTTGCATGCACTGAACATGTCTTTCTTCTGTCTTCCCCCCCCCTTTTTGTGGTCTCCCTGTTCTTGTGTGCAATAGCATCATCAGGCGGAGGAGCATTGGCACCGGAGCAGGAGGGAGCTGCAACCCACTTGGCCCTGGAGGGCGAAACAACGGAGTCTGAAGCCACCAGTGGGATGGAGGGCGAGGGGAGCTCCATGGCGGGGACAGGAGCAGACAGCAGTGACAGCGACAGCGACTCGTCCTCTGATGGGAGCTCCCTTGCGGTGGCGGGCACCTCTGTGCCCACCGCATCAACAGGTACAGCCGCCACCCCCCTACCAGTACCGCCCTCCCAGCAGCCCTTTAGCGTGTGTCCCGTGCCCGCTCACCCAGGAGGGTGGGCATCTGCTTCGCCCCAGGCACCTCAGTTCCTGCCCCAGTCAGCCCTGCTGCCCTCAGTGAGGAGGCTATTGACCTCCTGAGATCCCTCACTGTTGTGCAATCTACCATTGTGAATGCCATCCAGGGTGTCGAGAGGCACTTGCAACAAACAAATGCATACCTGGAGGGCATTCATTCTGAGCAGGCAGCCCAACAGAGAGCATTTCAGGCTCTGGCCTCAGCACTGATGGCAGCCATTGTCCCAGTGTCCAGCCTCCCCCCTCCAACTTCTTCCACCCAGACCCAATTCCCTGTACCTCAGCCTATCCCAAGCACACCATCAGACCAGCATGCACACTCATCAACACACAAGAGTGGATCAGGCAAACATAAGCACCACACATCCCACAGGCACTCACACAAGCACCATCCCCATGCAGTCACAGCAACATCCACAGCCTCCACTGTGTCTCCCTCCTCCACGTCCTCCTCCCTCCCAGTCTCATCTCCACTCACAGCTGCATGCACCACATCTTCAGCCACTGCCTACATCACCAGCACGCCCATCATCACACACCGCTCAGGTGCACTCACCACCCCAACTACCATGCACACATCCCCAGTGTCCTCTCCCATTGTGTCTGTGAGCCCTCCTCCCTAAGTACACAAACGCAGGCACACACCCACCCAACAGCCATCCACCTCACAACAGCCTCTGGCCCATGCACCTTCACCCAAATTCAGCAGACGTGCACCTCCTACAACCACCACCTCTACCTCCACTCCCAAACACCCTCCATCTTCACGTCCCAGTGTGCCTAAGAAACTCTTCCTGGCTAACATTTACCTCTTCCCTACACCTACCCCACCGTCCTTCCCCTAGGGCCAGGCTTTCCAGGTCCCAGCCCAGCACCTCAGCCACCAAATCCCCAGGCACAGTGGTGCCAGCAACTGCGGGGTCATGGAGTGCGCCACCCATCAGGGCTGCCAGTGTGCCACGTAGCGAGGGCAAGGACATTCCGCCACCTGCCAAGGTGAAAAAGGTGCCCACATCCTGGAGGGAAAAGCTGAAAGTACCAGCCACCAAGGGCTCAGCAAAAACCAAAGGGGATAGTGGCAAGACAACTGCGGCACCATCAAAGCTGGGGAAGGGCAGAAGAGCAGGTCAGGAGAGGGCATGGTGGTACCGACTGAGGGACCAGTGTCACACTTTCTGTCCACAACCACGCCAACCTGTACGGCGGCGAACAACGCTAGCTGCCCTGCCACCACAACCGCCACCTGAACTGTCACCTGCACCGCCCCGGCACATCTACAGCCTCAGCTACAGTCCCCAGCATCTTCTCCAGTGGGCAGCCGTCCGCGGCTGCAGGAAACGTCCTGCTGTGTCCCTCTGCAGGTGCTGACCCATGCACCGCCGCAAGCACCACCGCGACAGATACCGCTGCAAGCACCGCCACCTGCACTGCCCCCAGCACGTCTACAGCCTCAGAGACAGTCCCCAGCATCTTCCCCAGTGGGCAGCCATCCGAGGCTGCAGGAAACTTCCTTCTGTGTCCCTCTGCAGGTGCTCACCCATGCACTACCGCAACAGACAACGCCGCAAGCACCGCTACCGGCCCTGTGGCGTCCTCAGACACAGGCACCACCGCTGACATGGCTACCATCCCCAGTGGTCAGTCGTCTGAGGCTGGAGGAGAGTTCCTGGTCCCTGGGCAGCTTCCATGAGGCATTTTTTACCATCACTGTTTACATCTGCAGGTGGAAGGCACAGCTGCTGCAGTGTGGGGTACACATCATGCTACCTGAACCTCGCAAATCTCGTGGCACACACACCCAGGTGAGGGAATTGTACCGGCCACACTGCACATGGAGCACTCTGGGCACCATGCCCCCTCCAGAACCAGTGGAGAGATACATCCACTACCTCTGTCCTTGGCAGGATGAAGCACTCTGGGCACCAGGCCCCCTCCAGAACCAGTGGAGAATGACATCCAATACCTCTGTCCTTGGCAGGATAAAGCACTCTGGGCACCAGGCCCCCTCCAGAACCAGTGGAGAATGACATCCACTTGAGGGACTGTGGCTTTGCACTCCCCAGGATAAAGCAGTGGGCAAACCACCCACTGGAGAGACTTGAGAGACTGTGGCTTTGCACTTCCCAGGATAAAGCAGTGGGCAACCCACCCACTGGAGAGACTTGAGAGACTGTGGCTTTGCACTCCCCAGGATACATCAATGGGCATGGAGCCCCGTCATACAGCAGTGGCGTTGTGCGTTCATCAGGCTGAGGTGCCCCCCCTCTCTCTTCCCCTGAGGTGCCTGTATATTTTCGATCTGATGCCCCAGCAGTGTTCTCTCCGTTTCGAGTCAGGTATCATGTGTGGGCCTCGCCCATGCATTTTGGGCCCAGTGGTCCACGGACAATGATTAGTACACTATCCGGACTTGTGTAGTTGATGTACATATTTGTATATGCTGAATTTTGACTTTTGAATACTGGATTTTTCTTGATTACAATGGTTACAATCATTTGCTTTTGTCCTTGCGTTCTTTCGGGGGGGGGGTTTATATGTAATGTTGCTGCATGTATTTGTGTGTCTATTGTTGTGTGTGGTGGTGGGGGTGTTGCATGTGTGTGTCACTCTGTTTCCTCCCCCCCTCCCCTGTGTTGTAGGCGCAGTACTCACCGTGGTCGCCGCCATTCGTATTCCTCATAGAAGAGGAGGTTATCCAACATGGGTAACACATGAAGTTCGGGCTCCATGGCGTCATGGTTCCTCGTTGGGTGTCGAGAGGTGAGTGTTTTCCCTTCTGTGTACTGTTTCCGCCGTGCTTTTGAAAGCGTTGGTTCCACCCCAGAAAAGGTGGCGGATAGGCCTCTTGTAATAGGGTGGGCGGTACTTTGTCTCCCGCCTGTCTGTTGGCAGTGACCGCCGCGCTGTTTGTTTCTACCGCCATGGTGGTCGGAGTGTTAAAGTGGCTGTCTATGATGGCGGTTTCCGCCACGGTTGTAATCCCATTTTTTTTTCCGCCAGTCTGTTTGCAGTATTACTGCCACTTTTAACACCGACCGCTAGGGTTGTAATGAGGGCCTTAATGCTGTTTTGTGGGTACTATGACCCCTCCCCCCACCTCCTAGAAGGAGATATCTGTTGCCTTTTCTTAGAGCTGGGGGTTTTATCCAATGCCAACCTGCTTTTCTTCTTTGAACTGTTAAATGATCATGGGGTTATTTTTACGGTCTGTTCTTTTTTGAAGAATGCTCTTTATTGGAACAGAAAGATGAATTTTGTTATTTGATAGATAAGGGCACAATGATTTTGCAGACCTTTTAGTTATTTATTGATAAACATCTTGTCAAATGTTTTTTGAGTATTTTATGTTTTTATGATCACTTTGTTTTTAACAGAATGTTTGCAATAGAATTATCTTGTCTGTTCTTTTATCATCACATCTATAATCTAATAAAGATTTTGTTTTCAATATCTAAAGTATTGCAGTCTGGAATATCACAGAAGAAATATTGAGTGGACAAAATATTGTGACCAAAATATACAAAACCAAACTATCGTAGAGGTAAGTGTATAGACGGAGGTATGGATTTATTATTCTTAACTCCATGTTTACATTACTCCACAAATATATAATTATGTACATGTAAACTTAGCTTTAGAAAATATATAATACTTATCTGTCATGATTTTGGTCCTCAATTTTCTGGTCACAATGGTATGGCCACTGGATATTCCTTCTGTATTCCAACCTAATAAAGTAGATGAAAAATGCCTACTCGCAGGTTCCCTTGTTCTCGATCATTCTGCCAGTTAGTTCCAACCCTTTCAAAATTCCCTGAAACATGTTTCTCCACAGCTTCAGTGCTCTGGGGTCGCTGCTGCTCTGTTGTGATGGCTAGGCTTACTTCTGGTGGGTTACTGAACATGGTGAGTGGATGAACAGATCTGATCTTTATCTTTAAACCCCCACATCGCCCTCTCTCAATCCATCATCTCTCCTGTGTCTTTCCTTTAACATCGAAGTAGGTCTGGCTGTTTCTTTCACTCTATCTGTCTCTCCTTGCATCTCTCTCTCCTTGCCTGTAAAGTGTAGCAGGAATTGTAAGAGTATCTGGTGTGGGCTAATGATTAGAGACACAGGACCTGATTAACAAAGAAGTTGATAAATCTGCACTTTCAGATTTACGTCTACATGCGAGTGTAGATTCACAATGTTCTGAGGTTCACGAACATACCCAAGAATATGGATTGAAAGCTGTGCCAGATACAGATCCCTCTCCACATTCCTGTGATGTTCACAGACATTTTCAGTAGGATCCTATTACTGCTGTTTTCTGAAATCTGCACAGGCGGGATAGGATCCCCTGTTCAAATATGCATTCACTTTTTGCTCCATTGGGAAAATATTTTTGCCTTTGCAGGAAGGCCTTTTCCTACACCATAACAAACCAGAGGGTGATTCATTGCCCTTCACATGTTGGAAGGGGACTTACACCAACCTCGGGCTGGATTCAATTTTGATCCTTTACGAGGTAGAAAGGGTAAGTAGAGCAGTTTGTAAATGCCGACAACAGCACTGTTTGTGGGGTGTAACAAACTTCCAAAAGTAAGTGTGGACCTTAAAATACTCACATGTGTGGGATTTATGATTGCAGAGACCACTGCATTTGTGGCAGAGATCTGTCCACATGTAAATTGGCTTACACCTATCAGGAATTCCTTGTGAATTTTTGCAGACAAAAGTAAGGTCAATGCAGTCATAAAACATATTTTTACAATAGAATAGAACTTTACCTTTGTGAATAGGCCCACAGTGCCTGCTCCGTTTTAATTATTACAGTTACTGTGCCTGCTCCCAACTAATAACTAGAAGCAGCGTTTCTGAACTGTGGATAATGATTATTCACACATTTAGGCCCTCATTCTGACCTTGGCGGTCGGCGGAGAGGCGGCGGTCGGACCGCGAACAGACCGGCGGTCAAAAAAATGGCATTCTGACCGCGGCGGTCACCGCCGCGATCGACCGCCACTTCCCCACTCCGACAGCCACGGCGGTCATGACCGACGGGCTGGAGTCTGCGCACTCCGGTCCGGCGGTCGACCCAAGACCGCCAACGGTATCATGACCCTGCTTACCGCCGCGGTTTCTGGCGGTCGGGAACCGCCATGCGAACCATGGCAGTAGGCACTATCGGGGCCAGGGAATTCCTTCCCTGGCACTGATAGGGGTCTCCCCCACCCCCCACTGCCCCCCCGAGTCCTCCCCCCACACCCTCCACCCCCCTGCCACCCCCCAGAGGTGGTACGAACCCCCTCCCCACCCCCACCCCGACATGCACATACACGCACCCCGACATGCACACACCCCCAACATGCACATATACACACCCCCTACACACACACATACACAACGGGGACACATACCCGCACACATACATGCCGACATGCGCACCCGCCGAACTACACACATTGCCCATAGGCACAGCAGCACTCCCCGCCCGCATGCACGCACTCACACACCCCCTCTACACACTCACACGCACACCCCCATGCACGCACACATCACACAACACCCCCCCCACCCCCTCCCCTCACGGACGATCAACTTACCTTGTGCGTTGGTCCTCCGGGAGGCGACAGGAGCCATGGGGAGGTGACCGCCAACAGAAGACCGCCAACAGAAGACCGCCACACAGAAATGTGGGTCGTAATTCTGTGGGCGGTGTTCTGCTGGCGTGGCGGTGGAGGTTGACCAGTCTCCACCTTCCCGCCGACCGCCAGTGTGGCTGCTGGCGGTTTTCCGGCGGAACGCTCCCAGCGGTCGGAATGCGCACAGCGGCATACCGCTGCGGTCGGCGGTCTTCACCGCGGCGGTAACTCGGCGGTCTTGCGAAAAGACCGCCAAGGTCAGAATGACCCCCTTAGTGTTTCTGCGCCACTTGTCACCTAGAAACAATTTTAGAAAACATGGTGCTTGGTGGATGTTGTAAATAGCAAGGGTTGTATGTGTTAATAGAATACCATTACTGAAAAAACATTTCACCTAACCTGTCTAATGGAAATTTTCAGAATGAATGGCATTTACCATTTGTTTTAGAAACCAATTCATAGAATATCTTTTTGTTCCAAATTGGCTTTTGCATGCTTACATTTTAAGGTATAAATGCAATGGTTGCACGTTTTCCTTTCAGAAACAGTTTTGTTTGAGGAACTTATTTCAGTGCTTTACTTCAGGGGACCTCGTTGCAGATTTGTATCTTTTACATTGGCAAATAATTGCTTTGGATGCTTTTCATTTGCTGAATCCTCTTCACCCCTTAATCAAGGGGTGGCAGAAACTCGCAGAGTTTCACTGTGCAGAATTCCTTGGAGTTACATAATAACTCAGCGAGATTCTGTGGGCAGAAATTGGTATGTTGTGATGAGTTTTAGCGCCAGCAGCTTGTTCTGTGCTGAGAAATCAGTGAGAATGGCACCATGCGGTGCACCAGAGGGCGCTCCTGCTTGAGTTCGTTTTACTGGCGCTCGAGTAGATTTTTGACTGAAGTAAATTTTCTACTGGAACGGCAGCTTTCCCAGCACGAATGGTCACAACCTCCTGCATTGGGAAAATCTTGCTGGGTGCCCTCTTAGCGCCCCAAAATCACATTAGGGGATGCCAATTCTTGCGCGCGAATACCATCTCATTTGGTGAACCAAGCTCAAGAAAAACCTCGGTCGGAGGAGTTTGGCCGGATCTCCATGTTACTTATGTAATGCGGAGTGGCCAAAACTCTGCGAACTCCACAGGTGAACAGAGTTTATCGCCCACCCCTGCAGACTAAATGCCATCCATTCTGACCCCTCACAACCTCTAAACACTATCCATCCCTGCAGCTTAAACAACTCTTGCCTTGCATTAACTGTCCCCATCCCTGAACCCTACTAGCTCTCTTACCCCTAAACTCCACCCACCCAGAAAACTAAAAAACCCTCACTTCACCTAATGTACACCCAATCCTGACCCCCTAAACTACACCCATCCCTGAACTCTAAAAGGCCTTTCTACCCCTATACTTCACCCACCCCTGAACTCTAAAACCTGCTGCTACCTCTAAGCTCCACCCATTCCTGGATCCTAAACCCCCCTTCCTACTTCTAACCCCCCTTTTCTCTGCCCCCTTATCCTTCACTACCCTGAATCTCCACACATCCATGAACCCTAAAAAACCCTCAACATCCTAAACACAACCCATTCATGTTGCCTAAAAACTCATCACCACTCCTAAACTCTACACATGCCTGAACCCTACAACCCCCTTCTATATCTAAAATCCACCCTAACCTGCGTCCTTAAAAAACTGTCACCACCCTAAATTCCACCTAATCCTAAACCCTACAATCCCTTCTCCATCCTTAACCTCTACCAATGACTGAACCTTAAAAACACTCACCAGCCCTAAACTTCACTTATCCGTGAATCCTAAAATCCCTAAACACCCCTACACTTACCAAATCCCTGAACCCTAAACAAATCTCGTCACCCCTAAACTCCACTCATCCATGAACCCTAAAAATCACTCACCACCCCTAAACTCCACCATTTTTGGATACCTAGAGCAACCTTCACCACCTCTAAATTCAACTGAACCCTAATAACCTATTTCTTTGCCAGAGCTCCATCCATCCTGGCCCCTAAACACCTCCATCACACCACGAAACATTACCCATCTCTGAACCTAAAAACCCTTCACTAGTCCTAAATTCCAACCAAGTGTAATGTAATTTTTGATTTTTCCTCAAAATTATCTTTCTTTTAAAATGTTTCACTTACTTTTTGATTTATTTTTATTCCCTTAAAATTGTCATTCCATAAAATTGGTTTTGCATGATTTGCTTTACTCCAGGGTGGTTTCTCAATTTTCGTTTTCCCACTAATTCACACACATCAATAGAAGACACCAGGCATTTAGCCTTTATGATTGTCCCAGTGGCCATTGAGCATATACTCAGGAATCAGAATCCAATAAAATAAATCAAGGTGCAATTCAGAACAAGCAGTGGAAAGTCCTTCAATTGGTGCATACCACAACAGAGGTATCAGGTTAAAAGGGGTTGTCTGGGTCCCGTCATCTTGGGATTAAAGACATCCTTGAAGAGGCCCATTCTCAGACTCTTATTAAAAAGACCTTCATCCTCATTGCTTTGCCTTCGTGCTGTCTTACCTGAATTCAGGGCACTCACAAGAGGGATCGGAGGAATCATTATAACCCAGGCTCCTCACTTTTTCAGGGCCTTGCGTTCATTGAGCAATATTTATGTTTTACACCTGAACGCAAGATTACACTGTTTATTACCTACTAAATAGAAAACATGGCAAATGCTACTAATGGCTCCAGATACTGGATATTCCTTTTCGTCTCTAAACTTGCAGGACATATTTTAGGAAGAGATCCCTATCATATGAAGGCCAACTGAAATTGTTGAACAAGGCCCACAAAAACATCTGGCATGCTAGTTTCGGCCTGGAAGATTGTTTGAGCTCATCCTGACCTCACAATATGAACATATAGTTGGTAGACAACCATGGAAGGCACACAGGGGTTGTACACTAGTGTGTGCCTTGTGGATTGTGCAGCAATTTTTACAGTAGTCTCAGCAAGATACACAAATGCCTCTTTGAGTCCTATTCCATCATATATTAATGGATAAAAGAAAATGTTTCTAAAACTTTGCATTGATGATGCATTGACTTGCGGGGTACACAAGAGGTTGGTGCCCAAAGGGAAATCTGGAGTTCTTTACTATGCCTACCAGAAATCAGTCTGTGCCTCATGAGGTAAGAATCTTGAAGGGTTTGAGAATCCAGTTTGTGTCTCATAACATCAAAACCCCTCATTTAGCTTAATTCAGGCACAAGTAATTTCATTCTTTTAGAAGTAGATGTGTTTTAAGCAAGGTATGATGTGGTGACAATGCTCAAATCTTCACTGCAGGTGAAGAAAGATCTGAGTGTTGTTCACTTACATCTGGAATTGAAGATGTTGTGCAAAGATCAAGGCCAGAGGAGCATGTAAATGTTAAAGAGTAATGATGAAAGAGAGGATCTGTTGGTAAACCCCCATGTAATACCTTTTGTGAAAGAGGCAACAAAACCTATTCTGATATGTTGGCTGTCTAGGGCTGAACTTTGGGGGCCAATCCTTTACCTTCTTCAATAAAGGGTGACCGATTCCATCTGCTACACTGTCTATTCCAGCAGAAACATGGGTAAAATGCTCCCTGGAATGTAAAGCTAAAAAGCACCTTAAAGAAGGGATTGAACTGACTTTCAGCCGTGTAATACCAATCACTAGTATACGTCAGGTCTATGTCTGAGTAGCCCATAGAGTACAGGTTTTTGCTTTGCATAATGATACTTGTAGCCCTGTTTTTACCATTATAAAATCAGGACTACAACTCCCAGAATGCCAAACCTGGACTGGACAAACATCTGTACTTGGTAAATTTGAGAGCTCTGGTAATAGTAATAGCTGCACTGGAATGGTGCAATGAAGGCCAAAGTCCTGACCTTCACATTTTTAAATATATGGTTTGTAGGAAAGTGCCTCTTTTGACATGTTCACCCTTCCCCTACTTTTTGCCTGGTTTCTGATATAATTTTGACTGAAAGCGCACTGGGTTCCTGCTAACCAGGTCCTCAGTGTCAGATCCCTTTCCCCAAAACTGCACAGTCGTTTTTCCCAAATGGCAAAACCTTGAGCACCCTCAAAGTCCCTAGTAAATAGTACCCCTGGGGCCTGAGGTACTAAAAATTGTCTGTAAGGTCTTCAGCACGAATTGTGCCACCCTAAGTACCCCTCACCAAGCACATGAAAGGCTGCCATTGCAGGCTGTTGCCTTGCTGCAGACAAAAGTGAAAACATGACAACCTGTGCGCCATGTCCCCTAACACTGCGTGCAATATATGTAAGTTACCCCTCTAGCGGGCCTTAAACAGGGGGCATTATATTACACGTGAGGGCATACATGTCCAAGCAGATATGCCTCTGCTATGTCTTTGTTGATTCTCAGACATAGTAAGTGACCAGGGAAGTCATTTTAAATATATGTGATGGACAATGATCACTATGAGTTCCCCAGATACCTGATGGCTTCACTGACGATAGGGATGTTTGGTATCAAACATCTCGTATTGGTGAGCCCATACTAATGCCGGTGATGGATTCACCAACACCTGCACCCAGAGGGCACCTTAGAGGTGTCTCCCTGAAAACCTACCATCTACTGGTTTGTGCACTGGCTGCTCCTGACCAGTTTAGCCACTCCAGCCACATTTCTGACCACCCCAAGATGACAGCCAGCACTCTTTAGGGCCAGAGACAAAAGCCTGTACTGGGCGAAGGTTTTAGCACCTCACCCAAGCAGGATGGACATTCCAGGGCGGGAAGCTTCAAAGGCCTAGCGGCCTTTGTAATGTGACCCAGGTCTCTCCAGATGGCAGAGATGACTGACCACCCCTGTTCTGACTCCACTTTTGGCAGCAGAATAGGTGGGAAAGTTACGCAGGTTAGGAGGTGTGCACCCTTCATGCCAGTACCACCCTTAATGTGGACGACCTGAAGTGGACACCACTTTTTTAATTCCTCCACCTTTGTTTGGAAGGAGTTAGGCCACTAGGGTCATAGAAAGGGTTTAGTCACCCTAAAGGTCGGCAACCCATTGGCTGCCACATGGCACTCTCTATAACACCCCTAAATCGAGTATTTAGGTGGTGCCCTGAACCCCAGAACTCAGATCCCTGCTCAGCTGAAGAAGAAGGACACTCCAGAGACACAAAAGGCAAGAACAGAAAATCTGTGACAAACTCGGCACCAACCTTGCCAGCCAGCCTGTGGATTTTGACAATTGTGAGAAAGACTCCTCGGCCATCAGCTGCTGAAACTTCCAAAAGCCTTGGAAAACTTCCAGCTTTCACTCCAGCACAAGGAACTCCCATGGAGTAGCGGAGCTGCTCCGCTGCATCCTTGCAGGCCCCCAAGAACTGCTGGAGAGGACTTTGGCCTGCCAAAACCACCGCCAGACAGCACCACTACACCCAGGGCTCCCAGCCCTTGTTGAAGTGAGCCAACAGTGCCAACCGGGTCCTCAGCCCCTCCGGCAGCAAAGTCCATTGTGGGTTTCCCCACTGCGATCTTCACGCCGAAGCCTGCAGCCTCTTTGTGCAGGCCACCTTTAACCCCGTGTTTTGCTTTACCTTTGACTGAGCCAAAATATACACACTGAAAGGAGACAAAAAGATTCTCTGGAATGCACTTCTTAATCTGAAGAAGAAATTTATATATAACTTTTTGCAAGGTTTGTGAAGGAACGCTTGAACAGTAAAAAGTGTACTTTCAGAATGTGCAACAATAACGTAAGATCATGTATAAAGAATCTTCAATCTATAAACAGCAAATATATACATGCAAGAATACAAACACTTATATTGATATATGTATATATATTCATACACAATGCATAGCAAATAATTCATAAAAATGCATCACCATAGGGCCTGCCAGATGCTTCATCCTTCTCATGCCAGCAAGACGATGACCCCGTTCTACTGCGAGAAAGAGGTCTCCACCCTCAGTGGAAATATATCAGGCATTCAACATCTAAAATCCTGACTGAGGTCTCGGAATCTTCCACTGTCGATCTGGGTCTCTTATATATTTTAAACAAATGAGGAAGGAGCTTTCTGGAAAAGCCCAACCAGCTTGTGAAAGAAGTATTAAAAATTGTTGGCTATTTTAGGTCAGGATTGAAATAAACAGGTTGGAACTGGCCAGTTTCCCAAGGTGTCTCTCCCAGGCCTAAGCCGTTCCCTGCTGTACCATAAACATCAGTCTAACACATCCTTATCATGCACACTGACTAACTCCTTTATATTATGTCTTAACTCTTCGGTGATACTATGTCCTAGCTCTTCGGTGAGAAAGAGAACACGCAGAATGGAAAACACATTGCATAACATGTTTGTACAGAAAACTACTCGTACCCTTAATGTGGCAGTGAAGCTAACGCTAAACTGATTACAAAATGGAGTCTGTAACTGGTGATCACTAATGTGACGGTGGACAGCTAAGCCAAGTGCAAAGTGGTGCAGCACGAAGTCAGTGGTCAACACACAAATATCACTACACCCGACAGCTGCCGGTGACGGTAACCCCTATGGTCCACTTCACCTCTGCACCTGGACAGCCAGAACTGAGAAGAAGAGGACCACTGATGTCACAGCATACTCAAGGCTTTTGAAACTTGAGCCTACTTGTTTGTCCACCTGGACTGGTCCCCCAGTCAATGTCTACAGCCTGTTCTCCAGGCCCTTCTCCACCGCGAATGCCACCGGTGATGGACACCTGAGGGTCCAAGAGCCCTCTGCACCTGGACGTCCGGACCACGGAGAGGAGGACCACTGGTGTCCCTACGTCCCTGAGAATCTCAAGACCTGACCCCCTCTTTGTGGCTCACCCAAAATAGGACGACCAGTCCTAGCCTGCAGCCTCTTTCCACTGGGACAAATCTCCATTGAAACGCATTGGGCACCTGATGCTGTTTTGCACCCTGTACCTGGCCGCCCGTGCCACTGAGAGTATATTGTGGGTGCTGCCTTGGACCTTACTCACTACTCACCTTAAACCTATGAGATTGGTCTTGTAAGTCGCTGTACACTACCTGCTTGCTGACTCTGATTTCCTCCTAGAGGTTATCATTGAAGAACCCAAAAATTGCACTGTGTCCATTTTTGCAAGTTGAAAGTATTTATGCTTAAAAATGTGCATACCTGTAACAAAGTTCTTGGTTTCAAAGTATACATAAAAAGAAGTTAATTTTACTAAATTGGTCTCGGATTTATTTTTTGAGTGTGTGTCTCATTTATTGTCTCCGTGAGTACAACATATGCTTAGCACTACCATCTGATAAGCCTAACTGCTCGCCCACACTACCACAAAATAGAGCATTAGCCCTATCTACTTTTGCCTCGGCAAACCATCTGGGGATCCACTGGACTCTCTGCATGGCATACTTATTTTTAGTGGACCATACAGAGAGACAGCTTCCTACATGGCTGAAGAAACAAATTCAAACTAACAAGTCAGGAGTAGCAAGGTCTTCAAGTCCCAGAAGAAAATAAGTACCCAAAGGAGATTGATCAGAGCAACAGACTGGAGATTTGTGATGCAATGAACCGCAAATCTGAAATAATCTACATAGCCCTAAGAAAGCTTCCATGATAGATGGTCTTTTCCCTGTAGAGAGCATGTGATGTCTGGACAGGCTGTACTGGATATTTGCAATGATCTCTTGGATGAGGAACACCTGCAACAAACAGTAAAGTCTTGAGGAAACATGCAATGGCCTCTTACACCTTTCATTTAGCATGCTACAGAGTGTGTCCATTTTAATAAAGTGGGGGTGGGGAATAAAGGAAACTGTAATTCGTAGTAGGGCCTTGGCAGAATTATCAATTCCATTTTTCTAGAAAAGCCAGTGCTTATGCTACCCATTAAGAATGGAACATATCTTTCAAGTATTTTCCACTTTGTCCATGAGTTCATTTTCACACATTTGCTACACATCTACATATAAAAGTCAATGACAACATTAAATATTGCTTAGTGTCATTGCAAATATAGCATTTATAAAGAACACATTCACTTTTTAAAAATAAATATTTACGTTCTTTGCTACCTAGGGAAATCTTTGTTTCTTTCATGGTCTTAGAGGTTTATAACAAAGTTTATTTTATTCAAGTTTTAATTTTCTCCTTTTGTTTAAGTGAGGGTGAATATGACGTCTATAGTGAGTAAATCATGCTCAGACATGTTAATAATGTACTTTGAGGTTTTGTTTAGCTTGAGGTAAAATGAAAACCGACAGTGGGTAAAGCAAATTACAATCATTTAGCCAATCAGTTTCTTATTTGATTATTTCAACTGTCACTCTTATTTTTACAACTTTTTTGAAGCTTTTTCTGAGGCATCACAAGTACTCAGATTAGTATCTATACCAATTTGTACCCAGGTCTACTGTGGATATAAGAGACCACACAATCATGACATCCCAAAATTTCCCTCAAACAGAATGCCCACAATTTGATGAATCAGAAACGATGTTAAAATTCTATTTCATGAGGCAATGTTTCCCTGTCCATTAAGTAAAAGGGCCCACTCAATAACTGAGCTGTAGATCAACAAAATAGTTAAAGGGTTTTATTACAGAACTCAAAAATAAGGTGGTACAGAGTCAATTTTATAAAGGTTTTCAGAAAATAAGACAATAGAAAAAATTGCAATAGAAAAAATTAGCATAACTCCATAGGGCGTGGCTTAAGCGCCCTGCTGGATAACAGCTCTCTAGTGAGCTCCGATGAGCTGTCATCACGCCAACACT
The DNA here is from genome assembly GCF_031143425.1 of Pleurodeles waltl. Lineage (NCBI taxonomy): Eukaryota > Metazoa > Chordata > Amphibia > Caudata > Salamandridae > Pleurodeles > Pleurodeles waltl. The sequence goes on from NC_090445.1 coordinate 727,805,106, forward strand.
TCCAGCGCCCGAAATACTGCGCTTCGTATTAGACTCTCAATGGAGGAGTCTCCTGGAGCCACTGTGAACGTTTGATGATGGGCAAGAGCCCTGGGTGTGCTTTTCCTCTCCGATTGTGCACTCAACGTTATGAAGATGTGCGGCTCCTAAGATGGTGTCTGCTGTGTAACCCCTTTGTTTAGAAGCCACACTGTACGTGGACCAATTCCACTAATTCCATTGCAGAACTAGATCAGGTGAGTCACAGATGCCGGGGAATTCTTCCGGAGGCCCTCCCTACCCACTGTTGGAACTGACTCTAAGATTCCCCAGTCCACCCCCGCCCCCTCACCCCCTACCCTTGCCACTGGAGCATATAATATGCCCCCCTCTTTGGCAGCAATTTGGGTACAGCCCTGTCTTTGCACTGTGACTACTAATGTACATGAGCCATGAATACATACCTGGGCACTTGTTTGCTCTTCTTATATTCCTTTTCTCCTTAAATACAAGGGCTATCTATAGAGGACAGTACTTGCAACTATGGTCTTGCCCTTTCATTGGTGCCTGCTTTTCTCTTCGCTCTACTACCAACAATGAGCCAACAGTTTAAACTTTACAACTTGTTTGCATCATGTCAAGCTTTTAATGGCTATCTTTGCCTTGGATTTGGACTGCCCCTCATGCCTGACTTGAAGGTGAGATGTCTCTGGCTACTAACGGTAATGGGAATGCTCTTATATACTTTTCTCAGGATCCTTACTCCATGATTGAGTTAACTGGCTACCGGACGTTGAATCTAATCAGAATGGGCATGTAGGCTGGCCGGTCTAATCTAAGAAGGGATTGCGATAGTGTTTGCCCCTCGATTTGTGATCACCCTACAGAGCTCTGTAGAGTTTGTTTCACAGCGGTGTCCCCGCGTGACAACTTCAGAATATTTGGGCTTCCTGAGGGCGCAGAGGAGAAAGCCTCTTCTTTGGTTGATTTTTTAGAGTCTAGAGTCCTGGCCACCTTTCAAATCTCATTTCAAAGAGACTTTGAAAAAGAGTATACTTACCAGATACCTACCTTCCAGTGTAAAAACTCCACAACTCCACGTCTGGCAGTTTTCAAACCTATATGCCACCAAGACACAGAAAACATTTTAGCCCATGTGAGGAAATCTAATGGGATCTCTTGTCAAGGGATTAAGTACTCAATTTTTCAAGACTTTGCTAAGGATACTGTGATAAGGAGTAAGGGCTTTTTGGCCCTACGAAATAGATTTTATCAAAGAATTCACTGGTCTCTCACGATTCAGGATTGTCTTCAAAGGTCAAACTCAAATCTTTAATGAACCTGTAAAGCTTGTCACCTTCTTGGATAATGCTTCTGAGTCTCATATGGATGAGGACGACAATGCAAGCTCCTTGAATTTTCCTCCTACAAGACTCCTTCTATGTTTAACTGTTGTGTTTTCTCAATATGCAGGTGATATAAGCCACAACTCACTTCCCCTAGTTAGCAGCAGAGCTCAGATTACCACCTGCAGTGCTGATTTGTGTGCATCTTTTTACACATGCGACATTCTACTGCACATGCGATGTGTCTCAGGGATGCCTTATGATTTTATTTTATTTTGATTGTTTTCTACAAGGTGTATTATCTATTATGTGTATTATATGGTTACCTCTCCCCTTTGGAACAGATGTTTGATTGATAGTTATTCATATTCATTCTATTTGTTCTGTCTGATACAGGTTTATACATATATGCTCCTAACTAGGCCCTGGTATTTTCTATGAACCTTTATAGTTTTACATTGTATTTTCTATGTCTTGTACTTGTATCACTAGACGAGGATTATCAGTTTGCTAACTCCCCCGCTCACTCATTTGTGTGATGGGCAGCTTTATCCCATCACAGAGCCTTTCTTTAGGGCTCACTATGCCGTCAGCACGGTGGATAGCTCCGCGCTCTATCCATTATATGGATGCTCCCACAGCCTCTTTGACTCCTACTTCATCCCTTAGGACTTTTCATCTTTTTCTTAATAGAGGATTTCTGGTTTTGCTTCTTTTTTAGTTTTTCTTTCTCCTTTTTCTTTCATTCCTTCTTTTTTCTCTTTATCTCTGTGTCAAGATGACTTCTCTGTATGGCCCTCTGGTTTGGACGATTGCAATCCAATTAATATTTTAAACCACCATTATTATCTAAAATGCCTGATCTGAAAGTTCTATCTTACAATGCTGAAGGCTTAAATCGCCCAGTAAAACGTAGGCAAATACTGGAGTACTGCATTGGACTCAAAGGGGATATAATTTTCCTCCAGGAAACTAATATTGGTCATAAAAATTTAATTTCCTTTAATAATGGCATAATCTCTGACTTAGCCTGCTCCCCTGCAAGTTTTAAAAAGAATGATGAGATTACAATGATTATAAATCAATCTGGCCTTTCTATAATTTCATTAGAGCAAGACAACAAAGGTAGATGGTTTACAGCCAGACTCTCACACAGCAATGGCGAACTCTATACCATTAATATATCTGCTCCCAGTAGTGATGACTCCCCAATTTTGGCACATTATTAACTTCAAATTTACCTTTTTACTTCAGTCGGCACATATTGTTCTAGGTGGAGATTTCAATTTACCCATGGATACAGTTTGCGATATACAATCAGCATTTCATTACAGACCTCCAAAAGTACATAAAGCCATGCTAAATTTATGTATGACACATAAATTATTGGCCGTCTGGTCCCTGCAGAACCCCAAGGAAGAACTTTTATATTTTTCTCTTCCCCACATAACCCTGTCTATAGGACTGACTACATTCTGTTTAGCATTGGCCAATCTCAAGATATTCTGGATTCCCCAACAAAACTCATTATGGGCTCTGATCACACCACTATCATAGTTTCCTTTACATTCTCCCACACGCACCCTGTGGCAGATGCGCGGCATATGAACAAAGAGCTCCTAAAATCTGAGGAAGACAGGTTATGGCTGAGCAAAGAAATCTCACAGTTTTTAAAAGAAAATGATGGATCAATTCCTCTCTGGTGGACCTATGGGGTGCCCTGAAATGTGCCACTAGGGTCTTCTGCATCAGCCGGATGGCTAAAAGAAATAAGGGGATTAAAGCTTCTTTAGTCAACCTTGATAAGGCAATTAAAGACAAGACATCCTTATACTGACATTCCATAGACCTCTCTTTATTGTCAGAAATTAAGAGAGTCAAATTTGAGAATAATTCCATTATCAGTAAAAGAGCACCCTTGGCAGTACAAGCTCAAAAAAGTAGAACACTTTTTTTATTTAAAAAAGCCAGCAAATCTCTAGAGGCATATCTGAAATTCAAACACAACAATTCAACTATATCAGCAATTAAAGAGCCACAAGGCGTTACTGAGACTAAAATGGCAGATGCCCTAGAGACCTTTAGAAAGTTTTATGCTACTCTTTGTACTCCAAAGATCGAAGGCAAGACAGATGCTTGTGCATCCTTTCTTAAACGTATACCATAAAGTCTCTTTAAGATGTAGAGAACATTCCCCTTCACAAGCCGGCCAATTCTGGTGAAATTGTACAATCAATTAAACTTGTTTGCGGGTTAAGGCTCATGGCCCTGAGGGACTTGCGTTCGAAATTTACAAGTCTCTTTCAGACTCAATCTTGCTGCCCCTGGAATCATTGTTACATCATTTTGTCACTTCTAGTGCTGTTTGTGAATCAGCAGTGGAAGCAGCTATAGCTGTTCTTCCTAAAGAAGGGAAAGAGCACCTTGATGCTAAGAACTATAGACTCATTTTCCTCCTGAATATGAATGTAGAAATCTATGTGAAAATTCCAGCAGAAGGCCTAGAATCTCTGATTCCTAAATTGATCCATCAATCACAGTTTGGGTTCATCAAAGATAGACTAGGATGTTGTTAGAAATGGGGTCTTTGGTTGGCAGTCAGATTACCCCCTGTCCAAGCAAGGACCCTCACTCTAGTCAGGGTAAGTCACACAAAATCCAAATTATCCTGTGCCCACCCTCTGGTAGCTTGGCACTGAGCAGTCAGGCTTAACTTAGAAGGCAATGTGTAAAGTATTTGTGCAATAAATCATGCAATAGCACAGTGAAGCACCCCAACAATACACCACACAGTGTTTAGAAAAAATTATAATATTTATCTGATAAGATGCAGGTCAAAACGATTAAAATGCAATAAGTAAATGTTGAGATACCACTGTAAAAGTGATATAAAGTGTCTTAAGTCTTTGAAAAACAAATAAATGTCTTTTAAAAATAATCAATGTCTCTTGCAAGCACAAAGTACCTGGTTTGCGTTCAAAATCTCTGCAAGGGACCGCAGAGGAGGCGATGCGTGGAAAATGGGGAGGTGTGCGTCGGTTTCGCCCCGACGCACACCGACTTGCATCATTATTTTCCACGCACAGGAAGACTTTACGTAAATTTCCAGTGCGCAGACTTGGTTCCTCTTCAGGTTGCGGCGTTTTCTGGCGCCCTGCGGACGGTGCGTGGAATCCTGAGCTTGCGGAGCGAAGTCACAAGCACTGCGTCGATCCAGTTGGCGTTGCGTGGAAATTTGTCCCGCACGGCAGGCGCTGCGTTGATTCCTCTCTGGAAGTCGAGCTGCGTCGTCCCAGGTTGGGTGTGCATCGATCCGGTGGGCTGTGTGTCGAAGTTCCGGTAACTACGCTGGCGCTGCGTCGATCTTCTCCTTGCAAAGTCAGGCTGCGTCATTTTTAGCAGGCTGTGCATCAAACTTTCACCGCACAAGGAGTCCAGTTGCAGGAGTGAAGTCTTTTTGGTCCTGAGACTTCAGGGAACAGGAGGCAAGCTCTATCCAAGCCCTTGGAGAGCACTTCTCAGTACAGTCAGAGAGCAGCAAGGCATCAGGGCAACAGCAAGGCAGCAATCCTTCTCAGAAAAGCAGTCCCAGTGAGTCCTTTGGGCAGCCAGGCAGTTCCTCTTGGAAGGTCTGGTTCAGGGATTCTTCACCAGCAGGTTCAGAAGTGTCTGTGAGGTAGCATGTCTACAATAAGAAGTGTCTGAAGTCTGTGGTTTTGGGTGCTCTTCTTATACCCATTTTGGTCTTTGAAGTAGGCTCACTTCAAAGGAAAGTCTCACTTGTTTGTGAAATCCTGCCTTGCCCAGGCAAGGCCTCAGACACACACCAGGGGGTTGGAGACTGCACTGTGTAAGGGCAGGCACAGCCCTTTCAGGTGAGAGTGACCAATGCTACCCTCCCTCCTAGCACAAATAGCTCATCAGGATATGCAGGCTACACCCCAGCTACCTTTGTGCCACTGTCTGGAGAGAGGTGCAAACAGCCCAACTGTCAAACTAACCCAGACAGGGAATCCACAAACAGGCAGAGTCACAACAAATGGTTCAAGCAAGAAAATGTCCACTTTCTAAAAGTGGCATTTTCAAACACACAATCTCAAAACCAACTTTTCTTAAAGATGTAGTTTTAAAGTGAGTTCAGAGGTCCCAAACTCGACATGTCTATCTGTTCCCAAAGGGAATCTACACTTTAATCATGTTTAAAGGCATCCCCTAGGTTAACCTAGGAGAGAGATCGACCTTGCAACAGTGAAAACCGAATTTGGCAGTATTTCAATGTCAGGACATATAAAACACATAACCTTAACCATACACTGCACCCTGTCCAGGGGGGTACCTACGGCCTCCCTTAGGGGTGTCTTATATGTAGGAAAAGGGAAGGGTTAGGCCTGGCAAGTAGGGACACTTGTCAAGTCGAATTTACAGTTTAAAACTGCACACACAGACACTGCAGTGCCAGGTCTGAGACATGATTACAGGGCTACTTATGTGGGTGGCACAACCAGTGCTGCAGGCCCACTAGTAGCATTTGATTTACAGGCCCTGGGCACCTCTAGTGCACTTTACTAGGGACTTACCAGTAAATCAAATATGCCAATCATGGATAAACCAATCAACAGTACAATTTACACAGAGAGCTTATGCACTTTAGCACTGGTTAGCAGTGGTAAAGTGCTCAGAGTTCTAAAGCCAACAAAAACAGGTCAGGAAAAATAGGAGGTAAAAAAAGGGCCAGGTACAACAGATGTGATAATACTTGTCTCTTTTGCCGCATAATTGAGAAAGCTGCTTTTCGGAGCTCTGGCCGCTGTAGCTATCTCTATAGATGCTGAAAAGGCTTCTGTTAAAGTGTACTGGGCTTTTCTTGAAGCATCTCTGGATTGCTACAATCTGTCCAAATCCTTTTATTCGATGATAATGCTGCTATATGCTGCTCCCACTACTAGAAAAAGAAACAATGGGGCTCGCTCTTCCACCTTCTCTCTACATCAGGGTACCCATCAGGGGCCTCTGTCCCCTCTTCTCTTCCTCCTCCTGGCAATAGACTATTGATCAATGAGTGCCCAGATATCAGCGGTGTCACTTTTGTTTCAAATACATTTAAAACATCCACATATGTGGATGGCATATTTATTTTCTTTTAAAATTCACACACTACGATCCCCAAAGTACTTTCTGTAACCCACTCTTTTGCAGTTTTGTCACTGAATGACAAATGAATTGAAGACAGCGTAAACAACAACAATGGAAATAAACTAATAATATCTGCTTGACTACATGTTGCAGAAACATCAAGCAATGAGATGTGCAGGGGGAGGATGAGGACAACATGAATGACAACCATTTTGGGAAAGATGGTGGCTAGGCCTGAATTGAAACCTAGTTGAGAAGTCAGGAAAATGTACTTCTATGCATCATAAGAAATGTGTTTCAAAGACAACAGCATTATATCAGTGTATATATGTGTAAAGTGTGGAATGACATTCTATACATTGCTAATGATGCACAAAAATATTAACACACAAAAACCTTTACATTGGTCAATGTTTATGGTGGAAATGGTCTAGGGCACAGAACATCATAGCACTCTCTTTATTTAGAAGTGTCCCTTGCTTGCTTTTATTTTTTGTTTGTCTTTTGAGGGGCTTTCTGATAATGTGGTCCTTATTTGTCTTGTCAGAATGGCCACCAAGAGATTAGAAAGGATCTCTCATTGTGTTTCAACAGAATTAATTCAGTTAATCCAACAATAGTGTCAGGACAAGTCATTTATGCCAGTTCATGTTCAATATCTCTCTTAAGCCCATCCAAATGAGTATTATCTGAGCTCTCTCAACCTCTCTCTGTAGCTACCTGCTTCAAGTGACTAATAGAAGGCAATCACCTTCGAACTCTGAAAGTGATCACACATTACCTCCTTCTCAGATGTGTCAGCACCAAGCAGGTCAAACATATGTCTACACAAGTTCAGAATGGTAAAACGTGGATGGTTAGCTGTGAACCATCACACACATCAGGGCTGTACGGTTCCTGTTGAATTACTTATGATATAAGCTACCTCTGCATCAGTAGGAAACTATAACAGTTATACCGTTAATGTAAACTGAACTAGGAAGGCATAGACAAATGCCTTCGTTTTTAGAGGACCTACATTGAGTCTGTGACATGCACCGGGGCTCTAAAGCTGGTCATAGGAGTAGGTGAAGCATTGCCATTGCCTGAAATATCAGTCCAGTGTTCTGCTGCACTACAGATTTAATTAAGCTCTGTTGTCATTTTTGTGGGACCAATTTTCTAGACACCAAGGGGGTTATTACAACTTTGGAGGAGGTGTTAATCCGTCCCAAAAGTGACGGTAAAGTGACGGATATACCACCAGCCGTATTACGAGTCCATTATATCCTATGGAACTCGTAATACGGCTGGTGGTATATCCATCACATTTGGGACGGATTAACACCTCCTCCAAAGTTGTAATAACCCCCCAAATGTCCAAAACAGAGCTCAAAGATGTCATAGAGCCTTTTACTTTTAACATTTTTTTATGAAGAGCCTCCATAGGCTGTCTAGGGGGCCAGTTATTTATAAATATAAAATAATATGTGAAAGCCCAAAGATTTTCTTAAGGACTCACTACCACAGCTCAGGGTGTTTGAAGACCCCACTTTGCCTCTTTATTCCACTCATGCAGGTTATTTTTCATCCCTGCTTCCTTACCTTGTCACTGTGTTAGGTCTATCTATTCCTTCCATCTCCTTTTCAGTCAACGTCTGAGTGCGGTGTTCATCTCTTGCAAACACCAGAACAAATTAAGCACCGGCAAGCAGAGAATCTCCTAAGATTATATGCTGACCCTAGTGGAACACACGCTCCGTACAATCTGTCTCTGACTGTGGAGGGGAGACCAGGAGTGGCACTACATGGGGGTTGGATGGCATTCCACCACTCAGCACAACTGTCGGCTCTGCACTAGGCCTGGTTTGTCCTCAACCTGATAATCCTACACATCTGCTGATTGGTGGTTGAATGAGATCTCACTGTGGTCCTGAGCTCAACTAAGATGTCAACAAAGGAAGGTAGTCCATAGTAGCCCTGAACTAAACTTCCAAATATTTGTATCCCTTAAAGTGCCAAAAGAAATAAGAACCACTGGCATATGTCCAGACTCTCAAAATGGTTCTCCCCACTGGCGTAACGAAACTTAAGGCCCCCTCCAAACTACATGGAGGGACCCCCTCTGGACTCACTCAGGAGCTCTCAGGCCCAGGTACTGTGCTGAGGAGGCCCCTTGGGGCTCAGGACCCTGTCCTCCCACACACCCTTTCCCCCTACCACAGGGTCTGTGGGGTCCTTTGTTATGCCACTGACTCTTCCATATCTGACGTGACTGCGCCTGCTCTAATTTTGGCCAGACTCAACAACAGTAAAAGCACTTTTCCTTGGCCTCCCATCAAGGAATGTGGTTCTCAAAAAACAACTGCATAATACCATCCTTGTCTTCGCACTGACAGCCAGTAGCCAAATGTTCAAATTCACGTTACAGCGCATAGGTCACTGAACTATCCACTAGCAAAGGCCATCTTTAATTTGGACCAAATGCTTTCATTCCAGCACTATGGGTCATATTTATACTCTGTGGAGTTTGTGCCTCATTTTTTTGATGCAAAAACAGTGCATATTTATATTTTGACGCTAGAATTGTCTAGGAGTTAACGTCATTTTTTAGATGTGTTAACCCACCTTCCGTCAATGGCATACAAGATAGACGTTCCCGTACAAAAAATGACTAAGCCCGTAGCACCATGTTTATCCCTCCATGCAAAAATGGTGCACCGGTGGGAGACGGGCTTAAATAATGGCACTAAGTCTGCTTAGCGCCACTATTTAACACCTGGGTCAGACCAGGCGTTAAGGTACCTGTGAACCCATTTCCATGGCCAAACACCATGGAATGGGCCCACAGGTTCCAACCCAAGCCCCAGAAACACCCCCACCCACACCAGGGGTCATCAGAGGATAGGGGACCCCATCCCAGATAAGTAGAGTAAGTATAGCTAAGTATTTTATTTGACATGGGGCCCCCTGCATGGCACTGGGTGCAATGGCCACGCTTGGGGGGCACTGGTCCCCTGTGCTGGCCATTTGGGTGGTGGGTATGACTCATCTTTTAAAAGACAGGAGTCATGTGTTATGGATGGATGTGCGTCGTAAAATGACACTAGGCTGGTTAACTGCATTTTTTTTGCCTCTAACCAGCCTAGCGTCATTTTTTGAGGCAAAACACCCTTCACCTCTACTGCCACCCCCACCCAGCTAACGTCATTTTTCCTGACGGTAGCCCAAGCTTAGCGCCGGCTTGCAGCATTCCATACCTTTTTGGCACCCAGCTGGCGCTTTCGAATGATGTAAGCCGGCTGTAAACTGTTTGACGCAAAACTGCATTAGTGCAGTTTTCACCAAAAAGTATAAATAGGGGCCCATAAGTCTAAATATAACTTTGCCCCACTTCATGCAACCTATTCACCGTTCGACGCTTCAGAAGGCCACAGGACGTCCACTTTATAATTTTAACATTAGAACACTGGAACTTCCCGTGTAAATTGAGAACATTCCAAACTATCAAGCAGTTCACAAAACCCTAAAAGCTGACTTTTAAATGTGTGATTATCTCATCACACAGCCCCGAGCCTGCAATTTCTTCTTTGTTTGTGCTGGATGCCAAGAGGTCGCCCTGGTCAGTGCATCTTGAACTAGAATATATAAAAATGAAAAACGCTCCTTCCTTGAAGAAAATCTTCGTAGACTGTCACGTCGCATCCAACCACTAGATGTCAGGATGTGCTCAGGAATGAAAGACGGCAGATCGGTTTGTGCTGCTGTCAGTGCTTCCAAGGTCTAGAAAATTGATTGCACGCTAGAAGCAACTGTTTGTTTTGGAAACACTTGATTGTTGTTATTTTCCATTATATCCCCTTAGGCCCTTATGATTTTACCTACCCAGTGCTGCCTTTTTTGACTTTAGCGGCGCTTCATGCTTAAGCCCTCAAAACGTTTTCCACAACAATACTTAGGTCAGATTTGAATCCTTTTTAGGGTCGAGCCTGCGAGGGCATACGCTTGCTTGCGCATGCGTCTCGTTTGCGAGATCCTGCTGTATTGAGTAAAGGGCTTGGAGCCCGCCTGTTGCTCACCATTTGTCGCTTTCCGTGGCTCTCTTCTTTACAGTCTCGTAATTCATCAAGGCACGCCTGGCATAATTTCCATTTCTTCTGTGTGGAGCAGGGATCATGCACTAATTGATTCAATTTAATTAGTGGCAGTCTGCTGCTCCGATGTGATTGAGGTACTATTTTCTTTTTTTAACTTCTAGTGCCCTGGAAACAGAAGGCTTGCGACTGCCAATAACGTGCCCAGCAGGAAAAACTAAATTGCAAAGTTTTATTTTTTAATGGTAACTTTCTTTTATTTTGCCTGGTCCTCTTGTCTCACTTTCCACTCATGTTTCCTTATGTTTTTGCTCATTGGCACTGTTCTCAAAAGATGACAATTAATTTGTTTGAAATATTGCAAAGCAATAGTGTTTCTTTAGTATGTGGAATCTCTGAAATGATGCTTTAACACGTAATCATGCAGAACACCCCAATCCACCACTCTCAAATCTGCCCCACTATAAGTCACCCCAATCCAACCCACTTCACCCCACACTAATCCGCCCCACCACAATGTATTCCAATCCAACCCACCCCACCTCAATCCTCCCAATCCACCCCAATATTATCTGCCCCACTCCAATTCGCCCCCTCCAATCAAAAAATTCTGCCCCATTCCAATCAAAACAATCTGCCCCACTCCAATATGCCCCCTCCGATCCAAAACATTCTGTCCCACTCCATTCCAAAACAATCTGCCCCACTGCAATCCAAAACAATCTGACCCACTCCATTCCTAAACAACTTGCTCCACTGCAATCCAAAACAATCTGCCCCACTCCAGCATGCCCCACCTAAATCCTAAACAATCTGTCCCCCTCAAATTCACCCCACTCCAATCTTCCCCACTCCAATCCAAAACAATTTGCCTCACTCCAAGGTGCCACACTACAGTCTACCCCACTCCAATCAAAAACAGTCCGCCACAATCCAATCTGCCACACTCCAATCTAGAACAGTATGCCCCACTCCAAATCCAATCCAGCTCACCCTAATCAAATCCAATCCACCTCACTAAATCCCAATTCACCCCCAATCTACCACAGTCCCATTCAATCAACCCCACACCAACCTAATCCACCCCACTCCAAGCCACCCTAATACATTCTGCCCCACTCCAATCCAAAACAATCTGCTCACTTCAATCCAAAACAATATGCCCCACTCCAATCTGACCCAATCCAAACAGCCTGCCCCACTACAATACTAAACAATCTGCCCCACTCCAATGCACCACAACTCAGTCTGACCCACTCTAGTCAAAAACTTTCTGTCTCACTCCAATCTGCCCCAGTCCAATCCAAACCAATATGCCCCAGTCCAATCCAATTCACCTCACCTCAATCCACCCCACTCAATCCCAATTTAACCCTCTGCCATCCACTTTAATGCAATCTGTCCCACTCAAATCCAAAACTATCTGCCCACTCCAATCCAAAACAGTCTGTCCCACTCCAATCCGTCCCACTCTAGTCTGGCCAATTCTAGTCCAAAACAGTCTGCCCCACTCCAATCCAAAACAATCTGCCCCACTCCAATCCTAAACAATCTGCCCCACTCCAGTCCTAAGCAATCTGCCCAACTCCAACCTGTCCCACTTTAATCCAAAACAAACTGCCCCATTCCAACCTGCCCTACTACAATGCCAAACCCACTCCAATCCAAAACAATCTGCCCCACTCCAATCCAATCCACCTCACCCCAATCCAACCACTCCATCCCAATTAACCACACTCCACTCCACCACAATCCACCCACTATGACCCAGACCACCCCACACCATTCCAATCCAATACAACCCCAATCCAGCCTAGTCCAATCTACCCCACTTTACTTCAATACACCTCACCCCAATCCACCACACCCCAATCCACTCCAGTCCAGTTCACTCCACTCCAGTCCTCCCCACTCCAGTCCACCCCAGTGCAGTCCAATTCACCCTACTCCAATCCAACCCACCCTATTCTAATCCAACCCGCCCATCCCAACCCACTGCAATCCAACCCACCCCACCACAATAATCCCACACCAGACCAATCCAATCCACCCTACTCCAGTCAAACCCACCCCACTCCAACCCACCCTACTCCAATACAATCCACTTTAGTCCACCCCTCATTCCAATCCAGTCCACTTTAATCCACCCTATGCCATTTGAATCCACCCTATTCCAAAATCACCTTAATCTACCTACTTCAATACAGTACACCACTCTCAAACCAATCCACCCTACATCAATTCAATCGACACACTCCATATCAATCCACAATCCACTCCACTCAAACCCACCCAACCCAATCCAGTCCTGCCACATAAAGTACAGTCCACCCACCCCTATCCAATCCACCCCAGTCCAATCCAGCACACTATCCAATCCACACCACTCAGTCCCATCCACCTCACTCCACTCCACCATGATCTGATACACCCCTCTCAAGTCCACCCCGCTTCAGTCCACTCCACTGCAGTAGAATTCACCCCATGCCAAAACAATCTACTTCATCTCAATGTAGTCCACCCCAGTCCAATCCATCTCAGTCCACCCCACCCCAATCCAATCCACCCCACACCAATCCACCCCAATCCACTCCACCCCATTTAAATCCACTCCACCCCACCCCATTCCACCCCATTCCAATCCACCCCACTCTACCCTAATCCAGCCCAACCCATCCCAGTTCAGTCCACTGCTCTCCAATCCAATCCATCCAGACTACCCCTCTCCAATCCACCTCACTCCACTACAATCCACCCCACTACAATCCACCCCAGCCCAGTACAATCCACCCCACCCTATCCCAGTTGAGTCCACCCCACTCCAATCTATCCACCCCGCCACACTCCAATCCACCCCACCTCCATGCAATCCACCCCACTCAATCCAATCCAACGAACCCATCCCAATCCAGTTTACCCCACCCCAATTCAATCAACCCCACCTCAGTCCAAATTACCCCACCCCGTCACTCCAATCCAAACCACCCACCCAATCCAATCTAATCCATCCCACTCAAATCCACCCCAATCTAAACCACCCACCCAATCCAATCTAATTCAGCCCACTCCAATCCACCCCAATCCCATCCACCTCCAATCCAATATACCCCACACCTATCCACCTCACTCCACTCAAGCCAGTCCAATCCAATCCACCCCATTCTACTCCAGTCCAATCAACCCCAATACCTCAATCCACTCCAACCCTCTCCACCCTATTCAGCCCCACTCCACATCCTTTCCTTATTATTATTGACCAGGAAACTTCTAACATCCTTTTCTGCATCTATTTTTCCATTTATCATTCATTGTTCTTTTTCAGCCTTTGCAATTGTCCTTCTCTCTACTTTTGCTTCCTATCTGTCCCTCTCTATGCTAATTTCTTCTTCTCCCCTTCTCTCCACTTAATCTTTCCTCACTTCATCTTTTCCTTCGTTGTTTTCCTCTGATCTTGCCCCCTCTTATACTCCCTCTGTGTGCTTATCCAGAATTATTTCCCTCCTATCTGGCTTACTTTCCTCTCTTTTCTCCCTTAATTATTTATTTATCTTCCTCTTTCCCCTTTCCCTCTCTGTTTGTCTCTACTCCCCAATCTGTCTCTCGTTTCCTCTTGTCCCTCTTGTCCCTCTCTCTCATTCTCTCTCATTTCTTTATCTTGTCTCTGGTGTCATCTTTCCTTTTGCCATAAGATGGAGGGTGAATTATTTTTTCACTGTTGCATTATTACAAAATGTGTTTTCTTTTTACCCGTTCCTAGTTAAATTTTCCTTTAAATGTAAGGTTACTTCAGCTTTTAGGGGGTCATTCTAAGTCTGGCGGGCGGCGGAGGCCGCCCGCCAGACTTCCCCCTCCGAAATACCGCTCCGCGGAGGGTATTCTAAGTTTTTCCCTGGGCTGGCGGGCGGTCGCCAAAAGACCGCCCGCCAGCCCAGGGAAAAACTCCCTTCCCACGAGGATGCCGGCTCGTAATCGAGCCGGCAGAGTGGGAAGGTGCGACGGGTGCTGTTGCACCCGTCGCGTATTTCACTGTCTGCCAAGCAGACAGTGAAATACTTGTAGGGGCCCTCTTACGGGGCATGGGCACTGCAGGGGCCCCCAGGGGCCCCGCGACCCCCCCCTACCGCCATCCGGTTCCCGGCGGGCGGACCGCCGGGAACTGGATGGCGGTAGGGGGGGTCAGAATCCCTTCGGCGGCGCAGCTAGCTGCGCCGCCTTGGAGGATTCCAATGGGCGGCGGTACACTGGCGGGAGACCGCCAGTGTTGCCGGTCTGACCGCGGCTTTACCGCCGCGGTCAGAATGCCCTGCGGGGCACCGCCGGCCTGTCGGCGGTGCTCCCGCCGACCCTGGCCCCGGCGGTCTAAGACCGCCGGGGTCAGAATGACCCCCTTAGTGTCTTTCTGCTGTTCCATTACTCCTGAGCTGTGCACAGCACCCTCCCTATTCCATAAATAAATGGCACTCGGCACCCTTTGCTTTTCTGTCCGATCAATGTGACCTTTTACAAGGGCCTAAAGCCAATGCCCCCCACCTCATACTTGTAAATTGTGCTGCTCTAAAGCAGCAGCTGCTCCCTGAGGACTTGATTTACCTCTTGAGGCATGGGATGGAAGGAGGTGCACCACATGTTGTGCCTCCACAGCCAGCACATTATCATTCTGCATATGACAATGGACTGGCCTGAATGTGGCTTGCTCACAGTCACACTCAAGCTGCTGTAGCCTTTTGAGTGGTGCGCCAGCAGGAAAGTCAGGCCAAGGATGTGACCTGCTTTTACACTTTTGAATGGGCATGGTTGGGCTAGGATCTTCCCTGCATTGGCCTGTCCCACCCTCTAGAACTGGGACTGCCTGGGAGGCTGATTCGAGGTAAACACTTACTATCTGCCTCCCAATGAGGACAGAAAGACTGTTGCGCCCTCGGAAGAGAGAGCACTTGCTCTTGCCCAGTAGAGCGATGCCCCCACCTCCAAAGGTATCCTTGGTGTCTTGTGAATTGATCCTTGCTTGGGGATTGTAGTCCCAATGCGAACCCCAATCAGGGACCAGCTTGTGAGAGGTATCGATCGTGGGACCTCTCCCACACATATCAGTGCTTGGGGGTAGAGTTATCAAAGTTATCAAAGTGAAAGCATCAAAATGATAAAAGTGGAAGCAGACAGTGCTAATGGTGCAGTCTGCTTTCTTTTTAGTTTATTGTAACATCAGCGAGCAGTGGGCGCTGCGCATCACAGTAGACAAAAAAAGCTGTAACTCAAGGGGTGCTCTTCATTTTGAAAAAGACTTTGCTCTTCTTCTTGAAAGTTGTGGATGACCCATTGATGTCTACGGTATTACATAGGATATGCAGTAGATGTTAACATGTTATCTACCATATTCAAGCATATAAAAATAGAAGGATGTATGGGGGGAGGGCAATCCCAAATGGAAATATTCTCAACTATGGTGCACTAACAGCCTATGGCGAAGCACCTGTTTCCGTAGAATCTACAATGTAATTTTCATTAAGTAACAACAACCTTGTATGCCAAGTGTCCTCTTTTCCAGAGCACAACTGTCTTAAAATTAGTTGACGGGTGGAGAGACTCATTAAAATAGACAATAAACATTTACAAAGCGTCATATTTCAGTTATGACTTGCTGGTTGTGGAATAAAGGTATATCATGTAAGCAAAAGTAGCAAGGTGATGTCTGGAATGCTTGAATTAATCTCAGCCACTGATGATCACTTGGGCCACATCACAATCCATTATTTTTTGCCCACCATGCAACCTCAGTTTAGACCCAGCCACATGTAAATCAGTCTTGACCCTGCTCCTTGTGGACACAATCCAGCCTGAACTGCCAAGCCAGGTGCTCCCTGAACCAGAACACAAGCAACCTAGGACCGGTTTCACCCTAATTAGAGCTCTTCGATCAGGTACAGCTTGGTTCCTGTAGCACAGTGAGCCCAGGAACCATGTCAGGGCATACCCAGTGCACTTAGGGCAGCAAATGCAAAAACAACAAGGTAATGGATGGAATGCTTGAATTAATCTCAGCCAATGGCAATCACTGGGGCTGCTTGCCAGTCCACCAGGCCAGCTCACCTCATCATCTAAGAGAAGCATGTAACAATCTTGTGTCAATAGAGTTGCTACTTGTCTCAGAAAAGATAACGCCCATTTGTGTGAATACTGCTTTTTTGAAAGGACTAAGGGTTGGTAGGTGAAAACAAATTTGTGTAAAAGTCTCTGTATTCTTTTGTAGACTGTCAAAATTGCCTGATAGCTTTAAATTAATTTAGAAATTATTTAGATCAATGACTCAGTGACATTTTAATCATGGAGGCATAATCAGAGTAACTTTGGTAATTTCATATTACAGAAAGCTCCGTGCTTATGCCTGTTAACATGATTTAGAGTAATTTGGGGCAAATGGCTTGAGCAAGGGCACAAAAACAGAGATCAAGTAGCTATAGGCTGCTACTCTTCCTGCTCTATTGTATCTAGGGCTATTTTCTTAGTGCTTCTTTGGGTCCATTTTGGATGTGAGAGTGCATTTTGTACTACGAAAATAGCACTAAATGCAGGGTTACGTTCCTTGTGTAATTCCACATAATGTCACATATTCTTGCTGTAAATTCATGTAAATATACTACAGCAAATTATGCCCATTCTGATTTAGAACAGCTCTCAAATACTTTTAAAGCGATTTCTTCATGTGTCTGCTGTTGTAAGTTTATATTTCAAAACTGCATAAATACCAGATTTCACTGCTTTTCCAATTTTTTACTGACATGGACATAAAAATACAGACCAGACTGGTAAAGTAATTGGTAGGTGGCTTCCCTATGTATCAGTGATAGTCAGCCTGCCCAAACCTGTTAACACGTGTATGTGTTAGGGGTGCATGTTATTCACCTAAACGATGATTTTCTATAGTACTAGAGGCTTTGGTAAAAAAGAAAAAAAACGTTTAGCTGTCACAGAGCGCTTCTATAGGTAGACTGAACAGTAGTAAATGAGTTTGACCGCAGTAGTTTTTCATTAATGCATACCTTTGTCTGTGAACATTCCATGTAGCTGAGTATTCCAACAGCCAGAAACAACACCAAGAAGTCTTATGCCTTCCTTATGTGAGTTATTACAAGTCTATGACAATTGAACCCAACAGTTCAGTGACTGTTGTAGTTACTTTAACTAACTCAGAAATGTATTTCATGCGATAGGCTGTGGTGCATGCTAGGGTGGTTGAAACAAAGACATTTGGGGATAATTTTGGAACCCAATGACCCTGAACATGTCATGTTGAAGAACAAGTACGTCTCTGTGGAGCCTTAACAAAGGTGTGTGGGAAATGGCTTTCCCTGAAGTTTTTAGTGAGAAGCTTGGCAAGTTTAAACGTTTTTCTCATTAAATTGTGCTGAAGTTGTAGATAAGCCAAGACATGTACTCCTTTGCATGGGAAAAGAGCTGAACCAGGATGTGGAACATTTGTGTCAACAAGGTATTATTGAACACATCGAGAGTTCGGAGAGGTTGTCACCAGTTGTATAGGCTAGGAAAAGTAATGGGTCTTTGAGGATGTGTATTGACTTGAGGGATTTCAATGAAATAATTTGGGTTGACTGGCATCCCTTGCCCAATATTACAGAGATTCTGGGTTCTCTGAAGGAAGCTAAAATGTTCAATACTTTAGCTATGTCATTAGCATATCGCCAGATTTCTTTACACAGGAAGACTCACCATCTAATATCATTTGTTGCCTGTGGGGAGACTACAAGTTTAAACTGATGCTTTTTGATTTGGCTTCGGCCTCATCTGTCTTTCAGAGGGTGGTGGAGGCCATGTCTAATGAAGTCCCAATCATTAGGTGTTTTCAAGATGATATTCTGGTGTTTGGGTGTCATGCAATTTCACATGATAAAACTTTGGCATAGTTTTTGACTGTTTTGAAGGTGAGAGGTGTCACTTTAAAGGCAAATAAGTGCAAATTTGCTGTCTTATGTGTGAATTACAGGGTACAGGTTGTGAGCCCAAGGAGTGTCGCTGAACAAGAGTTTAGTTAAGGCTATCTGGGAATTTCTGATACCAGAAAACAAAGATCAGTTACCTTAATTCTCTGGAATGTTGGAGTTCTAGGCATGATTCATTCCTAAGTGTAGCAGGAAAACTCATCTGTTGCGGTCACTCATGAGGAAAAATGATAAATTTCTCTGGAAAGAGGACTTGAGTGTGGAATTTGAGTTGATCAAATGAGAATTGGTTGATGCATTTTCTCTCCAACCGTTTGACATGCAGGATCCATCTGTGGTGGCTACAGATGCTAGTCAGTATGGTTTGAGGACTGTTTTATTATAGGTAAGAAAAGGCAAGGATGAGGTGGTTGTCTTTGCTTCACGTGCTCTCGGAGATGCTTAATGTACGTACTCAGTAATACAAAGTGAGACATTGCCTTGTTGGTGGGGTGCTCATTACTTTAGAAGTCCTTGTGGGGAACTGAATTGAACATTTGTATGGATCATAAACCATTGGTGAATTTGTTTACAACAAAAGAAGCCTGTAAGGTAACACCTAGGATTGCGAAGTGGCATTACAGGCTGCAAGATTTTCAGTTCTATTTGGAATACATACCTTGTTAAAGGATGTTTTTGCAGGTTGTTTGTCCAGGTTACCCCTTAAGGTAGAGGAGGTAGAGAAGGATAATGATGTTGAGGTTTTTTGTATTGTCTCTTTGTCAGAATGTGAGTGACTGTGCATTTCAGAGGAGTAGAAGGCAGCTTTCATGAGAGATTAAGTTTTTCAAGAAATCATAAGGTGTCTGAGTAAAGGTTGGATGGATAAGGGAGAAAATGAATTTATTTCAGCATTCAAGCATGAGTTTCAGGAATTGAATGCCTAGGATGGTATTTTGTAGAAGACAAATTGGCTGGTTGTTCCCTATTACTGACAGAATAAAGTGTTGAGTCTAGTGCATGAGAGCTATGATGTAGCAGATTAGAGAAATCTTCTGGTGGCCTGATGTGGATAAGAACGTGGAACATTTTGTAAAGGACTGTGTAGCATGTGCGATTAGTGATAAAACTCAAGACACTTCTCTGAGTTCAGTGGACGCTATACCTGTTCCAGAGAAATCTTGCTGTAAACTTGGTTTGGACATCATCAGATCGATCCATATACTGGAAGAACATTATACATATGGTCTAGTGTTGGTGGATTATGGGTCACAGTAGCCTGAGGTGGAATTTGTTAGAACTGCTAATACTGAGGGCCATATTTATACTTTTTGACGCAAAACTAACGCCATTTTGGTGCGCCGTGCGGGCGTCAAATTTATACATTTTATACATTTACGCCGCAAACCACAGGTGGGAGTCATTTTTTTTTACGCACACCACAGCGTCAAGTCGTAAAGCAAAACGACGTTAACGCGGCGGAAATGACTGTAGGTCGATTTACGACCCAGCAAACCGGATATGCGCCGTTTTTTGACACAATAGCGTCAAAAAAACCAGCGAACACTGCCATTTCACCAGAGGAGAGCCAAAATGGATCCCAGATACCACTACGGACCCCAGGAAGATGACAACAGACCAGGAACCAGCCAGGAGGACCCACACAAGAACCATGACACTTATAAGAAGAAAAGAAAGTGTCGCTTCAGTGCAGAGGAGCAGGAAATTCTGGTGAAGAGGTGACGGAACACCAGCACCAACTGTTTGTCACCTCAAAGTTGCCAATCAGTGGGAGAGAGGCTATATGGCAACAAATTGATGACAAGATTAACAGTGTGGCAGAAGTACGCAGAAAAGTCATTGAGTGCAAGAAACGCTGGCATGACTGCAAGCGCAGGACCAAGGAAAAGATGGCCAGGAACAGGAAGGCAGCACTGCAGACTGCAGGTGGGAGTCCAGCACACTAGGAGGCCCTGGACCACATGGAGGAGATGGTCGCAGCCGTCATCCCTGAGGAGATTGTCACAGGGATTCAAGGACAGGATAGCGCACACTACCAGGAGACAAGGCACATGCAGGGTAAGTCGCATGGGAATTGAAATGCACTAATGTCAACTGCAACCGGGGGGGGAATACCTACTACACATTGCATGTAAGTCATCATATACATGGAGCGGCATGGGTAAAGGGGCACTGCATGGGGGCATGGCCTGCACAGACAGAAGCTGGGGCACACCATTACACTACACCAACAACAGTCCCATGGGGGCATGCTGTCATGCCAACGATGGAGCAAAGGGAAATCCACGCCAGGAGGGAAGGCCACAACGTCAAACTGACATCCCGGCACACGTCAGCCACCATACCCCCCACATTAACTAGGGCCCTCTTAACAACCTCTAGCCATACCGACAACTGGAATGTAACTGCGACAACAGTTCCCACTACCACTTCCGCTCTGTGTGCAGCTCAAGTTGCCAATGTCAGTAACCTCCCCATGGATCACACACACCTAAATTAGGGGGGTTGAGGATGACAACTTCAACAATCCCCTGAAAAAAGACAAAGGCCCCAGTACTGTCAAATGTCAATGGCCATAGTTGTTGCAAACATCAGCCAATTTCAACAACAATAGGAGCTACACAGCAGTAAGGACATACCCATGCTGCATATGTCAGGGTCCATCCTGTGCCTGGGTCACAATGTAATATCCCAAATGTCATACTGCTCAGACAACAGCATTGAGGGGGGGCACATGTAACTGGTCACTGACATACACCTGCACAGTCAGAGGAGGAAATAGGACACTGCTACGACAATCAGGGCAATCCAATGTACCACACATTCCCCAACATCAGCAGTACACATTACCAATGCCAACATCCATATCATGTCATAACATTGCTATGCATAGGATATGCTACATGTCAAATACATTTAAGTGGATGTGAAAGATCAGAAATTGGGGCAGGTCCAGATTGTTAAGTGTGCTGCCAGTACCATCAGAACACCCACAGCCAGTGAAAGGTCTCACCATGAGAATGGATGTAGACGGAGGGTTGAGTAGGACAAGAAGGTGGCAATTCACTATTTGGCCAAAACCAACACATAGAAGAGATGATGCCGACAAGTCTAATAACTTAATAACATACATGTGACATGCAGGTGGGCCATAGGCCTGGGAGAATGCCCATCTGAAGGACTAGAGCAATGAACACGAAACAAGATCACAATGTGAATTCATCACAAAGCAGGCATGTCACATCACTCATGCCACAACACAGACACACTAATTGTACCCTGTTTCATTGCAGAGGAAGATGGATCTCCTGCGGATATGCCTGTCCAGGAATACCCTGCTGACATGGATGACGAGCTGATAAACATTCCCCAGGAGACTATCCAAAAGGTCTTTGAAACCCTCCAGACCCCACCTTCAGTCACAAGGAGGAGCACAGAACAAGCAGCCATCGCAGAGGATACACCCACCACCCCAATTGTAAGACCTGCCAGCTCCAATACAGGTGAGGACTCAGACGACACAGGCACCAGCTTTGAGAGAACTGTAGTTGGGGTACAGCATGAGCTGGCCAAGGAGGTGCGGGTGGGGATGCAAACTATGGCAGCCAGCCTAGAGGGGATGCGTTCGTGCATGATGTCATCTGCAGATCAGGCAGCAGCAATGCAAGCCCTAACATCTATCTTGCAGGAACAGCAAAAAACCCAGAAGGAAATCAGCACAGCTGTAATACAGTTGACCCGATACCTATAACAGCAATCCTGTCAACGTGTTCACGAATGCAACATTGAACCCCTCAGGGCCGACCTGGCTGCCTACCATTGTGATGTGGCTGCTATTCTCAAGAACCAGCAGATCCTCCTTGCTGCAGTACTGCCCTTACGACCTTCACAGGGAGCAGCGACCGGGATGTCTGACTCCACGTCTTCTAACACTGAGGTGTGTGTTGCCCCTTCACAACCACCACCACCAAGAACAGAGGAGGCAACACACACATCAGAAGAAGAAGACATGGAACAGATAACCTTCACACGGAAAAGTACCCGGAAGCACTAGTCCCTGCCACATGGCCAACTATTACCAAGGTCCTGCGCTTTGTAACATGCCAGTCTTGCAACAACTCTACTTAATGACTGTTCTGCTTACCACTGTATATATTGTCAGCCTGCCCAGTGATTGTCTCTCTCCTACTCATTGGCAAATCTTGTCCCTCTGCACTGTCTGAAACATCACCCCAGTATGTCAAAAGCATTTCCGTAACCCCCTGTGTAGGATCACAATGTAAGATGTCACTCTAATGGACTCACAATCATGGACAATGTACAGATAGCACCACAGCACTTTTCAATAAATAGCACTTACACAACAAATCTGTCTCTGGGTAATGTGACATATCAACTGTGCAGTAGATAACTGAAATGTGCCTACTGTCAAATTACGTAGCTTGTCAATACAACTGTCCTGATATTATGTAGTCAGAGAAATCTGCACAGTGCCCATGATTGCATCATACTCTGCCCATCCTGAGGGACATATCTGATGAAGTGAGAAACCATACACCATCATGCTGTGTTGGACAGAATAATGCTTCCTCAAGGGATATCTAAGTCATCAAATAGTGGCCGCAAAATGTTGTCACCATGCAATACTAACACAAATAACAGTGCACACTAATCTTAGCAAACACTACAAAAACTGCATGAATGAAGGTGTCTGAGTTTACATACAAATAGGTAATCATGCTGAACTGTGTCACAAATGACGTATGTGAGTCATGAAGACAAGAATACTAGAGTGCCTACGAGAACTCATCTTATAAGGGTGTCCTTGATCATCACACTGCAGTCAGACCTAAAACTGTTCCCCCAATACCAAGTCTAGAAGCACTGTTTGTGACGTAGAAAACACACTTATCAACAGAAACACATTGTCATCCATATTAACTGTGATTGGTGGTTGCAACGAAGGGTGGAAACTTTGCAAGGTAGCTCTGGGGTAGCTGCCAATCTTACAACTCAGTTGGCATTTGTATGTAGCAAAGGACACAAATGTAAAAGTACAAAATTCATGTACACTGATTCCAAGCCCAGGATCAAGTACCATTTAACACATACTGTTAAGGGTTAACCAGATATTTATGAAATGCTAATCACAGAAGAGGAAACTGAGGGAAAAATCTTACCTACCCTAATCTACCCTGACTACTCATTACCCACAACTGTCCCTAACTAACCTAAGCTACACTTACTTATCACATGTAACAAAACGTTCTAAACATCCACACCCCACCCCCCTTATGAGATGGGACACATGGAGGACAACACATACTAACCTAAACACATGCTATACTATCCTAAACAAATATATATTTCTTTGTTTTTGTTTATTATTTTTATTATTATTATTATTATTTTTATTAACCTCTTCTGTGCCTTGGACGAGATGATCTCGTCCAAGGCTATAGTTCCCCTGTGCCTTGGACGAGATCAT
The DNA here is from genome assembly GCF_031143425.1 of Pleurodeles waltl. Taxonomy (NCBI): domain Eukaryota; kingdom Metazoa; phylum Chordata; class Amphibia; order Caudata; family Salamandridae; genus Pleurodeles; species Pleurodeles waltl. The sequence continues at coordinate 727,829,080 of NC_090445.1, forward strand.
CTCGTCCCTGGCACAGGGGAACTTGGGGCGCGCTAGCGTGCCCCCCGTGCACCCTCCTTCCCCCCCCAAGTCGGAGATGGAAGGGGAAGACCTTCCCCTTCCACCCCCGACCCCCCCACCCCCCCCTGTGACGTCAGCGCGCGCGCGCGCGCTGATGTGTCACAGGGGCCTCCCTCGTCGCGCTGGAAGCTCTGCTTCCAGCGCGATTGAAAAAGAAATGCATTTCTTTTTCAATCACTTGGGAGGCCCGGAGGGGCTTCAAAGGGAAGGAAAAGTATTTCCTTCCCTTTGAAGTCCCTCCGAGGGTTTCAAAAGCCGGATTGCTTGCAATCCGGCTTTTGAAACCCCACTAGACACCAGGGTTTTTTTTTTTTTCATTGAAATTGACAAAAGGGAGCGACCCCTTGGGCAAGCGTCGCTCCCAGGGGGGCATATTTTCGGGAAGGCCTTTTCTGCCCCCCCTGGGGGCAGATCGGCCTACTATTAGGCCGATCTGCCCCCAGGGGGGGCAGAAACCTCTAGGCACCAGGGACCATTTTTTTTTTTTTTTTTTTTCATTTTTTTTTTTTTTGGTAGGGAGCGACCCCTTAGGCAAGGGTCGCTCCCCTTGGGGGAAAATTATATTTTTGCCCCTTGGGGGCAGATTGGCCTATTTTGATGAGGCCAATCTGCCCCCAAGGGGGGTAGAAACCACTAGACACCAGGGAGTTTTTTCTTTGCGTGAATTTCACGCAAAGGGAGCGACCACTTAGGCAAGGGTCGCTCCCTGGGGGGGAGGGCAATTTATTTTAGGCCATTTCTGCCCCCCCTGGGGGCAGATCGGCCTATTATTAGGCCGATCTGCCCCCAGGGGGGGAAGAAACCTCTAGGCGCCAGGGCAAATTTTTTTTTTGTGTTTTTTTTTTTTGTTCTTTCTTTTTTTTAGAGATGGGGAGCGACCCATCAGGCAAGGGTCGCTCCCCTGGGGGGCAAATTGTATTTAGACCATTTCTGCCCCCCTGGGGGCAGATTGGCCAATTTTAGGTCAATCTGCCCCCAAGGGGGCAGAAACCACTAGGCACCGGGGATTTGTTTTTTGGCGCCAATGTCACGCAGGGGGAGCGACCCCGTAGGCAAGGGTCGCTTCGGGGGGGGGGTGGGGATTGGGGGGGCAAATTTATTTTAGGCCATTTCTGCCCCCCGGGGGACAGATCGGCCTATTATTAGGCCGAACTGCCCCCGGGGGGGTGGGCAGAACACTCTAGGCGCCAGGGCAATTTTTTTTGTGTGTTTTTTTTGTTGTTGTTTCTTTTTTTAGAGATGGGGAGCGACCCATCAGGCAAGGGTCGCTCCCCTGGGGGGGCAAATTGTATTTAGACCATTTCTGCCACCCTGGGGGCAGATTGGCCAATTTTAGGTCAATCTGCCCCCAAGGGGGCAGAAACCACTAGGCACGGGGGATTTGTTTTTTGGCGCCAATGTCACGCAGGGGGAGCGACCCCGTAGGCAAGGGTCGCTCCGGGGGGGGTGGGGGTTGGGGTGGCAAATTTATTTTAGGCCATTTCTGCCCCCGGGGGGGTGGGCAGAACACTCTAGGCGCCAGGGCAATTTTTTTTTGTGTTTTTTTTTTTGTTGTTTCTTTTTTTAGAGATGGGGAGCGACCCATCAGGCAAGGGTCGCTCCCCTGGGGGGGCAAATTGTATTTAGACCATTTCTGCCCCCCTGGGGGCAGATTGGCCAATTTTAGGTCAATCTGCCCCCAAGGGGGCAGAAACCACTAGACACCGGGGATTTGTTTTTTGGCGCCAATGTCACGCAGGGGGAGCGACCCCGTAGGCAAGGGTCGCTCCCGGGGGGGGGGAGGGTTGGTGGGGCAAATTTATTTTAGGCCATTTCTGCCCCCCCGGGGGACAGATCGGCCTATTATTAGGCCGAACTGCCCCCGGGGGGGTGGGCAGAACACTCTAGGCGCCAGGGCAATTTTTTTGTTGTGTTTTTTTTTTTTGTTGTTTCTTTTTTTAGAGATGGGGAGCGACCCATCAGGCAAGGGTCGCTCCCCTGGGGGGGCAAATTGTATTTAGACCATTTCTGCCCCCCTGGGGGCAGATTGGCCAATTTTAGGTCAATCTGCCCCCAAGGGGGCAGAAACCACTAGGCACCGGGGATTTGTTTTTTGGCGCCAATGTCACGCAGGGGGAGCGACCCCGTAGGCAAGGGTCGCTCCCGGGGGGGGGTGGGGGTTGGGGGGGCAAATTTATTTTAGGCCATTTCTTCCCCCCCGGGGGACAGATCGGCCTATTATTAGGCCGAACTGCCCCCGGGGGGGGGCAGAACACTCTAGGCGCCAGGGCAATTTTTTTTTTGTGATTTTTTTTTTTTGTTGTTTCTTTTTTTAGAGATGGGGAGCGACCCATCAGGCAAGGGTCGCTCCCCTGGGGGGGCAAATTGTATTTAGACCATTTCTGCCCCCCTGGGGGCAGATTGGCCAATTTTAGGTCAATCTGCCCCCAAGGGGGCAGAAACCACTAGGCACCGGGGATTTGTTTTTTGGCGCCAATGTCACGCAGGGGGAGCGACCCCGTAGGCAAGGGTCGCTCCGGGGGGGGGTGGGTGTTGGGGGGGCAAATTTATTTTAGGCCATTTCTGCCCCCCCGGGGGGCAGATCGGCCTATTATTAGGCCGAACTGCCCCCGGGGGGGGGGGGGGGCAGAACACTCTAGGCGCCAGGGCAATTTTTTTTTTGTGTTTTTTTTTTTTTTTGTTTCTTTTTTTAGAGATGGGGAGCGACCCATCAGGCAAGGGTCGCTCCCCTGGGGGGGCAAATTGTATTTAGACCATTTCTGCCACCCTGGGGGCAGATTGGCCAATTTTAGGTCAATCTGCCCCCAAGGGGGCAGAAACCACTAGGCACCGGGGATTTGTTTTTTGGCGCCAATGTCACGCAGGGGGAACGACCCCGTAGGCAAGGGTCGCTCCCGGGGGGGGGGGTGGGTGTTGGGGGGGCAAATTTATTTTAGGCCATTTCTGCCCCTGGGGGGGGGGGGGGCAGAAACCTCTAGGCGCCAGGGGAATTTTTCTTTGTTTTTTTTTTTTAGAGATGGGGAGCGACCCATCAGGCAAAAGTCGCTCCCCTGGGGGACAAATTGTATTTAGGCCATTTCTGCCCCCCTTGGGGGCAGATTGGCTGAGTTTAGGTCAACCTGCCCCCAAGGGGGCAGAAACCACTAGGCACCGGGCATTTGTTTTTTGGCGCCAATGTCACGCAGGGGGAGCGACCCCGTAGGCAAGGGTCGCTCCCGGGGGGGGGGGGGGGGGTGTTGGGGGGGCAAATTTATTTTAGGCCATTTCTGCCCCCGGGGGGGGGGGGCAGAAACTTCTAGGCGCCAGGGGAATTTTTCTTTTTTTTCTTTGGTTTTTTTTTTTAGAGATGGGGAGCGACCCATCAGGCAAAAGTCGCTCCCCTGGGGGACAAATTGTATTTAGGCCATTTCTGCCCCCCTTGGGGGCAGATTGGCTGAGTTTAGGTCAACCTGCCCCCAAGGGGGCAGAAACCACTAGGCACCGGGCATTTGTTTTTTGGCGCTAATGTCACGCAGGGGGAGCGACCCCGTAGGCAAGGGTCGCTCCCGGCGGGGGAGGGTGGGGGTTGGGGGGGCAAATTTATTTTAGGGCATTTCTGCCCCCCCCCCCGGGCCGGCTGAGCTACAGGCCAAACACCACAGGTAGGCACCTTGCAAAAAACACCTCTGTTTTCTGTGAAAAAATATGTTGTGTCCACGTTGTGTTTTGGGCCATTTCCTTTTGTGGGCGCTAGGCCTACCCACAGAAGTGATGTACCATTTTTATCGAGAGACTTAGGGGAACGCTGGGTGGAAGGAAATTTGTGGCTCCTCTCAGATTCCAGAACTTTCTGTCACCGAAATGAGAGGAAAAAGTGTTTTTTGGGCCAAATTTTGATGTTTGCAAAGGATTCTGGGTAACATAACCTGGTCAGAGCCCCGCAAGTCACCCCATCTTGGATTCCCCTGGGTTTCTAGTTTTAAAAAATGCACTGGTTTGCTAGGTTTCCTCAGGTGTCGGCTGAGCTACAGGCCAAAATCCACAGGTAGGCACTGCTTTTTATAAAAAAATGTGATGTGTCCACGTTGTGTTTTGGGCCCTTTCCTTTCGTGGGTGCTAGTCCTACCCACACAAGTGAGGTATCATTTTTATCGGGAGACTTGGGGGAACGCTGGGTAGAAGGAAATTTGTAGCTCCTCTCAGATTTCAGAACTTTCTGCCACAGAAATGTGAGGGACATGTGTTTTTTTAGCCAAATTTTGAGGTTTGCAAAGGACTCTGGGTAACAGAACCTGGTCCGAGCCCCGCAAGTCACCCCTCCTTGGATTCCCCTAGGTCTCTAGTTTTCAGAAATGCACAGGTTTGGTAGGTTTCCCTAGGTGCCGGCTGAGCTAGAGGCCAAAATCTACAGGTAGGCACTTCGCAAAAAACACCTCTGTTTTTTTCCAAAATTTAGGATGTGTCCACGTTGCGCTTTGGGGTGTTTCCTGTCGCCGGCGCTAGGCCTACCCACGCAAGTGAGGTATCATTTTTATCGGGAGACTTGGGGGAACGCTGGGTGGAAGGAAATTTGTAGCTCCTCTCAGATTCCAGAACTTTCTGCCACAGAAATGTGAGGGACATGTGATTTTTTAGCCAAATTTTGAGGTTTGCAAAGGATTCTGGGTAACAGAACCTGGTCCGAGCCCCGCAAGTCACCCCTCTTTGGATTCCCCTAGGTCTCTAGTTTTCAGAAATGCACAGGTTTGGTAGGTTTCCCTAGGTGGCGGCTGAGCTAGAGGCCAAAATCTACAGGTAGTCACTTTGCTAAAAACAGCTCTGTTTTCTGTGATATGTCCACGTTGTGTTTTGGGGCATATCCTGTCGCGGGCGCTAGGCCTACCCACACAAGTGAGGTATCATTTTTATCGGGAGACGTGGGGGAACGCTGGGTGGAAGGAAATTTGTGGCTCCTCTCAGATTCCAGAACTTTCTGCCACAGAAATGTGAGGAACATGTGCTTTTTTAGCCAAATTTTGAGGTTTGCAAAGGATTCTGGGTAACAGAACCTGGTCCGAGCCACACAAGTCACCCCTCCTTGGATTCCCCTAGGTCTCTAGTTTTCAGAAATGCATAGGTTTGGTAGGTTTCCCTAGGTGGCGGCTGAGCTAGAGGCCAAAATCTACAGGTAGTCACTTTGCTAAAAACAGCTCTGTTTTCTGTGATATGTCCACGTTGTGTTTTGGGGCATATCCTGTCGCGGGCGCTAGGCCTACCCACACAAGTGAGGTATCATTTTTATCGGGAGACGTGGGGGAACGCTGGGTGGAAGGAAATTTGTGGCTCCTCTCAGATTCCAGAACTTTCTGCCACAGAAATGTGAGGAACATGTGTTTTTTTAGCCAAATTTTGAGGTTTGCAAAGGATTCTGGGTAACAGAACCTGGTCCGAGCCCCGCAAGTCACCCCTCCTTGGATCCCCCTAGGTCTCTAGTTTTCAGAAATGCACAGGTTTGGTAGGTTTCCCTAGGTGGCGGCTGAGCTAGAGGCCAAAATCTACAGGTAGTCACTTTGCTAAAAACAGCTCTGTTTTCTGTGATATGTCCACGTTGTGTTTTGGGGCATATCCTGTCGCGGGCGCTAGGCCTACCCACACAAGTGAGGTATCATTTTTATCGGGAGACGTGGGGGAACGCTGGGTGGAAGGAAATTTGTGGCTCCTCTCAGATTCCAGAACTTTCTGCCACAGAAATGTGAGGAACATGTGTTTTTTTAGCCAAATTTTGAGGTTTGCAAAGGATTCTGGGTAACAGAACCTGGTCCGAGCCCCGCAAGTCACCCCTCCTTGGATTCCCCTAGGTCTCTAGTTTTCATAAATGCACAGGTTTGGTAGGTTTCCCTAGGTGCCGGCTGAGCTAGAGGCCAAAATCTACAGGTAGGCACTTCGCAAAAAACACCTCTGTTTTTTTCCAAAATTTAGGATGTGTCCACGTTGCGCTTTGGGGTGTTTCCTGTCGCCGGCGCTAGGCCTACCCACGCAAGTGAGGTATCATTTTTATCGGGAGACTTGGGGGAACGCTGAGTGGAAGGAAATTTGTAGCTCCTCTCAGATTCCAGAACTTTCTGCCACAGAAATGTGAGGGACATGTGTTTTTTTAGCCAAATTTTGAGGTTTGCAAAGGATTCTGGGTAACAGAACCTGGTCCGAGCCCCGCAAGTCACCCCTCCTTGGATTCCCCTAGGTCTCTAGTTTTCAGAAATGCACAGGTTTGGTAGGTTTCCCTAGGTGCCGGCTGAGATAGAGGCCAAAATCTACAGGTAGGCACTTCGCAAAAAACACCTCTGTTTTTTTCCAAAATTTAGGATGTGTCCACGTTGCGCTTTGGGGTGTTTCCTGTCGCCGGCGCTAGGCCTACCCACGCAAGTGAGGTATCATTTTTATCGGGAGACTTGGGGGAACGCTGGGTGGAAGGAAATTTGTAGCTCCTCTCAGATTCCAGAACTTTCTGCCACAGAAATGTGAGGGACATGTGTTTTTTTAGCCAAATTTTGAGGTTTGCAAAGGATTCTGGGTAACAGAACCTGGTCCGAGCCCCGCAAGTCACCCCTCCTTGGATTCCCCTAGGTCTCTAGTTTTCAGAAATGCACAGATTTGGTAGGTTTCCCTAGGTGCCGGCTGAGCTAGAGGCCAAAATCTACAGGTAGGCACTTCGCAAAAAACACCTCTGTTTTTTTCAAAAATTTAGGATGTGTCCACGTTGCGCTTTGGGGTGTTTCCTGTCGCCGGCGCTAGGCCTACCCACGCAAGTGAGGTATCATTTTTATCGGGAGACTTGGGGGAACGCTGGGTGGAAGGAAATTTGTAGCTCCTCTCAGATTTCAGAACTTTCTGCCACAGAAATGTGAGGGACATGTGTTTTTTTAGCCAAATTTTGAGGTTTGCAAAGGACTCTGGGTAACAGAACCTGGTCCGAGCCCCGCAAGTCACCCCTCCTTGGATTCCCCTAGGTCTCTAGTTTTCAGAAATGCACAGGTTTGGTAGGTTTCCCTAGGTGCCGGCTGAGCTAGAGGCCAAAATCTACAGGTAGGCACTTCGCAAAAAACACCTCTGTTTTTTTCCAAAATTTAGGATGTGTCCACGTTGCGCTTTGGGGTGTTTCCTGTCGCCGGCGCTAGGCCTACCCACGCAAGTGAGGTATCATTTTTATCGGGAGACTTGGGGGAACGCTGGGTGGAAGGAAATTTGTAGCTCCTCTCAGATTCCAGAACTTTCTGCCACAGAAATGTGAGGGACATGTGTTTTTTTAGCCAAATTTTGAGGTTTGCAAAGGATTCTGGGTAACAGAACCTGGTCCGAGCCCCGCAAGTCACCCCTCTTTGGATTCCCCTAGGTCTCTAGTTTTCAGAAATGCACAGGTTTGGTAGGTTTCCCTAGGTGGCGGCTGAGCTAGAGGCCAAAATCTACAGGTAGTCACTTTGCTAAAAACAGCTCTGTTTTCTGTGATATGTCCACGTTGTGTTTTGGGGCATATCCTGTCGCGGGCGCTAGGCCTACCCACACAAGTGAGGTATCATTTTTATCGGGAGACGTGGGGGAACGCTGGGTGGAAGGAAATTTGTGGCTCCTCTCAGATTCCAGAACTTTCTGCCACAGAAATGTGAGGAACATGTGCTTTTTTAGCCAAATTTTGAGGTTTGCAAAGGATTCTGGGTAACAGAACCTGGTCCGAGCCACACAAGTCACCCCTCCTTGGATTCCCCTAGGTCTCTAGTTTTCAGAAATGCATAGGTTTGGTAGGTTTCCCTAGGTGGCGGCTGAGCTAGAGGCCAAAATCTACAGGTAGTCACTTTGCTAAAAACAGCTCTGTTTTCTGTGATATGTCCACGTTGTGTTTTGGGGCATATCCTGTCGCGGGCGCTAGGCCTACCCACACAAGTGAGGTATCATTTTTATCGGGAGACGTGGGGGAACGCTGGGTGGAAGGAAATTTGTGGCTCCTCTCAGATTCCAGAACTTTCTGCCACAGAAATGTGAGGAACATGTGTTTTTTTAGCCAAATTTTGAGGTTTGCAAAGGATTCTGGGTAACAGAACCTGGTCCGAGCCCCGCAAGTCACCCCTCCTTGGATCCCCCTAGGTCTCTAGTTTTCAGAAATGCACAGGTTTGGTAGGTTTCCCTAGGTGGCGGCTGAGCTAGAGGCCAAAATCTACAGGTAGTCACTTTGCTAAAAACAGCTCTGTTTTCTGTGATATGTCCACGTTGTGTTTTGGGGCATATCCTGTCGCGGGCGCTAGGCCTACCCACACAAGTGAGGTATCATTTTTATCGGGAGACGTGGGGGAACGCTAGGTGGAAGGAAATTTGTGGCTCCTCTCAGATTCCAGAACTTTCTGCCACAGAAATGTGAGGAAAATGTGTTTTTTTAGCCAAATTTTGAGGTTTGCAAAGGATTCTGGGTAACCGAACCTGGTCCGAGCCACACAAGTCACCCCTCCTTGGATTCCCCTAGGTCTCTAGTTTTCAGAAATGCACAGGTTTGGTAGGTTTCCCTAGGTGGCGGCTGAGCTAGAGGCCAAAATCTACAGGTAGTCACTTTGCTAAAAACAGCTCTGTTTTCTGTGATGTGTCCAGGTTGTGTTTTGGGGCATATCTTGTCGCGGGCGCTAGGCCTACCCACACAAGTGAGGTATCATTTTTATCGGGAGACGTGGGGGAATGCTGGGTGGAAGGAAATTTGTCGCTCCTCTCAGATTCCAGAACTTTCTGCCACAGAAATGTGAGGAACATGTGTTTTTTTAGCCAAATTTTGAGGTTTGCAAAGGATTCTGGGTAACAGAACCTGGTCCGAGCCACACAAGTCACCCCTCCTTGGATTCCCCTAGGTCTCTAGTTTTCAGAAATGCACAGGTTTGGTAGGTTTCCCTAGGTGGCGGCTGAGATAGAGGCCAAAATCTACAGGTAGTCACTTTGCTAAAAACAGCTCTGTTTTCTGTGATGTGTCCACGTTGTGTTTTGGGGCATATCCTGTCGCGGGCGCTAGGCCTACCCACACAAGTGAGGTATCATTTTTATCGGGAGACTTGGGGGAACATAGAATAGCAAAACAAGTGTTATTGCCCCTTGTCTTTCTCTACATTTATTCCTTCCAAATATAGGGGTGTGTGTAAAAAAGACATCTATTTGAGAAATTCCATGTAATTCACGTGCTACTATGGTCACCCCGGAATTCAGAGATGTGCAAATAACCACTGCTCCTCAACACCTTATCTTGTGCCCTTTTTGGAAATGCAAAGGTTTTCTTGATAGCTATTTTTTACTCCTTATATTTCAGCAAATGAATTACTGTATACCCGGTATAGAATGAAAACGCACTGCAGGGTGCAGCTCATTTATTGGCTCTGGGCTCCTCGGGTTCTTGATGAACCTACAAACCCTATATATCCCCGCAACCAGAGGAGTCCAGCAGACGTAACGGTATATTGCTTTCGATAATCTGACATTGCAGGGAAAAGTTACAGAGTAAAAAGTAGAGAAAAATTGATGTTTTTTTCACCTCAATTTCAATATTTTTCTTTTTCAGCTGTTATTTTCTGTAGGAAACCCTTGTAGGATCTACACAAATGACCCCTTGCTGAATTCAGAATTTTGTCTACTTTTCAGAAATGTTTAGGTTTCTGGGATCCAGCATTGGTTTCATGACCATTCCTGTCACTGACTGGAAGGAGGCTGAAAGCACAAAAAATTGCACAAATGGGGTATGCCCCAGTAAAATACCAAAATTGTGTTGAAAAATTGGGTTTTCTGATTCAAGTCTGCCTGTTCCTGAAAGCTGGGAAGCTGCTGAGTTTAGCACCGCAAACCCTTTGTTGATGCCATTTTCAGGGGAAAAACCACAAGCCTTCTTCTGCAGCCCCTTTTTCCAATTTTTTTGAAAAAAACAAAATTTTCACTGCATTTTGGCCAATTTCTTGGCCTCCTTCAGGGGAACCCACAAAGTCTGGGTACCTTTAGAATCCCTAGGATGTTGGAAAAAAAGGACGCAAATTTGGCTTGGTTAGCTTATGTGGACAAAAAGTTATGAGGGCCTAAGCGCGAACTGCCCCAAATAGGCAAAAAAAGGCCTGGCACAGGAGGGGGAAAAGGCCTGGCAGCGAAGGGGTTAAACACACAAGAACCCCAACATAGCCCCCCACCCACCCACCCACACATGTAATAAGAAAAAATAGAAACAATCAGGACCCCCCACCCACTAACACTAACTAAACTAACAGCCTATACTAACCTAACACTAACCCCCCTAAGCCCACTAAGTATAAGAACAAGGAAAGAGGAGGGAGGGGAGGGAATCATGTCCATATCAAAAACAGTCTAGAGGTTGGCCCTGCGGAGGGTCCTCTTGATCGACTTCACACGCCAGTTAATGTGGCGCACATCCCGGCTCCGGTGGCTTAACTTGCGCAGCACACGGTCCATCTTCCGTTCCATGTTGTGGAAGGCTGCAGGGTCAACAGATGGAGCTGGGGCAGTCTGGGTACCGGTGGAGGAGGTCTGTGTGTGTGTGTGTGTGGAGCCAAGGCCAGTGGGCTGTCCTGCACCTGTAGCAATGCTGGGGCCTGGAAGTCCGGCAGATGTAGGCACAACAGTCCCAGCTGTGGGTGGGGCCACCTGGCTTGAAGTGGTGGTTGTGCTGGTGGTGGCTGTGGTATGCAAAGTAGGGCCACCCTGTGGGAAGGCCCTCCATGTCCCGGAGGCCCGTTCATGGTGATATCGACGGGCCATCCTCCTGAAACCCGACTCCACCAGCAGGATGTGGTATCTCATGGCCAGCCGCTGGAACTCACGGACCTGGTCTGGAGTCATGTTTGCAGCTGTGAATACAAATGCAAATATTCTACATTAGTAACTGCATTGTGTGAAATGGCACAAGAAGTCAATCAGACAATACATCTACTGTACTTGTAACAGCTCATATCACAATACAGATCATTGAATGTCCCTGAGTAAGTACATGGCAGGCTAGCCTACAAAGGTCACATCACACATAGCGCATCCATAACCTACAAGATGGGTAACAACTGGCTTTGACTTGCCATCTGAGTTCTGCCAGTTATCAGCTAACAATCATGCTGCATATCCTCCGCCAAGACCTGGGCTAGAAATGTCAGTGTACGGAATGCAAAACTAAAGCCACATGGTCTGCAAGTTGTAACAGGACTTGCCTGTATAGTACCAAGTGCCAAACCTGAGTGTGTATACTAGGTTCCAACCAATCAGTCACTTATTCACATGTATGTGTAACATACTGGTAGCATCAGTACTAGGTACCCCATTCAGAAACCCATGCCTGTGTTTGAGGGTGGGGGCGGGGTGGATAAACAACTATCAATTTCCAACAACATGTACACCAAGGAGTGTTTTGAAAACTCCACACGTGTTTGGCTCTACACACACACCATTAGGAGTCAGCAAACCCTAGACCAATCATAGGGCCACACATGTCAGGAAATGCAGAACTTGGTACACAACATATACTTCCAGTAAGGCCTGACTTACATCAGACACAGAGTTGCAAGAACACCCATGATCATGATTAGCATGCACACCTAGGCCATTGCACGCAAGTTCCACATACTTGTAGCACTACATGTGGAAGTACATGCTGCTAGGAGGTTCTACCTACAGTTTAATAAGTACCTTGGTAAATAGGGAAGCAGAAGTCTATTGGAAAGCAATTTGCTGTACCAATCTTGGAGAATGTGGGTCTGACAGGCTGACTAAATCTGAGCTGACTTCCAGTGCGACTCTTGTTGATACAAGTGCCATCCACCTGACTCACCCCAGTACTCACTGTGGTGCCTACAGGAATGGCCTACAATCCCTAGATAATACCATAGGATACGCATTGGCCAACTCAAAACATTTGAGAAACTGAAATCCCACTCATGGAACAAGACAAATGATTGCCTAACGCATCACACCTTGCTATGCGTTCAACACACAGGAGTCCATAACCAGCAAACACAACACATAACAGACATATCAACACTTACTGGAGTGGTCGGGGTCCTCAAATGTAGCCACCTCTCCGACAGTGTAGGGTGCCGGTCCACCTGTAAGGCATGGAAGGAAGAAATGTGCTCAAAATATGTGCACAAACCAACAATTTCATTAACATATACAATGTGTAGGCTGAATAAGGAAATGGCAGCCATTCAGACATGATGATACTGCATCTGATATATCACGGCCAACTTGTACATAGCATGGGTCTCCTGTGACAGTTACACACATATCTGCACACATGCATTGGCCCTAACTATCATGTGGTGGCAAACATGCCCGTCATTGGTGACCTGAAAAAAATATGGAGTGTAATCGTCTCATCATGTGCATCCAAGAGAGACATCCAAAGCCTGGTTACTTGAGGACTGCATTACCAGTCAAACATGCTTTGTGGCCATGACACATTTATGACACATAGGTACAATGTACAGAGGGACAGGGACTTTTGTAAGCCCTCATGTTGTTACAGTTTATTCATTTGATGTGGCCCAGCTATGGCGATTTGCACCAACCATGGAGATGTGAACCCATGTGCATACCTTTGGAATGCCATCCCTAATTGGAATGTGGCTCAACTAACTCCAACAAACATTCTAAGATGTTAGCTGAGGGCACTGTGATCGGGTGATCCCGAACACTTCCTCGGCGCTGGACATTACCGACGTGTCGGATAGTTCCGACACATCATTACCGCGTTGCCACGTTGCCGTGGGAACGCTCGATGACGGAGGATGGCGTCCCCTGGTTACCGCGGAAACCCAGGAGGGCTTCCGGGCCGCGGCTGTGAAGAGGCGGGGTGGCCACAGTATCGAGGAGGAGGAGAGAGAAGGAGAAGGCGCAAGGAGAGAGACGGAGAACGGAGGAACCGGAACAGACGAACGAGAGAGGACCGACACTACTACAACTCCGGACGAGGCACTGGAGAAGGAGAACGTTACCGAGGAACCGCAGCTGACGGGACACCCCAGCGCCAGCCACGACCCAGGAGGGTCGTGGCTTGCTAAGCCAACCGAGAGACAGAGGGGAAGCCAACTAAGAGACAAAGGAGAAAGAAGAAGAAAAAACCCCAATCAGAAGATTAGAAGACGACATCTAGAGACCTTAACCAACCCCCCCGTAAACATAAGGAAAACTATAAACAAGCAAAACTCTTAAATAAACCACTTACCTGATCACCGCAATTTCTCTCTGTTGTATTTATACCATTACGCCTGCCACAGTGGTGTCAGAAGTGGGATCTGGAAAGGAAAACAGCCCAGGGCAACCGAACGGTATAAATACAACAGAGAGAAATTGCGGTGATCAGGTAAGTGGTTTATTTAAGAGTTTTGCTTGTTTATAGTTTTCCTTATGTTTACAGGGGGGGGGGGTTGGTTAAGGTCTCTAGACGTCGTCTTCTAATCTTCTGATTGGGGTTTTTTCTTCTTCTTTCTCCTTTGTCTCTTAGTTGGCTTCCCCTCTGTCTCTCGGTTGGATTAGCAAGCCACGACCCTCCTGGGTCGTGGCTGGCGCTGGGGTGTCCCGTCAGCTGCGGTTCCTCAGTAACGTTCTCCTTCTCCAGTGCCTCGTCCGGAGTTGTAGTCGTGTCGGTCCTCTCTCGTTCGTCTGTTCCGGTTCCTCCCTTCTCCGTCTCTCTCCTTGCGCCTTCTCCTTCTCTCTCCTCCTCCTCGATACTGTGGCCACCCCGCCTCTTCACAGCCGCGGCCCGGAAGCCCTCCTGGGTTTCCGCGGTAACCAGGGGACGCCATCCTCCATCATCGAGCGTTCCCACGGCAACGTGGCAACGCGGTAATGACGTGTCGGAACTATCCGATACGTCGGTAATGTCCAGCGCCGAGGAAGTGTTCGGGATCACCCGATCACAGGCACCTTACACCTTTTCACGATGTTTCCAAATCCAGATCTGACATATCCAAAAAGATAAAGGACCACAATAATCCCTAACATTCATAGTACTTCCGTGAATGCTTTCCTTCCACACTCACCAGACTCACATGAGACATATGTCTGAGCCACTTTGCTATAATCAATTGACGTGAAGCCAGCACTCATTTTCTGCATCATGTAGTGATTCTAAAGTCAGTCTAGCTATTGCGTCAACAAAGTTAGCCAATATGTTGGTACATCTTTACTTCTCTGGCAAAAGTGTCCTATATAGACATGATTGGCTCCTATTTTGTTTGGTTGTCTGACACAAAGGCCGCACCAATTTACTTCACGGAAAAGTATCCTGTAAGTTTGCTGAGCACGTGCTACCTGACAGCTAGCAATTGTGATCCTTCCCATAGTGCATCAATTATCCCTGTATGTTTCCCCAGCATTACACACAGTCAGCAAGTTAGCTGGCAGACATAGTACAAATCATCTGATGTCACTACAGAGTAGTTAATCGTGCACATTTACATTATTAGTACTCACCAACAGGGCCACCAATCACGATTCCCAGGAGGTCCAAGAGATCCTGCTCCCTGGTGATGAGGTCAGCCCACCGGTGCTTCAGCTGGTGGTCACTCCTCTGGCTGGCATACACACGCTGCAGGTGATGCAGCACCTTTCCCCACCGGATTCTGCGCGCCTCTTTGTGATACCCCTGTATCACCCTGCCCCCTGCCTCGATCATCAGTGGCAAGAAATGGCACACAAGCCATATGAAGCCCCCCAAACCCTCTTCACCCATCCTGCCAAGACGTGGCCTACCAGACATTGTGGAAATGTGAAAGGGAATAGGGGTTAAAGAAATAGAAAGGGGAAAAGGGGGAAAGTAGGGGTACAAATACAGAAGAAAAGTAAACTTAACCACTAAAAGAGCCCAACTATCTCCAAACTACCACTACCCACAACAGACTCCCACAAACAACAAAAACACTAGATAAATGGACAAATGTACACAAAACACAGTAGGACAGTATACACCAACAATATTTATTTCACAAATTGACAATAGAGACAGCACACAGGACAATAAAGCACAAAATCTAAGGACACCACTCTCTACACAGCCACACAGTCTAGAAGAATCATGGACTGCAAAGTGAAAGTGAAAGTACACCCACTGTACATGATCTGTAAACAGGATATCCTATTACATCACTTCCTGAATAAAATGTCCGCCCTTTTTCGCGCTATGCGTCATTTTTTGTCCACCAATACTGTATATGCGTCATTTATTTTGATGCACAGGAGTGAAAATTAGCCCGCATCCAAATAATAGTACATGGCCTGTACAATTATCTGGATGCGGCCTAATGTTCACTCCTGTGCGTCAAAAAAAATGACGTAAATACAGTATTGGTGGACAAAAAATGACGCATAACGCTAGGAACGTCAAAATTTCAGTGCATGAACTGGTTTTGGGCATTTTTTCTGTTTTTATGTTATGTTACATTTGGGACACATCAGAGATAGGCTGATGGCACCCACTATGGTGTTGATGGTGTATGTTCACATGTGTGACATCATACTGCAGCGGAACATGATCCGCTACTTCCTTCACAGTATTTTTACGGTTGGCTGACGCACTAGATGGCCATATGTGGGGCCTACATATATGTATTGCACAAATTGGGCATGTTTGGCATAAGGAGAGGATAGCAATGTGACGCACATATGTACAATACCTAAATGCCTTTGGCTCAATGTGTGTGCTTTGGCAACTAATGTATTTGTTGACCAAGTGTGTGTGTATCACATGATGCATTATTGCACATATGCTTGTATGAATGTGACGTCCATGTGTCCAATCCTTAGATGCAAGTCATTGTGGAAATGAGAGAGGACATGTGTTAGTCATACATGTAGCAACATCCGTAATGTGGGTAACGTAGACACCACATGTGACAAAGCATGCACCAGATAGATGGCAGACGCTGTTCATGTCAATGGTCCACATTTTCAACATCCTATGTCCTAGAGTTTTGGTAACAGCTTCCTAGGCACTAGTTGGTGAATCCCACAGTGAGTCATACACATGCATTGAGGAAGTGGGTACCATGTTGTTTGCCCAGACAGACAAAGGTGAATCACAAATGTATGATGACACCACAGTTGAGGTCATAGAAGTGAGCCACAACTCTCAAGTGGCTGTGGTGGACCAGCAGACGAGGCAGCACGTGTCCACATATTTCCAGTGATCAATTGCACATAGGTGTCTTGTTCATTTGTGTGGTCCAATGATGATCTTGTATATTTTTTGGGGTGTAATTTGTCACAGTTCGGTCCAGGACTCATCATGAGTCAGTGGCAGCTATTCCTGTATCTACTGAGTATCCTTTGTTGATCAATGTGAGTAAAGTGGATGTGGACATGAGAACCTACATGGGGATGGTCCCACCCTGTCACTAAAGACGTGTAATGAGACAGTCAACAGGGCAACCTTGGTGTGCTGAGTGAGATAATGTCTCAGGTGTCATGTTCCGGCAGGTGTCATTACAACATTTGTACACAGGTTAGCCTCTGCAATTCCCACTGCATCTGGGAACATCATAGCCTCTGTGCTGATTATTCTCGCAGCTATTCACCACACACGGCCCATCAATATGTTGTGAGCACTGTGATTCTGTGTGTGAACTGTCAGGGTCCTGACATGTGTGGATTTTTCATGAACATTATCAGAGGTTGCTGGTTCTGCTGAAGGCCCCGTACCCAATCCCTGCATACGGCCCTGGGACACTGTCACACTTTGTCATTCATGCATAAATGAGACACAGACAAGGGATGGGCCATGAATTTTGCTTTTCACAGAGGATTTAACTCATATGGTACAGTTAAAAGGAAAATGATGCTATACAATGTATTTGGGTATGCATTGAAGAAGCCCATGCCCAAATACCGCCTGATGAATGAGAGGTTTGCTGACGCAAGTGTGGTACATATGCAGACACAGGGATACTTTAGTGTGACGCACAGACAGATGCCAGTCAGGCTGACAGAATGCAGGGTGAATCAGGATCCAGCAATTTGACAAGTTACATAATCTGTGGTCTGACTAAGACTGTTTGGAGGATGAACTAGAGAGCTGACATGTCAAACTGTGTATGTCCTGTGTTTTTGAAGGTGACAAATGAACCCAAGGGCTGTGTTACATGGCTTAATTAGTATCAATGCTTAATGGTGTATTTGACAAAATGGCAACTCCTATGCTGTTCCAGGCATCAGCAGGGGCAGTGCTTGTGGAAATGGGTGGTGTGCATGGAGGTGATAACAGGTGTGGGCTGCATCTGATTCTCACAAGTCCTGTAGGTGAGATTTGCATTCTAATGGCCAACAGACATTTTCACACGGGAAGCAATCTACAGGTGCTAACAGGGCTTAGAAACTAGAAGCCAGTGTATTAATTGACCTGACGTCCATGCAGTCAGATGTTCTATGACAATGGCATACCATAGGAAAGGGTGTAGCACACTGGATTGCTATTGACAGGCTGTGTGTGTGTAGAGGAGGGAATATCAGGGTACACATCTTAGTATTCCAGGGACCTCTTCAGACAGGTGGGTTGTGACCAGGTGCATGGGTGTGTCAGGAGTTAGGAAATGGGTTGACATGTACATGGAATGTCATGTGCGCAATGCTGCTCATATGTGTGGCACTTGTGCTGTCTATGTACAGCTTCTATGGAACTCTCGTCACAGATAGTCCTTGCAAATATTGGATGCAGTTGGACTTACTGCTGTCAAGGGTCTGGTCAGACATTCCTGTTACTGATGCAGAAGCACATCGACTGCCTCATGTATGAGGCTTGTTTTCCCCTTATTGAGTGATGGTGTCTTAGTTGTGTGCCATATGCTGCGTTGGACCTTGATTTCAACATGTATGTGTGAAATAGGTGTGGTCCTCTGCTATTGGCCTTCAAATTAGAAATGTACATGATATATGTCATTTACAGTGTGTGTGTATGTGACCATTGTATGTTTCGTATCACATTAGCTCTGGGATTTTCAGTGTCCTAATCAGTATATCAGCAATGCTCCATGAGGCAACCCTCTTATTCTGATAGTTAGAGATGAAGGTGTGCAAAAATGATTAGCCAGACCATGATATGGTGATTATTATAGGTGTTTATTTAAATTAGTTCATAAAGTGATGATGGTGATTATATTTAAAAGAAATTGTTCACGATATGTTGCCGCCTGCGTATACCAGCGGCCGTGTTCTGTAGTTCCCCCCCATGTTGCAGGCCAGCATCCTCCTCTTCCTCCTCTTCAGGCATGTGTGGCTCTGGTTCCAGGAGGGGAATGTTCCTTTTGATGAAAATGTTGTGCAATATTGCACATGTTAGGATGATCTTACAGACCATCTCCAGGGAATATAGGAGGCTACCACCAGTGATGTCGAGGCACCGGAACCTTGACTTGAGGATGCCGAAGGTCCTCTCGACTATGGTGCGTGTCCTCCTATGTGCATCATTGTAGGCACGCTCTGCTGCAGTACTCGGGTTGTCAATAGGTGTCATTATCCATGGCTGGATGCCATACCCCTGATCAGCTGCAAGAGAAAATTAATGGGATCATGTTGATGTAGCTAGCCCCATTGAAATGACCTTTCATGGCACTAGTTGTCTTGTGTTGTCTGTGACTCTTTTGTGTTAATATGTCGCATCCTAGGCTTGTAGAATGTACCATCTGCATCGTGTTGTTTCCTTGGCTGAACAAGTGTTTGGCTGCTGACCGTTTGTCAGCAGTATGTTTTGGGATTCGCAGTACAGTGTGCCCTCCCTAGCAGTGTGACTTGTGATACAGGTGTCCGTGTGTCTTCACTGGGGGTGAGATGATAGTTCCATACACAGAATCATTTTGACAGTGTTGTTAACACGTTCATATCAATGTACCCTGGACATCCTATACCTTTCGACTTATGCAATGGATTAATGTAAACGTCATTGGGACACTTACAATTTGCAAGGTGACATTTAGGCAACCCACTCCACACGTTGTGATCTTTGACGTCTTAACATTAGGCTGTACAGTAATTTCAGATGTGTGACAGGTTCAATGGTGACCTAAGAAACATAGCTAGCGATGTCACGACCTCAGTGTGTTCCAGTTCACATGTTGCTGTTGTGGTGTATGTGTTGTGTGTCCTAGAGGGTTGCTTTGCAGTGTGTATATAGGTAGGTTTTTGTACTTACCAACACGTAGTCCATTGCCATACTGTCCATCCTGGAAGTGTTCATTGATGGTGCAGTGACGGAAGATGAAGGAGTCATAGACACTCCCAGGATATTTAGCCACGATGTTGGTGATCAATCCTTGGTGATCGACTATGGCCTGCACATTGATGGAATGTGTGTGCTTTCTGTTGCGGTAGAGGTGTTCAGTTGCAGCAGGTGGCACAAGGCGTACATGTGTGCAGTCGATTGCACCAAGGACGTGTGGGAAGCCACTAATGAGGTAGAACCCCTGTTTTGTTTCCTGCTGCTTCTGCAGTGTGTTAGGGAAGCAGATGTGGCGGGGTGTAAGTCCAATGATGGCATCCAGTACTTTGGGCAAAAAGGCAGAGAATGATGGTTATGATATTCCGGCAACCAGGGCACCAGTTGTTTGAAAAGAGCCACTTGCCAGCATGTGAAGTACAGCAAGGAGCTTGGTTTCTGTTGGGATGGTGCGGGGTGTCAGCAAAGTGGGTGCCAACTGCGGTTCAATGTTGCGCAGCAGCTGCTGAATGGCCTGCCAGTTCAACCTGTACCTCTGGATGATGTTGTGTTCCCTGAGGCCATGAAGGGTTGTTCTGGGGTGAAATATCCTCTCCTGCCTTCTGCGCTGCCTTTGGGGTCCCTGCTGGTGTTGTAGCTGCTGTTGTAGCTGCTGGGCTCTGCGTCTGCGTGCACGTCGGATAAGAATCACCTCCATGTCTCCCTTTTGCTGCTCTGCTGCTCTGCTGTTGCTTCTGTGTGTTCTGATTAAATACGGGCTGTGCGTCATTTTCCGGGTCTGCCTCCCGGCCGTGCATCATTTTTGCCCGAAAGCATAAATACGACGCACGGCCGTTTAAGTCATTTTTTGGACGGGAGCGCCTACCTTGCATATCATTAACGCAAGGCGGGTTGCCGCATCCAAAAAATTACCCACACAGCGGAATTTTGTCGTCCGCGGGATTGGGCGTCAAAGTTTAAATACGGGGCAACGTTTGCGCTGAATGTGCGTCAAAAGTTTTGACGCACATTCGGCGCAGACGGATTATAAATATGCCCCTGAGTTTTTACAGTCTCTATTTTTGAGGGAAGGTGCCTCTGTTGAGTTGGAGTGCAGTTTTTTCTTGAGAGTTTCAAATGTTTTGTCCCATTGGGGCATTAAACACATAACAACATCCTTGTATCATCCCAGAAACAATGGGTTGGTTGAGCGATGGATCAGAGCTATTAAAGATAACATTCAATTGTCTGTGGCAAACTGGGTGGATTGGAAAAAAGGATTTGGTGTGGGCAATCTGCACCACTCCTAATGCTACTACTAATGCATCCCTGTTTCAATTGCTAAAGAGTTTATTGACAGCTATCCTGTTGGTTCAGCTTTGGATGTGTGACATGTCAGTGTCTGAGTAAAACATTTGCAGATAAAGAACAGGAGCCAAAAAACTCAAAGAAAGTATGTGAGTGTGGAGGTGGACAAAGGAAGATGTCAAGTTGCTTTTAAAGTGGGAGACTGGGTCATGATTAAATTACCTGGTATAATATCCAAGGATCATTCCAGATTTTCTGATCCCAAGGAAACAGTGCGTTTCAATGATTATGTGGTTATGTTTGAAGATAGCAAACAGTAAAACAAGGAGAGACTGTCATAGCACAGAAGGGAGATGATTTCAGAAAACCCAAAGTTTGTGAGTTACCGTCTATGCCTTCTGATGCTAGACACTTACCATCTGTCCCTCTCGATGCTAGATGCCTGAGAACTGCAGACGAGAGGAGACCACCTGCTAAATTAGATTACTTTGTGCAATTCGTATATTTCCTGTTATACTCAGTGAGTATGTGTAATTGGTAAAAAAAAATTCTTTATTTGATACCAGAAGACTGTTATCTAACTTAGTGAATGTTGGTACTGCTGTATTGTTATTTGTTTTTGATTAAATGTTTTTTTGTTTGTTCTAAGGGAAAAGTAGTGTTGGTGAAAAGTCTGGAGTAGGACTACAAAAACTCCAGATTATCTCTAAAAGTAACTATAATTTTTCAAGATCAAAGGTAAAACCCGAAGGGCTGGCCACCAGCGCATAACTGACACCCAATCAAATAACGCCCCATAACATTGCATCACCATCGTTGTCCCCCAACATTCCACTCTGAAGTCCCAACACATATTTTCCCTTACAACAAACCATGCCCTGCCTATTAAGCATTGCAGCGTCGGCCTAATGAGGAGCAGCTCAATGATGAAGCATGCCATCCAACTGGATGGAGTCGAGAATGCAGACCTCTCTTTTGCCCCTTCTGTCAGAGCAATCTGCTAATACCCTGATCAAAAGTACTGAGAAACTTGGCAGCACCAAGCCTGTCTATGGGTCTCATCATCTTTGGGGATGGGGTGTGAAGTCCTCGCTAGTCCACACAGAACGTTAATTCAGAAGTGGTGCCTGCTAGGATAGTCATGAGTTCCAGCACCAGGGGCCTGGACTCAATCACCCCGAACGCCAGCATCTAGGAGACCTCCTCCTTGATATTCATCCTCAGCTTATCCAACAGCCTGTAAATTTTATTTTTGACAGACAGACTGTCTCTGTTATCTATGTCATGGGTGCACAAATGTGTAAGCCCGGGGATGAGGGAGGACAGAGAGGAAAACTACCCCAACAACTAAGGACAGTCACTCTGCTGTTCTGGGGTCACAGTAGGGGAGGGGTTAATGTCCTCTACTAACCCATCATACACTTGGGCAGAAGAAGGACAAGGAGAGGTTCACTTTTCTCTTCCGCATCTTCATCTGTCACCAGGAGCAGGTTGACTTCAGTCCTCTCAAAGTGGAATTTGAGGCCGTTTATGTGGAATACCCTCACGGGGCCTTGAGGTCTACCAGAAGGTGGACTCCCACTTCCTCTCTTTCACCTCATATGGGCCGATCCGGTGATCCTGGAGAGCCACATACTCCATAGCCCACACCTTCTGGCCAGGCTAAAACTTTACCAGAGTGGCCTGCTGGTCATACCAGAGTTTCATGACTTCTTGACTGGCCTCAAGATTGTCTTTTGCCTTTTCCAGAAGAGATGCATCTTGTTGTGGTGTGCCAGCATGTAAATGACCACATCCTGAGAGGGCTTCCTGGGAGCTTGCTCCCACCCTTTCCTTACAAAGCTGAGGGGTCCATGGAGGAACTTGAATGGGCTAAATTCAACCCCCTTTATGGCACCTCCCTATAGGCAATTAATAGGCATGATAGGAGGACGTCTCACTTACGTCTTAGGGGGGCCGGTAGGCACATTATCATACCTTTTAGGGTCTTTCTGAATCTCTCCATACGCCCATGTATTTGGGTGTCGTGTGGTGAACTTGTAAGTCACTCAACACTCATCCCATATTGACTTCATGTATGCTGACATGAGGTTTGTGCCTCTGTCAGACACAACCTCTTTGGGGAACCCTACACAGGTAAAAATTCCAAACAGGGCACTGGCCACCGCAGATGCAGTCACTGACCTCTGAGAAATGGCCTTCTGGGTAGCGCATGGTGTGGTCCACCAAGACCAGGATAAACCTGTTGCGTAAAGCTGCCTTGGATCCAAGGGGCCAACTTTGTCAATGCCCAACATCTCAAAGGGGGTGCCAAAGACAGGTAATTGATTCAGGGAGCCCTGAGCTTTTTCCTGACTTCCCACTGGCCTGATAGTTTGGACAGGACCTATAGAATGAATATGAGGTAATCTTTATCCGGAGTCAAAAGAAGTAGGGAACAAGCCTGGTGAAGGTCTTGTATTGCCACAGTTGTCCTGCCAGCGGGCTCTCATGAGCCAACCCCAGTAGGGAGGCCCTGTAACACTGAGGAACCACCAGAAAATTGGCTGCCCCAGGTGCAGGAACCTTAGGCTTACTGTAAAGGTGGTCATTAAACCAATAGATAAGGTGATCTCCAGAGGTATCACCTGCTGCATGGGCCTCAGCTTGCTGCCTCAAGCCTTCGAGAGTGAGACACTCTTTCTGCGATTTGCAGAATTCCTCCCTGGTGGGCCCACCCTCTACTTGCCATCCAGCAAGGTCGTGCAGGTCACCCAGGGTGGCACTATCCACTCTGGTAAGCTCAGAAGCATCCTTCTCAGGTGCCCCGTCAACCCGGACCGTGGAAACTTCAGGCGCTGGTTTCTGGCACCCCTTGCCTTACTCTTCTTGGCAACTGCCTGGGCCATTTTTCCAGGCTCCCTTGACTCCTTTCGCCATTCAACCATGGAACTTGTGGTCTTACAGACCCATTGATGCAATCCAAAAATGTCCAAGTGTGACCTGAGCTCTACCTCCTTCCGGATAGTGTGCTCTAGGTCATTGTCAAACAGACAATCTACAGATATGGCAGAGCTCATAGCTACTTTTAGACAACCTGCGACCCCCCTGCACTCACACTCAACCAGATCCACCGGCAGATGACTCTTGTGGTTGTCTGCAACTATGACTTGGTGGAATGTGTTATGAAGGCCCTGCTTTTTGGACACAAGCTGACACCTCACAGTAGTCAGTCTGGCTCCAGTGTGCTTCAGAGCCTTGACCCGTTGCCCATTGATGGTGACCCATTGCCTATACCTAAAAGTACTTGCAGCAATATCGGCTTTTGGTACCATTTCCTTATCCCCCAGGGACACTAGGGTAACCTCTGTCTGCTCCCCTAGGCTTACTGGGACCACCTGCTCCCCAGATGTCTGCCCATCATTGGGGGTGCTGTGCTCTCTTGGGACATTTGGTGTCTCCCTTGGAGTGGCCCGAATTGTAGCACTTGGTACACTGGGAACCAAACCTCCCTGCCTGTTATCAAAGAATCTTTTCTTATTTAGCTCAGATTTGGACTGGTTACTGCTGTTATCTTGGGAATGATTTTGGGAGCCTTTTGAGAACTCCTTATTTCTAAGATTTTCTTCCCATTCTTTCTTCTGGGGGGACCCCTGACCACACTTCTGAGAGTCCCCCCTCCCAGATGCCTCTGACACTCTGGTGCAGAGGTCCACCTCCTCTGCAAGCTTTTTGGGGTCCATCAGCTTGCTGTCTCTAGGCGCTGACGCAGTGCTGTAAAACAAATACAGAGCATGTGCTCCCTGAGAATCAAGTTGTACAGCCCATTGTAATCATTAAGCTTGCTACCCCTCACCCAGCCATCAGTGCCTTGCTGAGTATCCCAAGATATCCACCCAACACTGAACCTTCGGCAGTACTTTCCAGGGGTCAGCCCAATTTTAGCTATAAGTATGGCTTTCATGGGGACACACTACATTAGGACTGCTAGTTTCTGGTGTGAGTAGTATGTCCCCTCTGCACTGGAGGCATATGTTTCCACAAGCTGTCATGAACCTCTTTTGTGCCATATGTTCTGTGGGATTTGCGTAGAGGGCACATGTTTCTTTTCCCCCATGGCACCTCATGGCCTCCTGCAAACCATAGTTCCCCTCCCAGAGCTCCTCAGGCCCTTACACCTCCTCTGCCATTGCTCCCCCAGTTGCATGCTTGTAAAAGTACCACATTCATCCTAGTTTATTAGCTCCATCCACCTTTATCAATTGCATGTAACCATTTAGGTGTATTTTTCACTTGGGTTGGTTATTTCCGCCAACTGGTGTGACCTATTTACTCTAATGGCTATTTTCTTGGTTCTGGCAGTTGGTTAATTGATCCCAACCATAAAGTGCACCTGCAAGGTCTCATCCGCTGGGTAAACACAAGTTTTCCTCCAGTTTTCATTGGAACTTTACAGCTCTTCTATGTGAGCCATGCTTCCATCAGGAATATAAACCCCTTACAAACCCGGAGTCGGTGCTTGGCCTTATTCCAATCCTGCGCAAGCGTCTTCCCTGCACTCATTCGCTGAGTCACCTGGAACCTCTAGAGTCTAGTCTTCAAATCCTTCCTGTGTCTAGAGCTACGATTCCACCTCCTCTTGTGGTTTTTTGCTCCTCAGCCTTCAGCTTTCCTCAGGATTTCAGTTCAAGAATCAAAGACTAGGCAAAGCACAGCTTCTCAGCTTAGTGAGCACTAAGCAATCAATCAATCAATCAATCAGAACATTTCTAAAGCACACTACTCACCTGTTAGGGTCTCAAGGCGCTGGGGAGGGGGACGCTACTGGTTGAAAAGCCACGTCTTGAGGCGTTTCCTGAATGTCAGGAGGTCCTGGGTCTGGTGAAGGTGGAGCGGTAGGGAGTTCCAGGTCTTGGCGGCGAGGTGAGAAAAGGATCTTCCTCCGGCAGTGGTGCGGCTTCCGACCCCCTTCCCGCCAGCCTGTTTCTGGCCCCTGGGGGCCCCTGCACTGCCCATGCCACTGGCATGGGCACTGCAGGGGCCCCCTAACAGGGCCCCATAAAGATTTTCACTGCGGAGCGGCCATTTGGCGGTGACCGCATGGCGGGCGGTCGAGTCAGAATGACCGTCTATGTGTTCCTACGTTTAGAAACTCTTAGTGCTGTGAACATTTTGCCTTGTGGGCACTCCAAACTTTTTTAGGCTCTGAATCAAAGGTCTTCATGTTTGTATTCTTGACAAGTTTTTGTATTAGAGTCTCAGAAAGACTTTGAGCGCACAGTCTTGATATTTGAGTTTTGAATTGAACCATGTTTTATTGGACATTCTGCAGAGTGACAGAAAACTCCGGTTTCCCTTTGAATTTGTATCTGTTCCCAAGCCTTATTTAAGATGAAGCCTGTAAGTGTTACTGTTGTAAATAATTGTTAAAACACCATATGCTAAGAACTGTTAGTAAACTACTCTTGTTGTTTCTAGTGCACCACACCCGCATCCACACACAAAGGGCGAGGGAGTACAGTTCCTCTTGTGCTGAGTCACAAGGCATCAGAGCAAACCCAGTGGTGCAAGTTTGTTTTTTTCTTGTTTTTTCCATAACCCCCCTTATCATCAGAGGCAGTTTGTGAATTAAGGTTGTTGTTGCTTGATTTCATTTTCTGCCTGAAGTGGGTTAGAGGTCCAGCATCATCTCCGCAGTCAGAATGAGGTGAGTGCATGACACAACCCCCACTCTACCCTCCCCCAGTGCTCGTCTGAGATCTTGTGCATCCTGAGTGTCACCTCATAAGCAGAAAGCCATCTATCTAGGTCATGTCCCACCACATAATTGGGCACGAGATCCTTAGGTATGCGCTCCTTCTTGTCTCCTTCAGACACTGATTGTATGTTGCCACCATTGCTGCTGGACTCTGCTTGTCTAGCTTCAAGGTCTAGTGTTCTGAAGCTTCTCCCATGAACCAATCATTTCTCCTCCATAGCTACCTTCACCGTTTAAGCTTGGCCATCTGTTGCCTGAACTCCCTTTCTGCCTTCCTGTCGGCCAGCTCCTCTGTGGACAGGCTGTATGAGGGGACACTGCTTCTTGCTCTGTCAGAAACTTCTAACTCAGGAGATGGGTCATCCTCCTCCCCTTATGGCTGTGTTTTAGGGATGATGTCCAGGTCCTGATCCTCCACAGCATCCTCCTCATTTTCATCCTCTATGGCTGTTGTTAACTGGTGAATCTCTGTCCAGGCCCTCAGAGCTTTCTGAAGCTCCAACTTCTTGGTGCCCTTCTTCTTACGGAACTGTTCGAGCTCAGCCACATTGTAACTTCCTGGGTTAGCATGCTCATACTCCATTACTACAGGTATGGCTCAGACAGTCAATGAGAGTAGATTTGTAAAAAGCCAAAGAAGCCAATCAAGATAAATGAAGAAAAAAAAACGAAAGTCGATTTGGAAAAAGCAAAAGAAGCCAATCAAGGAGAATTTAAAACAAAATCCAAATAGACCTCAAATCATTTAATGAATGTAGTGTAACACAAAATTACTGTACAGCACTGCATAAACATGAGTCCAAATCCTCACTGCTAGATCACCACTTTAAGACATTGGGATACTGGTTTGGGGGAACCCTATTAAAACAGCAACCACAATCCTAATCAGGGTCAAGTCACAAGGGATCCCCAAATTAACCTGTGATCAACTCTCTAGTAGCTTGACACAGAGCAGTCAGACATAACTTGGAGGCAATGTGTAAAGTAGTAATGCAGCAGTTAAAACAGTAATAAAGTAAAAACACAACACAAGAAGAATCCCACACCAAGTTAGAAAAATAGAGTAAGATTTAATAACAAAACTAAAATGACAAACATCCATCCAGTAGAACTTGAGATAGGTAATTTTGAAGATTTAGTCGGAAATAGCACCTAGAAGCACAAAGCGCCACTCTTGGCTATCTATAATAATATTAATAATGTGATTCATAGAGCGCATAGTTACTCCTTACGAAGCACCTCAGTGCTAGGATGCTGATTTAGGTAAAGAAGGAGTTGCCCAGCCCAGGGGAGTATCTCAGCCTGATTCAAAAAGCCATTTTTTTTATTTTTTTCTGAAAAGGATGGGGTTTGCTGAAATTCCACAGGCTTGGGTGCAAGAAGGCCAAAAGAGCACCTTCCTATTCTGGCCCTTTTGAATGATAGCCC
The DNA here is from genome assembly GCF_031143425.1 of Pleurodeles waltl. Classification (NCBI taxonomy): domain Eukaryota; kingdom Metazoa; phylum Chordata; class Amphibia; order Caudata; family Salamandridae; genus Pleurodeles; species Pleurodeles waltl. The sequence continues at coordinate 727,856,760 of NC_090445.1, forward strand.
ATTTTGCTTCCACTGATTTTAGGTTCCTGGACAGTACATAAGGTTTCACCATCGATTGAAGCTAATAAGGGCCTTAAGAGGAAAAAGCCTTGAAGCAGTAACAGGGTGCTTTAAAGGTGACTCTTTGCCTCACCAACAGCCAGTGTAGCTTTCCCAGAGGGGGACTGATAGAGGCCCGCTTGGGTAGCTTGAGCTGAAGCCTGTTCAGACGGGACTGGGGCACACCCAGTTAAAGAACACTGTAGTAGTCCAGCCTGATTATCATCCGCATGAACTCCTGTTTTTTGGGTGGATTCATGTAGGAGACGGAGACCTTTCCTTAAGAATCTCAGCAGCCCAAAACCTTTCCCTGTGACGGCAGTGATCTGGACATCTAACAAGAGTTTTTCGCTGAACCAGATGCCCAGATTCTTAACTCTATACTTGTAAGGGTGCAAGGGACCAAGGCCATCGTGCCACCAAGCATTGGACCAAATGTTGAGGTGCTTGCCAAGAACCAATACCTCCATCTTCCCAGCATTCAGTTTTAAACAGTTTGAGTCCATCTATACCACTACCTCTGAAAGAAAAAGGCAGAGGGAGGAGCCCACAGAGTCGCTGTTCTGCGACAAAGTAATGACAATTTGCATGTCATAATAGTATGAAATAATGGTAAAACCTTATCGCTCAATGACCTCTGCTACAGAGCGGACATATACAATAAAAAGTGTTTGGCTCAGGGAGGAGCCCTGCAGAACTCCTTGCTGCAGGGAACACATCGTCGAGTTAAAGGGTTTTTGAGAGGAATGAAAGGTGCATCCCAGCAGAACCGAGGACAGTCAGTGCAAAACATTGCAGACAATGCCACACTTCCAAAGCCTCTTGATCAGGATGTTGTGTGATACAGTATCGAAGGTGGCACTGAGATCCAGCATCAAAATTGACACAGTGTCCTCCATGTCAATGATCCGAAAGGGCCGACTCTGAGGCCAGCCGAAAGGAGGATTCCATGCTGTAAGAAGGGCGGAAGCCAGATTGTGTCTAGTGTAGGAGACTGCTGTCCTCCAGATAGATGGAGAGCTGCCTATTCACATGATTCTCTGCAATTTTAGAAAACAGAGGTAGCAGTGATATAGGTTGATAATTTACTGGCTTAGAGGGGTTGAGTAGAGGTGTTTTTAGGAGGGGTACCACCATGGCGTGTTTCCATGCTGGGAGACGCACCCAGGGAACTGAGAAAGATTGGTAAGTTCACACAGGACTGGCTGGATAGTTTCACAACCCTGCTCCAAGGTGGAGGGGGAAATAAGGTCAACTGAGGATCCAGGCTTAATGGCAGAGCAGAGGGAAGTAAGTTCCTTGATTTGGATAGGGCAGAAATGCCGGAGCTTAACACTGTCACCGGAGGTGGTCAAACCATGCCTCCAGCTGTGGGTGGTTTCTGGCTTCTGCCAAAAAGGAGGCATAGATGTGTTCCACCTTTTCAGAGAAAAAGGAGGCCATGAAATTGCAACTCTCTTCAGAAGTAAGAGAGGAGGGTGAGACAGAAGACAGTGAGGTGAGAGATGTAAAAATCTGAAAGTTTTTGCGAGTCAGAGATTTTCTTGGAACAGTAATCTCCGTGTGTCTGGTTGATATGCAGATGATAAGCTTTCAGAGATATCTTGTAGTCATCTCTACAGCATGGATCGTAGGCTTTGTGCCAGAGGCGCTCGAGCCTTTCGCATTTCTTTTGAGGGCCCAGAGTTCATTGTTCAACCATGCTCCTGACAGTTTATTTCTATGTGCAGCTTCTTTTAGAATAGGGGCTATCTGGTCAAGTGCTCCTCTGTGCCAGCCATCAAGTTGATTGATGCCTTTGTCTACACAGTAGTTGAGAGTCAGATAGTTATTATCAAGGCTTGATTGAACCTCTTGGGGGTCGCCTTAGACCACTGTTGCACCCACATAGGGTGCAGAAGCATGGTTCACTGGTGTTCTAGTATGGGATATGCTTACGGGTACGGCCAGATGATCTGACCACACCAGTGGGAAACGGAGCTGAGTTTCAACAAATGTCATATTGGTGAACACTGGATCAAGAATAAGCCCTAATGTGTGTGTGTTGGCAAGAACAAGTTGGGGGAGGCGAAGACTCTCCATATCCTGGACTAGTGCTTTCACTGCTGGAGAGTTGGTGTCATCAAAGTGGACATTAAAGTTGTCTAGTCCCAAAAGATTGGAATAGCGCATAGGTAGAGGGGACAGCTTATTCACAAATAGGGTGGAAAAGTTCAACAGCGGCCCAGAGGGTTGGTAGACAAAAGCTCCTCATACAGCAAGGTTTTGAGAGAGAGCAAGGGAGAAGAAGGCAGCTTCACAGCCCTTGATAGAGAATCCAGAAAATGAGCATTGGAGATCTTTCTCAAAGATTATTGCAATCCCACCCCCTCTTTGTAAAAGCCTATCCTGCTTGAAAATGGAGAAACCGTGCTGGATGGCCTGCAGTATGTCAGGAGAGGAGTCCTCTTCGAGCCAAGCCTCAGTCAAGAAGATAGCATCTGGCATTTGTTCTTCAAGAAAGTCCCGTATTTCAATTCTATGCTTAGTCAGTGATCTGCAGTTTAATGAGAAGACTTTGAAATAGTGTTGGGATCGTGATACAGGGATAGTTCTATTGGTCGATGCTACAGGGTTCAGGACTGAAAAGCCGCAGTGAATGCAGTGTGAGTCTCTGTTGCCTAGGTTTACGAATTCATCGCAGGCTTTGGGCAGTGCAGGGCGGAGACCCAATAGTTTGAGTTTAGTGTATTGGCTGGGGTCAGAGCTGGAGTCTTGGCCCTTGGTGCCATCCGGGCACTGATGGGCGATGAAAGACGCAGATGGGCTTGCCTTTGACGCACCGCTGTGTTTCCGTACAACACCCCCACTTAAGTACAGTGTGTCATATTAACTAGACCTCTGACCTCGAAGTTGGGCTGCACACTTCCTGGTCACATGGTATAACACACCACTGCTGACCAGCTCACAGTCTCCAAGAATTTAAAATGCCCCCAAAAGTAAATTTCACATGCACCACATGGTCTAATCATGCAAGACTGTGATAAAGTCACAACTTCATTCCGACCAAGATGGAGCATGGGTCGGATACAGGGACTAGGTTAGTCTCAACTGAAAGAGTTACCTTGTCAGTTGGGGTGGGCTTAAATCCACAGAGTTACATAAAAACTCTGCCAAATTCCACAGAGTTCGGCGAGCAGGTGGAATCAGGCATGTTGCACTGCTCTTGCTGATTTTTAGTGCCCAGGAGCTTCATCCACAATGTAAAATCAACATTAACAGCACCATGTGGCATGCCAGAAGGCGCATCTTCTTTCTGCCGCTCGAGTAGATTTTCTACTGAAGCGGCAGCTTTCTCAACATGGATGGTCGTGAGGTGCCGCAACCTCTCATGTTGAGAAATGCCGCTGGGAGGTATTCTAGTGCTCAAAACCACACTAGGTGACTCAAATTTCTCATTCGCGCTCACCAATTTAATGTTGGCAAGCCGCACATGAGATAAACTCGCCCATGAATGCGGTTGGCGGAGTTTTCGTGGAACTCGGTGCTCCTTGGGCAAAACTCTGTGAACTCTGCCAGTGGAGTAGAACATTTCACCCACCCCTGCTTTTCAGTCCAGCGTCAAGTGTTCTGTTGGCGGTGGAAAGGGCTGTGAGAAGCAAGGAGAGCATTGTGGGTGTCTGTCAAAGTAGCACAACAAGCAGGCCAGGTGTCCCAGTTGGTTGTTGTTGTAGCACAAGGATCCTGTTGGCTTTATAGATGGTTGGGGCTGGAGCTTCACTTTCACAATCACCACAGCGTTCGATGCTGTAGTTCAAAGTGTTGGTTCACTGGAACTCATGTTGGTGGTTGGCATGGGTGGTGTGGTCTTCGAGCGAACAAGCCTGTTCACATTCACAAAGAGCCCAAGAATTTCAGAGGTACTCAACCAAGGATGCAGGCCCACTTGGGGTCAGGAACTCAATTTGGCAGAGGCCAGCAGGGCTCAGACAGGTCCAGATGTAGGTCCAGTTGCAGGCCCAGGCAACAGGAAACAGGCAGTTTCAGGGAGCCTCTGGAGCTTATGTCCCTAAAGCTCAAAACAGGAGGCTAGTTGGCTGACCCTTGGAGTCACTTCAGCCTGGGATGAAGGGTGCATATCCAGTCTTCTTTCTCAGAAAGCAGGGTAACAGAGCAGCAGGGTAGCAGAACAGCTGAGGAGGAGTCTTTCTGGCAGCAAAGCAGCGGAGCAGTCCTTCTTCTGTATTATCCACAGGTCCAGGAGTGTGCTTAAGAGTTGGTGCCTGAGGTCCGGTATTTATACCTGGTGCCTCCTTTGAAGTGGGAGAAGCTTCTAGGGGTTTCCTTTTGAAGTGTACAGGTTTCCTGCATCTCCTGCCCTGGCTCCAGACTCCAGGGGGTATGTAATCCTTTGTGTAAAGACAGGACACAACCCATTCAAGTGTAAGTGAGGCTGTGCCTAACTTGTCCCTCCCATCCTGCCAGTGAAGGCCCGCCCAGGCGCACCTATGCTCTCTATTATGTGTTGCTGTCTAGGAGCAATATACAAAGACCAACTACACCCAGTCATGTGACCCAGAGACATGCTGCAGGCACTTAATGTTTAAAGCAATAAAATTGCATCTTTCTATGAGTGACATTTTCAGAAGTGTAACCACAAATCCGACTTCCTCATAAAAGAGGATTTTTCAATTCCAAAGACACCAAATATGAACTGTTCACCTGTTCCCATTTGTAATTTACCACTTATTACATGTAATAAGGTAACTCCAGTGTCATCCTATTAGAAAGGCAGGCCTTCCAATAGTAAAAAATGAATTTGAGAGTTTTGCACTACCAGGACATGTAAAACTTAAAAGTGCATGTCCTTCTTTTTAAATGCACTGCACCCTGCCCTCTGGGCCGTGCATAGCCTACCCCAGGGGTGGCTTATAGGTATTAAAAAGGCAAGGTTAAGCCTGGCAAAAAAAAAAAATTGTCAGGTCAAAATGCCAGTTTAGAACTGCATACAAAGGCTGCAAATGGCAAGCCTGAGACATGTTTGATAGGACCATTTAAGTTGGTGGCAAATCAGCACTGTGGGCCCACTAGTAGCGTTTAATTTACAGGCCCTAGATACACACAGTATCACTGTACTAGGGACTTATAAATAATTCAAATGCTAAATAGGGATTGGCCAATGATACCATGATCCAAGGAATGTGCACGTGCACTTTAGCAGAACAAAAGGAGGCGGAAGGCCAAACATTTGAGGGAATGCCACGGCAAGGCTGACAGGTTTAACACCACCTATTTATCCATAATAGCTTGCAGTTGTTCATGTATCAAGTTTTTTCCACCATCTTCGGATGGTATTAGCTTTGAGTGGGCAGAATAATTATTCATGTGGCTGGGCTAGTGCTTAGGTGCTAAGGCAATATGAGGCACAATAAGATTGTACTCTGATTTGCTGTTAAAGTAACATATTTGATAATATCAGAATAAATCTGCAGTTGGGCTAATTTCATACGCAAAAATAATTTATAAAAACCCTATATTTTGGTTGTGGGTCTGAAGACTTTCCTGAAGACTTAGATACTGCTAGGGATGATATATATTTTTTATTGATGTTGCTGCCCACTTGTAACTTAGAATTATTTTGATTACGCACTTCATTGTAATACTCTGTTTGGTGAGAGCCTGCATAGCACTGAGTGTGTATCGTCTTATTTTCAAATTTTGTCATAAAACCCTTGACCTATTTCACTGATCTAGAACTCAGTAATTGAATGGTCTCTTTTATTTAATTTATTGATTTCTGATATTTTGATGTGGAGGGAGGTGCCTTACTTCAGGGACAGATTGCCTCATGAAATTGAGATTTAACGATTCATCAAATTGTGGGCGCACTGTTGAGGTAAAATTTCTAGTATCAAAATTGCGGGGTCAACTGCACCCACACTGTCCCGATCGAGATGAAGATTTGAATCAGACAGTGACCCTTTGGTACATTTAAACATGTGCTAACCAGAAAACGTGTGTCAATGGCTGCGCATTTCGAAAGTTATTACTTCTGCACTTGTGCATGATAAAACCCAATAGTTATGTAGGAAAAATCAGTGGCCATGTAGGTACATATATATAAAGTAGGTCCTCATGTTTCACTGCAGTTAGGTTTTGCACAAAATCATCAGGCCAATACACAAATAACTGAGATTCACAAGAACTTATTATACATGGCACAAGTACTCAAGTGTAACATTCTTTAACTAGGATAAAAGACATCTGCACTAGGTACATGTACCTAATGAACAAAAGATAAAAACACATAGGCCCTCATTACAACCTTGGTGGTAAATGCCGCCTACTGCCGTGCTGACGGCCGCCAACATACCGTGACCACGGAGGTATACCGCTACGGGCATTATGACCGACACAGAGAAATCCACCACTATACAGACACCCTAACAAGTCCGCCACACCAAAGGTCAGTGATAAACTGATAATAGCAAAACCCACACCGTTACGCCAACAGGAATACGCCCACAGTATCACGACCCACGAATCACCGTGGTGGTCTTTGAACCGCAGTAAACCATTGGCGGTACACACCGCCGCGCTCAAAATACACGCACACTTACAAAACTACACAACATTGGACAATTCAAACTACACACACCTGGCACACATACACACACCACACCCACACACTCACAACTCTATAAAACACACACCCACATTACCCACAACCCTTTACGAGAAAAAAAAGATTGCCAACAGAGAGAGACACAAGCCAGGAGCACCCACTCAATCTGAGCCACAGAACACCATCACCCATTCACCATCCATGCACCTCACACCACACACCCCAACACAGCACCCCACACATCACCCCACACATCCTCACACACATCACTCCACCACATCCATGGCACCCCAAAGACACCCCCCAGGTTCTCTGAGTAGGAGCTAAGGGTCATGGTGGAGGAAATCATCCGGGTAGAGCCACAGCTATTCGGATAACAGGTGCAGCAGACATTCATTGCTAGGAAGATGGAGCTATGGCAGAGAATCGTGGACAGGGTCAACGCCGTGGGAAAGCACCCCAGAACAAGGGATGACATTAGGAAGAGATGGAACGACCTACGGGGAAGGTGCATTCCGTGGTTGCAAGACACCAGGTAGCAGTACAGAGGACTGGCAGTGGACCCCCACATCCTCCCCCACAACTAACAACATGGAAGGAGCAAGACTTGGGGATCATGCATCCTGAGGGCCTTGCAGGAGTAGCCGGAGGACTGGACTCTGGTAAATCAAATCTTTACTACTATATCCCCCACCCTACCTGCATGCCATCACAAACTCCTACCCCTACCCTCACCCCATCACTCCACCACCTCACATATACCCCACTATCACAACCCACCCATCCCAATACCAAGACCTGCTTGCCACACCAATCCATGGACCCCCATCACAGACCTGCATGGACACCCATAACCACAGCATGCCCATTAGAGAGAATCACCTAGCCCACAAAATCACCACGCACACAAGGCAAAGCTGACAGGACAATCACAACCATACAGGGAAACACACCCATGCACAAGATGGAACACGCAGATACAATAACACTGCATTTGCATCCCCACAGGACCCCTACTCAACCTCACCAGAGAGGAGTTACCACCAACATCCAGCCCCCCCCGATGAGGCCCACAGTGATGACAGCAGCTCTGCATGCCTGGATCATGATGACCAACCTGGCCCATCAGGGACCTCTGGACAGTCGGTTACCCTGCCACAGTCCCATACCACCACAGAGCCTCCCCCTCAGGAAACACCAGCACAGCACCCACCCAGCAGGCCCATGCCACTGTCCCCAGGACACATCAATCAGCAGTGTGTCCACCACTACAGGGACCCCAGGCAACCCTACAAACACAGGACGATCAGGGACCTGGGGTCAGTGGCAGTGGGCACGTGGTTCAGGGGACAGATGCACAGGACAACATGGAAGCTGGGAGGACTGCTGTGCGACAGGGGGAGGACAGGCCCAGGGAGCCCACTCTCCAGGAGGCACTCACCAATATCCTGGGAGCATACCACCATTCCCAGGAGACCATGGGTCAGATACTGGCCAAGTTGCAGGAACCCAGCAACTGCAGGAGGGACAGTATGTGTGTTAAAAAGAAGAAAATATATCCAAATAAATGTGTAAATTGGTCCTTTATTGGAGCATCTCATCCACAGCACGACAACAGCTACCCTTTTCTCAGCTCTGCTCAAATCTCCCTCAACACTCCACATTCTATATGATGTCAGACCATGACATCAGGCCAGAGCAGAGCAAAGAGAACATTCTACCTTAGTCTTACAACAGGTTATATACCACAATGTGGAGATCAGGGAGGACCTGAGGGACATCCACACCACCTTGGTCACCATTGCAGGGGTGCTGGCAGAAATGGCCAAAACCATGAGGAAGGGAGTGGCACACCAACGGGCCCCTGTCACTAGCCACACCGAAGAATAGCCTTCCACCTCCGCTAGTGGACAGGAGGCCCCGCCACTCGACCAACAGGCCACCAGCACCCCACCCCCTGCAGAAGAAGAATCACCCCCACAAACAGCAGAAGCCAGAGAACATTGCCAAGACCCCTGCCAGGAAATAAGACTCTCCTGATAGTCACCCTTCTGTCCCTCTCTGTAACTCTGTCCACCTTGAACTGTCATTGCTCTCCTTCCTATGCCCCATTGGACACTGCACCTGTGATACCAAGAGACTGGACTCTAACTGGACATTCCTCCACCATCACCCCAGCCAACTCCACATCCCCCTCTAATTATTAGCACTTCAATAAACACCCTTGGAACAAATACAAATCTGGAGTCTGTCAAATGATTGAAATATGTATTAGTACAACATTCTGAAAATATTGCAAGTCATATGTACAGTTATATATACATTGGTATGACCTTTAGTGAGCAGCAGTAAACATACCAGGAGCCAGAGTGGGCCACAGAGATCTGAAAATAGAGATGCCAAAGGGTACAGTAAGTGGCCATAGACATAGGGAAATCAGGCTGCCTTGTACAATGTCCAACAGAAAACTGAAAAGTAAAGTGAAGTTATAGGGCCTCATTCCGACCCTGGCGGTCATGGACCGCCAGGGCCGGGGACGGAGGAAGCACCGCCAACAGGCTGGCGGTGCTTCTGGGGCAATTCTGACCGCGGCGGTAAAGCCGCGGTCAGAAAAGGGGAACCAGCGGTTTCCCGCCGGTTTTCCCCTGCTCCAGGGAATCCTCCACGGCCATGGGGATTCCGACCCCCTTCCCGCCAGCCTGTTCCTGGCGGTTTACACTGCCAGGAAGAGGCTGGCGGGAACGGGTGTCGTGGGGCCCCCTAACAGGGCCCCATTCAGATTTTCAGTGTCTGCAAAGCAGACACTGAAAATCGCGACGGGTGCCACTGCACCCGTCGCACACCAGAGCCGGCTTCATCGTTGCTGGGGCTTTCCCGCTGGGCGGGCGGGCGGCCTTTTGCGGTCGCCCGCCCGCCCAGCTGGAAAGTCAGAATGACCGCCGCGGTCATTTGACCGCGGTGCGGTCTTCTGGCGGTCTCCGCGCGGCGGGCGGCACCCGCCGCCCGCCGAGGTCGGAATGACCCCCATAGTGTCTTACATGTGTGTCACTGGAAGTACTGCAGTATGATATTACTTCTGTTGTCCACATCTTCTTCTTCTGCCTCTGCTTCCTCACTGTCCACAGGCTTCACCGCTGCCACAAGACCATATCCAGGCTCATCCTCCTGCAGAAAATGCACCTGGCGTCACAAGGCCAGGTTGTGCAACATGCAACATGCAACGATGATCTGGCACACCTTCTTGGGTGAGTAGATCCTGTCAGATGGAGGCACCAGAATCTGGCCTTCAGGAGGCCAAAAGTCCTTTCAATGATCCTCCTTGTTCACCCATGTGCCTCATTGTAACGTTCCTCTGCCCTTGTCCTGACATTCCTCACTAAGGGTCAGTAGCCATGAGAGATTGGGGTAACCAGAGTCACCTGCAAATATTCGAGGGATACCTGTTAGACATACACTCACCCTTAGGGACAACCCCACACCCATATACCTACATCAACAGGGTGGGGACAATGGGCTCACCTATTAACCACACCAGGTGCCTCTGGAGTTGAGCCATCACATGTGGGATGCTGCTATTCCTCAAGATAAAGGCATCATGCACAGAGCCAGGATTCTTGGCATTCACATTGGAGATGTACTGGTCCGCCAAACACACCATCAGTACATTCATAGAGTGTTAGCTTTTCTGTTTCTGAACACTTGTTCATTTCTCCGGGGGGGGGACAAATGCTACATGTGTACCATCAATGGCACCAATGATGTTGGGGATATGTCCCAGGGCATAGAAGTCAGCTTTCACTGTGGCCAAATCCTCCACCTGTGGGAATACAATGTAGCTGCACGTGTTTCAAAAGGGCAGACAACACTCTGGTCAACACGTTTGAGAACATTGGCTGAGACATCCCTGATGCCATGGCCACTGTTGTTTGGAAGGAACCACTTGCCAGGAAATGGAGCACTGACAGGACCTGCACTAGAGGGCGGATTCCTGTGGGATGGCGGATAGCTGACATCAGGTCTGGCTCCAATTGGGCTTATAGTTCATGGATTGTGGCCCGATCAAGTCTGTAGGTTAGGATAATGTGTCTGTCCTCCATTGTCGCAAGGTCCACTAGGGGTCTGTACACTGGAGGATGTCTCCATCTCATATTCATCCTCAGCGGTCGAAGCCTAGGGATGAAAACGGTGAGCAGAGGGTCATAATAACACATCCATTGCAATAATGATGCATTTCTACATTTACAGAACCAGTATGTGAATCCGAGATTCAGTTGCTGTGCCAATGTCTGCTGTGACGCAGTTAGGTGCCTTGGCCTGTGCCCCCCTGATATGTCGGCTGCCTGACCTGTGAGGAGAAACAAGTGGAAATGAGGTTATTCCGCTTGCGTTGTGCACTGTTGCGGTAGGCTGTCGAAGACCGCCGCGCAACTTCACATTGGTTATCATTGGGCCCTGTGGGTTCCAGGAGCCAATGGCGATGTACGCCGGCGGTGACGGTACGCACCGCTGTGGACGTGACCGCCATTTTTTATCTATTCACTCACTTGCTACCTGACCTTCAACAGGAGAGGACCTTCACTGCAAGTGCAGCTGTGACCTGTGTCTGGAAGCGACAATGGCTCATATGTCTGGGGAAAGGGTCCCTGCCTTCACTGCGGAGGAGTTGGAGAGACTGGTGGATGGGGTCCTACCCCAGTACACTTTACCCTACGGTCCTCCAGACAAACAGGTGAGTACACTGTGAACATGATGCGTGGGCCATGAATGGATGGAGTGCTTTGTGTGTAGGCCACATGTAAGGGGGGGTTGAGGCATCCTGGCCAGAGTGCTGCATGTATGATGGTCAATGTATGTGCGTCAGAGGATGGGAGGGATATGGTGGGCCATGAGTGTGACGGTCTGGACGGTTAACTAATTCTCTCTTCTGCTGTCTTTTTCCTGCAGGTCAGCGCCCACCAGAAAAAGGGTATTTGGCGTGCCATCGCCAAGGAGGTGCGGATCCTGGGGGTCTTTGACAGGCAGAGCACCCACTGCCGTAAACAGTGGGAGGACCTGCGCCGCTGGGCAAGGAAGATGGCGGAAGCCCAGCTGGGGCTGGCCTCCCAACGAGGAAGGGGTGCCCGTCGTACCCTGACCCCCCCTTGATGTTCCGCATCCTGGCGGTGGCCTATGCGGAGTTGGATGCGCGCTTAAGGGCATCACAACAGCCACAAGGGGGTGAGTACAAATTCAGATTCATTACTTTGCGCACGTTAAGGTTTTACCCGGGTGGGGTTGTGGACTGTGGGTGCCCCTAGGCCAGGGCGAACATGGCAGGGTAGGTCCCGTGTTGGGCTGGATCTGAAGCACTCCAACCCCAATAGTGTTAGTGGGCATCTACTACTGGGCAGGGACCTCTTGGTTTTAGGAGTGCAGCTGAAGGCGTTGGCCATTGTACCCCATTGGCTGGTGACTAGCATTGTAACTGGTAGTGCATGGCCTAGTGCATAGGGCTGTTCCCTGTGTGTTGTGTGCGTCAAAGGTAGTGTTGTTGCTGGCATTGACCAAGTGTATCCTCTGTCTCTCTGCCCCCTTTTTGTTTTGTCACCCTGTCCTTGTGTGCATTAGCATCATCTGGCAGAGGAGCAGAGGCACCGGCAATGGAGGGAGCTGCATCCCACATGGCCATGGAGGCCGAATCCACGGACGGTGAGGGCACCAGTGGGACGGAGGGTGAGCGGAGCACCACGATGGGGACAGGAGGGGACACCACAGACAGCGACTCCTCCTCCGATGGAAGCTCCCTGGCGGTGGCGAACACCTCTATGCCCACCCCAACAACAGGTACAGCCGCCACTCCCCACTACCAGCACCACCCTCCCAGCAGCCCCTCAGCATGTTTCCTGTGCCCGCTCACCCAGGAGGGTGGGCAACTCCTTCGCCCCAGGCACCTCAAGCTCTGCCGCAGTTAGCCCTGCTGCCCTCAGTGAGGAGGCTATTGACCTTCTGAGATCCCTCACTGTTGGGCAGTCAGTCATTCTGAATGCCATCCAGGGTGTCGAGAGGCATTTGCATTAAACAAATGCATATCTGGAGGGCATTCACTCTGGTGTGACAGCCCAACAGAGAGCATTTCAGGCTCTGGCCTCCGCACTGATGGCAGCCATTGTCCCTGTCTCTAGCCTCCCCCTTCAACTTCCTCTACCCAGTCCCAATCCCCTCAACCCCAGCCTATCTCAAGCACACCTTCAGACCAGCTTTCACCCAAATCAACGCACAAGAGTGGCTCAGGCAAACACAAGCACCACACTTCATCTTAAAGGCACTCACACAAGCACCATCCCCATGTATACACACCAACATCCACTGCCGCCACTGTGTCCCCTTCCTCCTCGTCGTCCACCTCCCTCCCAGTAGCGTCTCCACTCACACCTGCATGCACTACATCCTCATCCACTACCTCCATCACCAGCACGCCTATCACTACACACCCCTCACTGGCAGTCACCACCCCCACATCCGTGCACACGTCCCCTGTGTCCTCTCCCACTGTATCTGTGACCCCTCCTCCCAAAGTACACAAACGCAAGCACCCACCCACCCAACAGCCATCCACCTCACAACAGCATCCAGCCCATGCACCTGCACCCAAACTCAGCAGACAGACACCTCCTACAACCACTCCCTCTTCCTCCCCTCCCAAACCTTCTCCCTCTTCCTGCCCCAGTGTCCCTAAGAAGCTTTTCCTGGCAAAGATTGACCTGTTCCCTACCCCTCCCCCCGTCCTTCCTCTCAGGCCAGGGTGGCCAAAACCCAGCCCATCACCTCAGCCACCAAGTCCACATCCGCTGTGGTTCCTGCAGCTGTCAGAGGCTCAAAGGGGACACCCGTCAGGCCAGCCAGTGTGCCACCAACCCCTGCCAAGGCTAAAACCATTCCGCCACCTGGCAAGGTGAAGAAGGGGACAACATCCAGCAAGGGGAAGGAACAACAACCACCCAGCAAGCCCACCTCAAAGACTCCAGCTACCAGGCCCAAAGTGACACCACCATCTGACAAGGTCAGGAAGGGGCACAAAACAACAGGCAAGGCACTTCAGGCGTCCGAGGCTGCAGGCGAAGGGCTGGTGGCTACCAACACAACTGCCAGCACCGCCACCTGCACCACGGCCAGCACCGCCAGCAGCCCTGCCGCAAGCACCGCCACCTGGACCGCTACCTGCACCGCCGCAAGCACCCCTACTGTCAGCAGCAGCACCCCCAGTAGGCAGCCGTCCAAGGCTGCAGGAGAAGGGCTGGAGCCTCCCCCCACCACTGGCAGCACCGGCACCTCCACCGCAGCCAGCACCACCACCTGCACCGCCGCAAGCCCCACCGCAAGCACCACCACCTGCACCGCTGGCAGTAGCACTACTGGCAGCTGCAGCAGCCCCAGTGGGCAGCCGTCCGAGGCTGCAGGAGAAGGGCTGGAGCCTCCCCCCACCACTGGCAGCACCGGCACCTCCACCGCGGCCAGCACCACCGCAAGCATTGCTGGAAGCCCCGCTGCAAGCACCGCCACCTGCACCGCTGGCAGTAGCACTACTGGCTGCAGCAGCAGCCCCAGTGGGCAGCCGTCCGAGGCTGCAGGAGAAGGGCTGGAGCCTCCCTCCCCCACTGCCAGCAGCACCGGCACCTCCACTGCAGCCAGCACCACCACCTGCACCGCCGCAAGCACCGCCACAAGCCCCGCCGCAAGCAACGCTACCTGCACCGCTGACAGTAGCACTACTGGCAGCAGCAGCAGCCCCAGTGGGCAGCCGTCCGAGGCTGCAGTAAAGGGGTGGAGCCTCCCCCCACCACTAGCAGCACCAGCACCTCCACTGCGGCCAGCACCGCCACCTTCACCGCCGCAAGCACCGCCACCTGCACTGATGACAGTAACACCAATGGCAGCAGCAGCAGCCCCAGTGGGCAGCTGTCTGAGGCTGCAGGAGGGCTGGAGCCACCCCCCACCACTGGCAGCACGGCACCTCCACCGCAGCCAGCACTGCCGCAAACACCACCGCAAGCCCCACCGCAAGCACTGCCACCTGTACTGCTGACAGTAGCACCACTGGCAGCAGCAGCAGCCCCAGTGGGCAGCCGTCTGAGGCTGCAGGAGAAGGGCTGGAGCCTCCCTCCACCACTGGCAGCACCCCCACCAGCACCGGCACTACCACCACTGTGCAGCCGTGACCACAGCCGGATGGACTCTAGCCCTGCCTCCATGGACTATCATGCAGCCTGGTCACTGCAAATCTCGTGGCTTAGACACCCAGGTGAGGGACTGCGAACTGCCACCCCCCTGTTTCCGCCGTGCTTTTGATGGCGTTGGTACCGCCCCGGAAAAGCTGGCGGATGGGCGGGTTGTAATGGGGTGGGCGGTACATTGTCTTCCTCCTGTGTGTTGGCGGTTACCGCCGCGGTGTTTGTTGCTACCGCCATGACAGTCGGAGTGTTAAAGTGGCTGTCTATGTTGGCGGTTTCTGCCATGGTTGTGATTCCATTTTTCCTACCGCCAGCCTGTTGCCGGTATTACCGCCGCTTTAACACCGACCGCCAGGGTTGCAATGAGGGCCATAATGTGCATCTATTAGCAAAATAGCCACCCCGAGTGCTGACCTAAAGATAGTACTCATAAATGCCATTTGCGAATTCCCAAAGTTGTAAACTTAGGGGCATATTTATACTCCATTTGAGCTGAATTTGTGTAATTTTTTATGCAAATTCGGCGCAAAACTAACTCCATTTTTATATTTTGACGTTAGACACATTGAACATCAAAATATTGGAGTTTGCACCATTTTTTAGATGCGTGAACCAACCTTGCGTCAACGAGATGCAAGGTAGGTGTTACTATCTAAAAAATGGTGCTAACCCCATAGCCCCATATTTATCCCCCTGTGCTAAAATGGTGCGCGGGTGGGAGGAGGGGCTAAAAAATGGTGAAAAGCTTGGTTTGCACCATTATTTAACACTTGGGTCAGATAAAGCGTTAGGGTACCTGTGGACCCATTTCCATGATTAAACACCATTGAATGGGTCTAAAGGTGCCCTCATCAGGCCCCAGGAACACCCCCATCCTCACCAGAGGGACACTGGAGGATGGAGGACCCCATCCCAGGTAAGTAGGGTAAGTATAGGTAAGTATTTTTCTTTTTACTAAAGTGCCATCGGGGGCCCAACTTGGGGCCCCCTGCATGGCACAGGGTGCAATGGCCATGCCCAAGGGGCACTTGTCCCCTGTGCTGGCCATTGGGGTGGTGGGCATGACTCCTGTCTTTTCTCAGACAGAAGTCATGTGGTATGGATGGTTTTGCGTCAGAAAATGACGCTAGGCTGGTTAGAGGCATTCTTTTGCCTCTAATCACCCTAATGTCATTGTTTGGTGGAAAACCCCTTTCTCCCATACCGCCACCCCCACCCGGCTCACAACATTTTTTTTTACGCTAGCCCACCCTTTGCATCGGCTTGCACCATTCCATAAATAAGGTGCCCGGCAGGTGCTCAGGAATGGCACAAGCCGGTGCTAAACTCTTTGATGCAAAACTGCATTAGTGCAGTTTTGCATCAAAAAGTATAAATATGCTCCTTAGGCTTTTGGTCTAAGTTTAGACCAAAAGTCTAAGCTTATCTTTGTGATTCGGGCCCCATGTCTCGGTGGTAAGCCATTAGATTTTGGGAATGCAATCCCCATATCCACTGTATGGAGGTTAAAAAGGACTGGAGCCAAGACACAGCTCCGTCTCAAGGCTTGATGTATATTATTTTTTTGGTCACTTTTTTCGCCAACTCCTAACTTAACTTGTACCCATTTATCTGAGTAAAAAGATATTATTGCTGTACAATTTGTGAGATGACCCAACTCTTGAGCTTAGATCATGGTGGATTACGGTCAACTTTATCAAAACCAGCATTATAGTCCACAAAGCAAGAACACAATGGAGGACTAAATGAATGATGTATCATGTATGATAGGGCTATGATGTTTCCCTGGGTACAAGATTCTTCCCTGAATCCTGTCTGGTAAAATTGTATTATTTTTTTCACTTTGGCCCAGTCCTCAAGTTCAGCCAGTAATATAAAAGCATAAGCTTTTGCATTCACATCTAGCAAAGCAATCAAATGATAGTCAGGTGGATCACTGTTGTCGCCTTTATTATGTCCTGGATGGAGAATGGTCCCTGTCCATGATTCTGGTACCACTGCTTTGGGAAATGATGAGTATAGAGTTTGGTTAAACACATGGGGGCTTATTTACAAGCCCTGCATGCCGCCCATTTCTCACTTTTAGTGACGTACCAGAGGCGCATAGTGCAGGCTCTTAGCTACAAGGCCACACAGAGCCACTTTGCATGGCACTTTATGGCTTTGTAGATATGGTGAAGGCAACTCAGCGCAAGTCACTGCATTCTCTTACACTGTGTCAGGGAGGCATTCCATGGGCATTGCAGTGTGTTTTGATGCATTCCCAGATTTACAAGAATCTATAAACCTGGGAATTTGTCAAAATCTTATGCCTCCCCAGGGAATCTGTCAACCTGGGAATTTGTCAACATCTTACGCCTCACCAAGGTAGTTGTAACAAGGAGAAATGTCTCTTATTTTGCCCCCTTTCTGCAGCACAAATGGAATGAGAAAAATGCCTCCAGGGATTGTTTTTGTGCAGGAAGGTGTCTTTTCCTGCAAAGAAACAATCCTGTCTGTGACACAGGCATCCTTGCACCATGGTGCAAGGATGCCTGTGTTGGCGCTAGGCAGCCCATTGTGCGGTAGCACAGAGGGAGAGGACAGAAATGCACTGTATTTTAAACAGTGCATTTCTGCCCTTTCCCTGTGGTGCAGGGCAGCCCCACAAGGCCACCTGCTGCGGTGCCCTGTGCCATGGGCTTGTAAATAAGCCCGATGGACCAGAACTCAATATCTGCTTTGAATAGCTAACCTAGAAGACCATTTGGTCCTGGTGTTCCATCTTCTCTCATTGATTGCAATGCCTTTTTACGGGTGAGCACAAAGCGCTCTGTTCCGTGTTATCTCTCTTTGGGCTTCAAACCACGCCCATGTCACATCAGTGTCTTTCATTGGTTCATGGGCTAGCCTTTTAAAATCTGCTTGCTTTCATTAGTGGAAGGCATGCATACATCATGCCTTTTCCAGTTATTAGCCCTCCTCGAGCGCAGCGACCAAGTACTGAAAACATACATGGCTCGCTGTTTTCCGTACGGTTTGTGGACTACTTTTTCTCTTTTTTCGCAGCACGATCTCGCTTGGCAGAAGTCGAGCGCTTTGCATGACATTGACCCTGTTATATAGTTAATTGCACTTTTGCTGGTTACGTAGATTATTGCACTTTTGCCGATAGGTTTCACTACCAGTGAACTGTTATTTCAGTTTGTGTGTCTGCGTTTCACTGATGGGGCCGTCAGCTCGCTTATGTGAAACTTGTACTTTTCAGTTTATATGGCAAGAAAAATCCAGTTAGTTATGTGAAACTGTTATATTTCATTTTCAATTTATGTGGCACAAAAAGTCAGGTTAGGAGTTTACAATGCTAATTGCTCGAGCTCGAGCAAACGCAAGACCATTTGCATTGTGATAACGCGTCCCAATCTAGATAATTTATTCACTCTGGGACTCGTTTTAGGCCGATGAATCTTTTGACCCTGATTGAAGTCTTCTTAAGATGAGATAACTAGTCAACATGTCAATCACCAATCAATAATCCTCATCAATAATCACAGTAGCAAATCAATCAAGGAATCAGTAACGTCAATAAACGTGAAACACAACATGACCTTTCAGTCATGAATAACCACACAGAGTTTAGTATGATTTATGATATTTATTCCCTATTGATTGCACTCTACTAGCAAGTGTATTAGTCTCAAAACCAAGAAGCACATCAACATTGTCATAATATGGCAACTCGAATAAGATTTCATCAAAGCAAAAATCATGAATATTAGAACATAGCACGACGTCAACATGGATTAACTTTAGTATAGTATCATTAGCGCATTATCCAACAAAGCATAGATTCAGTCATTTGTCTATTTGCGTCCGTTTAGTGCACCCCTTAACTAACCTCGAATTAGCATTAGCATGTTGGGCTTCATGCAAAACAATTTTGGCAACACAAATTTAGAAAGCATCTGTCTATGGTCTCTGTCAAAAGAAGCAGTTGGTACCTAGAAAGGAAAGGCAAATAGACAATCACACTTTCATCATCATATAGTTACCCTTCGTAATGGGTCAGCATACAGAGTCTGTCTTCGTCCTCAGGACAGCAGTTGATTCGCTAATGGCCAGGAAACACAGTAAAGTTCAGCAAGATCGGGAAAAAGGGAATACTTCCCTCATAAAGAGGAAAAGTATAAAATCAGGCAAGGCAAAGTAAGGCTGGTTTGAGGAATCATCAGCAAAGTCTTTAGGCAGAGTATCAAAGTAACAGCATGCAATGGCAAATTAGCTCGTAATGGCTAGGGCGGCATAGATTGGCTCTGAATGGCTTGTAATGGCTGGTAATCCCTCGTGTCCATAATTTTTATATCAATCTTGTGGTACAGTCCCCTAATTTCCAATTGGGCAAGTTTTAGCGCACCATCACCTCCATCTAATAGTTTACTGACCGCCCCATCAAAATTGTCACCTCATAACAGTTCTCACGTAGTTTATTGGTTCCTGTGATTGACGTCTCCAGCGGGTAAACTGTCCGGCATGATTTCATGTTCTCGTGGTCCTCTCACAGACCCAGTCAGTAGTTCCATTGTCTATACCAGTTTAGGCGACCTTGTACCTGTTGCAAGTTTACACTGTTGCATTCGGCAAGAATCTCTCCTTGAGTAAGTCGAGTTTCATGAGAATTAATCTACTACGGTTCACTCATCTTCTAGCTTCTGGAAAAGTACAACTACACGTCCTTCAGCAGGTCAGCACACTGCACGTTAGAAAAACACATTTAATATGAAACTAGGCAGCTAGGCCTTGACTCACGATAACTAAGGCCTAGTGAATTAATTAGCAAAACCTTAACGTATAACTCTTAATATTAGTATAAGATCATACATTAATACATTATTATTTCATTATTAGTCAATTTCATTAATCATCGTATATAATGGTGGCCACTCCCCGTGGGCACATTTCGGACTCACGTTTAGTAAAACACATTAATACATTTTCTTTGCTGCATTATTATGCATTAGTTCATAAGCATTTCATGTTAATCTTGATTATAAAAACCACACTCTAACAAGCCCTCCTCTGATGACACTTGTCATCACACAAATCCATTCTTTACTTTTCTCTTCACTTTCTTAATTTCTGCAATTCAATTTCCTCCCCCATTTTTGACTTATCGTATTTTTCTTTGAATATTTTCTCCCTTTTCTTTTCTTCCCTCCTCATATTGCGTTTTGCCAATTCTTCTTTAATTCTTTTACTAATTTTACATGATAACCATAGTCTGAATAAACAGGCTAAAACAATCAATATTCCCCCTATTACTTGCAAGTATCACATTCCAAATATTACTAAACCAACTTCCCACTTTAGCAAGTCCCTTTCCAACCTTTTCCCAAACTCCAGGTTCCTTTAGCTCTTTCAAATCTGTACTATCTCTTGTTAGGTTAGTAAGCATACTTCTAATCTTATTACTATTATCGGGTATAAATGCACAACAGTGGTGCTCATTAAGCATCCTACAGACTCTGCCACTTTTCGCTAATAGAATGTCTAAAGCAAGCCGGTTTTGAAGAGTCATAGCCCTCTCCGTAGCAAGTTCAGCATCCATCAGGAGTATAGCCCCTGTGAAGTTTGTCAGCATGTTATCCACAATAGTAGACAACTTTCGAATCTTTATGGAGTTTAAGATAACTCCCACTGAAGGAATTATTGCTCCAAATATATCACCCACAACAGCAGCAGCTGTCTCCCTTTTCTGTCTAGTATGATGTAATTCAGACACTTTAGGAATCTTCCTTAAGTCAGCAAATTGGTAAATCTTTGGAAAAACTATTCCCAAATAACATGTCCCATACCATCCCTTTGGAAGACGGTAATAAGCATTAAGTCCACATATGTAATAGATCCCGGGGATCGCTGGATCCTGCCCATTTAACATGAACGTCCACTTACTCTGAAACACAAATACATGTCTGCACTCACTCGTTCCCACAAATAAAGTGTCATGGTCAGATTTTGGCCTATATATGAAAAGCTTTCCTACGTGTAATGCATCTATAGCTAATTTGCCTTGTGTCTTTAATGCACTATAAGCATAATCATTTGCAAACTTTAGTATTTCTGAATCCCTTTGCTAACTTTTCCTTTAACGCTTTTCCTCTATCATCAGTGTGATCTAAAAAGCTCTTCTCTACAGGCGTTAGTAAGCAGGTTAGATTATTGCGATGCGCATAAGCTGTACCAAATGTCAGTGTAGGCTCAAAGAAACCCCTAACTATCTTTATACTATGATCTCTAGCTATCTTACTCAAATAATCATTTATAGGCACAAAAGAAAACACTACATCTAGATTAGAATAGAAGTATTGAATATATTCTTGATCATAAAGCCTTGTTAATAGCAAACTACAGCTTATCCCGTAGGTTAGAGGCAAACTATGATAAGTAACCCCTTCTTGTACTGACAAAGGAATTTTCGTGCATACATAACAATTCTTCGCATCCATTGTTCCAACATACTCATTCAACAAGCAATAGAAAACATTAGTAGATCGTTCCCTTTTTGTGTTAGTCCCCTCATGCAAATATTTTGTATCCTGCTCAAACTTCTCCCATGGTGTTAGTGTAGCAGTCTCAGGAATTGAAGCATTGTTAGTCCCACTCGTGTCCACCAATGGCATTCCCACAATCACAGGTATTATTACTATCGCACTCACAACACCCAAAATAATACTCAACCATCTACGAATCCTACCCCTATTATTGTTATCTCTAGGGTTAATCATGATCTGTATAGAATCAGAAAGCAGAACAATATAAAGGCAAACAATTAACTGAGGAAGGTCTAAAAGCTCTTCTTTTTTTTTCTCGAGCAAAGTCTTTCTGTAGCAAGTATTTATAGCATTTTACTCACTACCAGGATCCTTGTCAAATCAGGTTAGCAGCTTGTCAAAATCGGTTTTTCAAAAGTCAATTCCGGTAATTTATCAGTCTCTTTTTCTCAGGTTTCCCTTTCTCAAATTTCAGCTTAACACAGTCTCTTATTTGCGGGCAACTTCAAGTACCATAATATTGACCTGGAATCTCTTGATCAAAACAGAATGCCAAAAATTCTTGTTGCCACTCAGCTGATGTTGCATACGCCCATTCAGGACCTGCGTACCTTCTGTTTGTAATTCTTTTTCTTTTCAGTCTGCGATCACCCTGCATTTCTCCTTCCCTCAGATCTTCCCTTCTCATGGTATTAACTTCTTCCTCTATTGTTTCGTCTATTACCACTTTTCACTTTTCAGCTTGTGGCTCTGGCCATTTATCTCCTTTCAGTGACCTTTTACTTTTTGGCTTTTCAGGTTGCTGTTCCATGCTCTCCTCTTGTGCAATGGTGTTTTCTCTTGATGGCTCTGCAAGCGGCTCAGGAGGAGTCTGAACTCTTTGACTTTCCCCTGTTTCACCTCCTTCGCCTTCTGGGTCTGTCAGGGGTTCAACTTCAAACCCGTATCCGTCTGCTTCTGGGAGAACCTTTCTTCGTGTCGGTTCCCCTGGCACCTCAGTTGAGATAGGCTCACCGTCACCCTTCTGGATTTGGTTTGCAGTTTGAGTGACTAGGCCGTCCTCAACAGGCTCTCCTTCAGTCTCAGTTCCCCTTTGATTACTGTCCGGCCCTGAGACTTCCTTTTCTGTAGCTGTTATTCTCGACAACTCAAGTTCCTCATCAGTTGGACACGTCACCTTCTTTGTGTGACTGGCATGAATCCAGTTTGGAACTCCCGCACATTTCACAGCAGTAGTAGTTGTCAATATCACTTGATACTGCCCCTTCCAACATGGCTCCACACACGACTTCCTCACGTGTTTCTTGACAACAACCCAGTCACCGGCTTTCAGAGTGTGACCTGGATCAGTTATTGGTGGCAGTGTGGTTGCTTCCACCTGGTGAGAGAAAGAGCGGACCACGTCAGCCAGACCCTTGCAGTAGTCCAACACCATATCATCCGTGATATTCACAAGAGCATTTGCAGGCACTGCGGGCAATCTCATAGCTCGACCCATGAGAATTTCATGCGGCGACAGTCCAGTTTTTTTGTTGGGCGTATTTCTCATTGACGTTAGCACTAGGGGCAATGCATCTGGCCATTTCAAATTCGTAGCTGCACACATTTTTGCCATTCTCGACTTCAAGGTACCATTCATCTGTTCCACTAGTCCTGTTGCTTCAGGGCGGTAACTGCAATGCAAATTCTGTTCAATGTTCAGTGTGGCACACAAGAGCTTAACCACCTCGTTGTTGAAGTGACTTCCCCTATCTGATTCTAAAGAGATCGGAAACCAGAAACGTGGTATTAACTCCCTAAGCAGCAACTTCGCTACTGTGAGACTGTCATTGATACGTGTAGGGTAAGCTTCAATCCAGTGACTGAAAATGCACACAATCATCAACACATACCTCAAGCCTCCACACACAGGCATCTCAATAAAATCCATCTGCATCCTGCTAAATGGACCTCCTGCTCTCCCAATGTGGCTCAAATTCACCACGGTCCCTTTCCCCGCATTCATCTGTTGACAGACGATACACCTGTGACAGATTACTTTGGCGGCTTGCCTGAACTTCGGGTTAAACCAGTCTATTTTGAACAACCTGATCATGGCATCTCTCACAATATGTGCTTGACCATGGTAAAACCTTGCAAACTGCGACAAGAGACTGTTTGGCAAAACCTTTTCCCCTCATCTGAAACCCACAAATCATCAGGTCTTTGTACACATTGCAATTTAAGGCAGGAGCGTTTCTCTTCTTTGCTGGCACGTCCCTGCAACAATTTAAACTCTTCCATGGTGTCAACCACCCTCAATGCATAAGCAGTGCATTTCTCATTTTCAGTTTCCGATAACAATTCCCACTGATCTTTGAACGATATACAGTTCAATGCACAAAACCTTGCAACTTGATCTGCATATCCATTTCCCATTGACACGAAGTCTTGCGACTTAACATGAGCATTGCATTTCACCACAGCAATTTCAAGAGGTAACTGAATCGCGTACAACAATTCATTAATTCTTTCACCATTTTTCACTGGACAAACAGAAGAGGTCAGGAAACACCTCTGGGACCATAATTGGCCAAAATCATGAACAATTCCAAATCCGTATCTGCTATCAGTATAGATAGTGACTTTCAAATTTTCGGCAGCATGGCACGCTCTAGTAAGAGCAATCAATTCGGCCACTTGAGCAGAGTATACTCGTTCGAGCCAAGATGCTTCCAGGATACCAGATATTGTACACACAGAGTATCCAGCTCTCAGTACTCCCACTGAGTCTCTCAGGCATGAACCATCAACAAAGATAATGTAATAGTTTTCGTCTAATTGAGTATCTTTAATGTCAGGTCTTGGTTTGGTGCACAGTTCTGTTACCTCAAGACAACCATGTTCTACTTCCTCAGCATCATCAATATCTGTATTCTCATTAGGAAGCAAAGTTGCCGGGTTTAACACAGTACATCTCTTCAAAGACGTATAATTGTTTCATGTTTAGTGAGTCTTGCATTTGTCATATGCTGGGTCTTAGTACGGGTCAGTAATATCTCGACTGAATGTGGGACCATTACCGCTAAGGGATGTCCCATCACTATACCTTCACACTGAGTGAGGCTTTGACCAACTGCTGCAACTGCACGCAAGCAACCCAGTAAGGCTGCTGCGATCGGGTCCAAAGTAGCTGAAAAATATGCTACCGGGTGGTTTGCACCTCCATGGACCTGTGTCAGGACAGACAAAGAACAAGCATCACGTTCATGACAAAACAGTACAAATGGCTTTGTGTAATCAGGCATACCTAAGGCTGGAGCCCTGCACATGCTCTCTCAGTTCAATGAATGCTTTCATTTCTTTCTCAGACATAGTCAGGGAACCCGGGCCATCCATAACCTCCTTGACAGTCAACCTCACCAAAGGCTTAGAGATAATCGAGAAGTTGGGAATCCACTGACGACAGTAACCCACCATTCCCAAAAAGATCCTCACGTCTCTTTTGGATGTCAGGGGACTCATCTGCAATATGGCTGTCACTCTTTCTTTAGATATTTTCCTCGACCCTTTCTCAATTAGATGGTCCTAAGTACTTCACCTCTTTCTGACAGTACTGTAACTTCTTTGGGGACACTTTGGGGGTCATTCTGACCTCGGCGGTAAAAGGCCCTTACCGCCGGTCAGAAGACCGCCATAACACCGCCGCGGCCGCGGTTAACCGCCACGGTCATTCTGACCCATAACGGCCAAACCTCCAAAATTCCGTCCTCCACTGCAGCCCGCCACATCAGCGGGCAGCGATAAACTGGAGATGACCAAACCTCCACCGTCACGCCAACAGAAATACGCCCATGCCATTACGACCCACGAATCCACACGGCGGTCATTCAAACGCGGTATTCCATTGGCGGTAC
The DNA here is from genome assembly GCF_031143425.1 of Pleurodeles waltl. Taxonomy (NCBI): domain Eukaryota; kingdom Metazoa; phylum Chordata; class Amphibia; order Caudata; family Salamandridae; genus Pleurodeles; species Pleurodeles waltl. The sequence goes on from NC_090445.1 coordinate 727,882,033, forward strand.
ACACCGCCGCGGTCAGAATACACACACATCACCAAAACACAGCCACATTGGACAATTTGAAATACACACACCTGATACACATACACACACCACTCCCACACAATCAACCAACTATAAAACACAGACCCACATCACCCACAAACCCCTGCGACCAGAATTACTGAGAGAAGGAGAGAGAGACACAGCAGACAATCCAAAGCAAGACACACTGAGGCACACTACACCATCACACACACCACATAGTAGCACAAAGCACCACTCACCAACATACTTATCATCACATACACCACCCCACACCACACCCACACCACCCCATGGCACCCCAAAGGCACCCACGCTTTTCGGACCAAGAACTCCGGGTCATGGTGGAGGAAATCCTAAGAGTGGAACCCCAGCTCTTCGGCTCGCAGGTGCAGCACACCAGTATAGCTAGGAAGGCAGAGCTATGGCAGCGGATCGTGGACAGGGTCAACGCGGTGGGACAGCATCCCAGGAATAGGGAGGACATACGCAAAAGATGGAACGACCTACGGGGGAAGGTCCGATCGATGGTCTCCAGGCACAACATCGCGGTCCAGAAGACTGGCGGCGGACCCCCCCCCCACCCCTCCCGAATTCACATCGTGGGAGCAAGACGTCTTGAACATCCTGCATCCTCAGGGCCTCGCAGGAGTAGCCGTAGGAATGGACTCTGGTAAGTCCAATCTCAACTACTATATCCCCCCCACCCCACCAGCATGCCAACCCACACCCCCACCCTCACCCCCAACCCCCCAGCACACATCCTCCCTGACAATGTCTCACCAGCACAACCCACCCATCCCAACACCAACTCCTGCATGCCAACACAAATCATGGGCACCCATCACCTAAGCATGACCACTGGACTAACCCCCCCCCTAACTACCCTCACAACACCTCCCTCAAGGGAATGCCTGCACTGGGGGACAAGGGCACCCATAACACGCACGCTATTGCACACACAGGAAAAATAACCAAACTCTCTTACCCCATGCAGGACCCGACCGACAACACACCAGCCAGGAGGGTCCAGAAGTGTCCATCCCACCCCCGGAACAGGCCCACACTGAGGATAGCAGCTCTGTCGACAGTGAACCTGATGACCAGCCCGGACCATCGGGGACCTCTGGGCAGTCGGTTCCCCTCAGGCAGCCACAGGCCACACCAGACCCGACCCCCTCTGCCAACACCAGCACAGCTCCCACCCAGCGGGCCCATGCCTCTGTCTCTAGGACAGCTCAATCAGCGGTGTGTCCGCCACTACAGGGCACCCAGGCTAACCCAACACCCCAACAACAACAGGGACCTGGGGGCAGTGGTAGCGGGCACACCGGCCAGGGGACAGAGGCCGGGGGAAACCGGGCAGCTCGGAGGGCTGCTGTGCGACAGGGGGGGGAGGAGAGGCCCAGGGAACCCACTCTCCAAGAGGCCCTCACCACCATCATGGGGGCATACCACCACTCCCAAGAAACGATGGCGACGGTACTGGCCAGGTTCACTGAGATCCAGGCACAGCAGGAAGAACGCTACATGGGGTTCAGGGAGGAGCTGAGAATCATCGGGACCGCAATGGGGACCATCGTCCTGGCCCTCCACAGGATAGAGGACGCGTTGCGGGACCATGGTGCACCACACAGGGCCCCTGTCACTAGGCCGGACCAGGAACAGCCTACCACCTCCGCCGGCGCTAGTGGACAGGAGGTCCCAACACCTCGACAGCCCCCCAGAACCCCACCTCCTGCTGAAGAACAACCACCCCGTAAGAGGAGCCTGAGACCAAAAAAAAAGACAGAGTAGGATGTCAAGACCCCCGCCAGCAGGACATACCCCCTCAAGTCTTCCCACTGTCCCACATTGCCACCCTGTCCAACCATGAACTGCCTATGCTCCATCCTTCCACAGGCAAAAGAACAATGCACCTGTGAGACTGAGAACTGGACTCTGCCATGGATATTCCTCCACCCCCACCCATCACCCTTAGAATCACATGTACCGATATCTAGCACTGTAAATAAATCACATTTTGCACACAAATCTGTTTTGAGTCATGCTGTATTATTAACAAATGTATTACATATTACTGTTCAATTTCTGTTCTGTCAATTAGTCATGACAACATACCAATGTCAATACGCTGTATTTCATGTGCGAACCAAGCAGAAGTCAGGTACTGAGTCAGACAGCACTGAGAAGGGAAGGGAAAGGCAAAAATTAATGAAAAGTACAGATGCAGGAGGCTATAAGCAATTGTGAAATGGCGTGGGTGATTCTTACCTGGGTGTTACTGGAAATACTGTTGTATCACTCTGTCCCTATTGTCTGTGTCGTCCTCAGAGTCTTCCTCCTCTTCACTCTCCACAGGCTCCACGGCTTCTACAACACCACCATCTGGACCATCCTCCTGCAGGAAAGGCACCTGGCGTCGCAAAGCCAGGTTGTGAAGCATACAGCACGCCACGATGATATGACACACCTTCTTTGGTGAGTACATTAGGGATCCACCAGTCATATGCAGGCACCTAAACCTGGCCTTCAGGAGGCCAAAGGTTCGCTCAATCACCCTATTAGTACGCCCATGGGCCTCATTGTACCGTTCCTCTGCCCTGGTCCTGGGATTCCTCACTGGGGTCAGTAGCCAAGGCAGGTTGGGGTAACCAGAGTCACCTATTAGCCACACACGCTGTCTCTGTAGCTGTTCCATCACATAGGGAATGCTGCTATTTCGCATCACATACGCGTCATGCACTGACCCTGGGAACTTGGCATTTACATGGGAGATGTACTGGTCAGCCAAACAGACCACCTGGATATTCATTGAATGGTAATTCTTCCTGTTCCTGTACACCTGTTCATCGTCATTTGGGGGGACTAAAGCCACATGGGTCCCATCAATTGCACCAATGATGTTGGGGATGTGTCCAAGGGCATAGAAATCAGCTTTCACTGTAGGCAAATCACCCTCCTCTGGGAAAATGATGTAGCTCCGCATGAGTTTCATCAGGGCAGACAACACTCTGGATAAGATCTTGGAAAACATAGGCTGAGACATCCCAGATGACATGGCCACTGTTGTCTGGAATGAGCCAGTTGCAAAGAAATGGAGGACAGACAGAACCTGCACTAGAGGGGGAATTCCTGTGGGTTGGCGGATGGGGGACATCAGGGCTGGCTCCAGCTGGGCACACAGTTCATGGATGGAGGCTCGGTCAAGTCGGTATCGTAGTATTATATGGCGTTCTTCCATTGTCGACAGGTCCACCAGCGGCCGGTACACGCGAGGATTCCTCCTTCTCATCGCTAGTCCCAGCGGACGGTGCCTAGGAAGGAGAATATGGAGTACAGAGTCAATCCACTCACAGGTACGTACAACACAGCTTGCACAGTACAGGTAAATGTATGGTTTGATATGTTTGTATGTGTGCCATTGCAAGGCCTAGGCCTGTGTGACGCATTAGAAATTAAGCCATGTGGGCCCTTGAAATGGCGGCTGCCTGACCTGTGAAGTGGGACAATGGGATGTGAGGTCACTGCGCTGGCGGGGCACACCGTGGCGGTAGGCGGTCGAAGACCGCTGTGCGAAGACGCATTGGTTAACATTGAAGCCTATGGGTTTCAGGAGCCAATGACGATGTGCGCCGGCGGTCGCGGGACGCACCGCCGCAGTACGCACCGCCGCGGGCGTGACCGCCATTTTCTATCAGCTCAATCATTCGAGACCTGATCATCCACAGGAGAGGACCTATACTGCAAGTGCTGCTGTGAACTCGGTCTGGAAGTGACAATGGCTGCTGCTACTGGTGAAAGGGCCCCCGCCTTCAGTTCAGAAGAGTTGGAGAAGCTCGTGGACGGGGTCCTCCCCCAGTATGCGCAACTCTACGGTCCTCCAGACCAACAGGTGAGTACACTCAGTGCACATTGAATGGGTTATGCCTGTGTGGAGGGGGGGGGATGTAAGTTGGTGGGGTGTGGAGGGAATGGGGAGTGCAACGCACGACAGATGAGAGAATGGGAACCATGACAAGGTTGGGGAGGGGGGGGCATGTACTCCAAACATGCAGATATGTGACGGTTTCTCTTTCCCACCCTGTACATGTCAAACAGGTGAGCGCCCACCAGAAAATCGATATTTGGCGTGCCATCGCCGAGGAAGTCCGGAACTTGGGGGTCCACAACAGACGGGGCACCCACTGCCGCAAGAGGTGGGAGGACATCCGCCGCGGAACGAGGAAGACCGCAGAAACACTGCTGGAAATGGCCTCCCGACCTAGGAGGGGTGCCAGTCGCACCATGACCCCCCTGATGTCCCGGATCCTGGCGGTGGCCTACCCTAATTTGGATGGGCGCTTGAGGACAGCACAGCAGACACAAGGGGGTGAGTATCCGCACATTCTCCCATCTGTATGCGCATTGGAGGCGTCTGGGGGGGGAGGAGGGCTGTGGGTGACATTAGGCCCGGGCGCTCTCTGTAGTGTAGTCCGCTCCATTAGGCATGGCCCTGTGCCCCCGCCCCCCACCACTGTAGGGTGCCAAGTGCAGCTACCCATGCTCCAGCATCACCCATGTGCGCGTGTGTTGTCCCTAGACCTGTTTGCCTAGTCAGAAGTACTGAGTAGTGTACCCCAAGTTCGCGACTTAGTGCACGAGGCACCTGTGTCTGTCCTCTCCGCAAAGGGTATTGCTAAGGCATGCACTCAACTTTGTTTAATTTCTCCCCCCACCCTAAATCTTTGTCTTCTTGTGTTTTAGCATCATCCGGCGGAGGAGATTTGGCGTCGGAGCAGGAGGGAGCTGCAGGTCACCAGGCCCCGGTGGGCACTGACACAGACACCGAGGGCACCAGTGATCCGGAGGGCGAGGGGAGCACCACAACGGGGGCCGGTGGAGACACCAGCGACACGGACACGTCCTCGTTTGGGAGCTCCCTAGCGGGGGCGGCACCATCTGTGCCCCCCGCAACAACAGGTACAGCCGCCACCCAGCGCACCAGCACCGCCCTCCCAGCAGCCCCTCAGTCTTCGCTCCGTGGCCGCTCGGCCAGGAAGGCGCGCGTCTCCTTCGCCCCAGGCACCTCAGCCCCTGCCTCTGTTACCCCTGCTGCCCTCAGTGCGGAGCTCATTGACCTGGTGAGGACGCTCATTGTTGGGCAGACTACCCTTCTGAATGCCATCCAGGGGGTGGAAAGGGAGGTGCATCGGAGCAATGCCTACCTGGAGGGCATTCATTCGGGTCAGGCTGCCCATCAACGAGCGTTCACTGCTCTGGCCTCAGCACTGACGGCAGCCATTGTCCCTGTCTCCAGTCTCCCTCTTCTATCTGCCTTCACCCTTTCTCTGTCTCCTGTACCTCAACCTATCCCATCCACACCATCAGACCAGCCTGCACACACCTCAACACCCAAGGCCAGCTCATCCAAACATAAGCACCACAGAAAACACAAGCATTCACCCAAGCAACACACAGATGCAGACATATCAACAGTCACTACCACCTCTGTGTCCCCGTCCTCCTCGTCTCCCTCCTCCCTCCCTGTGACGTCTACACTCACACCTGCATGCACCCCAACATCAGCCAGTTCTTCCACCACCAGCAAACCCTCCACTACAGTCCGCACACCTGCAGTCACCACCCCACTGGCATTTACACGTCCCCTGTGTCCTCTCCCACTGTGTCTGTCACCCCCTCTTCCAAGACACATAAACGCAGGCAGACACCCAAACAACAGCCAACCACCTCACCACAGCCTACGTCCCAGTCACCTGCACCCAAGGACAGCACACCTGGCTCTCATACAACCACATCCTCTTCCTCCACTTCTCTCACCACTACTCCTACCCCTTACCTTGGTCCCAAGAAAAATTACTTCTCCAGTTTTGACCTCTTTCCCTCCCCCGACCCACCCCCTCCAACTGGGAAAAGTCCCAAGGGCACCTCAGCCACCACCAGCCCAACTACTACAGTGCAAGTGGTGCATGGCATGTGGAGTCCACCCTTTGGCGGCAGTAACACTTCGGTGAGCAGCAAGGGGACAGCCAGCCCCCCCCCCCAGGCAAGAGGACCCGGAAATTGAAGGGCCGCCGTGAGCGGACAGAGACGGCTGCCCCCAAGGAGGTGACTCCGGCCACTTCACCGGCCACAGCAGCCAGGGGAGGCAAGGGCCCGAGAGCCCCATCTAAGGAGCGGAAGGACAGCAGGGCGGAGAGGACAACCACCAGGAGCGCGGAGCAGGAGGGCCCCACAAGCCCCATCCCGGCTGCAAGGGACGACACCAAAGGGCCCAGGACTCACTCCCCGAAGGGGCCTGACACAGCACGGTCGGAGGGCGACTGAGCAGGGTGTCCAGGCCAGGTATGACTCCCTTGACATACTGCAAGAGCACCGCTGAAGAGGGCCCCGCCGTGAAGACAGGTACCGCTGAAGAGGGCCCCGCCGTGAAGACAGGTACCGCTGAAGAGGGCCCCGCTGTGAAGACAGGTACCGCTGAAGAGGGCCCCGCCGTGCAGAAGAGCACCGCTGAAGAGGGCCCCGCCGTGAAGACAGGTACCGCTGAAGAGGGCCCCGCCGTGCAGAAGAGCACCGCTGAACAGGGCCCCGCCGTGCAGAAGAGCACTGCTGAAGAGGGCCCCGCCGTGAAGACAGGTACCGCTGAAGAGGGCCCCGCCGTGCAGAAGAGCACCGCTGAAGAGGGCCCCGCCGTGAAGACAGGTACCGCTGAAGAGGGCCCCGCCGTGAAGACAGGTACCGCTGAACAGGGCCCCGCCGTCTCAAGCACCGCTCCGCTGGGCCCTTCCTGTCAAGCTCCGCTGGGCCCCGCCGTCTCAAGCACCGCTCCGCTGGGCCCTTCCTGTCAAGCACCGCTCCGCTGGGCCCCGCCGTCTCAAGCACCGCTCCGCTGGGCCCTTCCTGTCAAGCACCGCTCCGGTGCACCCTTCCTGCCAAGCACCGCTCCGCTGGACATCGCCATGTCATGCACCGCTGCGCTGGGTCCCGCCGTCTCAGGCACTGTTTATGGTTCACTGTGCCCACCATGCCTCCTCCTTGACCAGTGGACTCTGTAATCCACCTGAGAGACTGTGGCTTTGCACTCCCCAGGATGGTACAGTGGGCATCCCACCCACTGTAGAGACATTGAGAGACTGTGGCTTTGCACTCCCTAGGATGGTACAGTGGGCATCCCACCCACTGTAGAGACATTGAGAGACTGTGGCTTTGCACTCCCCAGGATGGTCCAGTGGGCAACCCACCCACTGTAGAGACTTGAGAGACTGTGGCTTTGCACTCCCCAGGATGGTACAGTGGGCAACCCACCCACTGCAGAGACTTGAAAGACTGTGGCTTTGCACTCCCCAGGATGGTACAGTGGGCATGGTGGCTCCTCGTGGATCTGGCGTCGTGGACTCATGTGGCTGTGGTGGCCCCCCCTTCCCTTCCCCCTGAGGTGCCTGTAGTTTTGACATCGGATGCCCCTGCAGTGTTCTCTCCAAAGGACTCAGGTCTCGTGTGTGGGCTTTGCCCTTGTTTCGCAGAACCTTAGACCACGGACAAGTTAGATTCGTAGGATGTGCAGGACTTGTTACTTCAGTGATACACTGATGTGTATATATTTTTGGTTTTTGTAAATATTTTTCACGGTTGCTCAATTATTTCCAGGTGCTTTTTTTGAACATGAAAATTTATTCCAAATTTGGTTGTGTCATTGTATTTTTAAAGGGTGTTTGTGTGGTGTCACTGTGACTTCCTGCTCTGCATTGGTGTGTACATATTGGGGGGGGTGGGGGGGTCGCATATGTGTATGCCCGTAACCTTTCTTCCTCCCCCCTCCCGTGTGTCGTAGGTGCAGTACTCACCGTTGACGTCTGCGCCGGAGTTCGTACTCGTGGTAGATGAGCAGGTAGACGAGAGCAGGTATGATGTTCAATTCGGGTTCCATGCTGTCCGGATTCCGCGTGGAGTGTCTCGAGGTGAGCGTTTTCCATTGGAAATGTCTGTTTCCGCCGTGTTTTTATCGGCGGTGCTCCCGCCCCGGAAAAGGTGGCGGATTGGTGGGTCGTGATAGGGTGGGCGGTACATTGTCTGCCGCCTGGCTGTTGGCGGTGACCGCCGCGCTGTTTGTTTGTTCCGCCGTGGCGGTCGGAGTGTTAATGCGGCGGGCTGTGTTGGCGGTTCCCGCCAGGGTCAGAATTGCATTTTTTGGACCGCCGGCCTGTTGGCGGGTTGGCCGCCGCTTTATCACCGACCGCCAGGGTTAGAATGACCCCCTTTATGTCTGTTCTTTCCCAAATGATTCAGTAAGGCAATGGTGTCATACCTGTAGTCGTCTTTTGTCTTGGACGCAATCAACAAGTCATCAATGTACTGCATTAGAGTTGAATTAAAAGGCAGTTCTAATGATTCCAAGTCCTTCTTCAATATCTGATTGAAGATGGAAGGCGATTCTGAAAACCCTTGAGGAATTCGACACCAACTGTAAACCTTGTCCAAGAATTTGAAACTGAAGAGAAATTGTCTGTCCTCATGAAGGGGCACCGAAAAGAATGCTTGTGACAGGTCTAGAACCGTGAACCACTCTGCATCACATGGAACCTGAAACATGATCACGGCTGGATTTGGCACTATGGGGCAACATTTTACCACTATTTCGTTAATTATTCTCAGGTCTTGGAAAATTCAAACTTTCCCACAAGGATTTCTCAGTCCCATTATTGGCGAATTACATGGGCTGCTCATCACTTCTTTTAAAACCCCTTGCTTCACAAAGTCTGCGATTATCTGTGTCACTTGTATGAGGACATCTTGTGCCATGTGGTACTGTGGTACCTGGGGAAACACGGCATTGGGCTTCACCTCTACTTTGACTGGTTCTACTCCTTTTATCAATCCCACTTCTTTTCCTGTCAAGTCCCACACCTTCTCTGTCACCGTTCCCTGTAATTCGGTTGGCAAATCGGTCATTGTGAACATCGGGAAGAAGCTTATCAAAGGGTACTCCTCATCTGCGGTCTCCGTCTCTGGCTCTGAGATCTGACCATCGTCCCCTTCATCATCACTGTTTGTCTGTACCTCAATCCCTTCATTGGAACAGGTAATTGAACACCTCGTCTTACACAGTAAGTCTCTTCCCAGTAGGTACACGGGACTTGAATCACAGACTACAAATCTATGTAATCCTTGGAAGGTACCAATCTCAACTTGGACCGGATCTGTAATCGGATTTGTCAGGAGCTGATTTGCCACTCCTACCACCCTTATGGTACGCCCCGAAAGCGGCAACTTCGGAACCTCTGCACTTCTGACTGTAGAGCGTGTAGCCCCTGTATCAACCAGGAACGAAACCTTGTGACCCATCACCTTCCCTTGCACATAAGGACCCCTCTGATCTACTTCTAGGGACGCTGCAAGCCTGCACTCCTCACTATCTGGGCAATCATCCGACCATTCATCGTTTATTCCATCTTCACCACGCAATGGGAACTGTTGTACTGTATTATTTTGACTCATGGTTTGACCTGTGACCTGTTGAGGAAGCATCACCTGTTGCTGTCCCATTGGAGCTAAAGGTAACTGCATTTGCTGTCTAGGTACCACAGGAATCTGCTGTTGCACCTGCTGCACCTGTGCTGGTTGCATACATGGCATTTGCATTTGAGCATAGGCTGTAGGCCCTGCATCTGCACCATGTTATTCTGGAAGTTCGGATTTGAACCCCTCACTCTTGGACCCCTCACATTTTGAAATGTACCGACATCATTGCTTTGTTGAACAACACCATCCTGCACCATCATTGGGCACTCCCGCTTCCAGTGTCCCACGCCCCCGCACGCATGGCATGGTAACACCTTTTTCATCCCTTGCACATCATTTTGAACCACAATGGTATTCAAATCTGGACCACGGTTCACAAAACCTCCCCGACCTCTACCTCTTGGTTGCGCCTGAAACATACCATTTCCTTGAGGATGCTGCTGTACCATCTGCTGTACTCCATTTCCCTGCATCCCTGCCTGAGCTGCTTTAATTTGCATCACCATCACCTTCTCCTTCAGCTTTTTCTGTTTCAACTCAATCTCATTGATGCAGTATTTCGCATACTGCAGTACCTCATCAATAGGCTTCGCTTGCCAACAGATCAAATGATTCTTAATCATCTGGCTAATTTCCGGCCTCAGTCCTTCAACAAACCTGAACACAAGATGATTCATGTCGGCTCTATAACTTCTGTACCACTGTAATGTTTGAACGCCTTTAACAACCTTTCATAGTTAGCATGTATCGACTTTTTGCCTTCCTGTGCCGTTCGATCAATTTTCTGCCAATCAGTGACTTTCGGCGACACCTTTTGTTTTAAAAACTCAATCACCTTATGATAATACCTCATCACGTCAGGAGACGGTGCTCCAGTAATCTTATCCCTTGCCAGATCCTCTGTCGGCCAGTCCACACCCCTCTTGCGTTCAAGCCACAAATCAGCTGGAACTATAATCTCAAACAATGTGTTCAAGTCTTCCCAAAGGCATTTCGCAAGCTTCACAAACCTGTCCGTCTGCTGATACCACTCTATTGGCTTTTCCCTCAGCCTGGGATAATCATTTGTGAATGACAAAATGTCACCTCTAAACCACGGTACATGAACTAAAACCCCTCCAGCTGTTTCTCTCATTGGTAAAATTTTTATGGTTCCCGTGTCTGGTGCAGCTTTCGCCTGCTTCGGTTCCGGGCAGTCACCTTTCTCTTTATCTCTCTTCTTTGCACATCTGCCTTCCCACTTCTCTAATGCTCCCCAAACTTGTGCACTCTGTAGTATCTCTTTGAGGAGTGCCTTCAACCCAGTAGTTCTCATATGGTCAAAATCTTTAGGTTCGAAGTCTAACCTATAACTCCTCTTCAAATGCTTAGAGTTATCCAAGTCTATGCCGTATTTGTCCGCTGCGTTCGCTAACCTCTGGTGTACCTTACTCACTTCTTTGATTATTTTCAGGCACAGGAACCTCAATTCTGCTTCAGTGTATGATTCTAATCTGTTCACCCCCATGGTCCCCTCAACTAGCTCCGCTGCTGCCACACCCAACCTTATAAAATTCAAGTATTCCTCTCTCTCTGACTGCTCAGTTGTCACAGGAGTAGTCTGTGGAGTGTTAAGTTTGTCTAACCACTCAGTCAACTGTTGCGCTGTTAAGCCTTGCAACAATATATATATTCCAGCCTGCATCGTTGGTGTCTGTGATGTATTTGCACTCACTACCTGTGGAGTCAGCATACCCAAACCTGCTTGTCTCATTGTCTCTAAAGGAACCCCAATCGGACTGAAGTCCAACAAGGACCTAGATCCCTCGACTGTCTGTTCTCCTTGTGTCATCCCTTGGGGACTTCCCGTAGACCCTCCTCTTATCACACCTTGAGTCATTACTCCCTGATCGCACACAGTAGGTTTTGCCTGCGCATATAGCGGCACTGGTGGACCAACAGTAATCAGCAATGATATAGCAGCTGGTGCCTGTCCGTTTCCCAATCCTGGTGGAGCATTAGCTCCCATAGCTTGATTCATTACGGGTGCTGTAACTGACTGCGGTCCTGTGACCGGAGCATAATTCGGGACTGTCTGTTGCTGCGGCTGGGGCAGCAATTGTGGAGTTGGCTCAATCTGCACTAACTTTGATCTCGTGTATACCGGATCAGGCGCCACCGTCAAACTCGTAGTTGTCTCTAGTACTGGGACATCGGGGTAGAGCCTCTGAATTGGTGGTGGCTGCAACTGTATCTGTGTCTCCGGTGCAGTGGATACGCTAGCACCATTCTGTATCGGAGCTGATGCGGTAACATTATTTGGCTGTGCTGCGCTTGTAGTTCCCTGATTCTGTGTCGTATTTACAGGACCTGCACTAGTACTCGGTCTATTGTCATTTATGGCATATGGCGGCGGTCGATCCTGTAACAACTGATTTAGAAACTCATCATCATCTGAATCATCTGCATCTGCCCAAGATTTCTGAGTCTCCTTTTGCTTACTAGACCCCTTGTCTGTTTTACAAGTTGCTTGTGTTTCGGCTTCTTGAGTTATTGCCGGAAACATCCTAACTCCGTCTATTATTTCCCTTCTCCACATCCTGGTCTCACTATCCCATCTAGCCTCCGCTAGAGTCTTCTCTGCTTTCTTCATTCCCCTCTCAAATTTTTGTCGCTCGTTCTGAATTGCTGCCAGTTCCCAAATTGCTAACGCCTCAAACTGAGCTGGTCTCGGAGGCGGTTTCTGCTCACTTAACACCCTCTGCAAATTTTCCAGAATCCTTATATTGAACGTTCCGTGCTCTGGAAATGCCAAACATCCCTCCTTTTCTGTCATTTTGCACCATTGCTTTAGCCAAAGACAAGGCGCGACTCCCTTCTCCTCCATGACGACATAAGCTGGAGTATCCTCTGGCGGTGTAGGCTCCCCCACACTCGCTGTAATGTATGTATCTCCCCTCAAAGCACTCTTTAAAGCCTTGAAAAACTTCATTTTTGCCTCTTTTATTTTGTTTAGAATCTGATCAGGAAGTGACTTTAATTCCCAGAACACTCTTCGCCTACCTTCTCAACCAATTGCCTCTCACGGACGGCTGCCAATCCGTGCGCGACCCCTCTCGGCAACTGACCTATCCCAGCGCGGCTCCAATAATGTCACACTCACACACACTGCGGCTGACAAAGTCTTGCGGCTTGTCTTCTTCACTTTCTATTCACTCAAAAACTAATGCAATATTGCAAGCACCTTAGCAACAAAACCAAATTTGCCGGTTTACTACAGGAAGGGGAACACAATCGCTTCAGAACTTTACAGAGATTTCACTTGAAGCCTCGGCCGCTACTCTCTCCTTCTCAGAACCCGCACTCGCAAGCAGAATTCGACCCGCAAATCCTACTCTCGACTTGTCAATGGTTCGTTCTAGTGCAATTTAGAACTTGCCAAATCTCCATCGAAGGTTTCATTCATACCTCTTGACTCAAACTCGACTCGTCAACCACGCCTGCACATAAGTAATCCACTGCGCCTCTGTGACTCCATGCCCTCGTTTAAATGATTTAACACCTAATTGTTTCTCCCCAACAAGGAGAAGAGATGCTTTCATTGTCCATCTATGTATTTTGGGGCATATTTATACTCCGTTTGCGCCGGAATTGCGTCGTTTTTTTTTACGCAATTTCGAAGCAAAACTAACTCCATATTTATACTTTGGCGTTAGACGCGTCTAGCGCCAAAGTCCATGGAGTTTGCGTAATTTTTTAGCGTGGACACCTACTTTGCGTTAATGAGATGCAAGGTAGGCGTTCCCGTCTAAAAAATAGACTCCGAGGCATGTGCGTCGGATTTATACTCCCGGGCAAAATTCATGCCTGGGAGTGGGCGGGTCAAAAAAAATGACGTACGGCCGCTTTTGCGCCGTTTTTTAGCGCCTGCAAAAGGCAGGCGTTAAGGGACCTGTGGGCTCTGAAGGAGCCCAGAGGTGCCCTCCCATGCCCCCAGGGACACCCCCTGTCACCCTTGCCCACCCCAGGAGGACACCCAAGGCTGGAGGGACCCATCCCAGGGACATTAAGGTAAGTTCAGGTAAGTCATTTTTTTTATTTTTTTTTGTGGCATAGGGGGGCCTGATTTGTGCCCCCCTACATGCCACTATGCCCAATGACCATGCCCAGGGGACAGAAGTCCCCTGGGCATGGCCATTGGGCAAGGGGGCATGACTCCTGTCTTTGCTAAGACAGGAGTCATTTCTATGGGGGTTGGGAGTAAAAAAAAATGGCGCAAATCGGGTTGAGGCGAAAAAATTGCCTCAACCTGACTTGCCCCATTTCTTGACGGCCAAGCCCCATATCCCCCTACGCCGGCGCTGCCTGGTGTACGTCGTTTTTTTACACGCACACCAGGCAGCGCCGGCGGCTAACGTCATTGATTAAATACAGCGCCCGCATGGCGCTTCAGAATGGCGTTAGCCGGCGCTAATTTTTTTGACGCAAAACTGAATTAGCGCAGTTTTGCGTCAAAAAGTATAAATATGGCCCTTTGTCTTTTGTGCGCAGAGAGAGACTCAATATTGATTTTTTTGCTTGTTTTAGCCCCATTTGCAGCCTTTTTATCTTTCTGGCGGTTTTACATCTTATACAAGGTATAAATGTATACAAGGGGTATTTTTCCTGTTAAATGATCTGTTTGTATTTTGCCCTCCTCTCTTTTATACTCTTTTCTAAACATTTATGTAATAAGGATATTATTTAGGACCACATTCCAGAGAAATTGTGTTTTTTATTTAGAAGGTCTGGCATTTGCTTTTTAAGTGCCCTTTTTCCAGTCAGTGAATCGAGCCCCAGAAAGTATGTCCCACTTCATCCTTTTCACAAACTGGGCGGCCTCAGTTTCTCTTGAGTGCCCCGGTGTTAGGAGCTCCGCTGGAGTCTGGTGTTCCACCGCTAGAGAGACAATCAGTAGATAGTAGACGCTCTCATTATGTTGTAAGATTTCAAACTGTTCACGAACAGACAGGAGAGAGTCCATGACTAGAGTATATTCGCCTGTTGTGACCCATCTGTACGAACTTGGAAACCCCTGTTTTTAGGTGCGAGTGCAAAGTGCTCCGTCACCTGTAGTTTTCTCTCTTTGGCGTTCCAACTATGCCCGTGTCACGTCAGTCACTTTCATTGGTTCGCAGGCTTGCCTTTTAAAATCCGCTTGCTTTCACTTGTGAAAGGCATGCATACCTCATGCCTTTTCCGGTGTTTAGCCCACCTACACAGCACCGGTAAACTACTAAAAACATACGAGGCTCGATGTTTTCAGCCTGGGTTTCCGGACTACTTTATCTGTTTATTTTCCACGCAGCGCGATCGCGCTGGGGTTTACATAGCGCAATCGTGCTCGGTTTTTCAGTTTTCAATTTCAGCACGATCGCGCTGCATTTTACATAGTGCAATTGTGCTGCGTTTTTTATTTCTTTTAATTTGTGTGGCAAGAAAAGTCCGGTTAGGAGTTTACAACACTAATAGCTCTAACTCGAGCAAATGCAAGACCCATTGCATTGAAAATGCTTATTTGTTTTTGGTGTTATGCTAAGCTTGTAACGATGTCAGGTTCGCACCTCCTAATGTGATGTTGAGTTGTTTGGCTAACAGGTCCAGTCCAGCTAATGGATACTGTTGGTCACTGTATAGGTAATTACCCAAATGTTGCAAGAGAAAGGTCCCTGTTAGAATCAGTTCCTGATCAGCATAGGTGTGAAGGAGATCATTTAGGGTCACACGGAAGTCTGACATTTTTGTCCTTCGGTCTCCTGTATGTAAATTCATGTATGTGGTAATGAGTGGTGCTTTCTTGTACTAGCCACCAATCTATAGATGGGCAAGTATTATCACTCGAAGAGCGGCGTTTTGGGTTGTCAGCAATTTTTATTCTTAATGCAGTGAATATGTTGATAGCAAGCCCAGGGGCTGGTCAGCCATACTTGCTGGATTTTTATAGCCTGCTGATGGATTGCATAAAGCCATTCTATGAAATACAGGTGTGTGCACAAACGATGTCAGAAGTTTTCTTAAACGTTATCACATTTGATGAATTGAATAATTGCTTTAAGCCTGCAACATTCCATGGTATGACCTTAAAAAATGTATTTCTTTGCGTTTTTATCTATTTTTACGATGTTTATTTTAGGAACAAGTAGAAACTCTTAGGTGGTCATTACAACCCTGGCAGTGGGTGTTAAAGCGGCGGTAAAACGTCCAACAGGCCGGCGGCAAAAAAAAATGGAATCACAACCGCGGCGGCAACCGCCAACAGACAGGCGGAGGACAATGTACCGCCCACACTATTACAACCCACCAATCCGCCACCTTTTCCGGGGCGGATTCACCGCGAACAAAAACACGGTGGAAACTGGACTTCGAAGGGAAAACGCTCACCTCTACACACCCCACGAGGAATCAGGACGCCATGGAACCCGAGCTCCAGATTCTGCCAGCTTTCATCTTCCTGCTCCTCTACCAGGAGCACGAACGCCGGCAGCGAAGACCAGGGTGAGTACTGCACCTACGACACAGGGGAGGGGGCAGGGAAAAGAGAGTGACACACACACGCAACACCCCCACCCCACCCTCACCCACTACAACACACACGCTAATACATATTGATACATAACAGTTACTCCCCCCAACCCCCCCTGGAAGAATGCAAGGGCAAAAGGAAATGAGTTGAATAATTGTGATATATTCAATTACATACATCAAAAAAATTTACAAATACATACATTTATACTATATACAATTATATACACCAAGAACACAAGTCCAAGGGATTCCACCATCATAGTCCGTGGATCACTGGGCCCAAAAGGCATGGGCGAGGCCCACACTCAATACCCGAACAAGACGGAGAGAACACTGCAGGGGCATCAGTTAGAAATAAAACAGGCACCTCAGGGGGAAGGGAAGGGGGGGGCACCTCAGCCGGTTGAGGACACGACGCCAGATCCACGAGGGGGCTCCATGCCCACTGTTCAATCCTGGGGAGTGCAAAGCCACAGTCTCTCAAGTCTCTACAGTGAGTGGTTTGCCCACTGTTCAATCCTGGGGACTGCAAAGCCACAGTCTCACAAGTCTCTACAGTGGGTGGTTTGCCTACTGTTCAATCCTGGGGAGTGCAAAGCCACAGTCTCTCAAGTCTCTACAGTGGGTGGTTTGCCCACTGTTCAATCCTGGGGAGTGCAAAGCCACAGTCTCTTAAGTCTCTACAGTGGGTGGTTTGCCCACTGTTCAATCCTGGGGAGTGCAAAGCCACAGTCTCACAAGTCTCTACAGTGGGTGGTTTGCCCACTGTTCAATCCTGGGGAGTGCAAAGCCACAGTCTCTCAAGTGGATAACAGTCTCCACTGGTTCTGGAGGGGGCTTTGTGCCCAGAGTGCTTCATCCTGCCCATGGCGGACTCAGTAGCGTCGGAATCATTGGCGCTCACTGGCCAGCAGTGCTGCTGCCGGCGGTGTCCTGGGCAGCGGTTCAGCTGGTGGCGGTCTTGTCCTGGCCTGCGGTGCTGCTGGCAGCGGTGTCCTGGGCAGCGGTTCATCTGGTGGCGGTGTCCTGGGCAGCGGTTCAGCTGGTGGCGGTGTCCTGGGCAGCGGTTCAGCTGCTGGCGATCCTGTCTTGGGCAGCGGTTCAGCTGCTGGCGGTCCTGTCTTTGGCAGCGGGGCTGCTGGCGGTCATCTCCTGGGCAGCGGGGCTTCTGCTGGCAGTCCTGTCTTTGGCAGTGGGGCTGCAGGCGGTCGTCTCCTGGGCAGTGGGGCTGCTGCTGGCGGTCCTGTCTTTGGCAGCGGGGCTGCTAGCGGTCGTCTCCTGGGCAGTGAGGCTGCTGCTGGCGGTCCTGTCTTTGGCAGCGGGGCTGCTGGCGGTCGTCTCCTGGGCAGCGGGGCTGCTGCTGGCCGTCCTGACTTTGGCAGCGGGGCTGCTGGCGGTCGTCTCCAGGGCAGCGGGGCTGCTGCTGGCGGTCTTGTCCGCCGTGCTGATCTTCCCAGACTTGCCGGTTTTACTGTGCCCCTTCCCCACCTTGGATGGTGTCGCAGCTGTCTCCACACTCCCAACTGTACCCCTGGGAGCGGCTTTGGTGGCTGATTTCTTTCCCCTCTCCCACCGGGCACTGTCCAACTTTTTATGCTTGACAGGTGGGGGACTGTCCGTGCTGTGGCTCCTTGCCACACTGGCTGCCCTGCTGCCTGGTGCACTCCATAATCCGGTGACTACTGGCACCACTGGTCCCGCCGATGTTGTGGCTGAGGTGCTAGGTTGGGACCTGGAGAGTCAGGCCCTAGGAGACTGAAGGGGTGGGGGAGGTGTGGGAAAGAGTTCAAGGCTGGCCAGGAAAAGTTTCTTAGGAACACTGGGACGGGTAGCTGGAGGGTGTTTGGGAGTGGAGGAAGAGGTTGTGGTTGCAGGAGGTGTAGGTTTGCTGACTTTGGGTGAAGGTGAATGGGCTGGAGGCTGTCGTGAGGTGGATGGCTGTTGGGTGGGTGTGTGGCTGCGTTTGTGTACCTTGGGAGGTGGCCTCACAGACACACTGGGTGAGGACACCGGGGATGTGTGAATGGTAATGGGGTGGTGACTGCACGTGAGCGGGGTGTGGTGGTGTGTGTGCTGGTGATGGACATAGTGGCTGAGGATGTAGTGCATGCAGGTGTGAGTGGAGACGAGACTGGGAGGGAGGAGGGAGACGAGGAGGAGGGGGACAAAGTGGAGGCAGTGGATGTTGTTGTGTCTGCATGTGTGTGATGCTTGAGTGAGTGCCTGTGGGATGTGTGGTGCTTATGTTTGCCAGAGCTTCCCTTGTGTGTTGAGGTGTGTGCATGCTGGTCTGATGGTGTGCTTGGGATAGGCTGAGGTACAGGGGTGTGGGTCTGGGTGGAGGAAGTTGGAGGGGGGAGGCTAGAGACAGGGACAATGGCTGCCATCAGTGCTGAGGCCAGAGTCTGAAAAGCTAGCTGAGAGGGCTGCCTGAACAGAGTGAATACCCTCCAGGTATGCATTGGTTTGTTGCAACTGCCTCTCAACACCCTGGATGGCATTCAAAATGGTAGACTGCCCAATAGTGAGGGACCTGAGGAGGTCAATGGCCTCCTCACTGAGGGCAGCAGGGGTGACTGGGGCAGGGTCTGAGGTGCTTGGGGCGAAGGTGATGCCCACCCTCCTGGGTGAGCGGGCACGGGACAAACGCTGAGGGGCTGCTGGGAGGGCGGTGCTGGTAGGGGGGTGGCGGCTGTACCTGTAGATGCGGGGGGCACAGATGGGGCCGCCACCGCAAGGGAGCTCCCATCAGAGGAGGAGTCCGTATCGCTGGTGTCAGCTCCTGTCCCCGCCGTGGAGCTCCCCTCGCCCTCCGTCCCACTGGTGAATTCAGAGTCCGTAGTCTCGCCCTCCAGGGCCATGTGGGATGCAGCTTCCTCCTGCTCCGGTGCCACTGCTCCTCCGCCTGATGATGCTAATGCACACAAGAACAGGGAGACCACAAAAAAGGGGGGAGGGGAGACAGAAGAAAGACATGTTCAGTGCATGCAATACCACTACTGTTGGCAGGCACAACAGACACAGAAGCCCCCTGCACTACGCCGCGCACTTGGGGTCCACTATTCAATCCCTGGGACCTGGCTTACAAGGCTGTGGCCGATTTCTGCAGACATGGATGTCACAGGAGCCTGACTAGGTGTAGTTGGCACTGTATACAGGTGGGGTGGGGTGCCACAGGGCCTGCCTGAAGTAGGGAACTTAACTACCAAACTCGCCCTGGCCTAGGGGAACCCACAGCCCACCTCCCCCACCCAGACACCAACAATGCGTGCTGAATCAGCAGAATGAGAGTGTACTCACCCCCTTGTTGCTGCTGTGATGCCCTCAAGCGCCCATCCAACTCCGGGTACGCCACCGCCAGGATCCTGAACATTAGGGGGGTCATGGTGCGATGGGCACCCCTCCCACGTTGGGAGGCCATCCCCAGCTGGGCCTCCGCCGTCTTCTTGCTCCAGCGGAGAATGTCCTCCCATCTTTTCCGGCAGTGGGTGCTCCGTCTGTGGTAGACCCCCAGGGTCCGGACTTCCTTGGTGATGGCACGCCAGATGTCCTTCTTCTGGTGGGCGCTGACCTACAGAAATTGTACAGGGGAAAAGAGAAGTAATTACCAACTGCACCGTCACAGTCATTGGCCCGCATCTCTACCCTTGCCATGACGCACATTCACTCACCGTCGTTTCATGTGCACATTCCCAGCACTTCCACCACAAGACAGCTCCAATACTCTGATTCGAATTATCACAGAGTCAAAGAGAGTCCAAGTGGGGAAAAGGGGATTAGGAAGGGAACAGCTGGGAAGGAGACCTATAGGAAGCAAAAGGTTAAAACACACAATATCAAGATTATAACATATGAATCAGTACTAGATTAAAAACTCTAAGCATTGTCATTCTGAAATCATAGATAACCTATGAATGGACTTAAACAACTAGGCTTCAAGATTACTGGACACCTGAGAGGAAATCAAGAAATGGTTAAATGCAATGTTCAGATTCAAACATTATCTTTTGCATGAGGATCAAGGAAAGAAAAACATTATTATATACACACTACATCACATCTAGAACTTTAGCATTTTGTTTTGTCAAAAACTGAAGGAAACATGAATTGTGCCCATTGTATACTTTCACAAAAGGTTGTAAATACCATAGAATGATTGTGCACCATGAATAACATAAGCTAGGCTCGACCAATAAATCACGCGTCTTGCTGGCTAGAAAACCACCTCGTAAATGCCATGAAGAGGTAGCACATTATGAACACCGCAAGATTAAACACAAGAAAAGAATCTCGCTTCCTGCCGATTCAGATGTCACCATGAAAATGCCAGAAAAAGTTAGCGCACAATGAATAACATGAATTACATACAAGATTGAAATCGCGCGTCTCGCCGATTTAAATGCCACCATGTAAATGCCAGGAAATTATAGCGTACAATGAACTGCATGAATTACACACGAGAAATGAATTGCGCATCTCGCCGATTCGAATGCCACCATGTAAATGCCAGGAAATGGAAGCGTACAATGAACTGCATGAATTACACACGAGAAATTAATCGCGCGTCTCTCCGATTCGAATGCCACCATGTAAATGCCAGGAAATTGTAGCGCACAATGAACTGCATAAGTTACACACGAGAAATTAATCGTGCGTCTCGCCGATTCGAATGCCACCATGTAAATGCCAGGAAATAGTAGCGCACAATGAATATCAAGGGTTAAAGCACAAGGAAAGAATTGCGCGTTTTGCCAATTCGAATGTCACCATATGAATGCCTGGAAATGGTAACGCACAATGAATATCAAGGGTTAAAGCACGAGGAAAGAATCGCGCGTCTTGCCGATTCGAATGTCACCATATGAATGCCTGGAAATGGTAACGCACAATGAATATCAAGGGTTAAAGCACGAGGAAAGAATTGCGCGTCTTGCCGATTCGAATGTTACCATATGAATGCCTGGAAATGGTAACTCACATTGAATAACATTAATTAAAACACGAGTAAGGAATCGCGCGTCTTGCCAATTCGAATGTCAGCATGTAAATGCCCAATAAACATCAAGCACACTTTCACACGCACGAAAGTCAAAAGATTTTATCATGATAATTAGGCTCAAGAACTCGAACTCCTTCGAGAACGGGATCGGGGGCCCAGCCCAACCTCCGTCTTACCGCCCTGATCAAAAATCACCAAGCGCAGTGAAAGGGCGAGGTCTGGAAGATCCAAGTAGGCCTCCGGAACAGGAGCTCAGGACGTTACTGCTGTTCTGCACTGGGACCTCTGAATAGTGAGCACGTGGAGCTGGGCTGGCTCCCTTTTATAGAGTTTTAGCCCAGCCCACCAACCACACCTAGGCATGCTGCAGGGAAGCTTCTAGAAGGCCCTGGGAAGGGACCACACCCTGACACAGTCTGAAAGCCTGCAGCAGTACATTACATGTGGACAATATTTATATGCATGCTGAACATAAGTCTTCAGGATGAAACTCTGCAATGCAAAAGGTTAAAAAACATTATATCAGCACAATGCATAAATTATGTTAGCTGGAAATCATTAGGTTTTTGTATTCTGGTCGCCCGTAGAGCGCACTGCCCTGATGTTGACAGGACCGTAGAGTAGCGTGTACTGGGGGAGGACCCCATCCACGAGTTTCTCCAACTCCTCCGTGCTGGAGGCAGGGGCCCTTTCCCCAGACACACGAGCCATTGTCTCTTCCAGACTGAGGTCGCAGCAGCACTTGCAGTGTAGGTCCTCTCCTGTTGAAGATCAGGTATCGAGTGATTGAACAGAGAGAAAATAGCGGTCACGTCTGTGGCGGTGCATACCGTCACCGCCGGCGTACATCGTCATTGGCTTCTGGGACCCATAGGGTCCAATGTTAACCAATGCAGAATTGCGCTGTGGTCTTCGACCGCCTACTGCGACGGTGTACAACGCCAACGCAGTTACCTCATATCCCCTTGTCCCACCTTACAGGTCAGGCAGCCGCCATTTCAGGGGCCCACATGGCATTATTTTTGACTGCGTCACACACCTAGGCCTTGCCTAAACACTCGTAAAGGCAAATTTCAATTTATGAATATTTTCAGAGTAAGCTGTGTTTACGTACCTCAGAGTTGGTTGACTCTGTGCTCACTGTTCTCCTCCATAGGCACCGTCCACTGAGGCATGTGAGGAGATGGCGGCATCCTCCGGTGTACAGACCGCTGGTGGACCTGTCGACAATGGAGGAAAGACATGTGATCATCACCTACAGGCTTGATCGTACCACAATCCAGGAACTGTATGCCCAGTTGGAGCCAGACCTGATGTCAGCTATCCGCCATCCCACAGGAATCCCCTCTCAAGTGCAGATGCTGTCAGTACTTCATTTCCTTGCAAGTGGGTCTTTCCAAACAACAGTGGCCATAGCATCAGGGATGTCCCAGCCAATGTTTTCCAACGTGTTGTCCAGAGTGTTGTCTGCCCTGCTAAAACACATGCGGAGCTACATTGTTTTCCCTCAGGTGGAGGATTTGCCTACAGTGAAAGGTGATTTCTATGCCCTGGGACATATCCCCAACATCATAGGTGCCATTGATGGGACACATGTGGCCTTGGTACCCCCGCAGGAGTGAACAGGTGTACAGAAACCGGAAGAGTTACCATTCCATGAATGTGCAGATGGTGTGTTTGGAAGACCCGTACATCTCCCATGTTAATGCAAAATTCCCAGGCTCAGTGCATGACGCTTACATCCTGCGGAATAGCAGCATCCCTTATGTGATGGGGCAACTCCAGAGGCACCGGGTGTGGCTATTAGGTGAGCACATGGACCCAAATCAGTGGGAATAGTTGTCTGGGTCTGTGGGTGTCCCTATGAGTTGGTGTGTGTCTAACAGTTGTCCCTCGCCATTTGCAGGTGACTCTGGTTACCCCAACCTGTCATGGCTACTGACCCCAGTGAGGAATCCCAGGACAAGGGCAGAGGAATGCTACAATGAGGCCCATGGGCGAACTAGGAGGATTATAGAGCGGACCTTTAGCCTCCTGAAGGCCAGGTTCCGGTGCCTCCATATGACAGGTGGTTCCCTATTCTACTCACCAAAGAAGGTATACCAGATCATTGTGGCCTGCTGTATGCTTCACAACTTGGCTTTGCGACGACAGGTGCCTTTTCTGCAGGAGGATGGTCCAGATGGAGGTGTTGTGGCAGCTGTGGACCCTGTGGACAGTGAAGACAAGGAAGCAGAAGAAGAGGACATCGACAACAGGAACACGGTGATCCTGCAATACTTCCAGTGAGACACAGGTAAGAAGACAACACTGCCTGCTACATCTAATTTAAATCTAATACCTCTCTACTGTCTGTCATTTTCACCCAGTGTATGGTCACTGAGTTGTCACTTTCCCTTACGATTTCACAGATGTGGGTCCCACTGTGTGACATCTGCTTTGTTTCCTCATGGACTAGAGCTGTGTGACATAGGTATGTTGACATTACATTTGAAAGAGCATTTTGGCACTGTGATTGCTAATACAATATTTCGAAATCACAGACAGACTCCAGATTGTTTTGTGCTATAAGGGAGTTTATTTAAGTGCTCAATATTGGAGGGGGTTGTACAATGGTGAGGGGTGATGGTGGAGGAATGTCCATGGCAGAGTCCAATCTATTAGTCTCACAGGTGCATTGTCCAAAGGGGCATAGGAAGTGGAGCTGGGGCAGTTTAAGTATGGCCAGGGTGACAAGGTGGGACAAATGTATGACAATCAGGGTGGTCTCATTTCTTGGCGGGGGTCTTGGCATTGTTTTCTGTCTTTGTCCTGGATCTCAGGGACCGTTTGCGGGGTGGTTCTCCCTCTGCAGGGAGTGGGGTGCTGGTGTGGTGGTCCTGTGGCGGTGCCTCCTGTCCACTAGCGCCGGCAGAGGTGGTGGGCAGTTCATCGTCCAGGCTAGTGTCAGGGTCCCCTTGTTGTGCCACAGTGTCCCTACTGGTGTTGACGAGTTCCTTCATCATCCCTACAATGGTGCCCAGGGTGGAATTGATGGATTTGAGTTCCTCCCTGAAGCCCAAATACTGTTCCTCCTGCAGCCGCTGGGTCTCCTGAAACTTGGCCAGTACGTTGCCATTGTCTCCTGGGAGTGGTGGTAGGATCCCATGATGTTGGAGAGGGCCTCGTGAAGAGTGGGTTCCCTGGGCCTGTCCTCCCCCTGTCGCACAGCAGCCCTCCCTGTTCTCCTGTGTTCCTGGGCCTCTGTCCCCTGAACTGTGTGCCCACTGCCCCCAGGTCCCTGTTGTTGTTGGGGTGGTGGGTTAGCCTGGGTTCCCTGTAGTGGAGCACAACCTGCTGATTGACGTGTCCTGGGGACAGAGGTATGGGCCCGCTGGGTGGGTGCTGTGCTGGTGTTTCCAGAGGGGGGAAGCCCTGTAGTGGCTTGTGCCAGTGTGAGGGGAACCGCCTGTCCCGAGGTCCCAGATGGGCCGGGCTGGTCGTCTAGATCCAGTTGGACAGAGCTGCTGTCATCACTGTGGGCCTCTTCTGTGGGTGGAGTGGACATGTCTGGACCATCCTGTCCGGTGACGTTGGGTAGGGGTCCTGCAGGGGTGTAAAAGCATGATTATTGCATCTGTGTGTGCCATGGTGTGCAATGGGTGGGTGACTGTGTACCCCAGTGCTTGCATTCCTGTGTAGGACCTTGTGTGATGATGGTTTAGGGGGGTGTATGAGTATGTGCAGTGGCCATGCTTTGGTGATGGGTGTCCATGCTTTGGTGTTGCATGCAGGGCTTGGTATTGGAATGGGTTGTTTGTGATATTGGGACATGTGTGAGGAGTAGGAGTGATGGGGGTGAGGGCGAGGGTGGGGGTATGTGCTAGCATGCAGGTAGGGTGGGGGATGAAGTAGTGAAAGATTTGACTTACCAGAGTCCATTCCTCCAGCTACTCCTGCAAGGCCCTCAGGATGCAAAATAGCCAAGACCTGCTCCTCCCATGTTGTTAGTTGTGGGGGAGGAGGTGGGGGTCCGCCGCCAGTCCTCTGTACCGGAATGTGGTGTCTGGAGACCACGGAACGCACCTTCCCCCGTAGGTCGTTCCACCTCTTCCTGATGTCATCCTTTGTTCTTGGGTGCTGTCCCACTGCGTTGACCCTATCCACAATTCTTCGCCATAGCTCCATCTTCCTAGCTATGGAGGTGTGCTGCACCTGTGATCCGAATAGCTGTGGCTCTACCCGGATGATTTTCTCCACCATGACCCTGAGCTCCTCCTCAGAGAACCTGGGGTGTCTTTGCGGTGACATGGGGTGGTGTGGGTGATGTGTGGGGTGGTGTGTGTTGTGATGTGTCGGTGATATTTAGTGGTGTGTTGTGTGAGGTGCGTTGATGTTATGTGAGTGATGGTGTTGAGTGCCTGTGGATGCTCGTTTGTAGATGGTGGTGTCTCTCTCTGGCCTTCAGTCGCAATTGTGGTCATAGGGGTTTGTGGGTGATGTGGGTGTGTGTTTTATATTGTATTGGGTGTGTGGGAGTGGTGTGTGTATGTGTATCAGGTGTGTGTATTTGGAATTGTCCAATGTGGTAGTGTTTTGTAAATGTGTGTGTATTTTGAGCGCGGCGGTGTGTCCCACCAATGGAATACCGCGGTTGAAAGACCTCTGCGTGGATTCATGGGTCGTGATAGTGTGGGCGTATTCCTGTTGGCGTGACGGTGGAGGATTTCTTATCGCCAGTTTATCACTGACCTTTGGTGTGGCGGACTTGTGTGGGTGTCTAGATTTTTGCGGATTCCGGCCTTTGGGTCATAATGACCGTGGCGGAATTCCGCGGCCGTGGCAGTGTGTTGGCGGTCTTCTGCACAGCGGTAACCGGCTTTTACCGCCAATGTTGTAATGACCCCCTTAGTGTGGAAGGCAGCCAGCTTCACTATCGGTACATTGATGCAGTGTGATGGCAATACTACATTTGCTTTCTAATTATGTGGTTTGATGCAAACTTAGACTTCATATTATTGCTTGTCCTCTTGAGAATACTCTTAGTAGTCTTGTGCATAGCATCCTTTCTTTTGGTGGAGATTAATATGGTGGGATATCTTTCTGGTTCTCTGTGCTGGATTGTAATCCCTCACTGGGCAAATATATGGTTCTCACGGAATACCAGTGCTTCCTGCTCCTGATTCTGCTAGATTACAGTTGTTGCCTTATTACCACCCGGGGTCAACAGTACCTTGAATTGAAGCTCGGGGTTAAGAGTATCTTGAATTGAATCCTTATTATGTCCGCTGACCCTAGATTTTAAGTGCGGGATAGGTTATAGTTAATGGAGTATGCTAGATCTATTTAGAATGTCCATACTATCTCTTGATATTTACCGTGGAATGAAAACAAGTTCATTTTATATTAGATCATTACCCTTGAAGACGTTACCAGCTGTCTTTTGGTTATCTGAAATCACTTGACCATTGCTTGCATACCTTTAGTCTCTTGAAATGTTGTTATTTGGGGTAAGGAAAGCATTTGCTCTTTTGACATCATTCACATATTCCCTTACTGACTCCTTTGCAGGATGAATGTTGTTATGTCTTTCTTTATTTTGACCAACTGTACTTCCTTCTTTTAGACCAATGCTTTCCCCTTATGTATTGCCCCTTTTTGTTGTACAGGATGTTGATGTTGTTTTATTGGTTTGTTGATCAGGCTAGGGGCATTTCTCATTATGGGTCTTTGTTCCCTACTTTTTGCACCAGAGTTCCTACTGTTGCTATTGGAGGATGTTACTGGTTGTGCTGATGCACAGACGTCTTCCTTTCATTGTTGGTCGGGTTGTAAATTAATTAAATTGACTTGCCCATTCTTTCTATCTTTAACTCCAGGTTATTTGGACCCTGTTTCCTGTGGGCAATTGAGAGATTTTCACTATGTCAGTTGAGGCCCTCAGCAAGAAATATCGGGTAGAGGATTAGAGTAGATGTACTATTATCTGATTGCAACAAGTCAGTTGATCTTGAGAAGGGGCTCTCCTAAGTTTGTTTTTATTCTTCTCTAATCGTCTTTGTCTACTAGTAAGCTTCATATTTGTTGGAGAGCTGGCCTCGGTTGGGCCCTCAATGGATTCCCCATCATCGGCTTTTTTGGTGTTTATAATTGAGGATGACGTTTCTAACACAGGCCAAAGGCACCAGCCGTAGCGCACAGCCAGTTATGGTCCCAGAGAAAGCAGCACCCCCTCTCCTTTCATATCCCGGTGTTTTTAACCAAAAATCTTTGTGCATAGATAGTCCACCCACCTCACCAAGTGAAATCTGAAAGACTGCTACCATCTTATATCTCCCACTGTGTTCCACTACTACCATAGATGAATTCATCGCATTAGACAGGGGAGAAACACAAAACTATCTAAGTATTCCATGAAACCTTATATTCCATGTTTCCATGTCATCCATGCAGCAAATACAATGAATATAGATTGTATCTTAAGAGGAATATACTGTAGACGTGTTCCCTTGCTTCCAAATGTTCATACATACTGCAATAGTTTATTAAACAGGCACGCACTACCTCCTGCTAGAAAGATGAAGACGTATAATGTTTTTAATTCTTATCCCAAAAGAGTAGAGGAGGAATTATGTAGGTCATAATATGTCTCTCAAATATAAATAAGTACAAGTAATTACCCCTCAGTTGGTTCACCATCTAGGTCTTCTATTACTTTGATCCATGCAGATGTCTGGATACTCGATTGCAATAAAATGTTTCTGAGTATTGTACCAGACTGATCTTAAAACTGCCTTCAAAATAAATGGGAGTATAACAGTCAATACAAAATCTTTACTGACATTTCTAAAAGAAAGGTCCCCAGCACTATATAGGTCTCACTGTAGCTACTTTTCTGGACATGTCAGGTTCAAAAGGAAATCTATTGTGTTCAATTAGATGAATCTCCTCATGTTGAGTTTGTGGATGAAAACCCGCTATAACCATGGTTGCCAAGGTTTCAGATTGCTATGTGTGACATTTTTTATGATCTCAGTATGATTATGAGTGACATTTCAGTGACTATGAGTGACACTTTCTCGCGAGCAAAATCAAGCAATGAAAATGAGGGGAACATGAGCACTAAGCCCTCACTTACTTACTGTGATGATCAGATCCATGGAAGACTATACTAGAGGACTCTCTAGTCTCAGCTCAGTAATGATCTCATGGATCTTGGCAGGCAGTACCCGGGCTGCAGCGCTGTGGCCCGGTGGGTTGGGTCCATTGCAGTGATGCTGCATCATGATGCGGCCACCTGCCAGTCAGTGACACTACGAAGTGGTGGCCAATCTCAGCCAGCTGCACCCGGGGTCGGGAGATGAGCGTTGCGCGGAGGGACTGGCTCTGGTGGTAATAAATCATCGCAGGCAGATTCCATTTTCTCCTGGGGCTGCGGCGGTGTTTCAAAGCAGCTAACTCAGTGGCCAGCCAGGCCAGGGCAAGCCTCAGCTGTGCTGAGCTGGCACCCACAGCACAGACCACAGAATCAGCCACGGGCCGGCGGTTCCAACTGTTCACCCCACCACCATCGTCGGCCACTACCTCAGGGCCTGTGAGGATTCAGCCTCTGCACGACGGGCGCTGCATAAACATCTGGTGGTTGCTGCCAAACGACGCAGCCAAATGCCGCAAGCGCAGTAACAACTAGCCTGGCCAGGCTACTGGACGCACACTTACAGTGACGTAAGTTTTACTATGCGCATGTGTTGACCGGGCCGCCAGGTGGGGGGCTGGGTCACTGAATCTCTCTTTGTTCACTTAGATACATTGTAACAAAGGGTACTCGACTACGAGCGCAGCCAGAGACAGCAGCCCCTTAGCCTGCTGAAGCAGGCAGCGCACAGTGCACTCAGCCCAGCACTACAGCTCAGTTGATCTGTGCATTATTGCCCTCTCCCCTTAATAGCTGAGGAGGCGCTATAATGCATGATTTTCCATTGCAGTGCGGTGATGCAGACCACAACACTGAAATGCATTAGACTCACGCCTGATGTGTGTGTAATAGTGAATTTAGATTTTAGAATCTTGTGAATGGAACGTTTTCTGTCGGCTTACGATCAGAAGCGTTTTGTTCGTTAGGAGCGTGTGTGAGTGCTCCAATAAAGGTTACTTGCTTAAGGACATCGTTGTTCCTGGTGTCATTTGATTACAACATTTTGGCGACGATTTAAAAACCAGGAGCACTCACCACAGACTCGAGGATTTTCACAATATTCAGCAATTTGTAGATGGCAGACGGAGACGGTTTAGGAGTGTTTAGGAGTGTTCCTGCATTCCGGTGATGTTGGATTTCTAGGAGGATAGATTCAAAACTTTCAGGAACTGGAAGTGGTGAGGCAGAACATTTTTTTATTTTTATTTTTGACTGAACTGCATACTATTTCTTAGAATTGGCAGTTGTTTGGCAGCCATCTTAGAGACAGTGTTGTTCGTATGAAAGATTAGTAAGAGAACAACGTCATGAATCGGCGGCCATCTTAGGTTAACAAGTTTTTTTTTTTTTTTGCAATTTCAAAGTGAATTTAAAGGCACATTATCGCAGTTTAAAAATAAAACAAGAAGAAAAACTCTCATTTATATTTTCTATCCTTGACTATTCAGTCATAATGAATAACATTTGTGGTAATCCTCCTCCGCCATTTTTAAACTCTGCTAATGAGGCTACTATGAAATGGGAAAAATGGTTCAGACATTTTAAAAACTACATGTTGGCAATTAATGGAGATTCATTTGAATCACACAGAAAAAAAGCGTTACTACTCAACTTAATTGGCTTGGAAGCTGAAGACATCTTTGAGCATCTACCTCCAGTTTTACCACCATCTGGCACAGACGCTAGAGATTATGACTGTTTTTCAGAAGCTGTAGATAGGTTTAAAAAAAGGTTTTCAGAGGAACCACACATTGTTATGGAAAGGTATAAGTTTTTCACACGTCATCAACAACTTAATGAGTCAGTTGACTCCTATATTTCTGCTTTACGAATTTTGGCTGCAGACTGTGAATTTGGAGAAACAGCGGATATTTATATTAGAGATCAGTTAATTATTTTCTGTTCGAATAAAAAGATTCAGGAACAATTGCTTAGACAACGCAATCCCACTTTGAGAGAAGCAATTGACACGGCTAAGAGTGTTGAATGTACAATAAAATCTTTCAAAGCCATTAATGTGGATGACATTAACAAAGAGATTGCAGCTGTAGCTTTAAATGATACAGAGAAATATGAGGCTAGTAACAAAGGAAAATTTTCTAAAGGAAAACAAGTCAGTATTAACAAACAAATTTCAGGATACAATGTTAGTAAGACATTTTGTGATAAGTGTGGTTCCAAAACACATGCATCTCAATTCAAGTTTTGCCCAGCCAAAGGCAAAGAATGTTTCAAGTGCAAGAAGATTGGTCATTTTGGCAATGTTTGCAGATCGGTAGCCAACAGAAGAATATCTACGCTGGAGGAATCAAAGTGTGATAACGAGATGGAAGATCATTTCGTTCTCAGTCTTAAGGAAAAGGTTTCATGCACAAATAAGTTTGATACAGAAAAGACCAGGAAGGGTATTAACTGCACTAAAATTGACAAAGAGCCCTATATTCCACCTGATTGTGAAATCGTCATTGATGGATTGAATGTGAAAGTTTTGGCAGATTCTGGATCACCATATACTATCTTATCAGATCAGTTTTTTAATGAAAACTGGGATGATAAAAAGTTAGAACCAAATGATGTCAAAGTATATGGTTTTGGGGGCAAAGAGATTGATATGCTTGGATTTTTCATAGCGGATATCAAATTTTTAAACAGGTCAATTATTGGAAAAGTATATGTTGCCATTGATGGGTTACATGTTATTGGTTGGCGTCATCAAAAGAAAATGGGAATGGTGCTCAATCCAAATGCCAAGAACCCAGTGTATCTGTCTGATAATATACAGTCTGTCCAAGTTTTGAACACAAGTACAGATAAGTTGGAGTTGTTATTAGACAAATTTTAAAATTTATTTAGCAAAGAGTTAGGTAAGGTGACAGGATTTTCACATCACATTCAACTTTAAAAAAATGCTGTTCCTATCAAACACAAATTAAGGCATGTTCCACTTTCGGTCAGTAAGGAGTTATCTGAGATGTTAGTCAGAATGTGTAAGGAGGATATTATTGAGCCTGTTGATGGTGCAGAATGGGTTTCACCAATTGTTCTGGTGCGGAAAAAATCAGGAGATTTGCGTTTGTGTGCTGATTTAAGATCTGTGAACAAGCAAATTTTGGTGGATTGTTTTCCACTTCCACGCATTCAAGAGCTTTTCACAAAGTTAGAGGGTTCTAAATTTTTTTCAAAGATTAATCTGAAGGCAGCATACCACCAAGTAGAGTTAACTCCCGAATCTCGTTGCATTACCACTTTTATTACTCCAGATGGTGCTTTTCAATATAAACGCATGCCTTTTGGTTTGGCATCAGCTGCTTCTGTTTTTCAAAAATTGATGCATTGTGTATTTAAGGATGTTGGGAATGTCATTGCTTTTCAGGATGATATTTTGATCTACACAGCTACAAAAGAGGAACACTATACGAAGTTGGACAAGGTGTTGTCAATCCTTAGTGATAGGGGTATGACGATTCAATTCGACAAGTGTACATTGTTAACTAATGAAATAGACTATTTAGGTCATTCTATTTCAGGAAAAGGTATCACACCTATTAAGAATTCTCTACAGGTGATACAAAACATTGAGGAACCCAGAAACAAAGACCAGGTTCATTCCTTTTTAGGCCTATGTGAGTACTATGCTAAATTTGTCAAAACTTTTAGCGATTTAGCTATGCCTTTACGTGTATTACTTAAGAAAAATGAAACATTTAGGTGGTCTAATGATCAGGTTGATGCTTTCAACAAGTTAAAGAAGTCTATTGTAAATTCGAAACCACTTTCTCCATATTCTGGTGATGCAGTAAATGTTATTACTGTGGATGCAAGTTCAACAGGATTAGGAGCAGTATTAACTCAAGTCAAAGGGAATGTTGAACAAACCATTGCTTTTGGTTCTAGGGCATTGTCTGAAGCTGAGTGTAGGTATTCAACTATTGAACGTGAGGCACTTGCCTGTGCGTGGTCCGTTGAACACTTTAAAATATATATGTGGGGGAAACATTTCAAATTGAGAACTGATCATAAACCACTGATTTCTTTATTATCTAAAAATGGCATGGGTAGAGCGTCTTCAAGACTCATACGTATTTTAGCAAAATTGTATGAATACAATTTTACTGTGTCTTATTTGCCAGGTACACGGAATACCAGAGCGGATTGTTTTTCGAGATTATCTGGCAGTAAGGAAATGTCTACAGATTCTGAAGTGATTGAAGAATGTGTTGTTGCAAGTGTGAGAGATGCAGTAGTGTCAATTTGTGAAGTCATTTCAGAAAAAGAATGGGTTTCAGCATATGACAAAGATGAAGTTCTTGGAATTGTGAAGGGTTTTATCATAAAAGGTTGGCCACAAGAGAAATCTTTAACAAAGGATTTACAAGTTTTCTGGAAAGTTAGAAATGAATTGTCCATAGAAAATGATTTGTTACTTAAGGGTGAATGTTTTGTACCTCCTACAGAAATAAGAAGAAAGTTGATTTCTATAGCTCATATTGGACATTTAGGACAATCTGGAACTATTAAAAAATTGAGAGATCAGTTTTGGTGGCCGTACATGGATTCAGAGGTAGTTGTTTTCATTAAGAATTGTTTGTTGTGTCAGGATTCTGATAAAGTTTTGAAGACACAGAAAACTGAGGTTAATGTATTACCTTTTCCAGAACAACCATGGAAGGATTTAGCTATGGATTTACTTGGTCCTTATGAAGGTATTAGTTTGGAAAAAGTGTATATATTGGTTATTATTGATTATTTCTCCAAATGGGTTGAGTATGAGCGACCCAGTACTGATGAGGTAATTGAGTTTCTAAACAATTGTTTCAGAAAAGAAGGTTATCCTGATAGTATCACTACTGACAATGGTACACACTTTACTTCTTCTAAATTACAAGATTTCTTGTCTAATTTAGGGGTTAAACATAAACGAACTGCTTTATATGCACCCAATATGAACGGTTTAGTTGAAAGATTCAATAGAACTTTAGTAGAGGCAGTGCAACTGGCTCTAAATGCTAAGATTAATGTTAAGGAACATGTTGCACAAATGATTTGGTCTTATCACTGTACACCTCATTCTTTAACTAAATTTTCACCGTTTTTGATGTTGAAAGGAAGGAAACCAAGACTAGGTCTAAATCCATCTTGGTTGCAAAACAATGTACAGATTTATGATATGAATAGGATATACAATGAGGCCAAGGTGAATGTTGAGTTTAGGAACAAAAATAATTGCAAGGAAAATGGACAAAGGAGTCTAAGTTTAAATGTTGATGATTGGGTTAAGATTAAGCTTCCCACACATGTCAGAAAGGGAGAATCAAAGTATTCAAAACCTTGGAAAGTTATTAGGGTTGGGAGGTCTTCAGCTATGTTGAGTAATGGTTCATGGTGGCATTGTTCCAGATTAGCACGTGTAAACTTTGAAGGCTGTCACAAGTTAAGTCATCTATCTGATCCTGATTTTGGGTGTGAATCATTCAAGGCTTATTCAAACAGTAGAACAGGTTATACCGACAATACTTTGTTGGGTCATCGTGAAGAATATAGTTCTTCAAATGTTAATATGAATGATTTTGGTGTCAGGGCCAGCAGACATAAAAAATTGCCAAACAAATACAATGATTACTTAATGTATTAGACAACTTTTATTTAGGGTTTAAAAAAAAAAAAAAAATAATTATATTACGAGGTTTTAAGAACGTATATTACAAAGTTTAAGGCAGTTTTTATTTGTTTGGTTTTATTCACTTGTTTATTTCATCTTGTTTGTTTGAAAAGAAGGAGATGTGTAATAGTGAATTTAGATTTTAGAATCTTGTGAATGGAACGTTTTCTGTCGGCTTACGATCAGAAGCGTTTTGTTCGTTAGGAGCGTGTGTGAGTGCTCCAATAAAGGTTACTTGCTTAAGGACATCGTTGTTCCTGGTGTCATTTGATTACAACAGTGTGATACTTGGCAGGGCTGCATAACTGAAAAGATTGTAAACTACAAGGTTACTAATTGTCACAGGTTTGCTTAAACAATACCACTTCAGTTGACCTAGCATTGAAATATACTCTATCATACCACATATTCCCAAGCTACAAAAATATGCTGCTCAGCTGGTGACATGACAGCTCTCGCATGTAAGTCCTAGATCCGTCTCATTCATCACCCGTCATTGTTTACAAGGGTTTTTTTAAACCCTCTCTAGTATAGCGGGCCTAATGAGTTTTAACTGGTTGTCACTTATTTCAGTCTTGGCCAGCTTCCTCTGAATCAACAAACTGCGGCCGTCATCCTCTGAGTCAGAAAAATAAGTGGCAGAAGCAACCGCTAGAGTCTAGCTGGTTTTAAATACGCGGCATCTCCATACTTATTAATCAATTAATTGGAAAATTGATTAATAAACATGACAATTATCGACATCCAAATGCTATATAAAGATACATTTAAAATAACCTCATCAATATGAGCCCTGGTGATTACCTAATGTTTATCCTCGATTATATCTATGATAAGATATGAGTGGAAGCAGGAAAATTAGGCAACTATTCCAATCATAGTCAAATGGTTGTGTCTTATACTGTGGGCACCATCTTTGTCTAGTTACGTTCTAGATATAGTATTAACCTTTATCACTAAAAAAATATTTTGCAGATCTACCCTAATAGTTGATTCATCACAGTCTAGTTTTTTAAAGAGCAAATTCCCGAGAGGCACTATGTAAGAATGGTACTGTGCTTTATCGTGGTGTATGATTATGTTGTACAATATGGAGATTCCAAAGAACAATCAAAAATGCAATGAATGAATGTATTGTAATGGTTATAAGTTGGTAGCAGTTTTCACACTTCACTTAGTGACGTGGTTGGAATCTAAACGCACAATGGGCCAGATTTACAAAGCCCTAGCGCCTTTTTGCACCACATTAGCGTAATTTTTTTATGCGAATGTGGCTCCAGACAAAAATCGCCACGCCATATTTACAAAGTGGCGCAATGCATGCATTGCGCCACTTTGCAACCCCTTGCACCACATTATGCCTGCGCCAAGCATAATGTATGCAAAGGAGGGTATTCTGGCGTTAGGAGGCCCGCAAAAAGGGCGCAATGAAATCTATAGGATTTCATTGCGCCATTTTTGGCATCAATTTTTATGCCTGCTCAAAGCAGGCATTAAAAGGACACACCCATTCAAATCAATGGGCCTCCTTGCACTTTGCCGCACTAGCGTCAACATTTTTGATGCTAGTGCAGCAAAGCGCACAATAGCATCAAAAGTTTTGAAGCTATTGGCCTAACATGTGTCATGGTGCGCCGTATTGTAAATATGGCACACCCATGGTGTTGTTAGGTGGCGGTAGGGGGTGCAAGGAATCTGGCGCATCAGTACTGATGGGACAGATTCTTGTAAATCTGGGCCAATTCTTTTGGTTGAAAACACAGGGAGTGGTCTTATGATATGGTGGGATCTGGTCTAGAACGTGTATATTCAAAACACTTTTTGAAGCTTGGCTCATTTTCATTTGAGGTTGTGACCTGGATGTGTTTGCTCTTTCAGAGATTCTCCCACTTGTTTGGATTGGAAAAGGAAAGAAATGAAAGAGAAAATAAGTCCTGAAGAAGGTGGTTGAAAGTTCTGGTATTCCACCAAAACGTGCATTGACCGTAGGAGTACCCAGCTTAAAACACATCAATGGAAGGGTAAAGAAGTCTCCTTGGTGGCCCATTGAAATATTTTTTTATCTGAGGATCCACTAGACTTGTACAAATGTAATGTATGGAAATGATGTAAGAATGAGAGAGAGTGTTTAGTAAATGGGGAGATCTAATGTATTGTAATGTACTGTGTTGTTTTCACATTGTATTGTAGTATTGTCTGTAAAATGTATGTATGAGTTTTTAAGCACTGTACTTTATAAAGGTAATTTATACAAACAATGAAGTATTTGACAGCAACAACAGCCATTAGAAAATAAAGTATGCAATTTGAAATAAAAATGTAAAAAAAAACATTTTTTCGGTCTCACCTCATGTTGGATTGATTCCATTGATCAATGCAGATAGGTTTAGTGGGAGGTTTATTGATTGTTGTTTTTCCCAATTTCCTAAACCTATAAATAATAATTTATGGGTATCCTGTGAAATTTGGTGATCAATTCAAGGTTTTTTTGTGATAAATGATTAAACCCATAATGGCAATCACTGGAAAAAATTGGATTACTTGTTCTGTGGGAAAGGCTACATCTTTGAGGTTTTTTAGGTCTCACCTGTGACAGCGCATGTGCTGCACGCACTTTCACTTGCGGGAGATAATGTGTACCAGAAGGGGCTTGCAGCACGTCCATTGCTTACAATTTGTTGGATTCATTGTCACTCTTCTTTGCTGCCTTCTAATTGGCCAGTAAATGATAGCTTCATTTTCTCTTCTTTCGGGTGGAGCATGGACTAATTACTGATTGTTTCAACTTGATTGCTGCCCTTCTGTTGATCCTGCTGGGATCAGCATATGTTGTGTTGCTTCTTCACGTTCCCTGCCAACCTCAATATTGTTTCTTTTCTCTTCCTCCCCCTCCATCCTCTTGTTGTCCATGCAGCCCACCCACCATAAGAAAAAAAAAAATCTGATACGGCCAACGCGGACCGCATCATAGCATTTTTTTTCTAACTTTATTATTCTCACACCCAAAGAGCTGAGACATTTATTTTTATTTTTCCCTCACCCTTCCTACTAATGACAGTTGCTTTGCTCGTGGTCGACAGTCACTGTCTGAATCAGCCAGTTTAGATTTAAACTGTAAGCAGGTTGGTGAATTCTCTACAGGAATGTACGCCAAATCCATGTTACTGGAATCCTTATCTTCAGAACTGCGGTTTTCTTTATTGAAGTTTGCTTGCTTCAAGCCAATCTTGTAAAAGTGTGGGAGCTGAGGGGCCCACCAACGGAAGTTCAGCAAAAGGCACTGTGAACAGGCAGTGAAAGTTTAGGCTTCTCATTTTGGTCCTGCTGCAATCTCAAAACCCCAAAAACGAAATCCTTGTTTTGTGCCAAGACCACTTTTGTTCCAGTTCATGTTAGATTCTGCAGAACGTGCAGGAAGTTGAATCACAGAGTTCTCAAAGCTGCAGAAGGCACTGTCCACACAGCTTCCACCTTCCGCTTCCACTCAAGAGAGATTCATCCACCACACAGGAGCCAACATCACCTGGAACCGAGATGGGGAACGTACAAGGAGGCCATCCCAAAGATACATCAGGCATCTCTTTAATGTGCTACTTAACCTTCAAAGCATGTCATTTTTTTATGTTCTATTTTTTCTAAAACCGAAGCAGTTAAATTATGTAAATAGAAAACTATGGCGTTGATTGTGCACGAATAATCAAGACAAGAAAAAAACAAATAATTCACTGAAGTCACAAGGCATTAACAAGTAACAATAGTTTTGGGGCATATTATATAAAATATACTGACAACGACTGCCCTACAGCTTTAATGCATTAGAAATAACAAATGTTATTTTTATTGCAACGTATTGGTACTTGCTTACCTAACTCAGAAGGGTTAAGAGCACAGTTGGCACTACCAGCTTTTAAACCTGCAGATCCACAGTGCATTGGCTTGTCTTGATGGCTAATGAAAATCTGGTTCCACACTGCATACCTTGTGGCTTGCTCAACACAATGGTTACTCACCTGAAAGTTATAGTAAAAATCTGTTACAAAGCATCCATCATTTTTGTATTCACCGTTGCACTCAAATTCTATAATAACCTACTTATTCCCCTGGCGCTACCTTCAACAGTCTTTCTAAAAGCATACAGCACAGCCATACAATGATGCATTTTGCTGTTTCACGAGACTACGCAGATTTAGACCATTATAAGGCACTCACAGTTTCCCAACTGCAAATGCAAACTAAATCACCTGCATTGATTTTTAGAGGCAGATTGCCCAATGGGGTTTTGGGGGTGGAGGATGTAGCCGACCCCAGGAAGGTCTACCCCCGGGATCATTGTGGAATTTGGAGCAGTCCATGACTGCTTGGGCTACTTTGAGATCCATGGGCTACCAAAGTGGGCTTCCAGTATATATTCAGACATTTTGTGCCGCCTGCAACCATTTTAGTGAGGTGACTTGGTGGTTGGTCAACAGTCAGGGTTGCAAAGTTTTTTCCCTCCCTCCCATCTCTGGAGCTAGTTTTGCTTGAGAGTGTAATGTTTTTAGAGCAATCAATGGGGACGCCTTTTTGTTTACAGGTGCGCCGGTTAGGGTTTTTTGTTAGTTAGGTGTCACTTGGAAGCAGGTGCATTAGCGGGGGCAGGTCAAATTGGCATGGTTTACAGAGTTTTAGGCTTGAAAGCAGCAGCCCAGGTGGGAAAGGAGAGGGTAGACTGGACTACACCTGGACGATCCAGGTTGTTAAATGTTCGACAGGAAGTTATGTCAGTTACAGATGCAGAGTTACTATAATCTGGAAAGGAGTTTTAAGTCAGCAATCACTCAACTACTAAAGGAAGAATACAGGATTCCAATACTTGAAGCAGGAGGACAGGGTAGGGTAGGGTGAGGATGGGGAGGTGTTCCAGGTAAATCATATATATAGTGAGGTTGTTAGTTTTGTGACGCAAAGGCCTAGGATTTGATTGTTAGGTTCACCTGTTTTCAATAAAGCGCCCTTTTTCACACAGCCCTGTGTCAGTCTCAGTTATGCTCCCCTTTTTCCCAATACAGTACAACAAGGCACAGAGTAGTGCTACATGGTTGTCTTCTTTACTTCTTGACAGCCCAAAGTACTCATATTGTGATGCTAAAAACCCTGTTTGTTTCAACCATCTCAGCTCCTCTCTGAAAGTCAGCCTATTTCAGCTATTGAGATTTACAGTCAGTCGTTGGCACTGCATGAGTGTGTTTTTTCCATATTTACACACAAAACACATTGTAACCAGTCCTCTTCTCTTTAATGTGATAGAAAATTGGCTCAGTGTTCACCAGAGAGATAAACAAACATTTTACATTTTGAGGGATTTTTCTAACGCTCCGGGCACAACTGACAAAGCCAAATGGCTCTCACATACGCAAAAGCTTTTTAGCTTTGTCAATTGTCCTTATCCGCGGCTGCAGGGCACCATGGCTAAAAATGAAATAAAAGCAGGAGGACATGCTTGATGCATCATAGCGCATTTTTCTTTCTATACTTTCAGCCAACTTGCACAGCCATGCTGCCGTGCAATATGACTAACAAGCATAGGCAGAGTCAACAGGTCGCACCTATACAAGAGCTATTGGCTCTGGAAATGTGTTTTTGACATGTACACCAGTGTGGCTGCTGTTCAGCATGGTTAAAAGTTAGTGGTGTGGACTGTCGGAGTGGAGTGGGGGAGTAGAGTGTCATAGAGTGGATTTGTTGAAGTGTCGTAGAGTGGAGTACGAGGAGTACAGTGTTGTAGAGTTGAGTAGTAGGGAGTAGAGATCAGTGGTTCAGTGGCAG
The DNA here is from genome assembly GCF_031143425.1 of Pleurodeles waltl. NCBI lineage: Eukaryota > Metazoa > Chordata > Amphibia > Caudata > Salamandridae > Pleurodeles > Pleurodeles waltl. The sequence goes on from NC_090445.1 coordinate 727,921,753, forward strand.
AGAGTGTCATAGAGTGGAATGCGATAGAAGAGGGTGAAGTGGGTTGGAGTGGATTGAGGTGGTGGGGTGGGGTGGATTGGATTGGAGTAAAGTGGGTTGGATTGGATTAAGGAAGAGTGGGGTAGACTGAGTGTAGTTGGGTAGACTGGCATGGGGTGGGTTAGATTGGAGTGGGGTGTATTGCTATGGGGTGAGGACTGGGATTGGACTGGGGTGGGTTGTTTGGATTGGAGTGATAGGGTTGGTGTGGATTGGACTGGGATGGGGTGGACTGGATTGAAGTATGTGGATTAGATTGGACTGGAGTGAATTAGGCTGGAGTGGGATAGATTGGATTGGATTGGATTGGATTGGATTGGGGTGGGGTGGATTTGATTGGAGTGGGTGGATTGGAGTAGGGTGGATTGGATTGGAGTGGGGTGGATGGATGGAATGGATTGGAGTGGGGTGGACTGAACTGGGATGGGGTGTGGCTGATTGTACTTGGATAGAGTTGGTTGATTGGAGTGGGTGGGGTGGATTGGATTGGAGTGGGGTGGGGTGGACTGGAATGGGGTATCTTGAATTGGATTGAGGTGTGTTGGAATGGAATGGATTGCAGCAGGGTGGACTGCAGTGGGGTGGATTGGAGTTGGGTGGATTGTATTGAGGTGGATTGGAGTGGGGTGGGGTGGATGGATTGGATTATAGTGTTGTGGACTGAACTGGGATTGGGTGGATTGAATTGGGGTGAGGTGGATTGGAGTGGGGTGGATTATAGTGGAGTGGATTGGATTGGCATGGAGTGGGGTGGGTGGATTGGGGTGTGGTGGACTGGAGGTGGTGGATTAGATTGGAGTGGGGTGAGGTGAGGCGGATTGGGGTGGGTGGGTTGGATTGGATTAAGGTGGATTGGAGTGGGGTGGATTACATTGAGGTGAGGTGGATTGGATTGGTGTGGGGTGAACTGGATTGCATTGAGGTGGATTGGAGTAGGGTGGATTAGTGTTGGGAGGACTGGAGTGGGGTGAACTAGAGCGAGGTGGATCAGTTTGGTGTGGATTGGGGTGGAGTAGATTTGAGTGGTTTGGGTTGAATTGAGTGAGATGGATTAGGTTGGGGTGTGATGGATTGGATTGAGTGTTGTGGATTGGGGTGCATGGGATTGAGGTGGGGTGGGTTGGGGTGGATTGGATTGGATTGGGGTGGGTTGTGGTGGGGTGGGGTGGAGTGGGGTGGATTGGATTTGAGTGGGGAGGATTGGATTTGTGTGTGTTGGATTGGATTTTGGATTAGATTGGAGTTGGTGGGTTGGATTGGAGTGAGGTCGATTAGGGAGAGGATGTGGTGTAATGGTCAGATCTGCCGGCTTTGGAGCTGGGAACCAGGCTTGAGTCTCGGCGTCGGCTCTACATCCTGTGATTCTGGGCAAATGTTTTAATCTCCCAATGCCTACCTAAAAAATGAATTTGTCCTTGTGTAATGTAACTGGTGGTCATGTAAAGCACTCCAATACCTTCAGGTCGGTGCAAAAAAAATCAACTGGAGTAGGGGTAGACCGGAATGGTGTGGGATGGATTGTATTGGATTGGTGTGGGGTGGGGTGGATTAATTGGAGAGGGGTGGACTTGATTCAAATGGGGTACATTAAGGTGGTTTGAGTTGAGTGGCTAGGACTTGAGGAGGTTGGATTAATGTGGACTGGATTGGACTAGAGGGGGCGGATTCAAGTGGATGGATGGATGGGGATGGGGTGGGGTGGGATGGATTGGATTGGAGTGATGTGGGTTGGGTAGCAGTGGACTTGATTGGAGTGGGGGGGTTGCTTTGGATTGGAGTGGCTTAATTGGGATTGGAGAGGGACAGCTTGTTTTGGATTAAAGTGGGGCAGATTGAAATGGATTTGAGTGGGGCAGATTGTCTTGGATTGTATTGCAACATCTTATTTTGGATTGGAGTTCGGCAGACTAGAATGGGGCTGATTGTTTTGCATTGAAGTGGGGCAGATTGGAGTGGGGCGGATCGGAGTTGGGCGAATTGTAGTGGGGTGGATTGGATTAGAGTGTGGTGGATTGGGTTGGTGTGGGGTGAACTGGATGAGAGTAGGGTGGATTGGACGGGAGTGGGGTGAATTGGGATGGAGTGGAGTAGATTGGATTGAGGTGAGGTGGATTGGAGTGGGGCGTTTTGTTTTGGATTGGAGTGGGGCAGTTGGAGTGGGGTCAATTTGAGTGGGAAAGATTGTTTTGGATTAAAGTGGGGCAGAGTGGAGTAAGGCGGATTGGAGAGGGGCTGATTATTTTGGAGTGGAGGAGATTGTTTTGGATTTAAGTGGGGCAGATGGAGTGGGGCACACTGTTTTGGATTGGAGTGCCGTAGACTGCAGTGGGGCAGATTGTTTTGGTTTGGAGCAGATTGCAGTAAGGCAAATTGTTCTTGATTGGAGTGGTGGCAGATTGTTTTGGATGTGAGAGGGCAGATTGGAGGGGTAGATGGGAGTGGCATATTGTTTTGGATTGGAGAGGGCCAGACTGGTTTGGGGCAGACAGTTTTGGACTGGATTCGGGCAAACTGGAGTTGGACAGATTAGACTGGGGTGGGTTAGGATGTTTGGAGTGGGGTGGGTTGAAGTGGATTGGATTGTGGTGAGTGGTTTGGATTGGAGTGGGGTGATTGCTGTAGGATGAAGTGGGCTGGATTGGGATGAATTGTAGTGGGGTGGATTGGGGTGTACCGCATGATTATTTGATAATATTCATTTCAGAAATTACACATAATAAAGAAATAATGTTGCTTTGAAATATCTAGAAGAAGATAATTGTCATCTTTTGAGAACAGCACCAATGAGCAAAAACAAAAGAACACATGAGTGCAAAGTGAGAAAAGATGACTTGGCGAAATGAAAGAAAGTTGGCTATAAAAACTAAAACTTTGCAATTTTGTTTGTCCTGCTGGGCATGTTTTGCCGGTCACAAGCCTTCTGTATGCAGGGCACTATAAGTTAAAAAGAACAAAATAATACCTTAATGATGTCGGGAGCAGCGTACAGGCACTGATTAAGTTGAACCAATCAGTGCTTGGTCCCTGCTCCACACAGAGCAACAGAAACTATGCTTGGCCTGGTGTGACGAATTACGAAGCTGTAAAGAAGAGTGCCACGCACAGGGCCGGCTATAGGGCAGTGCGAGCAGTGCAGCCACACCAGGTGCTCACTTGGATTGGGGGTGCTGACCTTAGGGGGGTGCTGTGTTTAAGAATAACTTAGAAATTTGCCATTTAAAAGAACCTGCTGAAAAGTCTCTTGCGTGACCAGCCTTAAGGAAGTAATTAAAATGTCAAGATACCTCTTGTGATGATTGTTCCTGCTAAGGAGAGAGATGGGTGTTTTGTCTGGCGGCAGCTTTGACTCGCCATAAAGTAGCACAGAGGGTCAAAGTGCCTGCTGCAAAGAACAGAACTATATTTTATGTGAATAGCTGTGTGGATTAGTAAAGTCAACCTTTACAAGGGCTTTAAAACAAATGAATGCATGGGAAAGGGGAGCTATGGAGAGATGAGGGGCACATTTACTGGGTGGTAGTGAGGGAATCCGAGGAGGTGTTCATGGGTTGGGGGACGCCAAAAAAGGCTGTCGCATAGGGTGCCACCAGTGCTAAAGCCGGTCCTAGCCAAGCAAGACAAACAAATGGAAAGCGACAGGCAGGCTCCAAGCCCATTACTATACACAACAGAGTCTTGCAAGAGTGAAGCATGCGCTAGCACGTGCACTCGAAGGTTCAACCCTAAAAACCAAAGGTTATTGTATAGGTAAGACCTATTGGCTTTGCCAGGCTTGTTTTCCTAGCCACATTACCACAGTAAAAACCTGGCAAAATATATCTGGAGAACAGTGTCTGGAATGAGGGAAAACTGTGCCAATTGGTGTGCAAACACTCATTTCTGGGGTAACTCTTCATCTCAGTCGTGAAAACGTGTAACAGAGCGGAAGTTTCGCACGTGGTAATTGTTATTCCCCAGTATTACCGCATCAGTTTTCACACTATACGTGTAATAAACATCTCCGAGTAGTCCGCGCTGCTGATTGATCTGTTGACGTTTCTTTCTTCTCTTTGACAGCTGGAGCCCCTCAGAATAAAGCTGGAGTCTGATCTTACTGCGTGGGGCGAAATAAGGGTTTTTCATGTTTATTCACAGATTTCTGTGGCTGAGCCCAGACTCCGTACAAAAGCAAATATGTTTCACTATGTGGCGCAACACAGATGGGAATCGGCACAGAACTGGGCAAAGGGGAAAGAAGAGCGCTGATTCAAAGCAACGACAAAGGCCACACACAGCGGCTTATTGCTGGAGACAGTGGGCCACTAATCTCCAATGAAACCAGAGCAAAGAAAGAGAGAAAGGGCGGTCCGTCACCCCGGTGGGGGCGAGCGGGTATTTGACAAGCCGTATTTTGACTGCACACAATTCTCTAATAAAGTTGTTGGTCGCTACAGGGGCAAAGTTGTGTGTCAACATGGCGCTGTTAAGTTATGACGCCCCTCCTGCGCTGGGGTCTTCCGAGCACGTGACGAGGCAGGGAGCGGCTGAAAGGAGAGTGCATGTGGATGGTGACGTAGACCGCTAATGCTAGGCACTGCTTTGCAGCGAGTGGATAAGCAGTGCTTGTAGAACTTCGGCTTTAACATCAACATGACTACTACCAAAGCATGAGACAAATACCATTGAATTGCACATCCACACACACTGCACCACCAAAACTACTATTCTACTAAAAAAACATCTCTACTGAAGACCACATCTACAACAGAGTGTGTCACTGTGCAAGAACACACTGGCCCATATTTATAGGTAATTGGGGTTGGGCAGTGCCAGAAGTCTTGTTTGCCGCTACTGCCCTACGTCAATGTGAAAGGGCCGGAATGCACCATATTTATGAAATACGGTGCATTCCAGTCCTTTCACCTTCGCTGGCACACAATTTGCTGCCTAGTGCCAACGCAGGCACCCTTACACTATTGTGCAAGGGTGCCTGGGTTGCATGCAGGATTCGTTTTGTGCTAAAAGGGGCACCTTCCTGTACCAAAACACTCCGTGAGGTGTTTTTCTCTTTCTGTCTGTACAGCAGAATGCAGCACACCTGGAAAGAGCAAACAAAAAACATGGAGAAATGAAAATATTTCTCCTTGTTACGCCTGCTCTGGAGAGGCATCAGGTTTTCGCGCTGTTCCAGGTTTACACCATTAAGTAAATCTGAGGCAGTGTCAAAAAAAGTGATACTCGGGGGGTGCAAGCCTCTCGTAAATATGTCCCAATGTGTACAAAAAGAACACGTCCTTCTTATAGCAAAATCTCACTTCAAGAACCACATCACACAAGAACCACACCTCAATATTAGAACAACACATCTATAAAAACACAGTTCTGCACAACAAAAACACTACCAAATAACCACATCTGTAAAGAAGAACATCTCCACAAAACAGCCATGCCTGTACACCAAAAAAGAAGAAATACCACACCACTACCAAAAAGCTACATCTCTACCAACGAACCATGCTTCTACAAAACAACAATATCTGTACAAGATCACACATCTACCCAAAACCTACTTGGTTACTCAAAAATCACACTTGTTCTCAAAAAGCAATCCTTTGGTCCAGAGTAACACTTCTGTTAAACAAAACTCATATCCTCTAAAAAATACCTATCTTCAAGAAGCACACCTTCCCACAAGAACAATCAGTCTGCCAAAGAGTTACACCTAGAGAGAACAACACCTTCACAGACAAACCACGCCTCTTAACAACAATGAAACTGACATCACTACAAACAACCACATTTCTTTTTAAGAACAGTACTAACAGTACTACTAAACACAAATCACAATTCTCCACAAAAGTAATAGCTTTACAAAAATAACATACATACCCAAGAACCAATCCTCTACACTAGAACTATTCTTTAGTCAAGAATAATGCGGCTTGCATGGAATTCACGTTAACAAAGAAAAACACCTCTTCACGAGATCACAAATACACTCAAGAAATGCATCTTGACACAACAAGTACCACAATTGGGGCAATACATATTTAGCATAAGATAACCAAGGTCCTACCTTGGACACTTCCGTGAAGAAGAACTTTCAGCATTCAAGGTTTACTCAAGAGGTGTTAGTGAGTTACAGTCATAAACAGCATAACACAGAATATAACACACACTAACCTCAAAGCACATTAAAGCTATTACAAACTAAATGAATAGATCTTAATTTCACAATATGCAAAAAGAGCAATATAGTAAGTGTAAGAATAGAAAAGCAGGCCAAGCCACCTTCTGGGATGTTACCCCAAACATTGCCTTAGGGGCCTATTCACAAAGAAAAATGTACATGTGTAGTTTTCCTCAAGTGTGAATGTACTACGGCACCTAGTAGTAACTTTAAACGTTCCTGCTATTCATCATTCCCAAAAGTAAATTTGCTACTAGGTGCAGACTTACACGCCTCCACTCATTCAAAACTAGGTGTGAGCCTCCCAAAACAGAATTTACAAGTCCAAACTAGCAGGTTTTCACACATTGGCGGAGGTCTCCACCACTGTTTCAGATCTCCCTAGGGTAAAACAGAGGGAAAAATAACAAAGTTTAATAATTATTATAAAAAAGTATTTTAATGTAAAATAAAAACATACATTAACTAAAACTAATTATCATTAACCCAGAACTAAAAACAAGGTTACAGCCCATCAACTCAACAGGTTAAAAGATTAATTAAAAAAATAAAATGTTACATTTATTTATAATTATTATTATTTGATTTTTTAACTCCCACATTCACTATTCATTTTGTTACTTTACTATTGAGTGACTTTATTGAAACATTTGTTTAATTAATTTTAATTAACTGTAGTGTTTTATTAAATGTTCAAATGTTTTATTGACTAATATTTAGACAAAATTGTAAATATTATTTATGTAAGTGAAAAAAATCTAACTGAATATACCATTTAACACTATCTATCTATCTATCTAGCCACATATTTCATACTCCAAAATATCAGAAAGAAAAGCAAGCACTGCCATAGTGAGTTATCAAAAAGGGAGTTTATTCATCATGAAGCACTGAGGAACCAATTTGCCACAATTACAAGCACACCAGTATGTTAAATTGTGATACCTGAGGGAACAACAATGACATAGAAGACAGACATTATGCATTCCTCAATAAATTGCCAGATAACAGGGCAGTAACAAAACCTCTAGTATTATCAGATGTCAAAGATTAACATGGAAAAGGGACTGCTTGCTACTTTTTATATTGGAAAAAACATGAATCAACACATTAATAATTTAAGTGCATGGTGCAAAAACAAGTAATTTACACGATCACTTCACATCAATAGATACATACACAATATATTTCAGTATTCCTTCTTACACTTTGAACAATAGCCTACATGTCATAAAACAGATGGGAACTTCATTTGGCGGCCTTATTGGAAGAGAGAAAAAGAAGGCAACAAATGAATAAAGTGCAAAAACCACAACCCATTGTGAACATGTTGGGACTTCAGACATACAATCCTTAGTAATGAAGTATTTATGTTGCTATTTTTTCTCACAATTCATATTAAGTAAATGATATACGGTGATAAATACTAGCAGATTAACCCCTTGCACCCGGGACCCGGGACCCCTTGCACCATGCCATGCACACCGAAAATCCTGTGGCCAGGCCTTGTGTCCAACCCCTTGAGAGCCGCCAACCCCATGCCATACATGGCCTTCTGGCATGCGCAGCAAGCAGTTGGTCTCGCAGTACTGGCTGCACTCAGATAGACATACTTACTTTGCCAAAGAGCCATAGCACCAAAATATAAAAAGTGAGCCTATTATCATCTTTCACCAATATTTTTGATCTAGTGTATATTTCAGTAATTCAGTATTATAAAAAAGTTTAACAACATTTTAATAAAAAACATGACTCTGAGACTTCTTTTTAACATAGTTTTTATTATTGCATTTTGTGGACTGAAATAAGTTACAAGAAAGACTTAAAGACAAATTGTTTTTAAAAAAAATAAAACAACATGTCTCTGAGGCTTTCACTGAACATTTTTCAGACCACATAATGCAATCATGAAAACAAGCTCAAGAGGATGTTCCACTCCAGCTGAAGAGCACTTTCTGCTGCCACCCACAGCATTAGAAAAATGCTTGGTGGTGTCCATGCCACTTCTAGGGTCACCATAACCATAAAAAGATTGTTAATTATAATGCCTTAGGGCATTATTGAGTGTTCCTTCCTAGGAGCAGTGAATAATAAATGAGCAGCTCCTGCCACTCATTTATTATTCACTTTTATTTTTTGTTTATATTGGGTGTCCAGGTGCCTACCATTGATGCCCATATCTTATTTTTTTTATAAGGAGAGGGAGGTAAATGGCCCTCTTCCCCGGGCCTTTGCAGGCCCTGAGGACCCTATCCCAGGGACCATATTTTAAATATAAGTGGAGGGGATGTGCTGCCCCACTACCAAGCTACTAAGGGCCCCGGTGACCCATCCTCGGGCTGTATTTTTCTATTAAGGCGAGAGGCTGCGCAGCACCCTCCCCAAGCCACTAGAGGCCCGGGGGCCTCATTTCTTGGGTCCGTTTCTTTCAAATTAAGGATAGTCAGAGCACGTCCCTGCCCTGATACATAAAGGAACCCGTCGACTCCATCCCTGGGGACTTTTTCCCCAATTAAAGGAAGGGGTCGCAGCCGCCCTCTTTGAGCCTTTACAGACCAGGGATTCCATCCCCTGGGGCCAATGGCGGGTGCCCCAGTGCCCACCTGTCGCACCCACAAAATACTATGTTGGATGCCATGGGGGAAGCCCGAAAGCCCCAGCAACCCCAGCCAGCTCTACAGCCAGCATCATACTGGTTCCTGGCAGGAGCCAGCATCTTTCCTTTGCTCTTGCCAGAGCAGGAGCAGCATTTTTCTTCTGTTTCCACCAGCAAAGTGGAATTCTCTGCCCAAGAGAGTGTGGACAGGGTATGCCTGCACTCTTCTGGGGAAGAAACCACAGAATCCCTGAGGTGGACTCCACGGTACACTGTGTAGTAAACTGTCTGGGGGTTGGGATCCCCATGGCAGATAACAGCAAAGAAAGGGGGTGCACACCGCCTCTCCACTTTTTGTGGATATATGTGGCCTGGGGATGAAGTCCATGGGACCCAGTAGAGGCTTGTGGCAGGGGACCACATGCCGCCTTCAATTTGGCCCCAGAAGATGGGGTCCCCAGGGCCCCATGGAGGCTCAGGGAGGGTGAGCCACCTGCCCCCTACCCTCTAATGCAAATTCAGCTTCAGGGGTTTGGGTCCGCAGGGCCCCATAGAGGCCCTGGAAGGGCAGCCACATGCCCCACTCCCCTTTAATGCACAGTCAGCCTTGGGGATAGGGTCGCTGGGACCAGGACTGGCTCTAGGAGGGGGTCCCACTGACAACTCCCTCCCCAAATATTGAAAATAAAGACCCCAGAGCCATGGCCCACTATGGGATGGTCAAATTATTGATGCCTTAAACACCGGTGGGTGTTATGTTTTCTTTTGGGGGGAGGGGGTTTAACGCAATACTGCAGCTTTGTTAGAAAAAAAAATTGACCCGGTGATCACTGTGGGAGCTTCCCCACAAGGCCCAGATGAGCAGGGTATCCCACTGATAGGGTCATTTTTAAAGACATGCCTTCCCTGCCTGTGTTCCACTGGTCCGTATGATTGTCATTTACACTCTGTTTTCATCCATGACAACAAACAGTATAAGGCAAGGGGCCAGCCTGCTTCAGCCATTGCCTCTATTGCTCTGCGATTGACATAATTTGTTTGATCACATGTGCATAGTCATCTGAAAAGGAATGTGCTTTAGTGCCATGGCTGTGGGACTGCTCCTTTAGTTTTTTATTTTCTCCTTTAAATGAGCCCCTTTCCTTTCTTTACTTCTTCTCTATTTATTTTAATTATTTAGAGCATACTACAGCTCCCCAGACAGTGCTAATGGGCCACATGCTTGCTGCTCACTTGATCAGAAGTGTGTTTCACCCGTGTGTTCACTGCCTCCAAAACAATTGACCACCAGGGAATTATACTGTCTATTGTGTATGATTCTTTTATCATTCTAAGAGGACCATCACGTTGGTTCTAAACATGGCAGCCAAACAGAAACTTTAAATAGCATATGGCCTAGCAGCTACAGCTGCCCACCTTGGCTAACGTGCGCTACTGCGAATTTTGGAATTGGGAAACCTAGTTTGAATCCTTACATCAGCTCAACAAACTGGGTATGTACTTAATCCCTGTGTGTCTTAAAAAATAAAAATGGTGCACATTGTAATTTACTTCTTTTGACGAGTGCTTAAATGCTGAAGGGCCAAATGTTCACATTGTAAAACTGCCAAAAAGTTACATTATCTACAAATCCACAGCTACCTGCTGCTATACCTAATTGTATTTGTTATTTCAAGCATGTGCCTGCCATATTTAGACAGCTGCATTTTCCTTTTTTTACTTTTATTCTTTAATTTTATGTTGTATATGTTGTTGAGTTTGTGTGTGTTTTATTGTGGTTGTTTAAGTGGGTGAGTGCACGAATGAGTCAGTGGGTGAATGAATGGAAGCATGAGTGTGATGAGTGACAGAGAGCATGCATGATGACTTATTGAGTGTCTTAGCCCATTATTGACTGAAGAAGCACTTTTATGTATATACCATTCCTACTGGCATTTGACTTTATATATGTAAAATAAATAGCTACCACCTTTTCTCTGTTTTATCATGTTTTTATTTACCTTCCCTTTAATATTCAATATTTATTTTCGATTTACCGACTCCCAATACAAAGGTTAGAAAAATGTACCTGCAGTGTAGTGCATGCAGCGTAGTGAGTTCGGGTGCTATGAACCCAAGGTATACCTAATTCTTGGAGATTAATTTTTTTACTCCTGTACAAATGAGCTCACAAAAGTGCCGGCAGAGATTTGCAACTCCACCTGAGTGCACTTGTACACATTTTTATTGTTCACTTCCGAAAGGCTCCTATACCCGCTGTGTGGAGTTCTCTGCACAGAGGCAATGAAGCTTCTTGTGCAACTGTACATTTTTTTCTCAGCGGGGAAAACATTTTTTCTGTGGAGAAAGGCCTCGCACTACACTTCCAGATACTCCGAGGCCGATCTGTTCTCCTTTTTCTTCTGAACGCGGAAACGTAAATCCCTGCGTCAGAGAGGGTATCGGATATGCCGACAGATATACCTGTTCAACGGTGGTCCGAAAAGCCCATTTCTCACACCTGTAGTGGGATTCACTACTGCGTATTTCTCTGCACTTGTGACAGAGAAATGTGCAGTGGTAAATGCGTTTATGCCCGCCAAAACCCCCTGATGTGGATTACTGACGAGTATAAAAAAGTATTTTGGGCTGTAAAAGTTTATGACCAACATTTCCACTCTTAATAGGGCACTTAAAGTCTATCATCAAATTGATCTTCTGTCTACTACCTGGAGCAGTGTAAACTATGGTTCCACCCCTAACATCACAACTTCGACCTATATGTACATGTAATGTTTCACAAAATGTGTGTGCTAACATTATTAATGTAAAGTGTTGCGCTCAAATTCAGTAAAGAAGTGCATTCACTGTAGATCAGGGTTGCTGGACCCAGGTTTGTTGTCTTTCTTTGCCCACTCATTTTTCGTAGGACGGATGCGCTGCAAAGCACTTAGCCATGCCACCTCTCATGCCCCCTTGGATGGTGGCCTACATTAAGGAATCCACTGCGCGTCGGCCATCCTTACAACAGTAAGATGAACCCACTTACTTTCCTTTTAGGGAGCTTGGCTGCCATATTTTGGGAGGTGCCTGGCTCCCTATCCTGGCTGTGGGTGCCATAGTTGAAGGTACATTCCTGCTTTTAAAACTGATTTTATGTGTTCAATTTGCTCACCATCCTTTTAGTTTTATTTGCTTTACCAGTAGAGTTCAGGTACAGGGTAGCTTGCGCTTGTACTCCAGAGTTGCTGGGCCCTAGTTTATTATCTTTCTTTGCTCAGTTGTGTTTTGTAGGACAGACGCTCTCCAAAGTGCTCAGCCACACCCTCTCACATGCCCCCTTGGATGGTGACTTACATTAGGGGCTCCAATGCCCGCCCGTGCAGTGGGTGCGCCGCTGGTGCGCCCACGGTGCACCCAAGGCAAGCCTGTCTGCACATGTCTATGCATGGGCCGCGCCTAGCACCAAACCCCCTGGACTTTTTGTTAAAGCCCCCTCTTATGTTGGCTAATCCAGAGAGGAACTCCTGTCATACAACCCTGGCAACAGACAAGAATGCCAGGATTGGGATCCAGCCACCGGCATCACTGGTGCTGCTTTCCATTGTCAGGTATGTGACAGGTGCCTTTTTCCCATTACCACGGTAACCACTAATGTAGCCCAAGGTTTCCACCAGACGAATTTTATTAGTAGTGCTGCTTCTTCCGATAGGAAATTACGAGCTGCCTTAGTCAACGCAAGATCTCTGGTCAAACACAGTACTGAATTTGTCCTTTTTATAGACTTCTATACGCCGGCTTTTGCCTTCATTACATGAACATGGGCCAATCCTTCCTCTAACCCCAATATTATTGCCACCACCCCGTAGGGGTATGCCATTTTTAGGCACGATAGATTAACCAAAGGGGGGGGTGGCATAACTATAATGTAAAAAGACAACCTTAAAATCAGTTGTAATTCTACCCCCTCCCCACACTGTGAAGCAGTTGCCTTCAAGACTGAAGTCTCCAAAACACAGTCCTTTAACGGCATGGTTATTTACTAGCTGCCCATTCCCAGGCATTTGTTCACACAAGGGATTAGCAGCCTTTTGGAGGCTAACATTCTACCCACTGATTATACAATTTTAGGAGATTTTAATTTCCATCTGGAGGATCTGCTCGACAGGGATACCATTTCCCTGCTCCACACGATGTTGGGCTTGGGTGTCTCGCAGATGGTTGATGGCCCCACCCTCCAGGCGAGTTACATGCTGGATGGTATATTTACTACCAGTACCTCAATATGCATGGTAAACTTCCTTCCTCTTACATGGTCTGACCACAGTGCAATTTTCTTCAACCTTTCCGATAGTTCTCCTCTTCCTCCATGTGTTAAGGCTAGGCCCTCGGTATCAAGCTCTCGAGCCTGGCAGAAAATAAAACCAGAACTTTTCGCTAAACTGTTAGATGAGTCCTCCTGGCACTCTCACATGACCCAGATAATGCAGCATGTTCATATACAAGCCGGTTAGATTCGGCATCTAACTCACTCGCACCACCCTAAATGGTGAAATCTAAATGACTCAATAAATCAGCTCCTTGGTTTTCTGAAGAGCTTAGAAGCCTTAAACAAAGCTGCAGGCACCAAGAAAAAAGATGACGGAGAGAATATAAGGAGGATGAAATGAACAAATATAAAAACTACTTGGCAGCATGCAAGACTGCTATTCTTACTGCTAAATTCTCCTACATTCTCCTATAAAATAGAGCTACCTAAAAATTCTACAACAAAAACTTTTCCAAACTGTCACTGTGCTTAGCAAAGTACCAATTAGGAATTTAGAGTACTTCAGCTAATCCTTCTGCAACTCTCTGGCCAACGTTTTCTGCCACAAAATTAAGGCATTAAAAAGACCCCTTTCTACATTTCCCCTGTCTCTCCATAGTGATCCATCCGGTGTCTCTCACTCTGAGAATCGGGGTATCCTCAGTGAATTTGCTTTGCCTTCCATGTAGGAAGTTTTCTCACTTCTTAAATCCACCTCCTCTGGATCCTCGTGTGATCCCTGTCCCCCAAGAATTGCACAGATGGTAACAGATACGATTGCTTCCAAACTTACAAAGATCTTTCATTGCATGTTCAAGTCAGGCACTTTCCCCTCAATGTGGAAAATTGCCTCACTGACCCCCCTTTTAAAGAAAGCTTTCCTGGACCCTTTGGATCCCGGAAATTATAGGCCTATCTCTTGCCTACCTTTTACCGCCAAGGTGGTTGAGAAAATTATAAACAAGCAACTTGTCAATCATATCCAATCCACCCATTGCTTGGACCCTTCTCAATTTGGTTTATGTAGTGGTCACAGTACGGAGACAGCGTTATTAAAGGCTACCAAGGAGATCAGGGCATCACTGGATCGAGGCAATAGGGCAGCCCTCATTCTTCTCGATCTGTCAGCAGCCTTTGATATGGATAACCATGGGCTGCTGATGGACTAATTAGTGAATGTCGGGGTTGCGGGCACAGCCTGGAAATAGCTGACTTACTTTCTTTGCAACAAGGTGCAGACAGTTCGACTGGGCGATTTTGTCTTCCAGCCTCACTCCCTTTCTAGTGGGGTCCCACAGGGGTTCTCACTTAGCCCCACACTCTTCAATATTTATGTTGCTCCTTTGGCCAACTTGATTAAATCTTTTGGCTTTTCACCCACCTCCTATGCTGACGACACCCAAATTGTCGTCTCACTTAGAGGGTAATTGAATCACAGGGAACAGATTTTGTAACTGCCTTCAGGCAGTCATCCTGTGAATGAGCAACAACTACTTGAAACTTAATGCAGGGAAGACTGAGGTCCAATTGTTTGGTACCCACACCTCTTTTTGGGAGCCTAACTGGTGGCCCCAGGATATGGGTCCTCTTCACATGCCAGTTAAAAAAAGCAAGAAACTTGGGAGTCATAATTGATGACAATTTGAGGTACAACCATCACGTTAACTCTATAACTTTCTCTGCATTCTTTATGCTGAGGTCTATGAAAAAGATTATCCCTTTAATCCCTGCTAATCTTCAGAAAATACTTGTTACATAGTTGGTTATGGCTAAACTTGACTATTGCAATAGTCTTTCGCTCACCACCCACCAGTATCTCCTGACTAGACTCCAAATGTTGCAAATTGGCACTGCCAGACTTTTACTTCAAATTCCAAAACACCTCTTGGTCTCAGAACCTATGAGAAAGCTCTACTGGCTCCCTGTAAGGCAGAGAATAGCCTTTAAGTCATTATGTATCGCCTACAAGGCACTCCATGACTCTAGTCCTGATTTTTAAACTCTCCTTTCAGTGGTATACTCCTGCCAGATCTTTGCATTCAGCAACTGTCAAATTCGCTGTCATCCCCAGGTTAAAAAAGATGACCTGGGGTGTGTAGGAGGCTGGCCTGGCTTGTAGTGGGTACCAGAGGTACTTACACCTTGTGCCAGGTCCAGTTATCCCTTGTTAGTGTAGAAGAGGTGTTTCTAGCAGCTTAGGATGATTGAAGGTAGCTATGGCAAAGCAGCTTAGGCTGAACTAGGAGACATGTAAAGTTCCTACTATAGCACTGGTGTCATATGCACAATATCATAAGAAAACACAATACACAGAAGTACTAAAAATAAAGGTACTTTATTTTTATGACAATATGCAAAAGTATCTCAGTGAGTACCCTCAGTATGAGGATGAGAAATATACACAAGATATATGTACACAAACCAAAATTATGCAGATAATAGCAAAAGGAAGTAATGCAAGCAATGTCAAGTTACAGTAGATTGCAATAGGAGCACATAGGTATAGGGGCAACACAAACCATATACTCCAAAAGTGGAATGCGGACCATGAATGGACCCCAAACCTATGTGAGCTTGTAGAGGGTCGCTGGGACTGTAAGAAAACAGTGAGGGTTAGAAAAATAGCCCACCCCAAGACCCTGAAAGGTAGGTGTAAAGTGCACCTACTACCCCCAGAGAGCACAGAAGTCGTGATAGGGGGATTCTGCAAGGACAACAAACACCAGCAATGCAACAACAGTGGATTTCCGGACCTGAGTACCTGTAAGACAAGGGGACCAAGTCCAAGAGTCGCAGCAGTGTGGAGAGTGGGCAGGAGCCCAAGAAATGCCAGCTGAGGGTGCAAGGAAGCTGCCACCTGTTGGAAGAAGCTTGGTGTTCTGCAAGAATGAAGAGGACTAGGAACTTCCCCTTTGGAGGATGGATGTCGCACGTCGTGAAGAAGCTTGCAGAGGTGTTCCCACGCAGAAAGATCTCAAACAAGCCTTGCTAGCTGCAAGGGTCACGGTTAGGGTTTTTGGATGCTGCTGTGGCCCAGGAGGGACTAGGATGTCGCCACTTGAATGAGGAGAAAGAGGGAGCACCCAGCAAGTCAGGGAGCCCTCACAGAAGCAGGCAGCACCCGCAGAAGTAGCTGAACAGGCACTTAGAAGAAAAGTGAACCAGAGTCCACCTGAAGTCACAAAAGGGAGTCCCACGATGCCGGAGGACAACTCAGAAGGTTGTGCACTGCAGGTTAGAGTGTCGGGGACCCAGGCTTGGATGTGCACAAAGGAAATCCTGGAAGAGTGCACAGGAGCCGGAGCAGCTGCAAATCACGCCGTACCCAGCAATGCAGTCTAGCATGGGGAGGCAAGGACTTACCTCCACCAAACTTGGACTGAAGAGTCACTGGACTGTGGGAGTCAGTTGGACAGAGTTGCTGAGTTCCAGGGACCACGCTTGTTGTGCTGAGAGGGGACCCAGAGGACCGGTGATGCAGTCTTTTGTTGCCTGCGGTTGCAGGGGGAAGATTCCGTCGACCCACGGGAGATTTCTTCAGAGCTCCTGGTGCAGAAAGGAGGCAGGCTACCCCCAGAGCATGCACCACCTGGAAACAGTCGAGAAAGCCGGCAGGATGAAGCGATACAAGGTTGCTAGTAGTCGTCTTGCTACTTTGTCGCGGTTTTGCAGGCGTCCTGAGCAGTCAGCGGTTGATCCTTTGGCAGAAGGTGAAGAGGGAAATGCAGAGGAACTCTGGTGAGCTCTTGCATTCGTTATCTGGTGAGATCCCCAAAGCAGAGTCCCTAAATAGCCAGAAAAGGAGGTTTGGCTACCCAGGAAGGAGGATTGGCTACCAAGAGAGGTAAGAGCCTATCAGAAGGAGCCTCTGACGTCACCTGCTGGCACTGGCCACTCAGAGCAGTCCAGTGTGCCACAAACACCTCTGTTTCCAAGATGGCAGAGGTCTGGGACACACTGGAGGAGCTCTGGGCACCTCCCCTGGGAGGTGCAGGTCAGGGGAGTGGTCACTCCCCTTTCCTTTGTCCAGTTTCGCGCCAGAGCAGGGCTGGGGGATCCCTGAACCGGTGTAGACTGGCTTATGCAGAGATGGGCACCATCTGTGCCCATCAAAGCATTTCCAGAGGCTGGGGGAGGCTACTCCTCCCCAGCCTTCACACCTATTTCCAAATGGAGAGGGTGTTACACCCTCTCTCAGAGAAAGTCCTTTGTTCTGCCTTCCTGGGCCAGGGCTGCCTGGACCCCAGGAGGGAAGAAACCTGTCTGAGGGGTTGGCAGCAGCAGCAGCTGCAGTAGAGACCCCGGAAAGGCAGTTTGGCAGTACCCGGGTTCTGTGCTAAAGACCCGGGGGATCATGGAATTGTCACCCCAATGCCAGAATGGCATTGGGGTGACAATTCCATGATCTTAGACATGTTACATGGCCATGTTCGGTGTTACCATTGTGACGCTGTACATAGGTAGTGACCTATGTACAGTGCACGCGTGTAATGGTGTCCCCGCACTCACAAAGTCTGGGGAATTTGCCCTGAACGATGTGGGGGCACCTTGGCTAGTGCCAGGGTGCCCACACACTAAGTAACTTTGCACCCAACCTTCACCAGGTGAAGGTTAGACATATAGGTGACTTATAAGTTACTTAAGTGCAGTGGTAAATGGCTGTGAAATAACGTGGATGTTATTTCACTCAGGCTGCACTGGCAGGCCTGTGTAAGAATTGTCAGAGCTCCCTATGGGTGGCAAAAGAAATGCTGCAGCCCATAGGGATCTCCTGAAACCCCAATACCCTGGGTACCTCAGTACCATATACTAGGGAATTATATGGGTGTACCAGTATGCCAATGTGAATTGGTGAAATTGGTCACTAGCCTGTTAGTGACAAATTTGGAAAGCAGAGAGAGCATAACCACTGAGGTTCTGGTTAGCAGAGCCTCAGTGAGACAGTTAGGCATCACACAGGGAACACATACAGGGCACATACTTATGAGCACTGGGACCCTGTCTGGCAGGGTCCCAGTGACACATAGACTAAAACAACATATATACAGTGAAATATGGGGGTAACATGCCAGGCAAGATGGTACTTTCCTACACAACCCCCCCCCAAACGAAGGACAATAAGACTAGCCATGACCTGATGAGTCTTCATTGTCTAAGTGGAAATATCTGGAGAGTCCATCTGCATTGGAGTGGGTACTCCCAGGTCTATGTTCCACTGTATAGTCCATTCCCTGTAGAGATATGGACCACCTCAACAATTTAGGATTTTCACCTTTCATTTGTTTTAGCCAAAGTAAAGGTTTGTGGTCTGTCTGAACAATAAAGTGAGTGCTAAACAGGTATGGCCTCAACTTTTTCAGTGCCCAGACCACAGAAAAGGCCTCCCTCTCAATGGCAGACCAACGCTTTTCTCTAGGGGTCAACCTTCTGCTGATAAAAGCAACTGGTTGATCCTGGCCCTCAGAATTCAGTTGTGATAAGACTGCCCCTACCCCTAATTCAGATGCATCAGTTTGAACAATGAATTTCTTGGAGTAACATGTTTTTTTTTAGGACAGGTGCAGTGCACATGGCCTGTTTGAGCTCCTCAAAAGCTTTCTGACAGCTAGCTGTCCACAATACCTTTTTAGGCATCTTTTTACTGGTGAGATCATTAAGTGGGGCTGCTATGGAGCCATAGTTTTTAATGAATCTCCTGTAATACCCAGTGAGGCATAGGAAGGCTCTCACCTGGGTCTGTGTTGTAGGGGGAACCCAATCCATGATTTTCTGGATTTTCCCCTGAAGTGGTGCAATCTGTTCTCCACCTACCAGGTGTCCCAGATAAACCACCTTTCCCTGCCCTATCTGGCACTTTGAGGCCTTGATAGTGAGGCCTGCCTTTTGCAGGGCCGCCAAATCTTTCCAAAGGTGGACCAGGTGCTCATCCCAGGTGGAGCTAAAGACAGCTATGTCATCAAGATATGCTGCACTAAAAGCCTCCAACCCTTGCAGGACTGTGTTCACCAACCTCTGAAAAGTGGCAGGTGCATTTTTCAAACCAAAGGGCATCACTGTAAATTGGTAGTGCCCTCTTATAGTTGAAAATGCAGTTTTAGGTTTAGCACCCTCAGCCAATTTGATCTGCCAATACCCTGCAGTCAAATCAAAGGTGCTTAGATACTTGGCAGATGCCAGTGTATCTATGAGCTCATCTGCCCTGGGTATAGGGTGAGCATCAGTTTCTGTTACTTGGTTGAGACCTCGGTAATCAACACAAAACCTAATTTCCCTTTTTCCATCTTTTGAGTGAGGCTTTGGTACAAGCACCACAGGACTCGCCCATGGGCTTTCAGAAGGTTCAACCACTCCTAGATCAAGGATTTTCTGAACCACTTGTTTTATGCAGTCCCTGACATGGTCAGGCTGCCCATAGATTTTACTTTTGACAGGCATGCTGTCTCCAGTATCAATTGTATGTTCACACCAAGATGTGGTGCTTGGCATAGTTGAAAAGAGTTCAGAAAATTGTCCAAGGAGATTTATGCAGTTGTCTTTCTGTTCTGCAGTAAGACAGTCTGCCAAAACTACTCCCTCCACTAGAGCATCCTCTTCAGTGGAGGAGAAGAGATCAGGGAGAGGGTCACTCTCTTCTTCCTGTCCTTCATCTGTTGCCATGAGCAGGGTGAGATCAGCCCTGTCATAGTAGGGTTTTAGGCGGTTGACATGAATCATCCTAAGGGGACTCCTGGCAGTGCCCCGGTCAACCAAGTAGGTGACCTCGCCCTTTTTTTCTACAATTAGATGGGGTCCTCTCCATTTGTCCTGGAGTGCTCTTGGGGCCACAGGCTCCAATACCCACACCTTCTGTCCTGGTTGGTACTGGATCGGAACAGCCTTCTGTTCATGCCATTGCTTCTGGAGCTCTTGGCTGGCCTGAAGATTTTTACTGGCCTTTTTCATGTACTCAGCCATTCTGGATCTTAGGCCAAGTGCATAGTCCACTATGTCCTGTTTGGGAGCTTTTAAAGGTTGTTCCCAACCCTCCTTTACAAGTGTTAGTGGACCTCTTACAGGGTGCCCAAATAGGAGTTCAAAGGGGCTGAAGCCCACTCCTTTCTGGGGTACCTCCCTGTAAGCAAAAAGGAGGCAAGGTAACAGGACATCCCATCTCCTCCTGAGTTTTTCAGGAAGTCCCATTATCATTCCTTTGAGAGTTTTATTAAACCTCTCTACCAGTACATTAGTCTGTGGATGATAAGGTGTGGTGAATTTGTAGGTTACACCACATTCCTTCCACATAGCCTTCAAGTATGCAGACATAAAGTTGCTACCCCTGTCTGATACAACCTCTTTTGGGAAACTCACCCTGGAAAAGATTCCCAGGAGGGCTTTTGCCACTGCAGGTGCTGTAGTGGTCCTTAGAGGAATTGCTTCAGGATATCTTGTGGCATGGTCCACAACCACCAAGATAAACCTATTGCCTGAAGCAGTAGGAGGGTCAAGGGGGGCAACTATGTCAACCCCTACCCTTTCAAAGTGGACCCCAACCACAGGTAGTGGAATAAGGGGAGCCTTTGGTGTGCCACCAGTCTTGCCACTGGCTTGGCAGGTCACGCAAGACTTACAAAAATCTTTTGTGTCCTCTGACATCCTAGGCCAGTGAAACAGGGGGACAAGCCTTTCCCATGTTTTGATCTGGCCCAAATGCCCAGCCAAAGGAATGTCATGTGCCAGAGTTAGGAGGAACTCTCTGTACTGCAGGGGAATGACCAATCTCCTGGCTGCTCCAGGTTTTGGGTCCCTTGCCTCTGTGTACAAGAGGTTGTCCTCCCAGTAAACTCTGTGTGAGTCACTGACATCCCCATTTTGCTGCTTGACAGCTTGCTGTCTGAGACCCTCTAATGTGGGACAGGATTGCTGTGCAACACTCAGCTCTTCCCTGGCAGGCCCCCCTCCACCCAAAAGCTCATCAGTGTCTGCTGTTAGCTCCTCTGGTGAAGGTTCTGCACAGGGAGGAAATTCTTCTTCCTCAGAAGGAGAATCATCTGTAGAGGGAGGGATAGTGGGTAGGGATTTACCCTTGCTACCCCTAGCTTTAGGGAGCACTTGGTCCATTGTTCCAGGATCCAAGTCACCCTGTCCTTTTTGCTTTTTGGCCTGAGCCCTTGTCAAAGCAAAAATATGCCCAAGAATGCATGAGCCTCCAACTCCACTTCTGCCCAAGCTGATGTCTCTAAATCATTTCCTAGTAGACAGTCTACAGGTAAATCTGAAGCAACCACAACTTTCTTTGGACCAGTAACCCCTCCCCCCCCCCAATTGAGATTCACAACAGCCATGGGGTGGCTAAGAGTGTTGTTATGAGCGTCTGTCACTTGGTACTGCTGACCAAGTAGGTGTTGTTCAGGGTGTACCAGTTTCTCTATTACCATGGTAACACTGGCACCTGTGTCCCTGTAGGCCTGAACCTCAACACCATTTATTAGGGGAAGTTGCTTGTACTTATCCATATTAAGGGGACAAGCAACCAAGGTGGCCAAATCAATGGCACCTTCAGAGACTAACACAGCCTCTGTGGTCTCCCTAACAAGACCAACCCAAACTAAATTACCAAAAGTGAGCCCAGCTACTCCCTTGGATTGGCTATTAGTAGATTTGCTCCCACCACCACTGCTATTACTAGGGGCACTAGAATTTGCAGTAGGGGTTGTGGTAGTGGGAGGCTTGGTGTTTTTCTTTGGACAACTGGCATCAGTTGTCCAATGGCCTTTGACTTTACACAAATAACACCAAGGCTTTTTAACTTGATTTGAAGAGGATTTGGACCCACCACCCCCACCAGAGGATTTTTGTGGGCCTGATGAAGACTCAGTTTTAGTTTTGTCCCCACCCTTGTCAGAAGACTTACCATCCTTCTTCTTGCCATCCTTGTCACCCCCTGTATGAACTTTTCTGTTCACTCTTGTTCTGACCCATTTGTCTGCCTTCTTTCCCAATTCTTGGGGAGAGGTCTGATCTGAGTCCACTAGATATTGGTGTAACAAGTCAGACACACAGTTATTCAGAATATGCTCTCTCAGAATAAGATTATACAGGCTTTCATAGTCAGAAACGTTACTGCCATGTAACCACCCCTCCAAGGCCTTCACTGAACAGTCAACAAAGTCTACCCAGTCTTGTGAGGACTCTTTTCTGGTGTCTCTGAACTTAATCCTGTATTGTTCAGTGGTTAAGCCAAATCCATCCAAGAGTGCATCCTTCAAAACTGCAAAATTGTTAGCATCACTTTCTCTAACAGTAAGGAGCCTATCCCTACCCTTGCCATTGAAAGATAGCCACAATATAGCAGCCCACTGCCTTTGAGGGACCCCCTGTACCATACAGGCCCTCTCAAGTGCAGCAAACCACTTGTTGATGTCATCCTCCTCCTTGTAAGGGGGAACTATCTTGTGCAGATTCCTGGAATCCTGCTCTCTAACAGGATTACTATCAGGAATACTGCTGCTGCCACCATGGGGTCCTAACCCCAATCTCTGTCTCTCCTTCTCCAGGTCTAGGGATTCCCTGTCTAGAGCCAGCTGTTGCTGTTTAAGCTTCAGTCTGGTCTCTTCCACTCTCAACTTTTTGAGTTCCCTTTCTAACATGTTGTCTTCAGGGTGGGTGGGTTGGGAATGCTTGGACACTGAGGATAAATTGGAAACAACAGAGGGAGATCTGTCCCTCACAGCTTGGACTCTAACAACCTGGCCTCCAGGAATACAAACGCCCCTACTATGATGGGAGCTCCTATTACTACCAGCATTGCTATGTGGTCTGCTGAGAGGCAGATTTGGAATAGAACCCTCCCCACCTCCCTCAAGGGGTTTCCCTGAGTCAGAATGGGAGCTTTCTATTAACTTCTCATTTGAAGTGCCTGCTAGGGACTCATCATTCACAATGAGCATGTTATACAGAAACTCTCTTGTAGGGTTCTTTCCTATCACTAAACCTCTATCTAAGCAGAGACTCCTTAGGCTCTTGAAATTTAAATTGTCATAGGTAGTATTGAACATTTTAAGAGCAGCCCCTACTTCAGACATGATAGAAGAAGGTTTAGAGACAGTGAGAAGAGAGAAAAAGTTTCAGAACTTTTTAAAGAACAGAGAAAAAACTTTTTCAAACTTTTAGAAACCTTTTAGAGTACTTTTCAGCACTTAGTAGAAAGTGTAAGAGGCGAAAAGCAAAACATTTTGGTTAAGTGTACATACACTGAACTTGTTTTGTATATTATTCTCTTATGAAAAGTATACAATGACAAAGTGGTAAGTAGTTACAAGTACTTATCCCACCGCTGCCACCAATGTAGGAGGCTGGCCTGGCTTGTAGTGCGTACCAGAGGTACTTACACCTTGTGCCAGGTCCAGTTATCCCTTATTAGTGTAGAAGAGGTGTTTCTAGCAGCTTAGGCAGATAGAAGGTAGCTATGGCAAAGCAGCTTAGGCTGAACTAGGAGACATGTAAAGCTCCTACTATACCACTGGTGTCATATGCACAATATCATAAGAAAACACAATACACAAAAGTACTAAAAATAAAGGTACTTTATTTTTATGACAATATGCCAAAAGTATCTCAGTGAGTACCCTCAGTATGAGGATGAGAAATATACACAAGATATATGTACACAAACCAAAATTATGCAGATAATAGCAAAAGGAAGTAATGCAAGCAATGTAAAGTTACAGTAGATTGCAATAGGAGCACATAGGTATAGGGGCAACACAAACCATATACTCCAAAAGTGGAATGCGAACCACAAATGGACCCCAAACCTATGTGAGCTTGTAGAGGGTCGCTGGGACTGTAAGAAAGCAGTGAGGGTTAGAAAAATAGCCCACCCCAAGACCCTGAAAGGTAGGTGTAAAGTTGTGGGTGCCATAGTTGAAGGTACATTCCTGCTTTTAAAACTGATTTTATGTGTTCAATTTGCTCACCATCCTTTTAGTTTTATTTGCTTTACCAGTAGAGTTCAGGTACAGGGTAGCTTGCGCTTGTACTCCAGAGTTGCTGGGCCCTAGTTTATTATCTTTCTTTGCTCAGTTGTGTTTTGTAGGACAGACGCTCTCCAAAGTGCTCAGCCACACCCTCTCACATGCCCCCTTGGATGGTGACTTACATTAGGGGCTCCAATGCCCGCCCGTGCAGTGGGTGCGCCGCTGGTGCGCCCACGGTGCACCCAAGGCAAGCCTGTCTGCACATGTCTATGCATGGGCCGCGCCTAGCACCAAACCCCCTGGACTTTTTGTTAAAGCCCCCTCTTATGTTGGCTAATCCAGAGAGGAACTCCTGTCATACAACCCTGGCAACAGACAAGAATGCCAGGATTGGGATCCAGCCACCGGCATCACTGGTGCTGCTTTCCATTGTCAGGTATGTGACAGGTGCCTTTTTCCCATTACCACGGTAACCACTAATGTAGCCCAAGGTTTCCACCAGACGAATTTTATTAGTAGTGCTGCTTCTTCCGATAGGAAATTACGAGCTGCCTTAGTCAACGCAAGATCTCTGGTCAAACACAGTACTGAATTTGTCCTTTTTATAGACTTCTATACGCCGGCTTTTGCCTTCATTACATGAACATGGGCCAATCCTTCCTCTAACCCCAATATTATTGCCACCACCCCGTAGGGGTATGCCATTTTTAGGCACGATAGATTAACCAAAGGGGGGGGTGGCATAACTATAATGTAAAAAGACAACCTTAAAATCAGTTGTAATTCTACCCCCTCCCCACACTGTGAAGCAGTTGCCTTCAAGACTGAAGTCTCCAAAACACAGTCCTTTAACGGCATGGTTATTTACTAGCTGCCCATTCCCAGGCATTTGTTCACACAAGGGATTAGCAGCCTTTTGGAGGCTAACATTCTACCCACTGATTATACAATTTTAGGAGATTTTAATTTCCATCTGGAGGATCTGCTCGACAGGGATACCATTTCCCTGCTCCACACGATGTTGGGCTTGGGTGTCTCGCAGATGGTTGATGGCCCCACCCTCCAGGCGAGTTACATGCTGGATGGTATATTTACTACCAGTACCTCAATATGCATGGTAAACTTCCTTCCTCTTACATGGTCTGACCACAGTGCAATTTTCTTCAACCTTTCCGATAGTTCTCCTCTACCTCCATGTGTTAAGGCTAGGCCCTCGGTATCAAGCTCTCGAGCCTGGCAGAAAATAAAACCAGAACTTTTCGCTAAACTGTTAGATGAGTCCTCCTGGCACTCTCACATGACCCAGATAATGCAGCATGTTCATATACAAGCCGGTTAGATTCGGCATCTAACTCACTCGCACCACCCTAAATGGTGAAATCTAAATGACTCAATAAATCAGCTCCTTGGTTTTCTGAAGAGCTTAGAAGCCTTAAACAAAGCTGCAGGCACCAAGAAAAAAGATGACGGAGAGAATATAAGGAGGATGAAATGAACAAATATAAAAACTACTTGGCAGCATGCAAGACTGCTATTCTTACTGCTAAATTCTCCTACATTCTCCTATAAAATAGAGCTACCTAAAAATTCTACAACAAAAACTTTTCCAAACTGTCACTGTGCTTAGCAAAGTACCAATTAGGAATTTAGAGTACTTCAGCTAATCCTTCTGCAACTCTCTGGCCAACGTTTTCTGCCACAAAATTAAGGCATTAAAAAGACCCCTTTCTACATTTCCCCTGTCTCTCCATAGTGATCCATCCGGTGTCTCTCACTCTGAGAATCGGGGTATCCTCAGTGAATTTGCTTTGCCTTCCATGTAGGAAGTTTTCTCACTTCTTAAATCCACCTCCTCTGGATCCTCGTGTGATCCCTGTCCCCCAAGAATTGCACAGATGGTAACAGATACGATTGCTTCCAAACTTACAAAGATCTTTCATTGCATGTTCAAGTCAGGCACTTTCCCCTCAATGTGGAAAATTGCCTCACTGACCCCCCTTTTAAAGAAAGCTTTCCTGGACCCTTTGGATCCCGGAAATTATAGGCCTATCTCTTGCCTACCTTTTACCGCCAAGGTGGTTGAGAAAATTATAAACAAGCAACTTGTCAATCATATCCAATCCACCCATTGCTTGGACCCTTCTCAATTTGGTTTATGTAGTGGTCACAGTACGGAGACAGCGTTATTAAAGGCTACCAAGGAGATCAGGGCATCACTGGATCGAGGCAATAGGGCAGCCCTCATTCTTCTCGATCTGTCAGCAGCCTTTGATATGGATAACCATGGGCTGCTGATGGACTAATTAGTGAATGTCGGGGTTGCGGGCACAGCCTGGAAATAGCTGACTTACTTTCTTTGCAACAAGGTGCAGACAGTTCGACTGGGCGATTTTGTCTTCCAGCCTCACTCCCTTTCTAGTGGGGTCCCACAGGGGTTCTCACTTAGCCCCACACTCTTCAATATTTATGTTGCTCCTTTGGCCAACTTGATTAAATCTTTTGGCTTTTCACCCACCTCCTATGCTGACGACACCCAAATTGTCGTCTCACTTAGAGGGTAATTGAATCACAGGGAACAGATTTTGTAACTGCCTTCAGGCAGTCATCCTGTGAATGAGCAACAACTACTTGAAACTTAATGCAGGGAAGACTGAGGTCCAATTGTTTGGTACCCACACCTCTTTTTGGGAGCCTAACTGGTGGCCCCAGGATATGGGTCCTCTTCACATGCCAGTTAAAAAAAGCAAGAAACTTGGGAGTCATAATTGATGACAATTTGAGGTACAACCATCACGTTAACTCTATAACTTTCTCTGCATTCTTTATGCTGAGGTCTATGAAAAAGATTATCCCTTTAATCCCTGCTAATCTTCAGAAAATACTTGTTACATAGTTGGTTATGGCTAAACTTGACTATTGCAATAGTCTTTCGCTCACCACCCACCAGTATCTCCTGACTAGACTCCAAATGTTGCAAATTGGCACTGCCAGACTTTTACTTCAAATTCCAAAACACCTCTTGGTCTCAGAACCTATGAGAAAGCTCTACTGGCTCCCTGTAAGGCAGAGAATAGCCTTTAAGTCATTATGTATCGCCTACAAGGCACTCCATGACTCTAGTCCTGATTTTTAAACTCTCCTTTCAGTGGTATACTCCTGCCAGATCTTTGCATTCAGCAACTGTCAAATTCGCTGTCATCCCCAGGTTAAAAAAGATGACCTGGGGTGTGTAGGAGGCTGGCCTGGCTTGTAGTGGGTACCAGAGGTACTTACACCTTGTGCCAGGTCCAGTTATCCCTTGTTAGTGTAGAAGAGGTGTTTCTAGCAGCTTAGGATGATTGAAGGTAGCTATGGCAAAGCAGCTTAGGCTGAACTAGGAGACATGTAAAGTTCCTACTATAGCACTGGTGTCATATGCACAATATCATAAGAAAACACAATACACAGAAGTACTAAAAATAAAGGTACTTTATTTTTATGACAATATGCAAAAGTATCTCAGTGAGTACCCTCAGTATGAGGATGAGAAATATACACAAGATATATGTACACAAACCAAAATTATGCAGATAATAGCAAAAGGAAGTAATGCAAGCAATGTCAAGTTACAGTAGATTGCAATAGGAGCACATAGGTATAGGGGCAACACAAACCATATACTCCAAAAGTGGAATGCGGACCATGAATGGACCCCAAACCTATGTGAGCTTGTAGAGGGTCGCTGGGACTGTAAGAAAACAGTGAGGGTTAGAAAAATAGCCCACCCCAAGACCCTGAAAGGTAGGTGTAAAGTGCACCTACTACCCCCAGAGAGCACAGAAGTCGTGATAGGGGGATTCTGCAAGGACAACAAACACCAGCAATGCAACAACAGTGGAT
This sequence comes from Pleurodeles waltl, assembly GCF_031143425.1. NCBI lineage: Eukaryota > Metazoa > Chordata > Amphibia > Caudata > Salamandridae > Pleurodeles > Pleurodeles waltl. The sequence continues at coordinate 727,949,679 of NC_090445.1, forward strand.
TTCCGGACCTGAGTACCTGTAAGACAAGGGGACCAAGTCCAAGAGTCGCAGCAGTGTGGAGAGTGGGCAGGAGCCCAAGAAATGCCAGCTGAGGGTGCAAGGAAGCTGCCACCTGTTGGAAGAAGCTTGGTGTTCTGCAAGAATGAAGAGGACTAGGAACTTCCCCTTTGGAGGATGGATGTCGCACGTCGTGAAGAAGCTTGCAGAGGTGTTCCCACGCAGAAAGATCTCAAACAAGCCTTGCTAGCTGCAAGGGTCACGGTTAGGGTTTTTGGATGCTGCTGTGGCCCAGGAGGGACCAGGATGTCGCCACTTGAATGAGGAGAAAGAGGGAGCACCCAGCAAGTCAGGGAGCCCTCACAGAAGCAGGCAGCACCCGCAGAAGTAGCTGAACAGGCACTTAGAAGAAAAGTGAACCAGAGTCCACCTGAAGTCACAAAAGGGAGTCCCACGATGCCGGAGGACAACTCAGAAGGTTGTGCACTGCAGGTTAGAGTGTCGGGGACCCAGGCTTGGATGTGCACAAAGGAAATCCTGGAAGAGTGCACAGGAGCCGGAGCAGCTGCAAATCACGCCGTACCCAGCAATGCAGTCTAGCATGGGGAGGCAAGGACTTACCTCCACCAAACTTGGACTGAAGAGTCACTGGACTGTGGGAGTCAGTTGGACAGAGTTGCTGAGTTCCAGGGACCACGCTTGTTGTGCTGAGAGGGGACCCAGAGGACCGGTGATGCAGTCTTTTGTTGCCTGCGGTTGCAGGGGGAAGATTCCGTCGACCCACGGGAGATTTCTTCAGAGCTCCTGGTGCAGAAAGGAGGCAGGCTACCCCCAGAGCATGCACCACCTGGAAACAGTCGAGAAAGCCGGCAGGATGAAGCGATACAAGGTTGCTAGTAGTCGTCTTGCTACTTTGTCGCGGTTTTGCAGGCGTCCTGAGCAGTCAGCGGTTGATCCTTTGGCAGAAGGTGAAGAGGGAAATGCAGAGGAACTCTGGTGAGCTCTTGCATTCGTTATCTGGTGAGATCCCCAAAGCAGAGTCCCTAAATAGCCAGAAAAGGAGGTTTGGCTACCCAGGAAGGAGGATTGGCTACCAAGAGAGGTAAGAGCCTATCAGAAGGAGCCTCTGACGTCACCTGCTGGCACTGGCCACTCAGAGCAGTCCAGTGTGCCACAAACACCTCTGTTTCCAAGATGGCAGAGGTCTGGGACACACTGGAGGAGCTCTGGGCACCTCCCCTGGGAGGTGCAGGTCAGGGGAGTGGTCACTCCCCTTTCCTTTGTCCAGTTTCGCGCCAGAGCAGGGCTGGGGGATCCCTGAACCGGTGTAGACTGGCTTATGCAGAGATGGGCACCATCTGTGCCCATCAAAGCATTTCCAGAGGCTGGGGGAGGCTACTCCTCCCCAGCCTTCACACCTATTTCCAAATGGAGAGGGTGTTACACCCTCTCTCAGAGAAAGTCCTTTGTTCTGCCTTCCTGGGCCAGGGCTGCCTGGACCCCAGGAGGGAAGAAACCTGTCTGAGGGGTTGGCAGCAGCAGCAGCTGCAGTAGAGACCCCGGAAAGGCAGTTTGGCAGTACCCGGGTTCTGTGCTAAAGACCCGGGGGATCATGGAATTGTCACCCCAATGCCAGAATGGCATTGGGGTGACAATTCCATGATCTTAGACATGTTACATGGCCATGTTCGGTGTTACCATTGTGACGCTGTACATAGGTAGTGACCTATGTACAGTGCACGCGTGTAATGGTGTCCCCGCACTCACAAAGTCTGGGGAATTTGCCCTGAACGATGTGGGGGCACCTTGGCTAGTGCCAGGGTGCCCACACACTAAGTAACTTTGCACCCAACCTTCACCAGGTGAAGGTTAGACATATAGGTGACTTATAAGTTACTTAAGTGCAGTGGTAAATGGCTGTGAAATAACGTGGATGTTATTTCACTCAGGCTGCACTGGCAGGCCTGTGTAAGAATTGTCAGAGCTCCCTATGGGTGGCAAAAGAAATGCTGCAGCCCATAGGGATCTCCTGAAACCCCAATACCCTGGGTACCTCAGTACCATATACTAGGGAATTATATGGGTGTACCAGTATGCCAATGTGAATTGGTGAAATTGGTCACTAGCCTGTTAGTGACAAATTTGGAAAGCAGAGAGAGCATAACCACTGAGGTTCTGGTTAGCAGAGCCTCAGTGAGACAGTTAGGCATCACACAGGGAACACATACAGGGCACATACTTATGAGCACTGGGACCCTGTCTGGCAGGGTCCCAGTGACACATAGACTAAAACAACATATATACAGTGAAATATGGGGGTAACATGCCAGGCAAGATGGTACTTTCCTACACAACCCCCCCCCAAACGAAGGACAATAAGACTAGCCATGACCTGATGAGTCTTCATTGTCTAAGTGGAAATATCTGGAGAGTCCATCTGCATTGGAGTGGGTACTCCCAGGTCTATGTTCCACTGTATAGTCCATTCCCTGTAGAGATATGGACCACCTCAACAATTTAGGATTTTCACCTTTCATTTGTTTTAGCCAAAGTAAAGGTTTGTGGTCTGTCTGAACAATAAAGTGAGTGCTAAACAGGTATGGCCTCAACTTTTTCAGTGCCCAGACCACAGAAAAGGCCTCCCTCTCAATGGCAGACCAACGCTTTTCTCTAGGGGTCAACCTTCTGCTGATAAAAGCAACTGGTTGATCCTGGCCCTCAGAATTCAGTTGTGATAAGACTGCCCCTACCCCTAATTCAGATGCATCAGTTTGAACAATGAATTTCTTGGAGTAACATGTTTTTTTTTAGGACAGGTGCAGTGCACATGGCCTGTTTGAGCTCCTCAAAAGCTTTCTGACAGCTAGCTGTCCACAATACCTTTTTAGGCATCTTTTTACTGGTGAGATCATTAAGTGGGGCTGCTATGGAGCCATAGTTTTTAATGAATCTCCTGTAATACCCAGTGAGGCATAGGAAGGCTCTCACCTGGGTCTGTGTTGTAGGGGGAACCCAATCCATGATTTTCTGGATTTTCCCCTGAAGTGGTGCAATCTGTTCTCCACCTACCAGGTGTCCCAGATAAACCACCTTTCCCTGCCCTATCTGGCACTTTGAGGCCTTGATAGTGAGGCCTGCCTTTTGCAGGGCCGCCAAATCTTTCCAAAGGTGGACCAGGTGCTCATCCCAGGTGGAGCTAAAGACAGCTATGTCATCAAGATATGCTGCACTAAAAGCCTCCAACCCTTGCAGGACTGTGTTCACCAACCTCTGAAAAGTGGCAGGTGCATTTTTCAAACCAAAGGGCATCACTGTAAATTGGTAGTGCCCTCTTATAGTTGAAAATGCAGTTTTAGGTTTAGCACCCTCAGCCAATTTGATCTGCCAATACCCTGCAGTCAAATCAAAGGTGCTTAGATACTTGGCAGATGCCAGTGTATCTATGAGCTCATCTGCCCTGGGTATAGGGTGAGCATCAGTTTCTGTTACTTGGTTGAGACCTCGGTAATCAACACAAAACCTAATTTCCCTTTTTCCATCTTTTGAGTGAGGCTTTGGTACAAGCACCACAGGACTCGCCCATGGGCTTTCAGAAGGTTCAACCACTCCTAGATCAAGGATTTTCTGAACCACTTGTTTTATGCAGTCCCTGACATGGTCAGGCTGCCCATAGATTTTACTTTTGACAGGCATGCTGTCTCCAGTATCAATTGTATGTTCACACCAAGATGTGGTGCTTGGCATAGTTGAAAAGAGTTCAGAAAATTGTCCAAGGAGATTTATGCAGTTGTCTTTCTGTTCTGCAGTAAGACAGTCTGCCAAAACTACTCCCTCCACTAGAGCATCCTCTTCAGTGGAGGAGAAGAGATCAGGGAGAGGGTCACTCTCTTCTTCCTGTCCTTCATCTGTTGCCATGAGCAGGGTGAGATCAGCCCTGTCATAGTAGGGTTTTAGGCGGTTGACATGAATCATCCTAAGGGGACTCCTGGCAGTGCCCCGGTCAACCAAGTAGGTGACCTCGCCCTTTTTTTCTACAATTAGATGGGGTCCTCTCCATTTGTCCTGGAGTGCTCTTGGGGCCACAGGCTCCAATACCCACACCTTCTGTCCTGGTTGGTACTGGATCGGAACAGCCTTCTGTTCATGCCATTGCTTCTGGAGCTCTTGGCTGGCCTGAAGATTTTTACTGGCCTTTTTCATGTACTCAGCCATTCTGGATCTTAGGCCAAGTGCATAGTCCACTATGTCCTGTTTGGGAGCTTTTAAAGGTTGTTCCCAACCCTCCTTTACAAGTGTTAGTGGACCTCTTACAGGGTGCCCAAATAGGAGTTCAAAGGGGCTGAAGCCCACTCCTTTCTGGGGTACCTCCCTGTAAGCAAAAAGGAGGCAAGGTAACAGGACATCCCATCTCCTCCTGAGTTTTTCAGGAAGTCCCATTATCATTCCTTTGAGAGTTTTATTAAACCTCTCTACCAGTACATTAGTCTGTGGATGATAAGGTGTGGTGAATTTGTAGGTTACACCACATTCCTTCCACATAGCCTTCAAGTATGCAGACATAAAGTTGCTACCCCTGTCTGATACAACCTCTTTTGGGAAACTCACCCTGGAAAAGATTCCCAGGAGGGCTTTTGCCACTGCAGGTGCTGTAGTGGTCCTTAGAGGAATTGCTTCAGGATATCTTGTGGCATGGTCCACAACCACCAAGATAAACCTATTGCCTGAAGCAGTAGGAGGGTCAAGGGGGGCAACTATGTCAACCCCTACCCTTTCAAAGTGGACCCCAACCACAGGTAGTGGAATAAGGGGAGCCTTTGGTGTGCCACCAGTCTTGCCACTGGCTTGGCAGGTCACGCAAGACTTACAAAAATCTTTTGTGTCCTCTGACATCCTAGGCCAGTGAAACAGGGGGACAAGCCTTTCCCATGTTTTGATCTGGCCCAAATGCCCAGCCAAAGGAATGTCATGTGCCAGAGTTAGGAGGAACTCTCTGTACTGCAGGGGAATGACCAATCTCCTGGCTGCTCCAGGTTTTGGGTCCCTTGCCTCTGTGTACAAGAGGTTGTCCTCCCAGTAAACTCTGTGTGAGTCACTGACATCCCCATTTTGCTGCTTGACAGCTTGCTGTCTGAGACCCTCTAATGTGGGACAGGATTGCTGTGCAACACTCAGCTCTTCCCTGGCAGGCCCCCCTCCACCCAAAAGCTCATCAGTGTCTGCTGTTAGCTCCTCTGGTGAAGGTTCTGCACAGGGAGGAAATTCTTCTTCCTCAGAAGGAGAATCATCTGTAGAGGGAGGGATAGTGGGTAGGGATTTACCCTTGCTACCCCTAGCTTTAGGGAGCACTTGGTCCATTGTTCCAGGATCCAAGTCACCCTGTCCTTTTTGCTTTTTGGCCTGAGCCCTTGTCAAAGCAAAAATATGCCCAAGAATGCATGAGCCTCCAACTCCACTTCTGCCCAAGCTGATGTCTCTAAATCATTTCCTAGTAGACAGTCTACAGGTAAATCTGAAGCAACCACAACTTTCTTTGGACCAGTAACCCCTCCCCCCCCCCAATTGAGATTCACAACAGCCATGGGGTGGCTAAGAGTGTTGTTATGAGCGTCTGTCACTTGGTACTGCTGACCAAGTAGGTGTTGTTCAGGGTGTACCAGTTTCTCTATTACCATGGTAACACTGGCACCTGTGTCCCTGTAGGCCTGAACCTCAACACCATTTATTAGGGGAAGTTGCTTGTACTTATCCATATTAAGGGGACAAGCAACCAAGGTGGCCAAATCAATGGCACCTTCAGAGACTAACACAGCCTCTGTGGTCTCCCTAACAAGACCAACCCAAACTAAATTACCAAAAGTGAGCCCAGCTACTCCCTTGGATTGGCTATTAGTAGATTTGCTCCCACCACCACTGCTATTACTAGGGGCACTAGAATTTGCAGTAGGGGTTGTGGTAGTGGGAGGCTTGGTGTTTTTCTTTGGACAACTGGCATCAGTTGTCCAATGGCCTTTGACTTTACACAAATAACACCAAGGCTTTTTAACTTGATTTGAAGAGGATTTGGACCCACCACCCCCACCAGAGGATTTTTGTGGGCCTGATGAAGACTCAGTTTTAGTTTTGTCCCCACCCTTGTCAGAAGACTTACCATCCTTCTTCTTGCCATCCTTGTCACCCCCTGTATGAACTTTTCTGTTCACTCTTGTTCTGACCCATTTGTCTGCCTTCTTTCCCAATTCTTGGGGAGAGGTCTGATCTGAGTCCACTAGATATTGGTGTAACAAGTCAGACACACAGTTATTCAGAATATGCTCTCTCAGAATAAGATTATACAGGCTTTCATAGTCAGAAACGTTACTGCCATGTAACCACCCCTCCAAGGCCTTCACTGAACAGTCAACAAAGTCTACCCAGTCTTGTGAGGACTCTTTTCTGGTGTCTCTGAACTTAATCCTGTATTGTTCAGTGGTTAAGCCAAATCCATCCAAGAGTGCATCCTTCAAAACTGCAAAATTGTTAGCATCACTTTCTCTAACAGTAAGGAGCCTATCCCTACCCTTGCCATTGAAAGATAGCCACAATATAGCAGCCCACTGCCTTTGAGGGACCCCCTGTACCATACAGGCCCTCTCAAGTGCAGCAAACCACTTGTTGATGTCATCCTCCTCCTTGTAAGGGGGAACTATCTTGTGCAGATTCCTGGAATCCTGCTCTCTAACAGGATTACTATCAGGAATACTGCTGCTGCCACCATGGGGTCCTAACCCCAATCTCTGTCTCTCCTTCTCCAGGTCTAGGGATTCCCTGTCTAGAGCCAGCTGTTGCTGTTTAAGCTTCAGTCTGGTCTCTTCCACTCTCAACTTTTTGAGTTCCCTTTCTAACATGTTGTCTTCAGGGTGGGTGGGTTGGGAATGCTTGGACACTGAGGATAAATTGGAAACAACAGAGGGAGATCTGTCCCTCACAGCTTGGACTCTAACAACCTGGCCTCCAGGAATACAAACGCCCCTACTATGATGGGAGCTCCTATTACTACCAGCATTGCTATGTGGTCTGCTGAGAGGCAGATTTGGAATAGAACCCTCCCCACCTCCCTCAAGGGGTTTCCCTGAGTCAGAATGGGAGCTTTCTATTAACTTCTCATTTGAAGTGCCTGCTAGGGACTCATCATTCACAATGAGCATGTTATACAGAAACTCTCTTGTAGGGTTCTTTCCTATCACTAAACCTCTATCTAAGCAGAGACTCCTTAGGCTCTTGAAATTTAAATTGTCATAGGTAGTATTGAACATTTTAAGAGCAGCCCCTACTTCAGACATGATAGAAGAAGGTTTAGAGACAGTGAGAAGAGAGAAAAAGTTTCAGAACTTTTTAAAGAACAGAGAAAAAACTTTTTCAAACTTTTAGAAACCTTTTAGAGTACTTTTCAGCACTTAGTAGAAAGTGTAAGAGGCGAAAAGCAAAACATTTTGGTTAAGTGTACATACACTGAACTTGTTTTGTATATTATTCTCTTATGAAAAGTACACAATGACAAAGTGGTAAGTAGTTACAAGTACTTATCCCACCGCTGCCACCAATGTAGGAGGCTGGCCTGGCTTGTAGTGCGTACCAGAGGTACTTACACCTTGTGCCAGGTCCAGTTATCCCTTATTAGTGTAGAAGAGGTGTTTCTAGCAGCTTAGGCAGATAGAAGGTAGCTATGGCAAAGCAGCTTAGGCTGAACTAGGAGACATGTAAAGCTCCTACTATACCACTGGTGTCATATGCACAATATCATAAGAAAACACAATACACAAAAGTACTAAAAATAAAGGTACTTTATTTTTATGACAATATGCCAAAAGTATCTCAGTGAGTACCCTCAGTATGAGGATGAGAAATATACACAAGATATATGTACACAAACCAAAATTATGCAGATAATAGCAAAAGGAAGTAATGCAAGCAATGTAAAGTTACAGTAGATTGCAATAGGAGCACATAGGTATAGGGGCAACACAAACCATATACTCCAAAAGTGGAATGCGAACCACAAATGGACCCCAAACCTATGTGAGCTTGTAGAGGGTCGCTGGGACTGTAAGAAAGCAGTGAGGGTTAGAAAAATAGCCCACCCCAAGACCCTGAAAGGTAGGTGTAAAGTGCACCTACTACCCCCAGAGAGCACAGAAGTCGTGATAGGGGGATTCTGCGAGGAGAACAAACACCAGCAATGCAACAACAGTGGATTTCTGGACCTGAGTACCTGTAAGACAAGGGGACCAAGTCCAAGAGTCGCGACAGTGTGGAGAGTGGGCAGGAGCCCAAGAAATGCCAGCTGAGGGTGCAAGGAAGCTGCCACCTGTTGGAAGAAGCTTGGTGTTCTGCAAGAACGTAGAAGACTAGGAACTTCCCCTTTGGAGGATGGATGTCCCACATCGTGAAGAAGCTTGCAGAGGTGTTCCCACGCAGAAAGACCGCAAACAAGCCTTGCTAGCTGCAAGGGTCGTGGTTAGGGTTTTTGGATGCTGCTGTGGCCCAGGAGGGACCAGGAAGTCGCCACTTGGATGAGGAGACAGAGGGGGCGCCCGGCAAGTCAGGGAGCCCTCACAGAAGCAGGCAGCACCCGCAGAAGTACCTGAACAGGCACTTAGAAGAAAAGTGAACCGGAGTCCACCCGAAGTCACAAAAGGGAGTCCCACGACGCCGGACGACAACTCAGAAGGTTGTGCACTGCAGGTTAGAGTGTTGGGGACCCCGACTTGGCTCTGCACAAAGGAAATCCTGGAAGAGTGCACAGGAGCCGGAGCAGCTGCAAATCACGTGGTACCCAGCAATGCAGTCTAGCGTGGGGAGGCAAGGACTTACCTCCACCAAACTTGGACTAAAGAGTCACTGGACTGTGGGAGTCACTTGGACAGAGTTGCTGAGTTCCAGGGACCACGCTCATTATGCTGAGAGGGGACCCAGAGGACCAGTGATGCAGTCTTTTGTTGCCTGCAGTTGCAGGGGGAAGATTCCGTTGACCCACGGGAGATTTCTTAAGAGCTCCTGGTGCAGAAAGAAGGCAGGCTACCCCCAGAGCATGCACCACCTGGAAACAGTCGAGAAAGCCGGCAGGATGAAGCGATACAAGGTTGCTAGTAGTCGTCTTGCTACTTTGTTGCGGTTTTGCAGGCGTCCTGAGCAGTCAGCGGTCGATCCTTTGGCAGAAGGTGAAGAGGGAGATGCAGAGGAACTCTGGTGAGCTCTTGTATTCGTTATCTGGTGAGATCCCCAAAGCAGAGACCCTAAATAGCCAGAAAAGGAGGTTTGGCTACCTAGGAAGGAGGATTGGCTACCAAGAGAGGTAAGAGCCTATCAGAAGGAGCCTCTTACGTCACCTGCTGGCACTGGCCACTCAGAGCAGTCCAGTGTGCCACAAACACCTCTGTTTCCAAGATGGCAGAGGTCTGGGACACACTGGAGGAGCTCTGGGCACCTCCCCTGGGAGGTGCAGGTCAGGGGAGTGGTCACTCCCCTTTCCTTTGTCCAGTTTTGCACCCGAGCAGGGCTGGGGGATCCCTGAACCGGTGTAGACTGGCTTATGCAGAGATGGGCACCATCTGTGCCCATCAAAGCATTTCCAGAGGCTGGGGGAGGCTACTCCTCCCCAGCCTTCACACCTATTTCCAAAGGGAGAGGGTGTTACACCCTCTCTCAGAGGAAGTCCTTTGTTCTGCCTTCCTGGGCCAGGGCTGCCTGGACCCCAGGAGGGCAGAAACCTGTCTGAGGGGTTGGCAGCAGCAGCAGCTGCAGTGAAGACCCCGGAAAGGCAGTTTGGCAGTACCCGGGTTCTGTGCTAGAGACCCGGGGGATCATGGGATTGTCCCCCCAATGCCAAAATGGCATTGGGGTGACAATTCCATGATCTTAGACATGTTACATGGCCATGTTCAGAGTTACCATTGTGACGCTGTACATAGGTGACCTATGTACAGTACACACGTGTAATGGTGTCCCCGCACTCACAAAGTCCGGGGAATTTGCCCTGAACGATGTGGGGGCACCTTGGCTAGTGCCAGGGTACCCACACACTAAGTAACTTTGCACCCAACCTTCACCAGGTGAAGGTTAGACATATAGGTGACTTATAAGTTACTTAAGTGCAGTGGTAAATGGCTGTGAAATAACGTGGGCGTTATTTCACTCAGGCTGCACTGGCAGGCCTGTGTAAGAATTGTCAGAGTTCCCTATGGGTGGCAAAAGAAATGCTGCAGCCCATAGGGATCTCCTGGAACCCCAATACCCTGGGTACCTCAGTACCATATACTAGGGAATTATATGGGTGTACCAGTATGCCAATGTGAATTGGTGAAATTGGTCACTAGCCTGTTAGTGACAAATTTGGAAAGCAGAGAGAGCATAACCACTGAGGTTCTGGTTAGCAGAGCCTCAGTGAGACAGTTAGGCATCACACAGGGAACACATACAGGGCACATACTTATGAGCACTGGGGCCCTGCCTGGCAGGGTCCCAGTGACACATAGACTAAAACAACATATATACAGTGAAATATGGGGGTAACATGCCAGGCAAGATGGTACTTTCCTACAGGGTGGCAGGAGCATGATTGCAAGACCAGCCAAAGCCTGGAACGTTTTACCCCTTGACATCAAAGAGTCTCCGAATCTCTTAGCGTTCAGAAAGGCTCTAAAAACCTGGCTATTTAACACCACCTAACTACATGTAGGTTATTTTACTGTCATTTAAGCTCAGCGCCAAGATGACTTAGGGTATTCAAGTGTGTGTGTGTATAAATATATATATATATGTGTATGTATGTGTATATGTTGTTTCTGTGCCTGGCATGTTTGTGGATCATTGCATGGCTCCTGGTTTTTTTTGGGTTGTTATACTAGATATCTATGAATTTCTGCTCTCTTTTTATCACACTTATCTACTCATCACTCTTATGTCATGTCTCTATCAAACTATCCTCCATTCTCACTCGGACTCATCCCAAATCCATACGACCACTTTCATCTCCTAAATATCTCTGCCTAAGCTCTTTCCTCCACCTCCACATCTAACTCACCAAACCTCATTCTACCTCTGTGACCTCCCACACAACCCTACTAAATTCTCCTGCATTCATCTCACCCTGCTACTATGCTCTCCCTAACCCTTCCACATCCTCTTTCCCCTCCGACCCCCTTTTATTCATCTCAAGCCTTTGGATTGAGTAAATGAAGGATAAACTCCCAATTAACACTTCTGGATTTCTTTCCTCCTCCACCCCTCCATTACTCCAGTCAATCTAACTAACAAACTCTCATATCCGCAACTCAAATTAACTCATGATAATACTAAAACTGTACTCCTTATTAAATTATACTAATCCATCACTAATTCTTGTTGGGTACCGGAGTAGCGTGCTACTCATCGAAAAGCGCTTTGACGCCTCGTCAGGGGTAGTAAGCGCTATATAAATACGATTACAATACAATACAATACAATATAACATAACATAACTAGGGAATCATATACACTGTGTGCTTTAACCTTATAAAATAAAATGTAATCATTTGAAGTGAATTAGAAACTATCCTCACAGTAATTAAATGTATTTATTTATACACAAAAAGGATTTATGTAGACGTGTGCACTAATGTTGTACAGTTCAACGCTAATATGTAGTTCTTAATTGCATTTACGTTCATGGATTCAAAAGTGCATTGCAATTATTCTAACTGTAACATGGTGCTTTATTTGAGATTGTGTAACTGACAATTATATGTATTTTAAAATAAACTGTTTTCCATTTCTGTTTGCATATCTTTTCTTTGCAGGTGAGTTCACATGAATTGTTAGTTTGGGAACAGGTGTACTGTTGTGCTGGTAATAGAGAGTCTGAGAAAAAGACCTTCATGGAAGAACATGGAGAAACCGAATATGAGCCAACAGTCCCCTATTCAAAGTTGTTGCAAGCGCTGACCAGATGACCAAGGACACCATCGTTCTCAGGACTGGTTTGAGAAAATCTGTGAATCTTGCAGTTTACTGAGACTGGAGAAGACAATGGAGCTCCTGGTGGTGTGATGATTGGTCTTACCTAACCAATCTATGTGGTATAAACTAGTGTTCTCACAGATTAATTTAGGATATTATCCCTTTAGACTTTGAGAAGTACAGACCTCTGACTCTTCCTTGTCCCTATGCTTTGCTGAGTGTGGCTTAGGCTAATGCTTAATTCCCTCAAGAAGACTCTTGATCAAGCTTCTGAATTGCTGATCCCTTCTTCTTCCATATGTGCCTGAACACATATATATATATATATATATACATATATATATATCTATATACACACTTCTTTCTGCAATAGCTTCCTGACTTTTTGAGATTTCCCACCCATCATCTTGCAGATTACTTTCAGTAGATGACCTTCGATTGCACCCAGGAGAGAAGACTGAAGATGTTTCTCTGAATATCAAATTTTATTGCTAATATTCTGTATTGCTATAACTAAATTCTTGGTTTGCCTTATGCAAATTTGCCTAAACTTCTTCAGGAAGTTTGGTTATCCTGTTGTTATGCTGTATCTCTACAGCATGTTTTTGAGATTTGTTTATATCGACCTGACTGTTAACTTGTAAACAAAAACCTTAACTCTATTTCTAATTTGGGTCTTTATTGGGTTACACTGTAAATTAATGTTGATCTGGTTGACAGCTAATTCCTTACATCTTTCCTTTCGATGGAAAAAGACCCATCCCATAAGAATTTATGGAAGACAATCCAAACTCTCAATTACCTAGTAGCAGAGCATGGTTTTGATCCATTGAAGTGAGGAAGTAGGGTGTCCCATTAAGGAATTAACAAAACCCAGCCCATAATTCTAAGCCCATGGCTCATTCAAAGGATTAATGAAATTTCAGCAGTTCGAGAACAGTTTGTAACAGTGGAAATATGAGAATTAATAGGGTTGTGCATTGTAATTGCTTATGCTTAGCTTGCAGTGTTTTGCGGTGACTGTGAAGTGTTTTGCAGAGCCATTATAAGTTGTTATGTGAATGTACCACGTATTCCAAGGAAGTTGAAGTGGTCATTGGGTCTGTTGTGGCTTAAGATCCAGGGATATATGATCAAAGTGTAGAATACAATGTGTTGTTATTGTCTTCTGTGTTGTGGTACTAGTCATAAGACGTCTTCGACAGTACTATTGGATAGGGACTTATAATGCACATGGAAGAACTGTATCAATCTGAGTAAGACCCCACTGGTCGAGGCTTCATTCAAGAGAGTGTGAGAATAGAGTGGAATAGATACTCTGAATCATTTCTTGAGTGACTGAATATCCTGAATATCCTGAACCCATTAGGAGAGTAGACAAAGTTAGTTGTTGAAACGACTTGCATTTGTTTTTGCGTGTAAATAGTTGAGAGAGAGTATTTGAAAAATATTCTGAAGGAGGGTGAGCCGCTGCAAGCAGTGAGGTTGACATCACAGGTGCCGTGCTGGTATTGGCCAGTTGGTGTAGAGCTACACTGATATTGATGGACTATGTCATAGAGAGACAAGCTGGTATTGGTTTTGAATGCCAAACAGAGAATTAAGAGTGAAGAATAATTTCCTGGTTGTAAATGAAAAGTCACTGTGGAAACTGTAATTTGATTGAAAAAAGAAATTCTTTAAAGTATTACGAAGTTTGATAAAGGTAGCTGAGACTATACCTGTTAGAGGAGGAGAGGAGGCACCTCCCAAAGGTATGCCAGGTCATTATATGGCAATAAATGTAGGTTTTCACACGTATGTACGTCTGCTTCAACAATGGCACAAGATCACTGACAAAGAGTGCGCACTGGCATTTTCATGCTATGGAACACATAATTTGAGAATTATTGAACATTTGAGAAAGATGTTGTAAGACATGAAATCACCTCCAAGACCTGCACAATATGAAGCACTTAATACCTGCAGACCCATAGCTCATCAGAGACATAAGTAAAGATAAGTGGGTAAGCTCAAGAAAGCAGTACATACTTGTGAGGATGCTAGATGGGATGAACAACAATGTACTTGGAGGACAGATGTGATTGAGGATAAATAGTCTATATCCTGCCTTGACAAGGGAGGGAGAGGGGAAAACTAATTGAAAGGGAAAGAAAAAGAAGGAAGAGATATAAGACGTTGAGAATAGAGGTGAGGATAGTGATAGTGACCCGGACGAGGATTTCCTAAATGAGCTATTGTTAAATCACCCACCTTCCTATATTAAATCAGAAGTAGGAGTAACAGGTAATGTAATTGGGATTTAAAATTCTGCTATATCTACAGCCCAATAGATTTGAATTTAAATCAGACAGGAGAGAGTTTAGGGATGAAAGATCCTCAGGGTCCAACTCTCTCAGCAACCACAGTTGCACTAACTGTTCCTACCATAATTGGTCCTGTAGTTCCACTGTATGCAGCAGGACTGGCAGGGAGCACTACACATGCACTGACTGTTCCTACAGAAAGGTGTGTGTCAGGAAATATTTATAATGAGAAGACTTCATTCAGTCCTGACACAAAAGAATACCACATGCATCATAAGTACAGATCTAACCATGAGTCAGATAGGATTTTCCACAAATGCAAGATTTCTTGAGGGATCTCTTCCCTTTTTTATACCCAAACAGGATATCATTCCAAATGCCAACTGCAATACTCCTAGGACAGGAATACCTTTGAATTTGCCAAACTCTGCAATGTCCATTCTGAATACACCAGATAATGTAAATATGAGAATTTCTAGAGGAGAGATAATACTAAATACCCTAGCAGAACAACCAGGTCTTAGGGCCAGATGTGGCAACCGTTTTGCATGGCGCAAACTGTGAAATTCGCAGTTTGCGCCATGCAAAATGGGCATCGCAATGCACATTACCATTTTGCGAGTCGGTACCAACTTGCAAAATGGGAATGCGACTCACAAATAGGAAGGGGTGTTCCCTTAACTATTTGCGATTCGCACCGCGATGCTGAATTGCTTTGTGACCGCGGTCGCAAAGCAATTCGCAGTTAGCAACCATGTGAAGTGGGTGCTAACTCATTCGCAAAAGGGAAGGAGTCCCCATGGGACCCCTTCCCCTTTGTGAATGTCGGCAAAAATATTTTTTCAGAGCAGGCAGTGGTCCAATGGACCACTGCCTACTTTGAAAAAATGAAACCAAATGGTTTCATTTTTTCTTTTGTATTGCAACTCGTTTTCCTTTAAGGAAAACGGGCTGCAATACAAAAAAAAACTGCTTTATTAAAAAAGCAGTCACAGACATGGAGGTCTGCTGTCTCCAGCAGGCCACCATCCCTGTGAATGCAGCGAATCGCAAGGGGGTCGCAAATTGCGACCCACCTCATTAATATTAATGAGGTGGGTCTTTGCTACCCCCTTGCGATTCGCAGATGGTGTCATGGACACCATTCTGCATATGATTTTGTGACTCGCAAATTGCGAGTCGCAAAATCATATCTACCTACATCTGGCCGTTAGTGTCCAAGAATGTGATGATTGGCTTAAGGCTATAGACATTCCAAATGAGACTGAAGGCTCGGGATCATATGGGAAGACATTTCAAACCCCCAAGAGAGAAAAGGCAATAGATGTTTCTAATCTGAAATTGGAGGTAAATGAAATGATACTCGAAACTCTTGACATGTGCCAATTAGATACCTACTAGTAGGATGAGCTTTTGTTCATATGTAAGGGCATCACAAGACATGGCTGAATTAGCTCAGAAATGACCTTGACATCTCTAACTTGAGACTGTCAGGAAGTAAATTACAGAGAATGAATCATCTACATTTGATAATGGAGTTAATTAGATAGATACGAAGAAAGATAGGTACAGAAAAAAAGGAAGTAAAGAAAGTAAGGTTAGATTTGTCTCCATCTGGAGCAGAGAAGGAGAAATAAATATCCAAATGGTCACAACGAGAGAAGTTCCTGGTGAAGGCTATGTTTGTGTGCCCTGGAATAGGAGTGATCTTGCATCATTCACAAATGATTTCCCAAATATTAGGGAAAATCCAGTGGAATGGTACAGACAGGTCGATCAATTTGTGAACATATAAAAAGTCTTGTGGGTAGATTTGAATACCTTGTTTGAGATTGTTGTTTCAAGTGATCTGTGGGTTCAATTCAAAATAGCTGGAAAATGGCCTGAAAAGAAACCTATGAGACATTCAGAGACTAAAGCTCTGACTTCAAAGGTGATGCAGAAGTATCATCAGGTGATTATATTTTCTAAATCAAACATGTCTCCTAAAACCATTGATTGGGCTAAGATTGACAGAACAACTCAAAGGTCTAAGGAGTTGATACACTTTTATTATGAGGGATTGCTACATGTGTTTAACTCCTTCGCTGCCAGGCCTTTTCCTCTCAGGTGCCGAGACTTTTTTTGGACTGTTTGGGGTAGTTCTCACTTAGGCCCTCATAACGTTTTGTCCATATAAGCTACCCACGCCAAATTTGCATCCTTTTTTCCAACATCTTAGGAATTCTAGAGGTGCCCAGAGTTCGTGGGATCCCCTAGAGGAGACCAAGAAATTAGCCAAAGTGCAGCTAAAATTTCGTTTTTTAAAATAAATGGGGAAAACGTGCTGCAAAAGAAAGCATGTATTTTTTCCCTGAAAATGGCATCAACAAAGGGTTTGCGGTGCTAAAACCACCATCTTCCCAGCTTTCAGGAATAGGCAGACTTGAATCAGAAAAACATATTTTTCCACACCATTTTGGCATTTTACTGGGGCATACCCCATTTTTACTATTTCGGTGCTCTCAGCCTCCTTCTAGTTAGTAACAGAAATGGGTGTGAAACCAATGCTGAATCCTAGACAGCTAAGCATTTCTTAAACATAGACAAAATTCTGAATTCAGCAAGGGGTCATTGTGTAGATCCTTCAAGGTTTTCCTACCGAAAGTAACAACTAAAATAAAAAATATTGAAATTGAGGTGAAAAAAAAGCAATTTCTGTCCATGTTTTCCAGCTATGGCAGATTTGTAAAAGCAATACACCGTTACATCTGCTGGACTCTTGTGGTTGCGGGGATATATAGGGCTTGTAGGTTCATCAAGAACCCTAGATATCGAGAGCCAATAAATAAGCTGCACCTTGCAATTGGGTTTTCATTGTATGAAATATAAAGAGTGGAAAATAGGTATCAAGGAAACCTTTGTATTTCCAAAATGGGCACAAGATAAGGTGTTGAGAAGCCCTGTTATTTGCACATCGCTGAATTCCGGGGTCCCCATACTAGCATGTGAATTACAGGGCATTTCCAAAATAGACTTCTTTTTTACACACTGTCTTACATTTGGAAGGGCAAAATGTAGAGAAAGACAAGGGACAATAACACTTGTTCTTCTATTCTGTGTTCCCCTAAATCTCCCGATACAAATGGTACCTCACTTGTGTGGGTAGGCCTAGTGCCCGTGACAGGAAACTCAACATGGACACATGACATTTTTACATTGAAATCTGATGTGTTTTAGGAAAGTGCCTAGCTGTGGATTTTGGTTTCTAGCTCAGCTGGCACCTAAGGAAACCTAGCAAACCTGTGCAGTTTCGGAAACTAGACACCTAAGGCAATCCAGGATGGGGTAACTTGTGGGGGCTCTCACCAGGTTCTGTTATCCAGAATCCTTTGCAAACCTAAAAATGTGGCAAAGAAAAACAATTTTTCCTCACTTTTCGGTGATTGAAAGTTATGGAATCTGAGAGGAGCCACAAACTTCCTTCCACCCAACATTCCCCAAGTCTCCAGATAGAAATTGTATCTCACTTGTGTGGGTAGGCCTAGTGCCCGTGACAGGAAATGCCCCCAAAACACTTTGTGGACACATCACATTTTCCCAAAGAAAACTGACCTGTTTTTTGCAAAGTGCCTAGCTGTGGATTTTGGCCTCTAGCTCAGCCGGCAACTGGAAAACTTACCAAACCTGTGCATTTTTTAAAACTAGACACCTAGGGGAACCCAGGATGGGGTAACTTGTGTGGCTCTCACCAGGTTCTGTTACCCAGAATCTTCTGCAAACCTCCAAATTTGGCAAAAAAACACTTTTTCCTCACATTTTGGTGATAGAAAGTTCTGGAATCTGAGAGAAGCCACACATTTCCTTCTACCGAGCATTTCCCCAAGTCTCTCGATAAAAATGGTACCTCACTTGTGTGGGTAGGCCTACCGCCCGCGACAGGAAATGCCCAAAAACACAACATGGACACATCAATTTTTTTAAATGAAAACTGAACAGTTTTTTGCAACTGTGGATTTTAGCCTCTAGCTCATCGAGTACCCTAGGAAAACCTAGCAAACCTGGACATTTCTGAAAACTGGACACCTAGGGGAACCCAGGATGGGTAACTTGTGGCACTCTCACCAGGTTATGTTATCCAGAATCCTTTGCAAACCTCACAATTTGGAAGAAAAAACACTTTTTCCTTACATTTCAGTGCTGCAAAGTTCTGGAATCTGAGGGGAGCCAAAACCTTCTTTCTACCCAGCATTCCCCCACATCTCTCAATAACAATGGTACCTCACTCGTGTGGGTAGGCCTAGTGCTCGCAACAGGAAATGCCTCAAAACACTACGTGGACACATCAAAATTTCCATTACAAACTATCTGTTTTTGTAGGGGGCACCTGCGTTTTTGGTCCTGGGCTCAGCAGCCATCTAGGGAAACCTACCAAACCCAGACATTTCTGAAAACTAGGCACTCGAAGGAGTCCAGGGAGGTGTGACCTGCATGGATCCCCCAATGTTTTCTTACTCAGAATCTTCAGCAAACCTCAAATTTAGTACCAAAAAAAACACATTTTCTGCACATTTCCATGTGGGATCACAGCACCAGCACAAATTTCCTACCATCCAACATTCCCCTTAGTCTCCCGATAAAAATGATACCTCACTTGTGTAGGTGGGCCAAGTGCCTGTGACAAGGAAGAGCAAAATAAATGTAGGTGCATGAGAAGCACACCACCGTGGACTCACCCAGATGTTCAGTTTTCAGATGTGTCTAGGTCTTGTACATTTTTCTAGATGGAAGCATCCCAAAGTCCAAAAAGTGCAGCCCTCACCAATCCAAGTGGGACGATTTTGAGAGTTAGCCAAGCTCTCATGGCCCAACTGTAAAATCAAAACCCAAAATAATGAAATGTCCTGTTGCTTGCCGTTGGGATAAGATATTTTAGTGTGTGGGTGGAAGAGCTAAAAGACTGTTACCCCCTTCAGTTGGGGTGGGTCATAACCATACCCCTACTGGTTTGTAGCCACCACACCACTAGTTTTTATTTTTATTTTTATTCCCTGGCATCTAGTAGGCCCCCCAAGGGGGGCAGAAACCACTAGGCTTTCTGCCCCCCGCCCTGAGAGTGGATCGGGGCTAATTGCCCCATCTGCCCACAGGCCCCCACCCTATTTTTTTTAAAACAATTCTTCCCTGGTGTCTAGTGGTCTTTCTGGGCAGAAGGGCCTAATGAAAAATAGGCTGATCTGCCCCCAAGGGGGGCAGAAATGGTCAACAGTAATGTGCCCCATGGGTAGCAACCCTTGCCCAAGGGGCCACCCCCCAAACAAAAAAACACACACAAACAACAATCCCTGGTGCCTAAGAGGTTTCTGCCCACCTTTGGGACAGATGCGCCTAACAGAAAGAGGCTGATCTGCCCCAAAGGGGGCAGAAATGGCCTAATATAATATGCCCCCCTGGGGAGCGACCCTTGCCTAAGGGTTGCTCCCCTTATGTACATTTTGTTTTAAAATCCCTGGTGTCTAGTGGTTTCTGCCCCCCTTAGGGGCAGATTGGCCTAATAAAAGTAGACCGGAAATGGCCTTAAATAAATTTGCCCCCGGGGAAGTGACCCTTGCCTAAGGGGTCACTCCCCTTGCGTGCAATTGGCGCAAAAACAAAATCCCTGGTGTCCAGTGGTTTCTGGCCCCCTTGGGCCTCAAATAAATTTGGCCCCCAGGGGAGCAACCCTTGCCTAAGGGGCTGCCCCCCCTGTAAAAAACAAAAAAAATGAACACTGGTTTCTAGTGTTTTCTGCCCCCTTGGCAGCAGATCGGCCTAATTAAAATAGGCAAGGGGGGCAGAAATGGCCTTAAAATAAATTCCCCCCCCTTGGGGAGCAACCCTTGCCCAAGGCTCCGCTCCACTCATGAGTAAACAAAAAAGAAAACTCCCTGGTGTCTAATGAGCATGCTGCAGGAATGCTCAGAGAGACATGAAAACGAAAGGAAAAGTCCTTCCTTATCATGCCTCCTTGACCTCCCCTGCCTCCGTACAGAGGAGAAACTAATCAGTTTCTCCTCGGATTGCGCTGGAAGCCATGCTTCCAGCGTGATGAGGCGACCTCTGATGAGGTCAGTGCGTGATTGCGCATTGACATCATGAGACGTCACTGGGCGGGGTCCGGGATCGAAGGGGATGCGATTCCCCGTCTATCCCTGCCCAGGGGAGGAGGGTGGGAGGCCCATGTGGAGAGCGCTCCCCCCGTGGGCCGGGTGCAGGACGTAACAATTACATCCTCGGCATCCGAGCGCTGAGGCCGTAACCGTTACGTCCAAGGCACCCAAGGGGTTAAACAGTGTAGTAGCATGGAGACTATTGAGACTAAAGACATGGGACATTTTGTGTTCAGGTTTGCGCATGGATTGAAACCTGAAATTAGTACCACGATTCAGAAACATTTGATTTGTTGGTGGAGTAAGTACATTGATAAAATTCCGATGTATGCAAAATATTGCAGTGATGAATTGGAGATGAAACAGAAGAAATTGAAGTAGAAGGTGATGTTGGCACAGATGAAAGCTGCACAAAGGAGTAAGAATTTACAGTTCATTGGGAATGTTGGTGCTATGCAGAGAGTGTATCAACAGAAAGTTCCGATGATGCAAGGAGGAAATGGATTTCAACAACAGAGTAGAGGGTGTGGTGTCCCAATAGATCTGACAACAGGAATTGATGTAGACTCTTCGAAAAAAAACTAATCCATGTCATGTTTGTGGCAGAATAGGCCACTGGAAGCGGGAATGTCATTTTAATCCAAATAATAAAGCAAATGAGAAATAAGTACAGAATGGTGGATTTGTACAGTCCCAGGGTAATAATCCGGTTCAGTCACAGAAATATACAGAAACCGACAATACAAAATTTTAATGCACCCCAAGTTCCATAGAAGCAGGTTCCACAAGTTCTGATGCCCAACAAAAGGAAAATATTCCCAAATCTAACTTGAATCAGGTCCTTAATACAAATGGTAACCTCTTTGTGAATCAAGGAACGTCCTAACAGTTCTCTATGATACTAACAGATGAGGATTAAAAATTCTGATCTGTCATAATGACGGTGCCTGAGAGGGAAGGAGGATTGCATACTTGGCGCATCCTTAGAGGTAGACCAAAGGGGTCCATTTGAGGATGGTAAGGTGAATGGCCACCCCATGTCATTCTTGATCTACACTGATGTTACCTGCTTTACTGTGAGAACAGCAGAGGTTCCCAACCTACCCCTCTCAGGAAAAAGAATCCAAATTGTAGGAGTTGCAAATGAACAATTGACTAGCCCTGTCACAGAAGCAGTGCCTGTTAAAATAGGGTCTTTTGAGCAGAATTACTGTTCTTAAGTGTCTGATTCGAGGCATGCGAGCCTGCTTCGACGTGACCTCTTATGTAAACTCATTTGTTCCATCTATTGTACCCTAGGGGGCAGAGAATCCCAGACTCCTGATGAGGACGTCCCATTTAAACTTGTTAGTTAAACCCCAGATGTTAGACTGCACCCCATCCTGACAAGTGATGATTTACATACAGATCTGAGTAACACCTGAAGTCTGGGACTTTTGAGGAAAGAACATAGGTCTCATTAAAGGTATTGAACCATTCGAATAACTGTAAAAAACAAATGCTGAGTATCTGATAATCCCACAATATAATCTGACCCCTGAAACCATTGCTGCAATTACGCCTGTTATTAAATCAATGATTCAGCAAGGGATACTTCAGGAGATTATAGGAAGATCATGTAACTCATCAATTATGAGCCTGCAGAAGCCTAATGGCAAATACCGCCTAGTGCAGGACATGAGAAAGATTAATGCTATTGCAGTTCCTTGTTGTCCAATGGTACCATATCCAGCCATGATTTACTTTCAGATTCCATGTGAGGCCGAGTAGTTCCCTGTGATTGACCTTTGCCAGGCATTCTTCTCCATACCGTTACATGAGCATAGTCAGTTCCTTTTCCCTTTCGGTTTGGCAGTCGTGTTTTACCATGGTGCTGAGTCCCACACGGGTATACCAAGAGCCCTTACATGTTAAACCACGCCCCTAAAAAGAATCTGTAGAACCTAGTGATGCCCTATCATTCAGTCTCAATCCAGTATACTGCCAACCTATTGGTGGCCTCAAACACACGAGAAGCTTGCAGACATGATACCCCGACCCTGTTGAACCACTTAGCTGAGAATGGACATAAAGTATCCCCAACCAAATTGCATTACTGTAAGAGAGAAAAAGAGTAGTCCTATACCTTGGACACCACATTACAAAAGGTGCAAGGAAGGTGTCTCAAGAGAGAATCTCAGCGATTCTAAAAATTAATCCGCCAACTACCCAGAAAGAAGTCAGGATGTTTTTGGGAATGATGGGCTACTGTCATCAGTGGATCCCCAACTTCCCCTACTTGCTAAGCCTTAGCAGAGGCTGACACACAAGGATGTGTCAGATCCAGTAACACTGGATGACACTTGCATGCACGCCTTCTCAGAGCTGAAAGAAAGTCTCTATTGTACCCCGGCACTGGGAATGCCTAATTACAACAAATCTTTTACTTTGTTTTGCAGTGAGAGGGATAGCTGCGCTCTCTCAGTGCTAACGAAGTTACACATGAATGCTCACAGACCCGTTGCCTATTTTTCATCTTCCCTTGATCAAGTAGCTGCTACGTTGTCCAGCTGTCTTAAAGCCATGGCCGCAACAGGTGTCAGCATTTGAACAGTGAAAGTGCATTATTATGGGTAATCTTTGAATGTTTTTGTCCCCCACTCTGTGGAAATTTTGTTGACCCATACTAAAATGAAACATCTCACAAATAGTCGGTTGATGTGATATGAGCAGATCATACTTGTCACACCCAATGTAACTTATAAGAGATGTACAACACTGAACCCTGCAAATTTACTGCCTGTACCTGTGCATGATAACGATGGTGATAAAGTAAGTTGAGCATGACTGTCTCAATGTCACTGAACAATGTGCAAAACCAAGACCTGACATACAAGATGTGCTATTGCCTGGATCATTATGGAATGTTTGTCGATGGCTCCTGCTTACGAGACCATGAAGGAAGCCTGAGAGCTCACTTTGCAGTTTGTACTGTCTCGGGTGTGGTTGAATCCTCCTGGCTTCAAACAGTATTTTCGGCACGAGTGGCTGAATTGATTTCCCTTACAAGAACATGCTGTGTTTCAGACCAGCTGAAGGCGACCATTTCATTGATACTCAGTATAGCTTTGGTGTCGTCCATGACTTTGGACAGTTATGGTCACAATGGGGATTTATGACCTCTAAAGGGTCTCCGATCTGGAATGGGGAAAGAGTGCATAATTTGTTAAAGGCATTGCCCAGATTGCGGTTCTGAAGTGTTCTACACACTGCAAGGGAGATCTTGTAACAGTGGGAAACAAGTATGCTGATGAGGTCGCCAGATACTGTGCCTAAAATGTTTGCACTTTCAATAGTGTATATCAAAATGAGGAAACAGATGAGGACAATCACAACCTCTTACTAATTGCAGCAGATACATGGGACACTGCAGGAGGAAGTATCAGAAGAAGAATAGCAAGGTTTGATTACGGCAGGATGTGTCATGAGAGAAGAGAATTATATTTGAGTTTCAAGTGATGGAAGATCTGTGTTGCCAGATAGCTTGTTAGCCTCATGGTGAGACATTACCATGGACCAGCTCATGTAGGAAGGAATGTGATGGTAAGATTGTTTTCGGCAGACATGGTTTAATCCTAGATTTAAACTGATGGCTGAAGCATTATGACACAGAAGAGATTGTATATCAGCAGATGAATCTAGGTAAAAGAACTGCAGCAACACTGAGTCACATAAGGAGATCAGGAGGTCCTTCCAACAGGATGCAGTTAGATTTCTTTGAGCTACCTGTGTGCAATGGATTGAGGTACATCCTAGTGATTGTATGCATCTTCTCACGTTGGGGTGAAGTTTACCTGACTAGGAGAAATGAAAGTTTCACAGAAGCAATGTTATTAAGAGAACTTATTCCCAGATGCAGATTCCCGACTTTTCTGGAGTCAGACTGAGGAACTTATTTTATTAATGAGGTCCTGAAATTATTGTGTGCAGCATTACAAGTAGAGCAGAGACTGCATTGCAGCTATCAACCTGAGGCTTCAGGTCTGGTGTAACAAGTCAATGGAACACTGAAATCCTGACTAGCTAAAGTGTGTGCCTCCTGCCTGGTGTGATGTCCCTTGTGTTGATGAGTCATCACAGTACTCCAGATAGGAGAAGATTTTCTCCCCATGAAATTATCATGGAAATAGCCATGATATTGCCAGCCTACCCTGCTAATGTGCTTGTGAACATTACAGACAACATGGTTCCTGAGTACTGCAAAGGACTGGCTGATGTGATGCATTCTGTATCCCATCAGGTTGGAGAGGGTACAACTCCATTGCAACAAGAACAGTGCCATGATCTCAGTTCCAGTGACTTGGTTATAGTGAAGAAACCTGCACAAGATATGCTTGGAGCCTCAGTGGAAAGGACCGTATCAGGTCATCTTGGTCACTACAACAGATGTAAAGTGTGGAGGTCTCCCCAACTGGGTGCATGCCACCAATATTCACAGAGTCCTGTGTCCCTGTGATGCAACATCACTTCTCCCTGAAGTGCTGGTGGTTACAGTGAGACAAAGGATGCAGGTTAGCCAAGCTGTTGGAGACCAGCAGGTGTCTGGGACAGCACACATTCAGTCTGAGGGGGGTCTTATGAGGCAACATTTGAAGTCAGTACCAGAGGGTTGCATCCAGAACTGTTGACTGCATCAAACTCAGATCCTTGTGAAAGACCTAGTGCTACAGCAAAGCGAGTTGTGCCTGGAGACCAGTGGCCAAGAGAACAGAATTTACTTGAAGTGTGAGTGCCACACACTATTCTAATCTGGCCTAAGTGACAGCAGTGGTGAAGGGCCAGTAATCCTGAGATCAAAGAGAGCAAGAGTACCTTATCAGTGGTACTCCTCACCTGAATGGACATATTTTGCTCCAATGATTGGGAAAGATAATTTTGAATCTTTTGTTCTAACAATTCCAAACCAGCTGAGCCTCCTTGAACTGAATGTTGTGGCTGAAATGAACTTTGAGATTGCAGTGCCATTGAACAGACTGAGCTATTTATCCTGGATGTGATTATTAGTTGTTGGAAATGGCCCTGTTTGAAGGGTTATCCCCAAACCTTTTGTGTGTCTGGGATCAGGACAGGGATAGGTAGGGTCTTGAGCACTACAAAGACTTTCCTTTGAAGTTTGCCTACTTCAAAAGGCAGAAATTAGTATAAGTACAACATCGCAGCAAGGACCTGAGGCTGCGTGTCTGGAAATAGACACATCATTCTCCTGCGGGGGAAAGAATCTAAATTTATATCTTCTCTTGTGTATGTTGGATTTTTGGTCTTGTTTGATTAAGATAAATATTGGCTATTTTCCTAAACTGGTGTGGAGTCGTTTTGTGGTGTTTTCACTGTGTTACTGTATGTGTTTGTGAAAATACTTTAAACTTTGGCTCTGAGATAAGCCTGACTGCTTATGCCAAGCTACCAAGGGGGTGAGCAGGGGTTATCTGAGCTGTGCATCTATCTCCCTTACCCTGACTAGAGTGAGGATCTCACTTGGACAGGGTGTAAATGACTGCCAACTAGAGACCCCATTTCTAACATTAGTGAATTTGAACTATGGGGGTCATTCTGACCCGGGCGGGCGGCGGTCGCCACCCGCCTGGCGGGAACCGCCAAATGGCCGCCCCAAGGTCAAAAGACCGCGGGGGCCATTCTGACTTTCCCGCTGGGCCGGCGGGCGCCCGCCAAGGGAGCGCCTGCCGGCCCTGCGGGAAAGGGCCTGCAACACAGAAGCCGGCTCCGAATGGAGCCGGCGGTGTTGCAGGTGTGCGACGGGTGCAGTAGCACCCGTCGCGATTTTCACTGTCTGCTATGCAGACAGTGAAAATCATGCTGGGGCCCTGTTAGGGGGCCCCTGCAATGCCCATGCCAGTGGCATGGGCAGTGCAGGGGCCCCCAGGGGCCCCACGACACCCGTTCCCGCCATCCTGTTCCTGGTGGTAAAAACTGCCAGAAACAGGCTGGCAGGAAGGGGGTAATCCCAGCGCCGCCATGGAGGTTCAGCCCAGCCAGGGAAAATCCGGAGGGAAACCGCCGGATCCCCTTTTCTGACCGCAGCTTTACCGCCGCGGTCAGAATGGGCAATGAAGCACTGCCAGCCTGTTGGCGGTGCTTCCGTTGCCCGCGGCCCTGGCGCTCTTGGACCGCCAGGGTCGGAATGAGGGCCTATGTGTTTATTAGAGACATTGAAACAGACCTTTTAGGGAAAGAAAGAGTATCCAGGTCCGAGTCTGCAGAGACATCGTAGGGTTGTCATTCAGAAGAACATGGACCAGGGTTAAGGCAGACTCATGAAGATTTTGTAAATAACATTTGAACTTTGTTGCATGAACATTGTTTACAGCTTTCACAAGTAGGAGTTAAAAGAAAGACTTTGCTGTTGCTGCATTTCCCGAATAGGTCGGAATTCAGAAAAGTCATGGAATTTGAAAACAGTAATAATAGATGTAGATTACTCAGTATAGGAGTACTAGTTGCAATAGCTGTAGTACTGATTACCTTGCATGTAGGATTGAGCCTACCTACACCCTCTAATGTAGAGGGAATTAGACTCACAAGTACTCCAAAGACACCCTTTTCTACTGATAATAGTTTACCCCATTTGATTAGAAAGAATTACATGTAGATGCATCTAGAGGAGATTACTCACTGAATATGTATTCCAAATTACTTTATGAGTATGTTGACACTATGGATGCTAGGGGTTGTTACATGTGTATGCAATTGCCAGCATCTACCGCAGAAGGCATAACTTATCACCATAGAGTCTATTTTATGGAAAGGGACAGCTTAAATATTATTACTTTGACTTAGGGCCTGATTTAGAACTCAGTGGAGGCTGAAATCTAAATCCCATTATATTCTATGCGATTTAGATTTCGCGGATGGGCTATCCATCACCATTGTGATGGAGTAACCCGTAGGCCGGGTTCTAAATCAGGCCCTTAGTCTTTTCAGAGATTCCTTTGCTGAAACACTTGAATCGTCAACATGATACTAAATCGGTAGAAATAGATGGACATTTCTTTAATCCGATTATGACATTAGATACAGCTTATGCATATAGACACAACTTAATATGCTTATTGACAGACATGGAAAATAAATTCATAGATTAAGTAGAAAGTTAGAAGAAGAAATATAGGCCCTCATTACAACCCTGGCGGTCGGCGGATAAGCGTCTGTCTTACCGCCAACAGGCTGGCAGTAAACATTTTGGAATTATGACCATGGCGGTTACCACCATGGTCATCCGCCACTTCTCCGATCCGACCGCCAGGGTGGAGATGACCGCTGGTCTGGAGACCTGGGTATCCAGCCCAGCGGTCGTCACAATACCGCCGGCGGTATCATGACCCGGCTGACCGCCATGGATTTCATTGGGTTTTGAACCGCCATGAAATCCATGGCAGTGAGCACTATCAGTGCCAGGGAACTCCTTCCCTGGCACTGATAGGGGTCTCCCCCACCCAAGTCCTTCCCCTACACCCCCCACCACTCCTGCCACCCCCAAAGGTGGCAGGACCCCCCCTCCCCACCCCCAACATTACATTACACATTCACACCCGACATGCACGCAGGCACCGCCAACACACATACCCGCACACACACCAACATACATGCCAACAGCCGCACAGTCATACGCACAGACCCACATTCAGACATACACGCACACATCCATACAGACATACATACAGACAGACACGCACTCATTTCCAAACACACAACACCCCCGCATGCATACACCCCCTCACACACACCCTCTACATACACATAAGCACACCCCCATGCACCCACACATCACACAACACCCCCTCCCACCCCCCTCCCCTTACGGACGATCAATTTACCTGGTCCGCTGATCCTCCGGGAGGGGACGGGATCCATGGGGGCTGCTCCGCCGCCACCACACCGTCAACAGAACACCGCCACGCCCAATTACAGAACGTGATTCAGTGGGCGGTGTTCTGTTGATGTGGCGGTGGAGGTGGATCAACCTCAACTTCCCCACCGACCGCCAGTATGGCTGCTGGCGGCTCTCCGTCCGAAAAAGGACGGAGGGCTGCCAGCAGTCATAATACGCCGAGCGGAAAACCGCCACCACTGGCGGTCTTCAGCACAGCGGTCCCTCGGCGGTCTTGTCAAAAGACCGCTGAGGTCGAAATAACCCCCATAATGGCTAGGGCTGCAAATCACACGTACTCCAATCTGGGCTAAGGAAGTGCTTGAGCATAAGGTAATAGGGGACATAGTGGCTTTAGCATTGGATGGGCAACATAGTGAGAGATTATGTGTATATGCTAGGAAGTCCAAATTAGACACACATTTTGTAGAGAGGAGTGAATGTCATCATACCTTTGAACTTAGAGGAAATTGGGGATTATATTTAGATGGGGAAGATCCTGCGATTCCTGAAGTTCATTATGTTTGTTGGAAAAATGCTTATTCTCGGTTACCCAGGAAATGATATGGACCATGCTAAAGTGGAGTAGCCTTTTCAAAGATTTATCACGTGAGACATCTTGATAACCCCACAGGGAGAGATCATTCAACCACAAAAAGAGGTGCTAGAGCTGGCGAAATTACTGGACACATATTTGGTGCAATTATTCCATCTTTAGGAGTAATACAGAATTTCCACAGGAATAGAAAGTTGTCCACCATAGTAAATAAGCTGTCTAAAAATATAGCTAGAGCATTTTTATTTATAGATACTGAGATGGTAGCAATTAGATCAATTGTTTTGCAAAACAGACTTGTGTTGGACGTTCTCCTCGCAAAAAAGAAGGGCAGTGTCTGCTGGATGTTAAAAGTTCAGCAATGCTGTACTTACATCCCTGATCGAAGTTAGGAATTAAAAAACTATGTTAAGAAAATCACTGATTTGAAAAAAGGATTTAAAGGAGAGGAGCTAGAAGCAACAGGTGCATGGGAAGCAATAGGAATGGATTTGATTCTATGGGCAGATCTAGGTAGTGGAATTGTTGGAAGCATCTTTAGACCTCTGTTGATAATGTATCTTTGTAGATTAAATTGTGTTTGGACTCTATAAAGGATACAAGAGATTACAGGTGAAGAAAGGAGTAATGAGAAATAGAGCAGGCATACAACTTGAAGTTAGACAGAGCAGATATCATGATGACATGAAGCATAAGGAGCAATCCAGATGATACTTTCTTGACCAACATCTTTGGTTTTGAATGGTCTACCTGATAAGACATTACATCTTAGTGTGGAGCTTGATTTGCTATCAGAGGAGGGATTGGTGCAGTGTATATAATGGTTCCACCCCTGAGGTCACAACTTCAACCTATATGTACAAGTAGTGTTTCACAAAATGTGTGTTTGAACATTATTAATGTAAAGTGTTGCACTTGAATTCAGCAATGAACTGCATTCACTGTAGAACTAGGGAATCATATACACTGTGTGCTTTAACCTTATTAAATTAAATGTTATAATTTGAAGTATATTAGCAACCATCCTAATATTTATGAAATGTATTTGCTTTAGACACGAGAAGGATTTATGCAGATGTGTGCACTGATGTTTTACAGTTCAATGCTAATATGTAGTTCTCAGTTGCACTTACATTCATGTATTCAAAAGTGTTTTGTATTTATTCTAGCTGAAACATGATGCTTTATTTGAGATTGTGTAAATGGCATTTATTTAGATTTATTTGAAAATAAAATGTGCACAAAAACACAAATTAAATGTGTATTAGCGGATAATACTGTAAATTGACATAACTAGGCCTGCATTTTATTCAACATGAGAAACTGTTTTCCATTTCTGCTTACATATTTTTGCTTTGCAGGTGCATTCACGTGAATTGTTAGTGTACTATTGTGTTGGTAATAGAGACTCTGGGTAAAAGACCTTAATTGGAGAACATGAAGAAACCGAATATTAGTCGACAGTCCATTACTCAAAATAGTTGCAAGCCATTATCAGATGGCCAAGTACACCCTCGTTCTCAGGACTGGGTTGAGAAAATCTGTGAATGTTTCATTTTACAACGTGAGACTGGAGAAGACAATGGAGCTTCAGATGAGGTGATGATGGGTGTTACCTAACCAATTTGTGTGGTATAAACTAGTGTTCTCACAGATTGATTTAGGATACTATCCCTTTAGACTTTAAGAAGTACAGTCCTCTGACTCTTCCCTTGTCCCTATGCTTTGCTGAGTGTGTTTTAGGCTTACACGTAATTCTCTCAAGAAGACTCTTGACTGGGCTTCTGAATTTCTGACACCTTCTTCTTCCATGTATACTGGTGCATATATATATTTCTTTCTGGAATAGCTTCCCGACTTTTTGAGATTTTCCCCCATCATTTTGAAGATTACTTTTGGTAGATGACCTTAGATTGTACCTGTTTATATGAGTGAAGACCAAAGACTTTCTCTGAGCATCACATTTTATTATTACTAATATTCTGTATTGCTGTAACTGAATTCTTGATTTGCATTATGCTAATTTGCCAAAACTTCTTCAGGAGGTTTCATTATCCTATTGTTATTCTGTATCTCTACAGCATGTTTTTGAGATTTGTTTATATCAACCTGACTGTTAACTTGTAATAACATTCTTAACTTTAAAGACACTATTTGTGTCTTTATTTTGTGACCCAATTGGTTACACTGTAAATTAATGTTGTTGGTTGAGAGCTAACCCCTCACATCATTTTTTTTTTTATGGAAAGAGACCCATCAGGTAAGAATTTATGGAAGACGGCCCAATCCGCCATCATACCTCAAACCTGCTTATGGCCATATACACCTTTTGTACACTCTGCATACGGCCTCGGCCTTTTTACAGCCTCTAGACTCTGTTTTATGTAATTATCTACCTTTTTCTATTTTCAACATCTGTAATTAATTATGGCTGTATTATATATCTTAAACCACCTGTAAATTCCATGTAACAAAATATTGCTCCAGTAAAGCGCTCTAGCACGTTTGGATAATGTCGGCGCTACATATATATTTGCATAAATAAATCAAGTAAATAAGTTACTAAATTGAATGTGCACAAATCTAATCCTGGACCTAGAATAACAGAGTTAAGCAATTTCCATCCATTCTTCACTCACATTTGTTCTTTTAGTGAGATTGAATAGAGGTAAAACCACACCTTGGTTAATAATTAATGGTCTATTGCACTATATAGCATCTGGTGTTAGCTACAGCTACATCTGGAGAAAAGATGGAAATCACACTATATTATAAGGAGGTGTTTGACTTCAGTACTCTTCCACAGCTAAAACAGGAATACATCCATAGACTGCACAAAGTAATATGCTATGAGGATTGTTCTTACCTAGCTCAGAAATACAGACCTGGTGATAAGACAAACAGAACATTAGAATAACTTCTGAGATCTTGCAAGAGAGTTGATCATCTCAATTCTGCAGGAAAATATAAGGGTCAAATTTAGAGGCGTGCAAGCCAGAGATTTCATGGAAACAGACGAGCCAGGGATCAGTCTGGGCTCTACAAGCCAATGTGTCAGCCGAGCCAACATAAAATCAACATGTAAATTCCTGAAAAGAATATTTTGTAAATCACTGCCACTACATAAGTTGGGCTAAATCAATTTGTTTTATTTTCTGAATGGATAAAATACTGCACTAACAGATGCATGCTAGAATTTTCATTGCCACATTTATAATGCTAAAAGCAAAAGTAAAAACTAAAAGTCGCAGACTTTAACACAGTATTAAACATGAGCTGTAGGTTTTAATAAAGCTATGCTGTGAAAGACAGTCATTTTTCTATTCCGTGAACTGGTTTTCCCCCATGTATGTCCTGATGTGTTTCCATCTTGCACAGAAAGAACAAGCACAGTTAAATGTTCCCAATAAATGCAGCACTGCGCCATGTAAAGAACACCAAACGAAGGCCCTCATTACAACCCTGGCGGTCGGTGTTAAAGCGGCAGTAAAATGGAATCACAACCATGGCGGAAACCGCCAACATAGACAGCCACTTTAACACTCCAACCACCAGGGCGGTAGCAAAAAACACTGCGGCGGTCACAGCAAACAGACAGACGGAAGACAATGTACCACCCACTGTATTGTGAGAGGCCAATCAGCCAGTTTTTCAGGGGCGGTACCAACAACATCAAAAGCACAACAGAAACAGTACACTGAAGGGGAACCACTCACCTTTCGACACTCAACGAAGAACCAGGACGCCATGGAGCCCGAACTGCAGGTCCTCCCTATGTTGGTGTATCTACTAATACACCAGGAAATAGAAAGAAGGTGGCAGCAACGACGACGGTGAGTACTGCACCTAGCACAAAGTGGAGGGAGGTAAAAGAGAGGGTCACACACACGTGACACGCAACACCTCCACCCTCACCCACAACACCATACACACTAACACATCCAACAACATTACAGATACACCCCGTTACCCCCTGGAAGAACGCAAGGACAAAAGGAATTGAGCTCAATCAGTGATATTTTGGAACATGCAAATATAGCAAACGAATTTTAAAAAATCAGTATATACAAATATTTACATTATGTACAGAAGGCCGTACACTACTGTCCCTTGTAAATGTCCGTGGACCAGTGGGTCCAAACATCATGGGTGAAGCCAACACTTGACTCCTGCCTCAAAATGGAGAGAACACTGCAGGGGCATCAGCGAAAAGGGGAGGGCGGGCACCTCAGCCGGAAGATGGTACTACGCCACTGCTCCTCTGGGGAGTGCAAAGCCACAGTCTCTCAAGTCTCTCAAGTGGGTGGTTTGCCCACTGCTTGGTCCTAGGAAGTGCAAAGCAACAGTCTCACAAGTGGGTGGTTTGCCCACTACTTGCTCCTGGGGAGTGCAAATCCACAGTCTCTCAAGTGGGTGGTTTGGCCACTGCTTGCTCCTAGGGAGTGCAAAGCCACAGTCTCTCAAGTGGGTGGTCTGCCCACTGTATACTCCTGGGGAGTGGAAAGCCACAGTCTCTCAAGTGGGTGGTTTGCCCACTGCTTGCTCCTGGGGAGTGTAAGGCTACAGTCTCTCAAGTGGATGGCTTCCCCATTGGTTCTGTAGGGGGCTTTGTGCCCAGTGTGCTTTATCCTGCCAAGGACTGGGTGAGTGGATGCATCTCTCCACTGGTTCTTGGGGGGGCTTGTGCCCAGTGATGCTGCACCTGGGGTGTGGCAATTCCCATTCCCTCACCTGGGTGTCTGAGGCACGAGATGTGCAGGGAACACGTAGCATGATACTCCATGGAGGCAGAGCCACACTCCATCCTGTGGTGACTTAGGCTGCAAACTGCTGGTAGTGCCAGTGCTGGTGGTGGTGCCTCATGTGGTGTGTGCAGGGTCCAGGACGTCTGCTGCAGCCTTGGACGGCTGCCCACTGGGGATGCTGCTGATGTCCGATGTAGTGGCACCAGCTGGGCACGTGGCCGTGCATGTGGCGGTGCAGGTGGCAGTGGCTGCGGCGGTGTCTGCGGCAGAGATGCTGCTGGTGCTGCCCGTGGTGCAGGTGTCTGTAGTAGTGGAGGGAGACACCAGGCCGTCTCCAGCAGCCTCGGACGGCTGACCACTGGGGAGGATGCTGGTGACTGTTGTTGTGGCAGCGGCGTTGCAGGGGTGGTGCAGATGTCGGGGCAGGTGGAGGTGCAGGTGGCGGTCATTGCGGTGGTGCTTACCGTGGTACAGGTTGCTGCCCTGTCAGGAGAAATGGTAGTCACCAGTCCCTCACCAGGAGGCTCCGTGCCCTGAGGTGACTTGCCCTTGCTTTTGTGTCCTTTCCTCACCTTGGTAGTCGCTGCTGGGACCTTGGCACTGTCTTCTTTGGTTTTGGATGAGGCTTTGCTAGGTGGGTGGTACGTCTTTTCCCTGCTGCATGCCGGCCCCTTCTTAACCTTGGCAGGTGGTGGAATCGGGTGGTCCTTAGCATCGGTAGGTGGCACACTGGCAGCCCTGACGGGTGCCCCCTTTGATCCTCTCGGACTTGCAGGGATAACAGCGGACCCCGATATTGCTGGTCTATGATCTAGACATCCTGACATAGGGGAAGGACGGGGGGAAGGTGTAGGGAAGAGGTCAACGTTAGCCAGGAAAAGTTTTTTTGACACACGGGAAGATGGAGGCGGTGTGGGAGTGGAGGACGAGGTAGTGGTTGTAGGAGGTGTACGTCTGATGAGTTTGGGTGAAGGTGCATGGGCTGGAGGATGTTGTGAGGTGGATGGCTGTTGAGTGGGTGTGTGCCTGCGTTTGTGTACTTTCAGAGGAGGGCTCACAGACACACTGGGAGAGGACACAGGGGACGTGTGCATGGTTGTGGGGGTGGTGATTGCTCGTGAGGGGTGTGTTGTGATGGGCGTGCTGGTGATGGAGGCAGTGGCTGATGATGTAGTGCATGCAGGTGTGAGTGGAGAGGCTACTGGGAGGGAGGTGGACGAAGAGGAGGAGGGGGACAGAGTGGAAGAAGTGGATGTTAGTATGTGTGTATGGGTATGGTGCTTGTGTGAGTGCCTGTGTGATGATGTGTGGTGCTTATGTTTTCCTGAGCCACTTTTGTGTGTTGATATGAGTGCATGCTGGTCTGAAGGTGTGCTTGGGATAGGCTGAGGTAGAGGGGATTGGGTCTGGGTAGTGGAAGTTGGAGGTGGGAGGCAGGACACAGGGACAATGGCTGCCATCAGTGCTGAGGCCAGAGCCTGAAATGCTCTCTGTTGGGCCACCACGCCAGAATGAATGCCCTCCAGGTATGCATTTGTTTGTTGCAAATGCCTCTCAACACCCTGGATGGCATTCAGAATGGTTGACTGCCCAACAGTGAGGGATCTCAGGAGGTCAATAGCCTCCTCACTGAGGTCAGCAGGGCTGACTGGGGCAGGGCCTGAGGTGCCTGGGGCGAAGGAGATGCCCACCCACCTGGGTGAGCGGGCACGGGAAACACGCTGAGGGGCTGCTGGGAGGGCGGTGCTGGTAGGGGGGGTGGCGGCTGTACCTGTTGTTGGGGGGGCACGGAGTTGTCCGCCACTGCAAGGGAGCTTCCATCAGAGGAGGAGTCGCTGTGACTGGTATCCCCTCCTATCCCCGTCGTGGTGCTCCCCTCGCCCTCCGTCCCACTGGTGCCTTCACCCTCAGTTGATTCACACTCATGATTCATTTGGGATGCAGCTCCCTCCATCGCCTGTGCCTCTGCTCCCCCGCCAGATGATGCTGATGCACACAAGGTCAGGGTGACAAAACAAGAAGGGGGGGATAGACAGAGGATACACATGGTCAATGCCAGCAACATCACTACCATTGGCGTACATAACCCACACTGAGCTGCCCTATGCACTAGTCCATGCCCAACCACTCACTAAGGTAGTCACCAGCCCATGGGGTACAATGCCTAATGCCAGCACCTGCACACCTGACACCCACAGGACCCTGCCCAGTAGTAGTTGGCCACTTGTACCATTGGGGTAGGGGTGCTTCAGAGCCTGCAAACAAGGGACCTACCCTGGCATGAATGCCCTGGCCTAGGGGCATCAACAGCCCACATCCCCCACCCAGCTTGTTCCTAAAGCGCACAAAGTCAGCTTTCTGAAACTGTACTCACCCCCTTGCGCCTGCTGTGATGCCCTCAAACGCCCATCCAACTCTAGATAGGCTACCGCCAGGATGCGGAACATCAGGGGGGTCACGGTGCGATGGGCACCCCTTCCACGTTGGGAGGCCAGCCCCAGCTGGGCCTCTGCCATCTTCTTGGTCCAGCAGCACAGGTCCTCCCATCTCTTGCGGCAGTGCGTGCTCTGCCTGTGATAGACCCCCAGGGTCCGCACCTCCTTGGTGATGGCACACCAAATACCCTTCTTCTGGTGGGCGCTGACCTAGAGGGAAAAGACAGCGGAAAATGTAATTACTCACCTGTCCGGACCGTCATACTCATTGCCCACCAGTTCCCACCCATGCCCTGATGCACATACACTGACCACCTCTCATGCAACATTCAGGCCAGGGCGCCTTAGCACCCCCCAACATATGGCTTACATCCACACCACTCCAAACAGGCATTGCCCACACATCATGCTCACAGTCTACTCACCTGTTTGTCGGGAGGACCGTAGAGTAGCATGTACTGGGGGAGGACCACATCCACCAGTTTCTCCAACTCCTCCGCAGTGAAG
The DNA here is from genome assembly GCF_031143425.1 of Pleurodeles waltl. Lineage (NCBI taxonomy): Eukaryota > Metazoa > Chordata > Amphibia > Caudata > Salamandridae > Pleurodeles > Pleurodeles waltl. The sequence continues at coordinate 727,986,250 of NC_090445.1, forward strand.
GCAGGGGCCCTTTCCCCAGACACTCTAGCCATTGTCTCTTCCAGACTCAGGTCACAGCAGCACTTGCAGTGTAGGTCCTCTCCTGTTGATGGTCAGTTAGCAAGTGAGTGAATAGGTAGAAAATGGCGGTGACGAAAAAGCTATCATTTGATGAATGTGCAAATGGTGTGTTTGGCGGACCAGTACATCTGCCATGTGAATTCCAAATAGCCTGGCTCTGTGCATGACGCCTATATCTTGAGAAATAGCAGCATCCCTTATGTGATGGGCCAACTCCAGAGGCACAGGGTGTGGCTAATAGGTGAGCCCAAAGTCCCCACACAGTATATGTAGGTGTCTGGGTATGGGGTTGTCCCTAGGGGTTAGGGTGTGTCTCACAATTGTCCCTCGATATTTACAGGTGACTCTGGTTACCCCAACCTGTCATGGCTACTGACCCCAGTGAGGAATACCAGGACAAGGGCAGAGGAACGTTACAATGAGGCACATGGGCGAACAAGGGGAATTATTGAGAGGACCTTCAGCCTCCTGAAGGCCAGGTTCTGGTGCCTCGATCTGACAGGTGGATCCCTGTACTACAATACAAAAATAAGTACACTGTTCCAAACATACAGAAAATCACAGGAGCGAACCAAATTCTTCAGGAGCAAGAACCCTCATGCATCGCAATGGATGACTAGCATCATCATTGGGAAAGCTCCTCGTCAGGCTGGTGCTGCAATGCCTAACGGGCTCCCCCCAAAAAGGGGGTGCTCTTAACCACTTTGCTCAGATAGTAACTGTGAAAAAGTGAATAATTATCAAAGGGATACCCAATTTTAAGTACCCGAGCAAATGTTGGAGAGAATTGAATGTTAAAATTGGTTAGCCATCAACAAGCAGTATCATAGTTTTTAATCAATAGTAAATGTGATGGCGACCAAGATTAAAAACAAAATAGGGAGTAATGGGTGATTAACAATGCTCACCTACTCTCACTTAAAACGGGGAGGGAGGATATAACCGTCTTTGGTACCTCACACTCACAAGTCTACATGTTTCGCGTCTAGGCGGTCCACCCGGATCCAGTGACGCTTCATCAGGACAAAAAACCTTCTCCAAAAACTCTAATAATCAATGATGTGTAGAAAGAACAAAGTCACTTACTTAGTCCTAATTGTTAATTCAACAAGGTCGCCCATCCCCAATGTCAGGATAGAGCCCAAAAGGATCGCTGGCCAGAATAAGAAACTAAAATTTTCAGTTTCATGTAAGTAGGCAGGTACACCTACCCCACCGGCACGCGTCCATCAAAGATCCCTGTACTACTCACCCAAGAATGTGTGCCAGATCATCGTGGCATGCTGTATGTTGCACAACCTGGCATTGAGACGCAAGGTGCCTTTCCTGCTGGAGGATGAGCCTGGTGATGGTCTTGTGGCAGCAGTGGAGCCTGTGGACAGTGAGGAAGAGGAGGCAGATGAAGAAGATGTGGACAACAGAACAAACATTATACAGCGGTACTTCCAGTGACACACAGGTAAGAGACTAACTCCTCTTCACATTTCAGTATACTTTAGGACATTGTACATGGCAGCCTCTTACCCTCTGTGTATGGCCACTGAGTGTTACCTTTGGGTTTCCTTTTTTCAGATCTGTGTACCCCATTCTGGCTTCTGCTATGTGTGCTGCTGCCCACCAACAATTCAATGGACATAGACGTTGCAATGCTTTGGGAATGTAGTAAGAATACATCTTTCGAATCATTACACTGACTCCAGTATGGTTTATATTTAAATCGTGTTTATTTTTGGGAGTAAATAGTATGAGGGTACGTGCAAGGTACTGGGGTGATGGTGGAGGAGTCCAGTCTCTTGGTATCACAGGTGCATTGTCCAATGTGGCATAGGAAGGGGAGTAATGGCAGTTCAAGGTGGACAGATTGGGACAGAAGGGTGACAATCAGGAGAGTCCTCTCTCCTGGCAGGGGTCTTGGCAATGTTCTCTGTCGTCTGCCTGGATCGCAGGGACCATTTGCGGGGTGGTTCTCCTTCTGCATGGGGTGGGGTGCTGGTGGCCGGTTGGTCCTGTGGCGGGGCCTCCTGTCCACTAGCGCCGGCGGAGGTGGAAGTCTGTTCATCGGTTTGGCTAGTGTCAGGGGCCCTTTGTTGTGCCACTGCCTCCCTCATGGTCTTGCCCATATCAGCCAGCACCCCTGCTATGGTGGCCAGGATGGTGTAGATTTTTGTGAGGTCCTCCCTGATCCCCAGGTACTGTCCCTCCTGCAGCCGCTGGGTCTCCTGCAACTTGGCCAGTACCGCGCCCATGGTCTCCTGGGAATGGTGGTATGCTCCCATGATGTTTGAGAGTGCCTCGTGGAGGGTCGGTTCCCTTGGCCTGACCTCCCCCTGTCGCACAGCAGTCCTCCCAGCTTCCCTGTTGTCCTGTGCCTCGGTCCCCTGAACCGTGTGTCCACTGCCACTAACCCCAGGTCCCTGATCGTCCTGTGTTTGTGGGGTTGCTTGGGGTTCCTGTAGTGGTGGACACACTGCTGATTGACGTGTCCTGGGGACAGTGGCATGGGCCCGCTGGGTGAGTGCTGTGGTGGTGTTTCCTGAGGGAGGAGGCTCTGTGATGGGTTGGGACTGTGGCAGGGTAACCGACTGTCCAGAGGTCCCTGATGGGCCAGTTTGGTCATCGTGATTCAGGCGTGCAGAGCTGCTGTCATCACTCTGGGCCTCTTCTGTGGGGGGACTGGATGTAGCTGGCACTTCTTCTCCGGTGACGTTGGGTAGGGATCCTATTGGGATGCAAATGCATTGTTATTGAATTTGTGTGTGCCATCTTGTGCAATGGGTGTGTTTCCTTTATATAATTGTGGTTTCCCTGTTGCACTGGCCTTGTGTGATTGCTGATTGTGTGGGCTGGGTGAGTCTCTCTACTGGGCATGCTGTGGTGATGGGTGTCCATGCATTGAGGTTGCATGCAGGGCTTGGTATTGGGATGTGTGGATTGTGATGGTGGGGTAGATGTGAGTTGATGGAGAGATGGGAGTGAGGGTACGGGTGGCGGTATGTGATGGCATGCAGGTAGGGGGGGGATAAAGTAGTACAAATTTTGACTTACCAGAGTCACGTCCTCCTGCAACTCCTGCGAGGCCCTCAGGATGCATGATCACCAAGACTTGCTCCTCCCATGTTGTTAGTTGTGGGGGAGGAGGTGGGGGTCCACCACCAGTCCTCTGTACAGCAATCTAGTGTCTTGAAACCATGGAACGCACCTTCCCCCGTAGGTTGTTCCACCTCTTCCTGATGGCATCCCTGGTTCTTGGATGCTGTCCCACGGCGTTGACCCTGTCGACGATTCTCCGCCATAGCTCCATCTTCCTTGCAATGGACGTCTGCTGCACCTGTTTTCCAAATAGCTGTGGCTCTACCCGGATGATTTCCTCCACCATGACCCTTAGCTCCGCCTCAGAAAACCTGGGGTGTCTTTGAGGTGCCATGGATCTGCTGTGAGTGATATGTGTGAGGTAATGTGTGGGGTGATGTGTTGTGATGTATACTGTGATGTGCGTGGATGGTGTATGAGTGATGTTGTTCTATGGCTCTGATTGGGTGTGTGCTCTTTGCTTGTCTCTCTGTGCTTGGTCTCTTTTTTTGTGTTGTAAGGGGTTGTGGGTTTGTGGGTGGGTGTTTTATAGTGGTGTGAGAGTGTGTGTGTGTGTGTATGTGTGTCAGGTGTGTGTACTTTGAATTGTCCAATGTGGTGTTGTTTTGTAAATGTGTGTGTATTTTGAGCGTGGCGGTGTGTACCGCCAATAGTTTACCGTGGTTGAAAGACCGCCGTGTTGATTCGTGGGTCGTGATACTGTGGGTGTATTCCGTCTGGTGTGACTTCCATGGGGGTCGCCCATACTGTTTTTTGTAATTCTCTCTCCCACACTAGATTGTTACTACTGGCTAACTGAATTACTCTCTTGATTACCCTGTTAAAGCGTTCAACAGCAAAAATGTGATAATAGAGCCCGAGTTTCCCTTCTGTACCACCTCCACTTTTGGCCATTTAGTAAAATTATCCATCAGAACTATCACGTAGGCGGTCATTCTGACCGCGGCGGGCGGCAGTCGCCGCCCGCCATGCGGTCACCGCCGAATGACCGCCCCGCGGTCAAAAGACCGCGGCGGCCATTCCAACTTTCCCGCTGGGCCGGCGGGCGACCGCCAAAAGGCCGCCCGCCGGCCCAGCGGGAAAGCCCCTGCAACGAGGAAGCCGGATCCGAATGGAGCCGGCGGAGTTGCAGGGGTGCGACGGGTGCAGTGGCACCCGTCGCGATTTTCACTGTCTGCTAAGCAGACAGTGAAAATCTTTGTGGGGCCCTGTTAGGGGGCCACTGCACTGCCCATGCCAGTGGCATGGGCAGTGCAGGGGCCCCCAGGGGCCCCACGACACCCGTTCTCGCCATCCTGGTTCTGGCGGTGAAAACCACCAGAAACAGGGTGGCGGGAAGGGGGTCGGAATCCCCATGGCGGCGCTGCAAGCAGCGCCGCCATGGAGGATTCCCTGGGCCAGGGGAAAACCGGCGGGAAACCGCCGGTTCCCCTTTTCTGACCGCGGCTTTACCGCCGCGGTCAGAATAGTCCTGGAAGCACCGCCAGCCTGTTGGCGGTGCTTCCGCGGTCCCCGGCCCTGGCGGTCATGGACCGCCAGGGTCGGAATGACCCCCATAAACTTGTTGATAAGCCTCAGATATTGGTCCCAATATGACAATGCCAACCCTTTCCCAGGCCATACTGTGACTTGGAATGGAATGCAGAGTAGGTCTAAGTGTAACTTTGTTCTTGTCAGAATTATCACATAATATGTATTCTCTGACTTTTCTTTCCACTTCTTTATCTACACCTGGCCACCAATACCAGCTTTTTACTCTGCTTTTAGTTTTCCTATTCCCAAATGACCCTCATGACAAATATCCAAAATTTTGCATCTCAGGCCCACTGGAGGAGCAACTCTACCATTTCTCAAGATCAACCTCCCTTCAAGGGACAATTTATTCCTCCACTCCCAGTAAGGTAACAATTCCTCTTCTACCTGCTTATTCCTTGGTCAACCCTTTAAAATAACACCATTCACTTTGGTTAGTACGTCATCTATTTCTTGTTCACATTTCCATTCTTCACATGAAATACCATGACATCCTTCAGTAATGTTTGCTACCCCAAAATCTGTGCCTTCCTCATCTATTTCGTCAGAAGGTAAAGGCATGCGACTCAGGAAATCAGCCACAACATTCTTTAACCCAGGAACGTACTGAATGTCACAGTTGTAATCAAACCATCTAATTGATAATCGAGCTAATCTTGGGAAACTTTGTATAAACCTCTTGTTGTCAGCACCTTGGTAAGAGGTTTTTTGATCCGTATGGAGTATAACTTTGCTTCCACAGAGGTAATGCCTGAAGTGCTCCAAACCCCAGACACACAAGTGTTTCCCGTTCAAAAAGGAACTCTCCATATACTTGTAGATTTTCTTCAAGTTTATTCCATTATTCTAACACACTAATTATACAGGAGATAACTACAATTCATCTGTGTGTTGTGCCATCAACCTTCAGTGCTCGTCTGTCACCATTCCAGAATGTGCAGCTGACTACAATGGCTTACCTGAAGAGACATTAAGTACGTTGTCCCTCAGGACGTAAGACCGCATTAGCGATTACTACAGCACTACACCCTGTTTATGGGCCAGAGGGAAGTTGGGCTCTGGTGAGAGAGTGATAGCAGTGGACCACTAACTGGTCTATATGACAACACAAGTACTAGCCCTACCTCAGACAGCCATCTGAATTAGATTAATAACAGTCTTTTCTCATGAGCACCATCACTGGCAATGTCAGACTTGTATTTTTCACTGTGTAGGGCACAAAAAGGAACTTCTAATTCTTCATTTTGACAAAGGTGTAAAACTCTCACAGTATCTTATTACTATAGTGATGTGAATACGTGAGAATCCCCAAGCTCTGGGTACATTATTTTAAAGGCATATTAAGTTATTGTGTGTAAATCTTAATTGAGGAGAAACAAATAATTACAAGAACACAAGTGAGTGATTATTAAGGTCTGTAGTCATTGTTGACCGTACTAAACGATCTCACATCTGCAAAACTCACATGTGGAGCAGAATCTTGTCAATCAGTAACACTGGTAGCTGTTTCAAGCCATGCACTTCAAAGCACCGTAAAGCTTTTAGAGAGTTGTTTGTAATTCTCGTCCCGCTTATTGAGATGGTTTCAATTTATGAACTGATTCACTCCACTGGTTCCCCAGAAGCAATAGGACGATAAAATCTGGAAGTAGTAGTAGATCCAAACAAGCATTTGAAATGCAACATTTCTCGCGTTTGCTCATGTTAGAGCTGATCGCGTTGTAAACTCCTAACCCGACTTTTCACCTATCGGGCAAAAGTGCATTTATGTACATAACCCATAAAAGTGAAATTAACTATGTAAAGCGCTCGACTTCTGCCAAGCAAGATCGCGCTCGTAAATTAGAGAAAAAGAAGTCCACGAGCCCGATGGAAAACAGCGAGCCTCGCATGTTTTCTGTACTTGGTCGCTGCGCTCGAGGAGGGCTAGCTACCGGAAAAGGCATGACGTATATGTGCGTTCGACTAATGAAAGCAAGCAGATTTTATTAGGCAAGCCCACGAACCACTAAAAAACACTGCGGTGAAGTTGACAGGGCTCCGAGCCCTTTTCTAAATACAAAAGCGTCTCGCTGCGATACGCATGCGCGAGCGCATGCAACTCAGGCTCGACCCTAAAAATGGGAGGCCTACCCCATAAATCAGTGCAGGTGGCAAGTCGGAGAAAATTAGAAGACCTTGAATGAAGCTATACAAATGGAAGGCATACTGATGACGCTGAAATGAAGGTTTTACATTTATTAGCGCATAAACGTAGTGCTGCAATAATCAAGTGTGACTTTAATCGAACTAAATAAGATTGTACGGGGACAAATGTGCCCTCAGCGTAGTTTACCAACATTTATAAGCATGCTTCATATAACGTGATGTATTAGAATTGTACTAGTTTGACATAATCGTAAACGTGTGCTATGATTTGCTTGTTAGAAATGCTTTAGCTTAGCATAACTTTAGTGGAGGCTTTGGCCTAGTTGCCTTGTCTCACGGTTTAGATGCTCGTATTTTTTCCAATGTGCTAATAAACGTGTATTCTTGCTTGAAGCTGTACTTTTCCAGTGAGATCGGTTCACATGCTTATCTTTAAGGTTTCGTGCCAGCCTGGCATCTTTTTCTTCACTCCAAGGTCAATCTGCAGGTGCAGACAATGGACGCTCTGAAAGTGAGTTAATTGGTAAAATATGTTGCAACTTACGTTCCCGACTCCAAGGTTAATGTATGCCTAGGTAGAAGCTTGAGAACTGTTGTTTTTGATTGGATAATTTGAAGCCAACCTATGAACCCTCCAATGGAAGACCCTACGGGATTTGAACTGTTGTCTATTTAAACCAGGTGTACAAGGAAGAAAACGGCCATTACCCATCAGACATTATTGCCTATCCTCTACGATGCCAATTGATGTGCGACGCCATTTTGAGAGACTTTGATGCTTTCTCTAATCGAGAGAAAGAGACTTTAAGTAATTCTCGCCCTAGAGACTTTAACTTTGATACGTCCCTTTGCATGAAGTAATAGTTGTCCTTTTATCTTGCCGCCGTGAGGCAATTGCCCCGTCCACCCTGCCCCTTTGCCCCGTCCCATGCTGATCGGAACCGGTACCCATGCTGATCGAAACCGGTACCTGTGAGACGAAGACTTCCTTGAATGCTGATTGAATTTGGTAAATATGAAAGGAAAACTGTACAATTGCATTGTGTTTTCTTTTTAGGTAACCAACTGCTGAATTTTGATAAGAGCCCTAGTTAGGAGTTTTCTAAATTAATGTTGCTAAATTGTTTTTGCATGAAGTCCCACATGCCGATGCTAATTTGAGGTTAGATGAGGATTCATTTGATGCACGATGCAATTTGAGACCTTGTTATGCTGACTAAATGTATGCAATTAGCCCATTACAGATTGTAGTGTTAGTGGTTTGCGTTGCCATTATAGAAGGCATTGTTATTCAAATGCTGCATAGATTGCATCTTTTCCGCCGTTATGGACAGCTATTAATGTTCATTTACATATATCATTTGGTGTTGAGACACATCTACATTGTGCTAGCTTTGTTAATATAGGGAAATAAATTCATTAACTTTGCATAAATTGGTGTGGTTATTCATGACCGAAAGGTCATGGTCTCGCCAAAATGTATTCTGGATTAATTGTGAAGTGTTATGTTGATCAGGGCATTGCTTATGTTCGTTATTGATTATTGATTGTTGATTTTGATTGATTACTCCCGGGTAAGGAGAGTCCCACTTGGTCAAAAGATTCATCGACCCAAGAGCGTCCAACTACAGGTAAATTATTAGGCTGGAAACGCTCTATCAGTAGAATGGTAGCAGAGGACGGTTTCGCCTTTTGGGACCCCGTACTCTTAAAGTACATGGTGTTGAATTAACGGTTACGCCCTTTGAGACCCCACTCGAGAAGTTGAATTAGATTTTTCTTGGATAAAACAGATTGAGAGAATGATGATGGGCTAAGTCCCCCGCGACTTTCCCGGGATCTCGGAGCTTGCGAATGGAGAGAATGGAGGTGTGGAATCGGCGTTGGTGGTACTAGTGACGGTATGAGTGAAGTTAGGGTTTTGCGCTTGCACGGCTTATTGCCGCAGATTGTGTGAAAAGGTTGTGAGGATTTTAGAGAATAGCGGAGGTGCGACTCCGAGTGTAGAAGTAGAGAAGTCGTCGAACTTCATAGAGAATAGCGGAGGTGCGACTCCGAGTGTGAGAGTAGGGAAGTCGTCGAACTTCATGTGCGTGTGGCGCTTTGTGCAGAAAAAGGTCCACGTGGTTGTTGTTGTTGAGACGGGCCCTGCGAGGTCAAGAGACTCCGGAGTATGTTGAAAAGTGTATGAGACACTTGTTTTATGTTGTGGTCTGGTCGGTTTAATAGGTTGATCGGGCGTGGTCAACAAGTCGGCACGTGTGTTAAGGGAGTGAAAGAAAACTTCGACTTCGGGCTTTGACAAATTCTAAGTGCACTAGAATAGATCATTGACAAGTTGAGAGCAGAGTCTGCGGGTCAGATTTGCTTGCGAAAGCGGGGACCGAGAAAGATGGAATAACTGCTGAGGCTAGTGAAAAATCCCTAAGGTCCTGAAGCGATTGTGTTACCCTTCCTGTAGTAAACCGACAGATCTGTTTTATTATTATTTGGTTGCTCGCGATACATGCTAGAAGTTGTTACGAGAGGAGCTGAGTGAAGGAGGACAAGCCGCGAGGCTTTGTCAGCCGCAGTGTGTGTGAGTGTGACGTCACTAGGAGCCGCGCTGGGATAGGTTGGTTGCAGAGAAGGGTCGCGCACGGATTGGACGCAGTCCGTGAGGCTCGATTGGAAGGGGAAAGGCAAGCGAAGAGTATTCCGGGAATTAAAGTCACTTATTGATTACAAACTTTGTGAAATAAAAGACGAGAAAATGAAATTTTTTAAAGCATTAAAGAGTGCGATGAAGGGAGAGTCTTACATTAAAGCGAGCGTAGGAGAGGAGACGCCACCCGAGGGTACACCAGCATACATTGTAATGGAGGAAAAGGGGGTAGCTCCGTGTCTTTGGCTAAAGCAATGGCACAAGCTGACAGAGAAACATGGGAGCGTAGCGTTCCCGATCCATGGGACATTCAATATAAGGATCCTAGAGAATTTGAGATTTGCGATGTACGACATGAAGGTACCTCCAAGACCAGCACAGTTTGAGGCTCTAGCGATTTGGGAACTAATGGCTAGACAGCAACAGCAAAAGAAGTTCGAGACCAGGATAAGGAAGGTAGAAAAGACACTAGCGGACGCTAGGTGGGATAATTCACAGAAGGTGTGGAGGTCAGATATATTGCAGGGGATAAAATTGTTTCCCGCAATTGCTAAGGACGAAGAGGCGACAGGCAAGAAAGCTACCTGTAAGACAAACAGGAGGTGTTCCAAAGATAGAGAAGATGAGTCAGATGATGAGGAGTTCATCATGCAATTGCTGAACGACCGTCCACCGCCTTATGCAGAGAGTGGACAAGGTCCAAGTACCAGTTCTGCCCCTCCGGCACCGGTACAGAATAATGAAACTCCAGACTCAGAAACGCCACCGGGATATAAGGACCGGAGTTTACTGTTCACCCCGCAGATACCGCAGGTTAGGAGAATATACCCAGATGTGCCTATGTTGAAACCAGCAGAAAACTATCAGCCGCAGGTCCCAAGGTACTACAGCAGTGACACCAGTACGGGAATGATTTTAGATCCAACCGTAATGGGAGTACAGAATGGTCACAACCCAACATTGGCACAAGCTGAATCAACCCAGTTATTGATGCCTCAAAAGCAGATGCAGGGGGGGACAGCACATGCTCAGATGACGGGGAGTCAGACGGGCATGCCGGCAATGATGACCCATAGTGTGGGAATGAACATGCCTCAGAACATGGGGAATGGACAGAACCCAGATGCGATATCCCTACCCATTACTGTAGGTCCTCCGGTACCTTTGTACAGTCAGCCTAACTCAGGTATGAGCGGTCAGGGATCAATGGTGCAGAATGGGACGGAAAGGAGGTGCATAGAAAACACTCCAGGGATAACTCCGATAGCAGCTCAGCCAACTGGATCTGGGTCCTTGATGGAGTTTAGTCCCATATGTGCTCAGTCAACAGTGGTGAGGTCGAGTCCCCCACTGATAATACCGCTATCATCGAGCACTGAAAAGTTGCCGCAACCATCAATGGCAGTCGATGTGAATGCTACACTGATGGGGTTGAATGCGCAACAGCTAACACAGTGGTTCAACAGTCTGAATTCCACACAAAGCTCAACAAGTGGGAAGGGGGAAGACTACCTGAATAGGGTAAGGTTGAGCATGGAAGCAGAAGAGTTGGTGGAAGGGACTATGGGTGTGAATAGGCTAGAGTGCTACTCGGAAGAAGTCCCAGGATTACGAGAGAAGTGAACAAGGTACACAGAAGGTTGCAAGAAATAGCTGACAAAAACGGGGTTGAGATAGACAAGACAAAACACTTGAGCAGGAGCTATAGATTGGATTTCGGGACCACAGACTTTGAACACATGAGGTCAGCAGGCATGAAGACGCACCTTAGAGAATTGCTGCAGAGTGCACAAGTGTGGAGGTGCTTAGATAAATGGGAAGGCAGGTGGGCAAAGAAAAAGGAAAAGAAGAAAGACAGTGTCCCGGAGCACAAGGAGAAAAGACCACAGAGTAGTGATGCAGTAACCATGTTACCAATGAGGGAGACAGCAGGGGGAAAATTAATACATGTACCATGGCACAGAAGCGACATTCAGTCTTTTACGGATGATTTTCCCAAACTGAGAGAGAAACCCATTGAATGGTATCAACAGACTGATAGGTTTGTGAAGCTTGCAAAATGTCTTTGGGAAGACCTGAACACCCTCTTTGAGATTGTGGTTCCGGCAGATTTGTGGGAAGAATGCAAAAGGGCTGTAGGTTGGCCGACAAGTGAACCAGAGAGAGACAGGGATACGGGTGCACCATCACCTATGGTGATGAGCTTGTACTATAAGGTGATTGAGCATTTGAAGACGAAGGTTGCCGCGAAAAATGTGGATTGGCAGAAGATTGATAGAACCGCCCAAGAGGCTAAAGAGTCGATTCATGGTTACTATGAGAGGTTGTTGAAGGCGTTCAAGAACTACAGTGGCACGGAAACAATAGAGGCGAAGGACATGCTTCATTTTGTGTTTAGATTTGTGGAAGGGTTGAGACCAGAGATAAGTCAGATGATAAAGACGCATTTGATTTGTTGGCAGTCGAAACCGATTGATGAGGTGTTGAATTATGCGAAATACTGTAGTGACGAAATTGAAGTGAAACAGAAAAGGTTGAAAGAGAAGGTGATGATGATGCAGCTTAAAGCAGCTCAGACAGGTTTGCAAGGGTTGCAAGGGTTCCAACAGCAGATACCGCAGCCGCAGGGAAATATGGGGTTTCAGCCACAGGCGAGAGGCAGAGGCAGAGGAGGTTTCGGGAGTAATGGTCCGGATTTGAACACTGTTGTGACTCCGAATGGTATGCAGGCAATGAAAAGGGTGATGCCGTGTCACACGTGCGGAATTGTCGGACATTGGAAACGCGAGTGCCCGATGATGGTGCAGGAAGGTGCAGGTGTTGGTCAGCAAAACAATGATGTCAATGCATTCCAGACAATGAGGGGACCGAAAATGAGAGGTCCAAATCCAAATTTTCAGACCATAAACCAGTTGCAGGGATTACAGCCCATGCAACCGCAGCAGATGCAGATGCCTCGTATGCAAATGACGCAAATGCAGCCAATGCAACAGCAGTTACCCATGGTACCTAATCAGCAAATGCAAATACCCTTGGCACCAATGAGTCAGCAGCAAGTGATGGTTCCTCCACAGGTCTCGAGTCAGGTGATGAGTACAAACGGCACAGTACAACAGTTCCCATTACACAGTGAGAATGGAATAAACGATGTATGGGAGAGTGAAAGTTCAGATGAGGAGGGAAATTGTGTGCTTGCAGCATCCTTGGAAGTTGATCAAAAGGGTCCATATGTGGAGGGAAAAGTTATGGGTCATCGTGTTTCATTCTTGGTTGACACAGGAGCCACACGTTCAACTGTTAGGAGCATTGAAGTACCAAATTTGCCCCTCTCATGGAGAACAGTTCAAGTGGTGGGAGTAGCAAACAGGTACCTGACGAACCCAATCACAGATCCAGTACCAATCAGCATTGGTAACTACCAAGGGTTACATAATTTTGTGGTATGTGACTCAAGCCCGATAGCACTGTTAGGGAGAGACCTATTGTGCAAATTGGGATGTTTGATTATGTGTTCGTACGATGGAATCAGAATTCAGACGAGCAGTGATGGGGAAGAAGAGGACAGTGTAGAAGGGGACGAGATGGAAGTTGTCGATGAAAAATATCCTCTGATTAACCTTCTTCCGATGTTGACTGAAGAGGATATTCCAGCTGAATTACGGGAAACAGTCGGAAAAGAAGTGTGGGATATGACAGGAAAGGAGGTGGGATTGGTGAAATGAGTGGAACCAGTGAAAGTGACAGTAAAACCCAATGTAACCTTTCCCCAGACCCCACAATACCACATGGCACAAGACACCCTCATGAAAGTCGCCCAACTAATTGACGAGTTCGTAAAACAGGGAGTACTGAAAGAAGTGTTGAGCAGTCCATGTAATTCACCAATCATGGGACTAATAAAGCCGAGTGGAAAGGTCCGAATAGTGCAAGACTTGAGGAAAATAAATGACATCATAGTCAAATGCTGCCCTGTAGTACCGAATCCAGCTGTGATAATGTTTCAAGTCCCTTGCGATGCCGAGTGGTTCTCAGTCATCGACTTGTCACAAGCATTCTTTTCAGTGCCTCTTCATGAGGACAGCCAATTTCTCTTTTGTTTCAAATTCCTAGACAGAGTTTACAGTTGGTGTCGAATTCCTCAAGGGTTTTCTGAGTCACCGTCAATTTTCAATCAGATTCTAAAGAAAGACTTGGAAGCGTTAGAATTGCCATTCGAGTCAGTCCTAGTACAGTACATTGATGACTTACTGATTGCATCTAAGACAGAAAGTGGCTGCACAGCCGACACCATTGCCCTACTGAACCACTTGGGAAGGAATGGACACAAGGTGTCACCTTCAAAGTTGCAGTTCTGTCAGAAGAAAGTGAAATACTTGGGTCACCAAATTGAGAAAGGGTCACGGAGAATAATGAAGGAAAGAATAACAAGTGTACTTCAAATGAGTCCACCAAAGACGAGGAGGGAGGTGAGGAAGTTTTTGGGGATGGTGAGCTACTGTCGCCAGTGGATTCCCAACTTCTCAACTCTAGCAAAGCCTTTACTGAAACTGACCCAGAAGGATGCCTTGGATGAAATTGAGCTGAAAGGAGATGAAATGGATGCTTTTATTGAATTGAAAGAATGCATGTGTAGGGCTCCAGCTTTAGGTATGCCTGATTACACAAAGCCTTTCACATTGTTTTGTCATGAACGTGATGCATGTTCTTTGTCTGTCTTGACCCAAGCCCATGGTGGCATAAACAGACCAGTAGCATATTTTTCAGCTACTTTGGATCCGGTCGCAGCAGCACTGCCTGGGTGTTTGCGCGCCGTAGCAGCAGTTGGTATCAGCCTCACTCAGAGTGAAGGAATAGTGATGGGACATCCATTAACAGTCATGGTCCCTCACTCAGTTGAGATACTTTTGACCCGCTCCCGAACACAACACATGACTGGAGCAAGACTCACAAGGTATGAAACAATAATTCTGGGCTCACCGAATGTGCAGCTGAAAAGGTGCACTACGTTGAATCCAGCAACCTTGCTTCCCGGTGAAAATGCTGAAGTTGAGAACGCTGAAGACGTCGAGCATGACTGCCTTCAGGTGACTGAATTTTGCACAAAACCACGACCTGACATTAAGGATACTAAGCTTGATGAAAATGACCAAATTGTTTTTGTTGATGGGTCATGTTTAAGAGATGCATTGGGAATATTGAAAGCAGGATATGCTGTATGTACTGTAACAGGTGTCTTGGAAGCGTCCTGGCTTCAAGGAGTCTATTCTGCACAAGTAGCAGAGCTTGTAGCCCTTACAAGAGCATGCCAACTGTCTGCATTGATGAAGGTTACCATTTACACTGATAGTCAGTACGGGTTTGGAATTGTGCACGACTTTGGGCAACTATGGTCACAGAGAGGTTTCCTGACTTCTTCAGGGTCGCCAGTGAAAAACGGGGAGAGAATAAGGGAATTGTTACACGCCATTCAAATGCTAGCCGAAATTGCAGTGGTAAAGTGTAGTGCTCATACAAAAGGACAGGACTATGTTTCCTTGGGAAATGCGTATGCGGATCAAGTCGCAAGGTTTTGTGCCTTGAACTGTATATTGCTCAGGGATGAGTGGAATTCGATAAGTGAGCCAGAGCTCGAACCAGCTGAAGCATTTGCCTTGAAGGTCGTGGATACAATGGATGAACTAAAAGCATTACAGAATAGCGTTAGGGAGGATGAAAGAGTTTCCTGGATTAAGTCACAATGTACACAGAGACCAGATGAGTTATGGGTTTCAAATGAGGAAAAATATGTTTTACCAAATTGTCTCTTATCGCAGCTAGCGCGGTTCTATCATGGGCAGGCTCACCTAGGGAGAGATGCCATGATAAGATTGTTCAGAACTGATTGGTTTAACCCCAGATTCCGTCAAGCTGCAGAAGCAGTTTGCCATCGTTGTGTCATTTGTCAGCAGATGAACCCAGGAAAGGGAACAGTTGTGAACGCGAGCCACATTGGCAGGGCGAGTGGCCCGTTCAGCAGAATGCAGATGGACTTTATTGAGATGCCTGTGCATGGAGGTCTGAAGTATGTGTTGGTGATTGTGTGCATTTTTAGTCACTGGATTGAAGCATACCCCACACGTAGAAATGACAGCCTTACAGTTGCAAAACTATTGTTGAGGGAGTTGATACCACGTTTTGGATTCCCGATCTCTTTAGAATCAGATAGGGGAAGTCACTTCAATAACGAGGTGATAAAGTTACTTTGCGAAGCGCTGAACATTGAGCAAAAACTGCATTGTAGCTATCGCCCTGAAGCATCAGGACTGGTGGAGCAAATGAATGGTACACTGAAATCAAGAATGGCGAAAATATGTGCATCGACAAATTTGAAATGGCCTGACGCATTGCCTTTGGTGTTAATGTCAATGAGAAACACCCCTGACAGAAAGACTGGACTGTCCCCGCACAAAATTCTTATGGGCAGGGCCATGAGACTTCCTGCAGTTCCCGCAAACGCGCTTTTGAATATTACAGATGATATGGTGTTAGACTACTGCAAAGGTCTGGCTGACGTGGTTCGCTCTTTCTCTCACCAGGTGGAAGCAACCACCTTGCCACCGATCCAAGGTCCAGGACACATACTGAAAGCAGGTGACTGGGTCGTGATAAAGAAGCACGTGAGGAAGTCGTGTCTGGAACCCCGTTGGAAAGGCCCTTTCCAAGTGATCCTGACAACCACTACCGCTGTGAAGTGTGCGGGGGTTCCCAACTGGATTCACGCCAGTCACACAAAGAAAGTGTTGTGTCCCACCGATGAGGAAGTTGAAGCGCTGAAACTGCCAGTACCTGATAACAAAGTGCCGAGCGCGGAGACAGAGCAAAACAGAACTAGAAGCGAACAAGCAGAAATAGTCGAGAGAGAAATATTCTCTGAGGACGAAGAAACAGATTCACTTGGGGAAGACCAAGGAGAGACCTCAGACAGCGACGAAGCAGCTGAGGGTGACAAAGAGCCTGAAGCAGCTGAGGGTGACAAAGAGCCTGAAGCAGCTGAAGGTAACAAAGAGCCTGAAGCAGCTGAAGGTGACAAAGAGCCTGAAGCAGCTGAAAGTGACACAGAGCCTGAAGAAAATAACGGTGATAAAGGGCTCGAAAGAGGTGAAGAAGCAGGAGAGCCTGATCAGAGGAGGGCTTTCCCAGAAGCAGACGGTACAGAAAAGGAAAAGCAAAACCTGATTGACTCCCCAGAAGGAGGGGACAAGGCACAACAGAACAAAACTGTTCAAACTTCTTCAGAAGAGATCGCAGGTCCCTCAAGTGGACACAGTGCAAAGAAAAGACCAAGTATATCACCAGTAAAAGTAAGGATTAGAGAAAAGTTGAACGACAGTGAAGGGCCAAAAGTGAAAGAGAAAAGAAAGGAAGTGTCTGTCGTGACACCAACATCAAGTGCAGGAAAAGACTTGGCCAAAGAGGAAAGTACCAGTGAGGCAGAGTCAAAGAGAGATGCAAAATTGAAAAGGAAAAGGATACCGAACAGGAGATATTCCGGTCCTGAATGGGCATATGTAGTCCATGATGATTGGACTGACGAATTTGTATCTCTTAGCCTCGAGAACGAAGAAGAAGAGATACCAATAGAAAAGAAAAGTTTTATGGACACTGTTGATTGAAAAGCTGGTAAATGACATTGCTTGCTATAATCTAACGTGATACAACCAGCTGAGACATTGCTAAACCGGATGAGACATTTGCTAACCTGATAAGGCTTTGAAAACCTGATTGACTCTTAAACACGATTTGAGACAACGTTGCCAACTGAAAAAAAAAAAAGAGAGTGAGTTATTGAACTTTGAAAAAAAAAAAAAAAAAAAACTGAGTTATTGCCAAATTGAGACTGAGTTATTGCCGAATTGAGACTGAGTCATTGCCGAATTGAGACAAATGCTGCTAACCGAAAAGTGACTTGGCTCCTGAAGAAAAACTGTGTGAACATTGCGCTCGTTCAGCTTTGTAACTGAATTGCTAAATCGTTTCTTTTATAGGTGCTTCTAGCTCTCTGATTCTATACAGATCATGACACAAAACAGTAGAAAGAAATATTGTAAATATGCGTGTATAGGCTTGGTAATTGCATGTGTACTAATAATAATGGCAATAGTGCTTGGAATGCATGGTAAGGGTGAGAATGAGAAAATTGATGCTTCTACTTTTGCTCCTGTTACTGTCACTGAACTAACCGCACTGAAAAGACTAGAATTAGATGAGAGACACTTGCATGATAAAAAGGAGCTTTCGTATAATGTTTTCTATCGCTTGCTAACAGAATATGTTGAGACTATGGATGCGAAAGATTGTTATGTGTGTACACAGATACCGACATCGGTAACGGAAGGGGTGACTTATCATCACATGCCTCTTACATATGGGATTACATGTAGTATAGTAACTTCTAGATTTTATGGTCAAACCAACATACAGTATTTTTACTCAAATTATGATGTTACCTTTGCATATGTTCCTATAATCACGCAGCTAAGCCAGATTGCTAAAGATTGGGATGCAAAAATAATGAGGGAATTTTTCGAGCCAATGCAACCTTTTGAAACAGCTCACGCTCATAGGGAGAATCTTACCTGCTCCCTCTCTGCAGTAGAAATAAGCTTTTTAGATCGCACAGATGATAGAAGGGCACACATGAACGCGAAATTAGAAAAGGAACTACATAAGAGGACTTCAGTAGATAATTATGCTTTTGCCGCAATAAGAACACAAGGGAGAATAGCTTTAGATGCTTGGCATGTAGGGAAATTTTGTATATATCGAGGTGAATCTTATTATGATAACATTTTTGTAGGAGCGAGTGAGTGTAAACATACGTTTATCTTTAAGGCCAAATGGACATTCATGCTGAACGGACTTGACCCTGTCATACCAGGTGTATATTACATTTGTGGGCATAATGCCTATTATCGTCTTCCAAAGGGATGGTGGGGGAGATGTTATTTGGGTATAGTGTTCCCAAAGGTTTATCAACTGGATGACCTATTGATGATTCCAAAGACATCTGGATCCCATCGTATCCAGAAAAGAGAGACCGCAGCTGCTGTGGTAGGAGATATATTTGGAGCCATGATTCCTTCATTGGGAGTTGTGTTGAACTCCATCAAAATAAGAAAGTTGTTTACTATAGTGGATAACATGTTGACAAAGTTTTCAGGTGCTATAATCCTGATGGATGCTGAACTTGCAGCGGAAAGAGCTATGACTCTTCAAAACAGGCTTGCCCTAGACATTCTTTTAGCAAAGGATGGCGGCGTTTGCCAAATGCTTGGTGCGCGACACTGTTGCACGTATATTCCAGACAATAGTGTGAAAATTCAAACAATGCTTGCTAATCTAACAAAGGAGAGTGCAGATTTGAAGGAATTGAAAGAACCAGGAGTTTGGGAGAAGGTTGGAAAGGGAATTGCGTCAGTAGGAAATTGGCTTGGTGGCATTTGGAATGGAATATTATTGAAAATAATACAGGGAATTCTAATAGTTCTAATTTGCATATTTGGAATTTGGGGAATAAAAAGGGGAATAATAATGATCATGGAAAGAATTAAAAGAAGGAAGGAAGAGAAAATGATGAAAAGAATGGCAGAAGAATACAAAGCAAGAACAAGGGGAACAAAAAGGCAGAGGGAACTGACAGAATTTTAATGGAATAAAATTTGTGGGAATAGTTTTGTGTGATGACAAGTAGTCATCAGAGGAGGGATTGATGACGCTGAAATGAAGGTTTTACATTTATTAGCGCATAAACGTAGTGCTGCAATAATCAAGTGTGACTTTAATCGAACTAAATAAGATTGTACGGGGACAAATGTGCCCTCAGCGTAGTTTACCAACATTTATAAGCGTGCTTCATATAACGTGATGTATTAGAATTGTACTAGTTTGACATAATCGTAAACGTGTGCTATGATTTGCTTGTTAGAAATGCTTTAGCTTAGCATAACTTTAGTGGAGGCTTTGGCCTAGTTGCCTTGTCTCACGGTTTAGATGCTCGTATTTTTTCCAATGTGCTAATAAACGTGTATTCTTGCTTGAAGCTGTACTTTTCCAGTGAGATCGGTTCACATGCTTATCTTTAAGGTTTCGTGCCAGCCTGGCATCTTTTTCTTCACTCCAAGGTCAATCTGCAGGTGCAGACAATGGACGCTCTGAAAGTGAGTTAATTGGTAAAATATGTTGCAACTTACGTTCCCGACTCCAAGGATAATGTATGCCTAGGTAGAAGCTTGAGAACTGTTGTTTTTGATTGGATAATTTGAAGCCAACCTATGAACCCTCCAATGGAAGACCCTACGGGATTTGAACTGTTGTCTATTTAAACCAGGTGTACAAGGAAGAAAACGGCCATTACCCATCAGACATTATTGCCTATCCTCTACGATGCCAATTGATGTGCGACGCCATTTTGAGAGACTTTGATGCTTTCTCTAATCGAGAGAAAGAGACTTTAAGTAATTCTCGCCCTAGAGACTTTAACTTTGATACGTCCCTTTGCATGAAGTAATAGTTGTCCTTTTATCTTGCCGCCGTGAGGCAATTGCCCCGTCCACCCTGCCCCTTTGCCCCGTCCCATGCTGATCGGAACCGGTACCCATGCTGATCGAAACCGGTACCTGTGAGATGAAGACTTCCTTGAATGCTGATTGAATTTGGTAAATATGAAAGGAAAACTGTACAATTGCATTGTGTTTTCTTTTTAGGTAACCAACTGCTGAATTTTGATAAGAGCCCTAGTTAGGAGTTTTCTAAATTAATGTTGCTAAATTGTTTTTGCATGAAGTCCCACATGCCGATGCTAATTTGAGGTTAGATGAGGATTCATTTGATGCACGATGCAATTTGAGACCTTGTTATGCTGACTAAATGTATGCAATTAGCCCATTACAGATTGTAGTGTTAGTGGTTTGCGTTGCCATTATAGAAGGCATTGTTATTCAAATGCTGCATAGATTGCATCTTTTCCGCCGTTATGGACAGCTATTAATGTTCATTTACATATATCATTTGGTGTTGAGACACATCTACATTGTGCTAGCTTTGTTAATATAGGGAAATAAATTCATTAACTTTGCATAAATTGGTGTGGTTATTCATGACCGAAAGGTCATGGTCTCGCCGAAATGTATTCTGGATTAATTGTGAAGTGTTATGTTGATCAGGGCATTGCTTATGTTCGTTATTGATTATTGATTGTTGATTTTGATTGATTACTCCCGGGTAAGGAGAGTCCCACTTGGTCAAAAGATTCATCGACCCAAGAGCGTCCAACTACAGGTAAATTATTAGGCTGGAAACGCTCTATCAATACTAACTGAAATCATTATTACGAACATTAGAACCTCGCCTTAGAAAGACCAAAGCAAAATAAAGAACATATTGAGAAACCATAAACTGTGCTTCCCTCTCTCAAACTTCCTCATCCATCACATTGCTAAGCGCTGCGTCCCATAACAGGAGAACCAAACCCTAGTGGTCATTACCACAATATGGACACACTTCCCACTTAGGATCAAAACAAAGACAACACCCGTCTAACCACACACTGTACACTACCTGAGCGGCAACAGAAAAAGCACCCCACATAATGGTAGTAAACATGATATACATTTTACAAAATAATACCATCAAATTTATAATGCAACACACAGTATAATTTGCTTCAAATTATCTCATCAGTCTGTATCCCCTAGACAGCGCATCTTTTCCTATGCGATGCAAAAATGTAGAACCCCTCCAAATGTGCGCTCCACTGCGTGCAGGTTCCATAGTTGCTACTAAATGAGGGCAAACATATTTTGTCTCGACCTCCAAATACTTTAATCTAACGCTACCTGTCTAGCCGTCAAGGTGATATTTTCAGCTATCGCCTGCTACAGAATCACAGATATGAGTGTATCGTTGTCCCCGTCCCTCGGGCTCCGGGTGAAGCGGCCCACACGCGGAAGTCAGGCCTTATGAGTTCAGTGACCTTTCACCTTGCTCTACGGATCTGCTTAGTCACCGTAAGATCAAAGCCTGATCCACGCCCACCAACTACCGAAGGTGTAAGCAGTGACACTGATTGCAGGGTGTCTATAGCCTACAGTGCAACCGAGAAGTGACAGTTGAAATGGAGATTGTATTCTAATCTGTCAGTGCTAATCCTTTACAAACTTGAAAGCAACTCATTAAATGAGCAGGATCTAGTTGCTACAGATAAAAACATACTGTCTTTGTGGGTGAGAGGTTGTCAGGGTTAGTCTTCGGAGCCAGGGAGTGTGTGTGGGGACAGTCCATATGACCACCCTCCAAACAGAGAAGACACATGGGATTGTAGCATTTATAAAGCACTTCATAACCCAGTGTGAGGCGCCGAAGCCAGAGTGCTTTATTTACAGTGATCCTATGTGGGCAGAATTTTGGTGCAATGCATGAGTGACCAGAGAGGCGCTCTTATCTTGACGTAGGTCATAGCGCCTAGTAGTTTGAATGGAGGGGCAGTGCGAGAGATATGCATGTATTACAATTCTAAATAGAACTAAAACATACAGGCGTCTGCAAAGCACCAACCAAACCAGAGGTGCATCTGGGTGCTCTGTATCTGCACACCAAAAATGGTCATTAGAGAAGGCCCTGCAATACATGGGGCAATCCAACGCCTTTTCAGGGGTGGTAAGCACTATATAAATTCGTTTTACAGATGCTCAAGCAGAGATGCTGTCAAAAGAGTGAGATGATGTTAAATGGACAAGAATGACAGATGGTGACACGGGCAGCAGTCATGCACTTTTTTAACAGCAGGGATGCTACCTGGTGCTATGCTTTCATAGCAGCAAAGAAAGAATAGGAAGGTCAATGAAGGTTGGCACCCTGAGCAGACACTACACAATCTTTAAAGGGTTTACATACTCCAGCTAGGTCACGGAAGGCTAACATTTTGAACAGTGGGTTCATGCACAAAGCCCCTCTCAATCTTCTGACAGCTCCCAAAGGTGGATGAGCACCAGTCAAACTTGGCTCATGGCTCATACATTAAGTAGTCTCACGTCCTGCGCATTAGAGGGTGAGAAATTGCGTACTTGGCAGGTCGCTTCACTGACAATCCAAGAAAGAATTGCTAACCTTGTGTCCTTCCTTCTGTTCTCACCGCTCCATCTGAGATCAGGTTCTTCCTAAGATTCCAAACCTTGTTTTCTCTGGTTTGCATGAGGAGGCATCATCCTGCCCTTTAAGAATATTTCCTTCCAGACAACTTCCACTTTTATTATTAGTGGGAATCAGTGCTTCTATTTTTTGTAAATGAGGGCCGGTTCCCAAAGCTCTGCTCAGAAACCCATAGCTGATGCTTTTAAACATTGATGTTTCGAATCCCAAGGCTGAGCAGTCTTGGATCAACTTCATCTCTCTTTCATTCACCACCAGGCACACCCTGGCCCTTTAGCTTACCCTTGCTGGTTCTTAATTTCTCTCATTGCAACGTTTTTCTGCTTTTGTGCCTTTCTCTTCCTACTTCTTCCCCCCTTACCTGTTTTCCCTCTATTGCTTGAGATTAATGTCTGCTGAAGAAAAATAAGTGCTGGTCCCCAAAAATGAGTGCAGGTGCTCCCCACCGGCAATTATCAGATCAAATTAAGCACTGGTGGGAGTGACATTTCAGGGTGAAAAAGAGACAATGCAATGAAAGGGGACATATCCTGCTTCCGTAGTTCCAGCTAAGTCAGCAGCTTGGTGCAGCTTTGGTTGTCCTCATTTTGTTCAACCTTAGCCCAGTGCTTTAAATGGGCCGGTACTGTCCAGTACTGAATATTTTTAATTGGAGAGTACCGGCACTTCTCAAACACAGGCAGGTACTCTGCACTTCTATTTTTCCATTTCAAGCACTGTCTTAGCCCAAGTACTCTCTGTCCTGTGAGCAGTGCAAAAACAGCTTTTATATGTGTCTCATCTGGCGTCTAATCCTCACCTTCTCACTTGGCGTCTAACCCTCGCCCTTAAAATATTTCAACGTGTTGAGAATCTCCCAGGCCCTGGGTGTAGTGAACAAGCTATACGGGACTGCGTTGTACTGTGCTGCTTACACGGCGACTAGTCTGTGGGTATCAATGTGCGTGACGTAAGAGGAGCGCTGGTCGTGGTAGAATGTCTTCGAAACGCTGTCATGTCTCAGCCTCTCTGCAGTAACTATCATGAATGATACGGGGGAGATTCCAATCTCTGAGCCAGAAGGAGAGGCACGAGCGGGGAGATGAGGGGTGCTGCGGGCATCACAACCCTCCCGCTTCCACTGACACACGGCTCGCGGCAATGACATGATTTCTTGTAATCCTCTTGCAGCAAAATGGCAGCCGTGTCCGATGACGATGACACTGAGGCACAGCTTAATGCCTTTTAAGGGAAGCAGTCAGTATCTGCGCCTTCACAGGCAGATCACGGGCTCGCTGTAAAATCCACAGGACAGCTGCATTTCTGCCCTCCCTTTGGGGGGCGGGGTACACAAAACCTGTCATGGAACCCTCACTGCGAGGGCGACATCCTCGGCGGCACACTGTCCTCCAGGTATGGCTTTCACATAGGGCATTAACGAAATGTGCCGAGAGCCGCCAAGGCACAAGCCGATCACCCCTGTAAGATTATGGCCTGGCACAACTGAATCACCGTGCAACGTCTGCATAGACCCACTGGGGTGGAGCCAGAAGTAAAGAACAGGTTCTTTTTTTTCTGTCTGAAAAAAGTGATGTCCAGAAGGAGTTGGTCGAAAAGGGGCGGTAGCCGTAGGAGGCAGGATCACCAAATTATTGGTGGAGGCCATGCCAAGTCATGAGTGCTACACTGAGGCAAAATGCCCTCCTGGCTCATGGGCCCGATTTCCAATTAAAAAGACCTGGTATCGACCACACTTCCAAATGAAAAACTACGTTTTTATTGGTTATAGCACCAACCAGCCAACTAACGCCCGTCACCCTTACTACCCTACCTTGACCTTGGACAGCAGGTAAATGACTATCCTAAGTGTTGTTTGTCACAGGAAGACTTTGGTAGGAATGGGCCTAATTTCCAGTTAAAGCCGAGATGCAAAGTTCTCTAGGTATGTATTATATAACCAAGAATATTATATGTGCATGCATATTGATGTATGCATATACATACATATCTAAACATTCATGTCTATCAACTCTTTCGTCAGTAACTTCACAGCAGCAGTGAAAGTCAGAGGCGATGTGTAACTTTACTTTAGGTCAATAATGCATGCATTTAGAAGTATTGAATCACACTTGCCATGCAACAAAAAAAGATTTTAGCATGAAGATTAATACCGGCTATGCATTCTTATGCTATCATTCTTTATAAAGGGATCTCATCAAATGAATATCATTGTTACTATATCATTTCAAATTCATGTATTTGCTCTACGGTGAAGTGAACCAGAGGTCATGCATGCAGATTTTCATCCACAGATCTCACCAGTACGTGAGCATGTTCTATTAGGGCTCTGGAGGGAATTGATGATTGTGTGAGTGCTGTGCATATACAACAAATTAGTTAAGTATTATCAGCGTAGGAATGTGAAAAGAATGTTTATAGATTTTAAAGTAATTTATCTTTCCACACATAAAGGAGCAGTTCAACCCAGGAGACACAATTGTGAAACAAATGGAGAAACACTTGGTTTGGTACATTCAAAAGACGCTGGTTTCAATGAGGATAAATGTTTAGTGGGTATTTGCTGAAAGTGCTAATGCCAACGCTTTGATAAGTGTCTAGAAGTGTCAAGATGGCTTTAAACTGCAGTTATCTGTGAGCCTCCCTTGAAGCCTGCTGATATGCTATCTATCCAACACTTTTCCAAGTGCTGTCTGAAAGCAGGTGGAACCATCAATAGTGAGCACAGATGGAGGTGAAATGATTTCCTTTTGACGTCCTGAGTTATCTTGCCCCTGGTTTGAACCTCGTTGGCACACACTAGAAAGGGACTCTATGCCCTAACTGACAGCCTCTGGCAAAACATATTTAACAAGCCCCATTTATGAATTGTCCAGACACCATGGCCTCCATAATCTGGCACCTATTGAGGTCACCATGGGTGGGAGGCATTTGACACAGTCAACAGCGCTATGACTTTATACCAATGCACAGGCGCTACATTGAAAATCCCATGGCAGGGCATTGGTTGACTCAAGGTGTGTCGAGCTGTGATGCAGGTGCCCCTCCAAGCGTTAGATGCATCAGTCCTGAAGGCAAGAGTGTGGTACTGGGACTTACCGGAAAACTGTGCAAGCACTACATCAATGGAAGACAGGTACTTTGAGTTTGCTGGCTGTAATGACGTGGTCTAGAAACGCTCAAGTGCACTTCCATAAACTATAGCCTGTTCCAAAAGTACCTTGAGGCATGAACACACAAGGGCCCGTCTTACATTTATGGCGCAGTATCATTGCTTGTGCTACTACGCACCTTTAGGCAGGTCCACCGGGCGCATACAGGGAGAGTGTGCCCTATTACAAAGAATGCACTGACCACAGGGCAGCTGAAAAATTGCACTACCTTGGGGCCAAAACCTTCAGTGAAATACGGAGCAGCTATTTCAAAGGCTCTTCGTATAACTACTTTGGGGATCACACACCTGCCTTGGTGCCTGGATACCCTCTCAGGTGCCCTGGTGGCACAAACAACAGACGCATATGTCTATTGTGCCTCCGGGGCAATATGTGTAATACCGCCCCATATGAGCTTTGGGATGCATACACACTAGCTCCCATGGCATAAGCCTGCTGCTTTTAAACCAACACTATTTACAAATAGGTGGAATATGGTCTGCTGCAGAGCTTCTTATTTTGTATTTGGAGACACTTTGAATCAGAACTAGTAGGAGCAGCCTACAGCTCCACAAATGATTGTCCAAGCACACACATGTGGGAACTGAGAGTTCTTTCTATGCCAACTCCTTATCCTCTTCTCTGCTGTAAAGCACACAGGAGGGCTAGAAGGCATATTGTTAGGATTTGTCAGGTCTTGTAGATCAACAAATCAGGTACGCCGTGCAGCTGGCACCAGCTATGGTCTTGACTAGTAAAGAGGAAAAGCTTAAAGCCCCCAAATTTCTCAGGAATCGTCAGCTTTTTCTCATAAACCTACACCAGCTTTACAGGAAGAACCAGGAGACACCCCAGAGATTGACCCTGTAGTAAGGTATTTTAGATGTGAGATCCTAGTTTAGGTCTATGCTTTGGTGAGACAGAAAAGGGTTCCCTGGGCTTAAGTCCCTTCATCAAAGCTTGTCTTATGAAACTATCAAGTGCTATTACATGAAGAAAGAATCCAGATAAGATTACTGTGTCGAGATTCATGCCAAGACTTTATCAGCTTCTGAGATCTGAGGTGTTTTTTCCTCAGATGGTCATATTGATTATGTTCTCTCCAGTATAATTCTATCAGTGTAGCACTGATTCAATTCAGCTTGGAGATCCTGCAGGAAATAATCCTGTGAGTAGCACAAGGCAACAACTTGGCATCACTAGACTTGTAGAATGTCGACCTCTAGATTCTTATTAAGACTTGTCTTCAGAAACATCTGCTCTTCGCTAGTGAAAGAACCACTACCAGCTCTTAATGTTGCTCAATGGCCTCAAGTCTATATTGAGGGATTCACCAAGGTCCTAGCATCATTGTATTCCACCTGAATAAGCGAGAGATTGCCACCAGCCCATGCTTGAATGTCTGAGGTATGTCATTTTCCTAGAGAAGGTGAAGCAGGAACTCATGTGGGTCTGCGACTGGCTCTAGTAACACAGGTTTCTGACTTTAGTCTCACCTGATCCACACCTTAAAATCTAATACTTATAAGGGTAAGTCTGTGAAAATCCAGGGTTGCTCCTTCCATCAAATATGTCAATATAGCTGAATGATCTTGCGATATCACCCTCTGATTCGAGGAAACTTCAGATCAACAATGGTGGTGTGTGTCAGAGCATATATCTTTTTTCCCATCACCATGCTCCTGTCACTAGAGTCTACAACTTTAAAATGTTTGATCCTACTTTGGAGTTATGGCGAATCATACCAGTAAATGTTCTGCCTCGACTTTTTATCAGTCCATATAGCCATTATCTTGGAAAGGGAGCTATGTTGTGGATAGGGAGAAGCCAGGAAGGGGTTTTCACTAGGGAGGGAAGATGGTCCTCCATTTGAAAAGAGTAAGCAGGGTCTTCTTTACCCTAAATTTGATTTTCCCTCTTGTTGCAAAGTGGACTGTGTTTCCTTGAACAGATGCATGGTGGACGTCAATGCTTCCTATCTAATTCAAGCAGCATTTCTATAGTCCATGACCACACACACATCATGCAGTGCTGTGGGTAAAAGCACAAAATCCTGCAATTCCCACCAAAATAAAAAAAAAATGTCTTAACACTTCTTCTCACTTAAAAGAACTGGAATATTTATGTTGATCTGCTGGCAAGTGTATAGATAGCAACACAATGAAAGACAGCTGCATGGTAGAATACGTTTGCTCCACTGTGAAACTACGTGGAAGATGGTACAACCAACAAGGCTTTTTATGATGCGTGTGTCATTTCTGAGTAACAAAATACTTTTGATATCATTAAGCTAATCAGTTCACCTTTATGCACGCCTGAATTTCATCATAGATGAATTGAAACTTCACCAATTCAGCAAAAAATTGGGCGTTAGTCTGATAATGATTTTTAGTGCATGACCTAAGAAGCTCATGGAAAGGTTATATGTGTGAGTGGCTTTATGGGTGTGTGTGTGTGTGTGTGTGGTTGTGTGAGTGGCTTTATGGGTCTGTGAGTGGGTGTGTGAGCGGTTTTGTGGGTCTGTGAGAGGGTGTGTGAGTGGCTGTATGGGTGTGTGAGTGTGTAAGTGGGTGGGTGAATGTGTGAGTGGTTTTGTGGGCCTGTGAGTTGGTGTGTGAGTGGCTGTTTGGGTGTGTGATTGACTGTATGGGTGTGAGTGGGTGTGTGAGTGTTTGTGTGGGTGTGTGTTAGTGTGCGAGTGGGTGTGTGGGTCTGTGAGTGGGTGTGTGAGTGGTTGTGTGGGTATGTGAGTGTGTGAGATTGTGCGTGGGTCTGCAAGTGGGTGTATGTGTTTTTTTATTAAGGTCTGGATCTATAGATCTGCTGCAGAGCACACAAGGAGCCACGCTGAGTGCCATAGTCCATATAGCAGCTGAAGCAACTGGCAAACTAGTTTTGGAAATTTTATGAAGATTCGCCAAACTGCGCCAAAGCTAGTAGAAAAACAAAAAAACATTCTTCCTATGGAACTAGGTCTTAACTAGAACTACCTACTGGTACTGGTGAATGCCAGTAGATAAAAAAAAATATATATATATATATATATATATATATATATATATATATATATATATATATATATATATGCCATAGGGGTCTCATCTAAATGATTTGTGATAGTTTTTTTTTCTTAACCTCTTGGGTGCCTTGGACGAGATGATCTCGTCCAAGGCTACAGTTCCCCTGTGCCTTGGACGAGATCATCTCGTCCATGGCACAGGGGAACTTGGGGGCGCGCTAGCGCGCCCCCCGTGCACCCCCCCTCCCCCCCAAGGCGGGGATGGAAGGGGAAGACCTTCCCCTTCCACCCCCGCCCCCCCCCTGTGACGTCAGCGCACGCGCGCGCTGATGTGTCACAGGGGCCTCCCTCGTCGCGCTGGAAGCTCTGCTTCCAGCGCGATTGAAAAATAAATGCAAAAGCATTTCTCTTTCAATCACCGGGGAGGCCCGGAGGGGCTTCAAAGGGAAGGAAAAGTATTTCCTTCCCTTTGAAGTCTCTCCGAGGGTTTCAAAAGCCGGATTGCTTGCAATCCGGCTTTTGAAACCCCACTAGACACCAGGGATTTTTTTTTTTTTTATGATATTGACAAAAGGGAGCGACCCCTTGGGCAAGGGTCGCTCCCATGGGGGGCATTTTATCTGGAAGGCCTTTTCTGCCCCCCCTGGGGGCAGATCGGCCTACTATTAGGCCGATCTGCCCCCAGGGGGGGCAGAAACCTCTAGGGCACCAGGGACCGTTTTTTTTTTTTTTTTTTTTTTTATGTGTTATTTTATTTTTTTGGGTGGGGAGCGACCCCTTAGGCAAGGGTCGCTCCCCTTGGGGTAAAATTATATTTTGGCCATTTCTGCCCCCCTTGGGGGCAGATTGGCCTATTTTAATGAGGCCAATCTGCCCCCAAGGGGGGTAGAAACCACTAGACACCAGGGAGTTTTTTCTTTGCGTGAATTTCACGCAAAGGGAGCGACCCCTTAGGCAAGGGTCGCTCCCTGGGGGGGAGGGCAATTTATTTTAGGCCATTTCTGCCCCCCCTGGGGGCAGAAACCTATAGGCGCCAGGGCACGTTTTTTTTTTGTGTTTTTTTTTTTTTTTTTTTTTTAGAGATGGGGAGCGACCCATCAGGCAAGGGTCGCTCCCCTGGGGGGGGGCAAATTGTATTTACACCATTTCTGCCCCCCTGGGGGCAGATTGGCCGATTTTAGGTCAATCTGCCCCCAAGGGGGCAGAAACCACTAGGCACCTGGGATTTGTTTTTTGGCGCCAATGTCACGCAGGGGGAGCGACCCCGTAGGCAAGGGTCGCTCCGGGGGGGGTGGGGGTTGGGGGGAAGAAATTTATTTTAGGCCATTTCTGCCCCCCCCCCTGGGGCCGGCTGAGCTACAGGCCAAACTCCACAGGTAGGCACCTTGCAAAAAACACCTCTGTTTTCTGTGAAAAAATATGTTGTGTCCATGTTGTGTTTTGGGCCATTTCCTTTCGTGGGCGCTAGGCCTACCCACAGAAGTGAGGCACCATTTTTATCGAGAGACTTAGGGGAACGCTGGGTGGAAGGAAATTTGTGGCTCCTCTCAGATTCCAGAACTTTCTGTCACCGAAATGAGAGGAAAAAGTGTTTTTTGGGCCACATTTTGATGTTTGCAAAGGATTCTGGGTAACATAACCTGGTCAGAGCCCCGCAAGTCACCCCATCTTGGATTCCCCTGGGTTTCTAGTTTTCAAAAATGCGCTGGTTTGCTAGGTTTCCCCAGGTGCGGGCTGAGCTACAGGCCAAAATCCACAGGTAGGCACTGCTTTTTATAAAAAAAATGTGATGTGTCCACGTTGTGTTTTGGGCCCTTTCCTTTCGTGGGCGCTAGTCCTACCCACGCAAGTGAGGTATCATTTTTATCGGGAGACTTGGGGGAACGCTGAGTGGAAGGAAATTTGTGGCTCCTCTCAGATTCCAGAACTTTCTGCCACAGAAATGTGAGGAACATGTGTTTTTTTAGCCACATTTTGAGGTTTGCAAAGGATTCTGGGTAACAGAACCTGGTCCGAGCCCCGCAAGTCACCCCTCCTTGGATTCCCCTAGGTCTCTAGTTTTCAGAAATATACAGGTTTGGTAGGTTTCCCTAGGTGGCGGCTGAGCTAGAGGCCAAAATCTACAGGTAGTCACTTTGCTAAAAACAGCTCTGTTTTCTGTGATGTGTCCACGTTGTGTTTTGGGGCATATCCTGTCGCGGGCGCTAGGCCTACCCACACAAGTGAGGTATCATTTTTATCGGGAGACGTGGGGGAACGCTGGGTGGAAGGAAATTTGTGGCTCCTCTCAGATTCCAGAACTTTCTGCCACAGAAATGTGAGGAACATGTGTTTTTTTAGCCAAATTTTGAGGTTTGCAAAGGATTCTGGGTAACAGAACCTGGTCCGAGCCCCGCAAGTCACCCCTCCGTGGATTCCCCTAGGTCTCTAGTTTTCAGAAATGCACAGGTTTGGTAGGTTTCCCTAGGTGGCGGCTGAGCTAGAGGCCAAAATCTACAGGTAGTCACTTTGCTAAAAACAGCTCTGTTTTCTGTGATATGTCCACGTTGTGTTTTGGGGCATATCCTGTCGCGGGCGCTAGGCCTACCCACACAAGTGAGGTACCATTTTTATCGGTAGACGTGGGGGAACGCTGGGTGGAAGGAAATTTGTGGCTCCTCTCAGATTCCAGAACTTTCTGCCACAGAAATGTGAGGAACATGTGTTTTTTTAGCCAAATTTTGAGGTTTGCAAAGGATTCTGGGTAACAGAACCTGGTCCGAGCCACACAAGTCACCCCTCCTTGGATTCCCCTAGGTCTCTAGTTTTCAGAAATGCACAGGTTTGGTAGGTTTCCCTAGGTGGCGGCTGAGCTAGAGGCCAAAATCTACAGGTAGTCACTTTGCTAAAAACAGCTCTGTTTTCTGTGATGTGTCCACGTTGTGTTTTGGGGCATATCCTGTCGCGGGTGCTAGGCCTACCCACACAAGTGAGGTATCATTTTTATCGGGAGACGTGGGGGAACGCTGGGTGGAAGGAAATTTGTGGCTCCTCTCAGATTCCAGAACTTTCTGCCACAGAAATGTGAGGAACATGTGTTTTTTTAGCCAAATTTTGAGGTTTGCAAAGGATTCTGGGTAACAGAACCTGGTCCAAGCCACACAAGTCACCCCTCCTTGGATTCCCCTAGGTCTCTAGTTTTCAGAAATGCACAGGTTTGGTAGGTTTCCCTAGGTGGCGGCTGAGCTAGAGGCCAAAATCTACAGGTAGTCACTTTGCTAAAAACAGCTCTGTTTTCTGTGATGTGTCCACGTTGTGTTTTGGGGCATATCCTGTCGCGGGCGCTAGGCCTACCCACACAAGTGAGGTACCATTTTTATCGGGAGACTTGGGGGAACATAGATTAGCAAAACAAGTACTATTGCCCCTTGTCTTTCTCTACATTTTTTCCTTCCAAATATAGGAGTGTGTGTAAAAAAGACATCTATTTGAGAAATTCCCTGTAATTCACGTGCTACTATGGTCACCCCGGAATTCAGAGATGTGCAAATAACCACTGCTCCTCAACACCTTATCTTGTGCCCTTTTTGGAAATGCAAAGGTTTTCTTGATAGCAATTTTTTACTCCTTATATTTCAGCAAATGAATTGCTGTATACCCGGTATAGAATGAAAACGCACTGCAGGGTGCAGCTCATTTATTGGCTCTGGGTTCCTCGGGTTCTTGATGAACCTACAAACCCTATATATCCCCGCAACCAGAGGAGTCCAGCAGACGTAACGGTATATTGCTTTCGATAATCTGACATTGCAGGGAAAAGTTACAGAGTAAAACGTAGAGAAAAATTGATGGTTTTTCACCTCAATTTCAATATTTTTCTTTTTCAGCTGTTATTTTCTGTAGGAAACCCTTGTAGGATCTACACAAATGACCCCTTGCTGAATTCAGAATTTTGTCTACTTTTCAGAAATGTTTAGGTTTCTGGGATCCAGCATTGGTTTTATGACCATTCCTGTCACTGACTGGAAGGAGGCTGAAAGCACAAAAAATTGCACAAATGGGGTATGCCCCAGTAAAATGCCAAAATTGTGTTGAAAAATTGGGTTTTCTGATTCAAGTCTGCCTGTTCCTGAAAGCTGGGAAGCTGCTGAGTTTAGCACCGCAAACCCTTTGTTGATGCCATTTTCAGGGGAAAAACCACAAGCCTTCTTCTGCAGCCACTTTTTCCAATTTTTTTGAAAAAAACGAAATGTTCACTGTATTTTGGCCAATTTCTTGGCCTCCTTCAGGGGAACCCACAAAGTCTGGGTACCTCCAGAATCCCTAGGATGTTGGAAAAAAAGGACGCAAATTTGGCTTGGTTAGCTTATGTGGACAAAAAGTTATGAGGGCTTAAGCGCGAACTGCCCCAAATAGGCAAAAAAAGGCCTGGCACAGGAGGGGGAAAAGGCCTGGCAGCGAAGGGGTTAAGGAGGAATGGCGAAGCGGTTGTCTCCTCTGAGTGATAAAGTACTTAACTGCTGGTGAGGGGTAAGATGCTTGTCTGCTGAGTGATGTGGCATTCACTTATCAGCAAAACTCTAATGGGTTGTATCCTAAAAGCAGGTTAGTCTCTATTCAGTAGGCAAGAGCTGGAGCGGATGTGTTTGAGGAACACGGTTTTACTACTATGCAGAGCGAATTGAAGGGACTGGGTGTACCACAGCACATGTTGTTTTAAGATAAACACCGCAGTTGTTGCCTCCGCCTCAATTGTTCCTCAGGGGCATATGCTTGTCAGAATAGTTTTGTGATTTCCCGACAGCTATTTCCTACTCTAAGTCCTCATACAGAAAAGGTTCAGTGTAATTAGGTCTGAAAAAATAGCACCTAGAAGGCCTTGGCATCTGCCTAAGGCTGGATTGACGCATGACTCTTAAATTACCC
The DNA here is from genome assembly GCF_031143425.1 of Pleurodeles waltl. Lineage (NCBI taxonomy): Eukaryota > Metazoa > Chordata > Amphibia > Caudata > Salamandridae > Pleurodeles > Pleurodeles waltl. The sequence goes on from NC_090445.1 coordinate 728,019,983, forward strand.
ACAGAATCAAACGCATTCTGCCTCCTTCTATGGACGGCTCCCTCAAAGGCTCGGCCTCTGCCAGACACCGCACCTGGAAGCCATCAAACCCAAATTAGTAGAGGACTGCGAGAGAGGGCAGGGTGGCGTGTCGGACTCCCATCAGTCACCCGTAATGAGTCCAGCTGGCCTTACTCTGGAAGGTTCTGGTGCGTGCTGCCCTTGTTTGGGAGAGACCCGCCGAAACCCAGTGTAGGCCATTCCCTTCGGCTGCGCCTCCTCCTGTGCAGAAACAGACCACCCTCGGTGACATTTCATGGCCCGCTTCTTTTTATCAAAGTGCTAAATCCTTGCTGTTCAAGCCTGCTTTCCCCCTAATTTGGATCTGGCACACTGCAGGAGCCTTGAAGCCAAGAATATGTGCTAAAGATCCAAAATGAAATAAATTTGATCTGGTCTCAACCATTTTCATTTTTAGTAATAAGCTGAAGAGCCTGCGCTTGGCCTTCTCGGGGAGCAGGAAGGAAACTAGAGCTGCTGCACAGGTGGCAAGCCGTCCCTCGTTGTACATTGGTTATGACAAATGGCGTTTCTTGGCAGTTTTGCCTGGTTTTTGAGGCGTCTCGAGCCTCGTTAGAACGGGAAGCGGTGCCAGCTGCCGTCTTTAGTGGATGGCGTTGACATGCCTGCCATGACTAGAGAGTTTCAATACCGTCCTGTCAGTTGCTGAAGGCGTTTCTCTTCCCCGTCAGCTTGCTTAGTTCATTTTGTAGTGGCCAGGATGTTGGCAGCCTACGGTGAGTCTGTGGTGAGAGGGTCACAACTTGTCCTAGGAGTGACAGGCCAAAGAGAGTTAATTACGTGAGAGTGAAGTCAGTATGGGGAAAATTAATTCCTGTGACTTGAGGGAGTGGTTTAGCAGAAAATACACACCCCAGAAACAGGAAAGGAACAACACGGTACAGGTGAAGACACCCCTCAAAGGAGATGAAGGAAGGCCCTGGCAAGTGTATCAAACCAGAGTGTGTTGGGGAAACAGGAATGCACGTGGGTGCAAACAGCCCCCAGGACAACTGAATGCAGAGGACTCGGTGGGAGAGGAGGAGGAGGAAAAGGGGCACACTGGAAACACAGCAGTGGGAGATTCTGCATACAGTTCAAAATATAAACAATGATAAGAGCAACATCTACCGAGCATGTACATGCATTCACTTGCTCCTAAGTAAAGGGAACCGGGGAAAACATACTAGTTACATATTTTAAAGTGGTGCATGATAAGTGCTATCAACATATCAGATAGAGCAGCACACACGAGTTATAAAAAAAAGTCCATCTGCCTAGAAGAGAAGCAGTGTGTGTCGGGGTCGGAAGACGCATTATCATATAGGTGGTGCTTCTGTGTACTACAAGCCGGAGTACAGCTACACAAGAGTTTGCCCACAGGTGAGTAGAGTCCTTTCCTAGCGATGCACACAGACAAGGAGACCAGGAGTTATCTCTGAGAGTCCAGTTCCTTCACGGATTGGCGTGTCTCTGCATATAGTAGGCAGTACTCCAAGCATGTGGACCCTTTCAAAGAACTGTGGACCAGGATACTTTCAGAGTAAAAGATATGTCTGAAGCTGTGTCAAACAGGAGAGAAAAATAAAGGGGCAAATGAATGACCCATTGACTTTGCAGCTCCCACTGTGGATAGTTAAGAAGTCAGAATTTGCATGTTTTGGAGTCAAACATTGCTGTCCTTCTGAGGTCTTGTCGGATGGTCTAAAAAGTATATATCGTTATGTCGTCTCACAAAAATAAAAGCCTCATTTTGTTTCTCTGTGCCCATTACAGAATACGATGAATCCTGTACACAGAAGTTAACTTTATCATAGTACTTTGAAGACCCATTCGGTGTTCTACTGTCCTTAGTGTTATTTATCACTTCTATAGCACACAGTCGTGTATTAGTATTATATAGCACACAGTCGCCCATTAATATGGCATAGTATTGCGCACAGTCGCCCATTAATATGGCATTATATAGCGCACAGTCGCCCATTAGTATGGTATTATATAGCACACAGTCGCCCATTATTATGGCATAGTATTGCGCACAGTCGCCCATTAATATGGCATTATATAGCGCACAGTCGCCCATTAGTATGGTATTATATAGCACACAGTCGCCCATTAATATGGCATAGTATTGCGCACAGTCGCCCATTAATATGGCATTATATAGCGCACAGTCGCCCATTAGTATGGTATTATATAGCACACAGTCCCCATTTCTACGGCATTATGCAGCGCAGTCACCCATTAGTATGAGATTGGACTGTATTCGATGCCTATGATCACTTTACGAATACTTCTGAGGTTTCCATTGCAGGACAGAAATTGAGTAGATCTGTGGAGATGTGGGATCAGTATCTTAGGTAGGTTTATGTGTCAAGCATAGTGGATTGTAGGTTTCATGGTGAGAAATGTACACATCTTGACCTATCCGTTCTATACCAGTGTTTGCTGCTCGCCAGGTGTACCTTTGCCTTAGGTATCTAGCGAACTGTATGAGCATAGGGCTTCCATACCCTTTCCATGGCCTTCAGTTTCATTAAAATGATTGAGTATTCACCTATAACAGTGTTTACTCATCATTTGGTGATGTCTTGTAAGGCCCTCGATCTCTATTTGTACTCAACGTTTGTAAAAATGAGTGTGACATCAAATAGAGAGCAATGCACTTCTTTCACTTTTTTCTTAATCGAAGTGTGTCTTTTTATTATTTAAAATATGTTGTTACAAGTTTGATTGAACCTTAGATCTTTGTGTTAATTGTATTAGGATAACTGATTGCACATGTTGGACAGGCCACTCTCTTGGCTGTCTACAAAATTAGGATGTTTATTTTAAAATGAACCCGGAAGAACCACAGCTGTTGACTTTACGGTACTTTGTCAAGCTTCTGCACAGGAAAAAGGGTTGCCCTTGTCATGTGTTACTGTAAATGCTTCCCAGTCAATTTACTTATCTCTTGGCAGGTGTATTATCCTTGACTATTGACAATGTTCTGGAATGCGTCCCACAGATCACAGTAAACTTTACAGCACTGTTCTTTCCAACTCTAAAACTGAGAGCTCAACATTGGCCTAAACAGTCCTAGGTCTTCCTCTTCCAGAGTTGGACACACTTGTCTTGCACTGGAGCCTGCTCCTGCACCTCTCATATTAATGAATGCACAAGAGAAACCAGTTCATCTCTTTGTCGCAAATTCTGCAGCCCATGGCACTTTCTGCTTGAAACTCTACATTTCCAGATTCAAATGTCAGAACCAGGGATTTAATTTGAAAATGTGCCCACTGTACAAGAAACACTGATGTTTTCAGATGCTGTTCAACCCAGATTGCTAAAACATCTAGAACTTCCTGTTTCTACATCAAAGTTAACCAATGTTCTTTGATTGCTCACACCCCTGCTTCCCACTTGTATTTGATACAGTGTGGTCTAGATTTTGTGATGGTAAATTGTGGGATTTCCTTTAACTAATACGCCCCCTATACTGCAGAGCGATGCACTGGCTCTCTGTGGACCTCTCGACAATTGAATGGCCGCTGCTGCATCAACCAGCCAATTGTTCCAGTATGGATGTTTTAGAATACCTTTGCATTTTAGAATACCTTTGCATTTCCTCCCAACACAGCCCCAAAGCTGCCAGCATTTCTGTGAATACTCCTGGGGCAATGTTGAGATTGTCAAATGGTGCATTTTGATGTGCATCCTGGGACTCAATTGGTGTCATTAATTGCCTCAGTCTCACCATCAGAATATTCACCTTCTGGATTTACATCTAAAAAAGGGTTATTAGGATCTGTTTGTTGAATCTATTTATATTCAAAATTAGGTTAATCCAGACCTCTTACCTTCTGCACCATGAGGATTATTAAATAGAATCCGAATATCTTCTTTCCATTCACTGCAGTGCTGGAATAACTTCTCCTTTCTAAATTAAATCAAGAATGTCACTATCCTTCTCAAGTTCTCCGTTTTTGGCAGTTGTGTGTATACTATTCCAAAGTCTGGTGGGGTTGATGCAATCTCTATCAATTGCATCATGCGGACCACAAACTTCATGAAGTGTTCAGCAATTGCCAAGCCCCACACATCCTTAAAGAGCCCGTAGCACCCACTGCAGCAAATTGTTTGCTTTTTTGCTGCTCTGGCTCATGTATTACATCTTGCCACTATTGAGGTTAAGTCTGGGAAGGCCTTTGCCTTGATGTAGTCATAGACAGCATCTAGCATATACTGAAATTGTTGCCTCATTACAGCCAGAAGCTCTATACTAAATGTTGGTCAAAGCGCTCACAAGCTTACCCAAAGGTCTGCTTTTACATTGTAGTGCTTGGGACCAGAAAGGCACTTAAAAAATATTGCACACTAATACATTCAGAACAATTATGCCACTCATAGCGCAAATGTATTAATTACTTTTTTTTAATGAATGTTTATGTATTTTGAATAATGACAAATGTAGAAAATGATTAACGTAGAAAAATAAGGTGTACGTTTGAAAATGTGCCCTCGGAGAGCGATCACCAAGATTCATGAATGTACTAATAAAATGAATAGCATAAAAGAAATATAGAAAAACGTATTGAAATAACGCAGTAGTATGTCATATTGAGAGATATAACTTGTGTTTTGCATTATATTGTAAAGCTTAACTTAGCCAAAGTTGTGGCCTGGTTTTGCCAGGCCTCATGCAGAAGCTGAATATTAACGTTAAAATGAAAGATGCTGACAAATCAGACTAACCATGAACTGCTCATTGTTTAATAACAATTGTCTAGCTGAAACCTCTGCATGAACCGACGGACAGGAAACGATGGAAACCAGAATGTATCAACTACTGTGTAAAAGCGATCAGAGCATACTTTCCCAGGACTCGAACAATAGAGACACTGACTGGAGAAGAAGATGCAACATTTTTGATACCTGACGAGCCGGATGAGGACATCACAAATTGGACCAATCAACAATCTGAGAACTGTACAATATTAAAATTTATAGATTTGGAGTAAAAATGCAATTGGACAGAGTCATAACTGGAGATTAATTGACCAATTAGGAATTGGGGAGTAGTCTGGGCAATTTTGATATAATGGCGTGACAAAGGTGGAAAACTTCAGATGAGAGAAGAAAAAGAGATGTTAGGTGCAGATGTCCAGAGACAGACTACGGGATAAAGGTGATTCAAGATTCTGTCATTGGGCTCAAGTTCTTGAGAGCCTGATATGTTGCTGATCGATTGATGACCTGAGGACGAAGACTGACTTGTTGCTGATCCATACCAAGGATAGGTAGATATGACAATGTGACTGTATTAACTTTTCTTTCTAGGTACCAACTGCGCTGTTTTAAATAGTTTTTCTCATAGCTAGATGTTTTCTAATTCCATGTTCTGAACTGTTTTCGCATTAAGTCCCACATGCTGATGCTAATCTGGGTTAGGTGAGGTTTCTACCTTATGACATTGACAAACACATAGACAAATGACTGACAAAATGATTTGCTGAACTCTGCTACTCATGTTGACTTATGAATTCTGGATTCAATTATTGACCCATGCTATTGCTTTAGAATGTACTCTGATGCAAGTTCTGTTTAGACTATGTTTTGGTGCCTGCTAATGAATTAATATGGATTTGCTGATGTAAATAAAGTCAAATTAATTTCCATGAATTAGTATTGTAACTAATAGGGAATAAAACTACTAAAACATACCGTGAGTTGTGGTTATTCATGACCGGAGGGTCATGGGGTGTTATGTTTCTGTTTCATTAATGTTGATGATTAATGTTTATTGAATTGTGTGTTAATTATTAATGTGACTGCCATCACAGCTAGGATACTCCATGCGAATCAAAAAGTTAATCGACCTATACGCGTCCCCTTGTAAGTTTACTTACTAAGGATCAGGCGCGCAAGCACCACCAATGCTCTGCAATCGTGATATTTTAGTAGCAGTAAGCTATTATCTAAATTTTGATTCTGCATTGTCCCATATGCTAGTCTGCCTTGGAGCTAGCACTCAAAAGGTGAAAAAATACAAAATTCAGTTTGGTGCTCAACTGCAAGGTTGGCCAAGTCCCTAAGTTTGCAGTCAACTCTCCAAGCGTCCCTGGCCACTACCTGCCAGGCTGCAGAAAAGACAGTAATATCTCAGCGATTTAAGCTCTGCTTCTGGTTCCCTGCACATACTAATGTGTTCCAAGTGAGCTTAGTGAGTGAATCCACCTGTCTCCAGGAGAGGTGAAGAGGTGCACTCAGAGAGCTAAATTTTTGAATGTGTTACGCACATGACATGCAATTGGCATAAAAGAATGTAAGAGCTTAGGATTGACTGGAGCCTTGGCATGGTGGTTCATCCTTGTTCACATCTATTTATATGCCTTGTTTTGAGAACAAGTCCATTAAATTTCAACAAAGCTTTGTTAATTGTGCACTTCTCTTTACTGAGCATTGGATTAACGTCAGCTAGAGCGCTGTTGCCTCTGATCAAGAGTCTTATTTGGTCTGGGCCTTGCCAAGTACTAGGGTGATGACTTTCCATTGTGTGTCCAGGCAAATTTTGATCTGTCCCCCATAAGGTCTTTTGGCCACTGGGAGAATTGGGACACCCATGGCTTAGGTCCAGAAAAGGGTTCAATTATGTCTTGGTGTAGCAAGTTTCTTATTACCTGCTCCACTTACTGGATATGGAAGTCCCGCATAGTCCTGCACAATGGGTTTGCTTACTCATCCTATGGGCAAATTGATTTGGAATGCCTTTGGGTTGCTAAGACTTCAAATTAACTTTGAAAGGGGGGTTCTCTACGCTTTCCCAGGGGTATATGTACATGGGAGATTCACCAGCATATCACTGGTGATAGTACATAACTTGATCGCAGAGTGGAAGCTCAGTAAAAGTCCAGCATTCGCCCCAGACTCAATGATATGGAATTCAAAGTTTCTGTGATGCTCCTTGCGAAACAGAGTGCCCTGTAAGTGACTTTTGTTGGGTAGCTATGTGTTTGACTGGTATGCTTATCTTCATGTGTTGGATCGTATGAGTTTAATGACTTCTGTCGCTTTGGCAGTTTCTTCGTCTGTAATGATGTTGACAGTAGCCCAGCGTTCACCAGGAGTGGTAGACCAAGACCATGGATGAGAATGTTGTTCAGGATTAATTCTGTCATGTTTTTCGTTGTCTTGTGGTGTGCTCTTTTTGACTGACAAGGCACATCCACTGACTGGCCCATAAAAATAGACTGGAAACAAGAAAAGAGAAGACTGCTCTATAAGTGTAATCTCAAGCCATTCAATGGCTAAGCATTGACCCACCAGAACAAAATGAAGTGCAAAGTTCCCCCAAACACCCACTACACCACAAAGACGTCTGACACGATGGGATACATCATACTCTTCCCATTAACGTATGCAAAACATTAAGAGGCGTTGCATCTTTATTGATCCCAAACAGTGATATCACATTAATACAATTCCAGTCAAAGAAAAATCAAAAAATGTATTCAAAGTGTACAAATACTAGATATGTACAATACAATGCTGATAACATTTAGGGGTAGATTTGTCATGATTCACGTAACCCACCACTACCCCAAAAATATTTTGCATTGCATTAAAGTGCATAATCTGCTAAAATTTAAATGTACTATGCATTGCCACTGATGATGTCATTAGGAATGAAAATGTAATTAATACTGTATTTCCTTGAACCTGTGGGTGCAGGAAAAGCGTGAGCAGCATCTTTAGTTTTGTCCTTGAGGCACACCCTTGAATGTAAGCTCTTCACGCAGGTGACCGCCGAAAGGCAAATTATGTTACATTTGCAGTTTTCATGAAAACTGTGCATATTTTGTGTGGAAATATCAAGTGGTTTCCTTTTGGCTAATGTTTACACCTATTAATGACTGACGCAACAATAATACTTTCATTATCTGGATTAGCCCAGGCATAGGAAACACCTTCCAGAAGCCATACAGGCCTTAAATGTTAAAAAGCAGAGAAAGTGTGAGAGAACCAAAGGAGAAAGACGGAATAGCAGAAACAACTCCAGGGCAAGGTGAAGATAAGAATGAAGGTTTCTGGACTCCATCTTGATGGAATTTCATTGCCTTCCTTTGCCAGTCTGCACCATCTTCAAAACCAGCTGCATCATTTACAAAGCCATCACAAACATGAATCCTATGTAACTTGGAGACAAGCTCACCATCTCTAGTGGGTCGTGGCACACCTGCAGCCAGTACACCATCAGATTGCAGTTTAAGAAATGTAAAATATACAAAAAGCAAAGCAGCAGGCCTTTTCCATCAATGCACTCAAGGTCTTGATCAAAATCCCAATAGCCATCAGAACCACGCCAATGCTTTTTAAAGACTTTAAAAAATCACCTTTATAAAGAACATTACATCACAATGCATTAACCGTCCAAAACCCAGCTGCTTCTCTTGTGACTCACTTTTTTTATTTTTGTTTTTGTAATCTGTTTTATTAATTTCAACAATTGTACAAATTGGGTTGTTACACACCACATTCCAAAAACACTATTCATTGATTCTATCATTAAGGTTAACACATGACACCAAACAGTATGTGCTTTCAGCACTATTACATTACAGTACATCACCCTGGTTGTAGTGCATATGTTACATAAATTATTTACCCCCTTCAACATTGCTGTACACCGTAAGACATTTCAAGTGATAGCTTTATCAGTTCCCACATTGTACGTCCCTGCCATCCATTCGAATGCTCGGACAGTCGAATGAAGTGTAATTTTTACATTAGTTCCTCTTGATCTGTTTGTTGATAATTAGTCGTATCAGTGCCTCAGTTCGTTTCCGGTCTATCCAGAGTGATCCATTACTTATAGAACATTGCCAAAGTATGCCGTGTCTTAGTGCAGATTCACCTGCAAGTCTTCCCCCACCAGTCTATCTTGGGGAAGTATAAAAGGTTTAACCATTTTTAGTATTCTGCCTGCCGTATTTTGAATCACAGCGGGCGCTCATCATTTTTAGCTTCCAGTTTTATCACTAATGTTTCCCACGTGTCATAGCCGGGGCGTAAGTGACTCTTGTCATGCAAGGAACGTAATATATGTGTTTCCAGGCGTGCCCATTTTAGTTCCATGATACGCCATTCAGACAGCTCTGGTGGGTGAGGTGCTTTCCATCTCATGGCAATTAGTCGTTTGTACATGAGAAACGATAAGTCGGCAAACTTATGAATGTGTATGTGCTGTTTGGATCTCGGTTGCACTCCCAAAAGGCAGGATCCTGGGTTGGGGATGAATACATGGGCTGTTATGTCTGTTATATCTGCCACTATATATTGCCATACTCTTTGCAAAGGGGTACATTCCCATACCATGTGGTAGAAGCCGGCTGTAGGGAGACCACAGCGAGGACACACCGGACATGATGCAGGGTACATGCGTTGAATACGATGTGGGGATAGATATGTCTGGTGAACAACGTTAAATTGTGTGTAGCGAAATCTGGGGTTCTGGGACACTTTCCGCACTTGCAGGAGAGCCTCAGTCCACTGTTCAGATGTCAGAGGTTCGGAAAGGTCCGAGTTCCATCTGTGGAGTGCTGCCTCTGGTTGTGTGTCATCAGTGCTTGACAATGCTCTTTATAAGTTAGTAATGACTTTTTTGGAACCATTGTCTGATAACAGCATATGGAGGGCAGGAGAATTCTTGGGCTCCTGATCCCCTTGATCCCATGCAACTTTAATTAGATGGCATATAGCGCGGTAAGTGATAAAATGTCCCGGTCTCAACAAAGTAAGATCCATAATAGCATCAAATGACATCAAGGCGCCTTCGTCAAAGCAGTCCCCCACTGTCTCTATCCCTGCCTCCGCCCAGGGAACAGTGGAATGAGATCTGACTAATTGTTTACCTCTCAGTATTTGGCCTATCGGGATGAGGGGTGAATAAGGGAATGGGATTTCTTGCCCTGTATATATTTTCGCCAGTTGTTGTGTGCTGCGGTTAGTAAAAGGTTGTCCCCAATTCGTTTTGGTGTGTGTTCAGATAACCATGTATACCAGGGGAGATCTCCCAGGTACTTCCATACCCACGATGCCTCAGAATTTTCAGGCATTTTCATCCAATACAAGAGCCACTGTAAATGTGCTGCAAGCATAATAGCGCTCAAATTTCGGAGCCCCCATTCTCCCCTTCCGCAGCGGGCATAGCAAGATTGTGAATGCTGCTCGGCGTCTGTCTCGTCCCCTGATAAGCCCACCATTTAGTTTGCGGAAGAAACCCTGAGGGACAATTATGGGCAATGCTACAAAAAAATATAGGAGCCTTGGTAAGATCAGCATATTTGCTATTGACACTCTACCCATGGGAGAAAGAGGCAATGAAGTCCAAAACTGTAGCGAACCCTTCATAGAACAAAGCATGTATCCTAGATTACAGTCTCTCAGATCATCCACCTTATGGTATATTTATATGCCCAGGTATTTGAAGGTGTCTAAGCACCACTGCAACCGGCACAGGGGGAGTGCCTCCCCCACAGCTGTTGGGAGTTTAACCAGGGGAAATAAGCAGGATTTGGACCAATTGACCCGTAGGCCTGATATTGCACCATATGTGTCCACTAATGCCATCACATCGGGTAGTGTTTCTCTTAAGTTTTCCAAGTAAATCAGTGCGTCATCCGCATAAAGCGACACAATGTGGTACGTCCCCATCCTGTGAATCCCTCACTGCACGGCTCTCATACGCAACCCGAGAAGCAAGAGGCTCCATCGCGATAGCGAACAGTAAGGGTGACAATGGACAACCCTGTCTAGTACCTCTGCCAGTTGGAAAGCTCTCAGATAGCCTTCAACATAGCAATTAGATCAGCGTATAGAGTCTGCACCCAGCACACAAATCCCTGTCCAAATCCCATATGTCGCAGAGTGGCAAACAAAATGTCCCAACTTAAGGTATCAAATGCCTTCTGTATATCTAGAGATACGGCCACATTGTTGTATGCCCCAGGTGGGGTATCACTGATAATGCTTAACAATCTTCGTATATTCAGGAACGTATTGCGATTTTGGTATAAACCCATTTTGGTCTTCATGTACTAGGGTGTGAATAATGGGGGCAAGTCTGTTTGCCAACACTTTGCCTAGGACTTTACAATCAAGATTGAGAAGGGATAACGGCCTATACGATCTTACATCCATGGGTTCGCGACCAGGTTTGGGGATTACCACTATCAATGCCTCTCTTTGTGATGCTGGAAGCAACCGTCGGGTCCATGCTTCCTCAAATACAGTTAATAAGGGGCGGGAGAGATGCGCTGAATAAGTGGCATAATATTCTATCGGTAAACCATCTGTGCCTGGTGTTTTATTGCGGGCTATTTGTGCTATTGCTATGTTAATTTCCTCTAGTCTCAAGGGCTCCTCAAGTGCTTCTTTATTAAGTGTGGAGAGCTTCGTGAGTGGTGTCTCGCACCGGAAGAGCTCCAACCGTTGAGTATCGCATGTCAGCTGCATCTGGTATAACCCCATATAGTATTCTCTGAAGGCATCATTGATAGCAGACTGGGAGGAAGCCATTGTACAGTCATCAGCAACGGGGAGTGGTCAGAGAGCGTTCTAGCAAGATAATGTGATTGTGTCACCACTGAACATATAGAGGGGGTTCCCCACATCAGGTCTATTCTAGTGTAGATATCATGTGCCAGGGAACGGAAGGAGTACTCCCTATGCGTCGGGTGATCCATGTGCCACATATCTTGCAACCTTGGGCCAGGCCGTCAGTAAACTGGAGTTTCATCTGCTGATTGCTCCCTCTACAGGTTGGGATGAACAGTACAGCAACACATCAGGAACGCAGTTGAAGTCCCCTCCCCAGATGGCAGGGGTCATGGGATCGGTCAGCAGAGCAGGAGTAAGTGTCTTGAGGAATTCACCTTGTGCACAGTTGGGATCGTAAACCCCCACAATAGTTAATGATTTGCTATCCAACCTTCCTTCTAGCACAACATGCCGACCCCCCGCATCAGCCCTCTGTGTGTGCTGCACATAGGGCACCCCTGGAGCTATCCATATCAAGACTCCCCTTGCATATGCGGAAGAGGAGGTGCCATATATCTGGCCTCACCAACGTTTCCTCAATGTCTGCAAGTCCTGGTCTAGCAGATGCGTTTCCTGCAGAATAGCAATGTGCACCCTATGTCGTTTAAGGAAAGTGTACATGCGATGTCTCTTTGCAGGCATAGCCATTCCCCATGCGATCCATGTTAGAATAGAATATTCCTGTATAGTTTTAGGCTTATGAGTATCCATGGTGTGTTAAATGTTTTAGTGATATTCGTCGTGACATGTTTTCAGCATGAGGGTAGGTGTGTATCTGTAATTTTATGTAGCGTGCATGTGTGATCATTGCTTTGGAATGTAGTGTGACCCATTGTAGTATACTGTATACAACCCCCTTCCCTCCCACAAATAACCCTGAACCCCACAACTGGTGGCACTGGAGAGCACCTCTAGCCACCCCTAGTAATAACAGAAGAAAAAACATACAACAATCATAGATTAGGGCTGTCCATGTGGAAACCATCCAGGAGGGCTTAGTAGCGTTCATGGTGAGTCAGCATCCTGGCCCTATTTAAAGGATATATAATAGCCAGGACAAAGCCATCCACAGCCACATCCGTAATAAAAAGCATACGTCAGTTTAGGAGAAGTGGCTCACTGTTTGTGAACGAACTGAGATTTTTATTGCCTCCTTATATCCCAATCGGAGGATCTGTAAACTCTCATTGTTCCGCAGTTACCCACAACTACACAGTCAATATTCTAAATCTTGAGTTAGTAGGGAATAATGAAAACACTGTCCTAGGTGGGTGTGGAATCAAGAAATACATGTCTATATACTACAGATCATCCACTGTTTGGGGAGTGACATCCGGTCCCTTGATCACGCCTGTGATCGTTGACTCAGAACTTCCTGAGTCTGAGTCCGAGTGTACTTGTGAGTTGCTTTGTAGTGGCATGAAGGAGTTTTTAGTATGGATCATCCTGTCCCTCAATACTTTTGCACGCTCTACGGCTGCTTACGTTTTCGTGGGTTGTGCCTTTGAACTCCTCTGGGACTGTCGAAAGGCAGCTGGCACAGGCCACTCCCCGCGCTCCTTGTCCTCAGCCGAGGGTTGGGCGATACCCTTCACATGCATCCATGTCCAGGCATCTGCCGGTGTGGGAAATATCTGAGTGCGGCCATCCACAATCACCGGGAGCTTGGCAGGAAACATCAGGGCACATTTAATGTTGTGTTCTCTGAGACGTTGTTTGATTTTCACATATGAGTAGAGTTGGCATTGCACCTCCACTGTAAAATCTGGATAAGCTGTTATGGAAGCCACCTTGCAGCGTTCTGGACCATTATTCCAAAAATGTTGCAGTATCATGTCCCGATCTCTGTAATTAAGAAAACTTTCTATAATCGGTCGAGGGGAGAGTCCCGGATCCGGTGGCTGGCCCGGAATCCTGTCCGCCCATTCTACAGAGAAAAAATTTGGTATCGTCCCTTTCAGCACCGTGTTCATAAGCCATTGTTCCAAGAACAGTTCTGTGTTGTGTCCTTCTACTTTTTCCGGGAATCCCAGAAACCTAACATTGTTGCGGCGGGATCTCCCCTCGGCATCCTCCGCTTGGTGCTGCAGTCTTCACTTCCTGATCTAGCCTCTTTACTTGTTTCTGCAGTTCCGAGACAGTAGGGTCCATGGCCTGTAACCTGGATTCCACTACTGTCACCACATCTGCCAGAGTATGATGATCAGCGCTGAGCAAATTGACATCTTGGGAAACAGTATCTATTCTGTTTTCCAGAGACGGCTTGGTGTCCATAATAGCCTATAGTATCCTCTCAAACTGTCCCGAATGCTTCTGCAGGGTGGCCTCCAAAGTTTGCAAAGTCATTAGGGTCAGTGCCCCTAGCAGCGCATCAGAGGAAGATTCTTGCTCACACCGTGTTAGGGATTTGGCAACCTTTGGTTTTCCCCATCATTTGTGTCTCACAGTTCACTTTCGCGTCTGTGTAGGCTGTCTACACTTGTTGTCCTATCCCTCCCATGGTTATATTGTGGGAATGAGAATCGCTGTACCTTTAGTAGGTATAATTCCAATTGTTCTCCCTTTTTGTAAAAAATTTCTTGTGTTGCCTCCGCAGGGTGTTGCACGGAAATCAAATTTACAGGTGTGGTGAGGGGAGGGGTACTCTCCCGGTTGACCCAGTTTGTCCCATCGGCGTGACCTAAAAATCGTCACCCCCTCCGGTCTCAGTCCGTCCATTTCAACCCTTGCAATGGGATCAAGACTCCCAGTGGGGTAGACAGCAAGGCCCCATGGTGCACGATCCCAGCCAGAATTAAGAACAATGAGTAGCTTCTTCTAAGCGTTCTCCCTTTTTTTGTTTGTGCATGCTCTCTGTTCCTCCTGCCAGTTCCAATTCGCAGCCGCCAGCTGTACCTGCAAATTCCTCCACCTACGCCAGCCGCCGCGACGTCGGCAGGTTCAGCTCTTTGGGGCCGGTGCCCCAGGAGGCATCCCACACCTCCCCGAATCCCGAAGGGTGCCACCACGCTGCAAATAGTAAGTCCAACAACAAGTAGTACTTTTCGTGTTCACTGTGCTGTGGGGTCCCAGCCGAGAGCCCTCACACTGTGTTCCTCGTTCTACTCCTCGTTGCTCCCGTGTTGCACCCACCAGGTTCGAGGCCGACCCAGCCTCTCTGGGCAATCTAGCCGACAGAGCACCCGGTTGTGTGGTTCACGAGGTTCCGCACTTTGGTGTTGGCATCTCTCTGATATTGCTGCCATCTCAAGTCGCATTCTCATTCCGCCACTAGCAGGGTGCGGCTCTGTCACAGGGTGCTTCAGTGCCCCGCCGAGCTGCTCTCACGTCCGCCATCTGCGCAATCGCAGAGCACAGGGCTTCTGCCTTCACATAGGCCGCCTTCACCGCGTGTCCACAGCAACGGCCCCGGGACGTGGTCTCAGTTTCTACAGGGACCAGATTGCCTCAACTTTGTTTCCGCCACTATCCGATTATGTGTGGCCGGTTGATGGCGATGTCTGGCAGGATTTTTTCACCAGCCCGAGTCGGAGCTGCTTTCCAAGCATCCGCCTCGGCCGCCATCTTGGCCACGCCCCTGACTCACTGACTTTATGCTTTTGTTTTACCATGTACAGAGCTCCACTGCCTTTTGGCTAGGTTTGCGCCATTGATATGTCATGTACACAGATACATTCATACATCTGAAGCACAACAAGCACAGGACAGCATTAAACACCTCAAAAAGGCAGACCCAAGGGTACCTATTTGAAAAGGATGCAGAGAGCTGAAGAGACAAAAACATTTACAAGGGAATGAGGAACCCACTGAAAAATTATTTGGATTGCAGTGCAGTGTGTTGGTGTTCCTAAGGCCATTTATAGTGAGAGAGACAGGAATCAGGACACATGTCCCACGAAATGTAGTTTCCATCATGAATACATCTAGAATAATAGCCTGCAGTAGATCAGTGTCCATCTTGAAAAGGGTCTTTTTGTAGGGAGAAATCCCTGACAATGATAGTGACCAGATTACCATGCTTCTATTTGATAGGCACACCAGCATGCACCCATGCCTTACTGTGGAAGTTTCCTGCAACTTCAACCAAGCCTCCTCAGCCTTGAAGATGCGGTACTATGTCATACCATGAAGGTCATTTTGGGGTTGCTGGAGTTGCAGTGAGATAAATTCACTTTAATGCTTATGTTCAATTACTTTACATGAAGATAACTACTATTGTTTGTAATTTTGCCCCTCCCTGTGATTTATCAATACATTTCTCATTGAAAGATATACTAGTGGAACTATTTTACCTTGACACTTTGTGGTATAAATAATTTAGTTACAAAGTGCTCTTCTGTGTATTGTGGCACGGCATCGTCCTCTTCAATTGAACAAATACTTTTTCCTGTAAGACAAAATAAAATGAGAGTATGCTCCCATGGCATAATATGTCAGCATCCGAAGTAAAACGGAGATGGTATTTAAAATACACATTTATTGGTGTTGTGTTGTTATTTAACCCCTTAGCTGCTGGGGCGTTTCCCCCCCCCAGTGCTGAGCCCTTTTTTGGCTATTTGGGGTAGTTCGTGCTTAGGCCTTCATAAATTTTTGTCCACATAAGCTATCCACGCCAAATTTGCGTCCTTTTTTTTACAACATCCTAGGGATTCTAATGGTACCCAGAGTTTGTGGTTTCCCCTGGCTGGAGGAGACCAAGAAATTAGCCAAAATACAGTGAACATTTCGTTTTTTCCCAAAAAATGGGAAAAAAGGGCTGCCGAAGAAGGCTTGTGTTTTTTTCCCTGAAAGTGGCATCAACAAAGGGTTTCTGGTGATAAAATCACCATCTTCCCACCTTTCAGGAACGGATAGACTTGAATCAGAAAACCACATTTTTCAACACAAATTTGGCATTTTACTGGGACATACCCCATTTTTACTATTTTGGGTGCTTTCAGCCTCCTTCCAGTTAGTGACAGGAATGGGTGTGAAACCAAGGCTGGATCCCGGAAAGCTAAACATTTCTGAAAACTAGACAACATTCTGAATTCAGCAAGGGGTCATTTGTCTAGATCCTCCTACAAGGTTTTCCTACAGAAAATACCAGCTGAAATAAAAAAATATTGAAATTGAGCTGAAAACAAGAGCCATTTTTCTTTACGTTTTACTCTGTAACTTTTTCCTGCGATGTCAGATCTTTGAAAGCAATACACCGTTATGTCTGCTGGACTCTTCTGGTTGCGGGGATATAAAGGGCTTGTAGGTTCATCAAGAACCGTAGGTACCCAGAGCCAATAAATGAGCTGCACCTTGCAGTTGGTTTTCATTCTATACTGGGTGTACAGCAATTCATTTGCTGAAATATGAAGAGTTAAAAATAGGTATCAAGAAAACCTTTGCATTTCCAAAATGGGCTCAAGATAAGGTTTTGAGTAGCAGTGGTTATTTGCACATCCCTGAATTCCGGGGTGCCCATACTAGCAAGTGAATTGCAGGGCATTTCTCAAATAGACGTCTTTTTTACACACTCTCTTATATTTGGGAGGAAAAAATGTCGAGAACGATAAGGGGCAATAACACTTGTTTTGCTATTCTATGTTCCCCCAAGTCTCCCGATAAAAATTATACCTCACTTGTGTGGGTAGGCCTAGCGCCCACGACAGGAAATGCCCCAAAACACAACGTGGACACATCCCATTTTTTGACAGAAAACAGAGCTGTTTTTTGCAAAGTGCCCACCTGTAGGTTTTGGCCTTTAGCTCAGCCGGCACATAGGGAAACCTACCAAACCTGTGCATTTTTTAAAACTAGAGACCTAGGGGAATCCAAGATGGGGTGACTTGTGGGGCTCTGACCAGGTTCTGTTACCCAAAATCCTTTGCAAACCTCAAAATGTGGCTAAAAAAACACGTTTTCCTCACATTTCGGTGACAGAAAGTTCTGGAATCTGAGAGGAGCCACACATTTCCTTCCACCCAGCGTTCCCCCAAGTCTCCCGATAAAAATGATATCTCACTTGTGTGGGTAGGCCTAGCGCCCGCGACAGGAAATGCCCCAAAACACAACATGGACACATCCCATTTTTTGACAGAAAACAGCTGTTTTTTACAAAGTGCCTACCTGTAGATTTTGGCCTCTAGCTCAGCCGGTACCTAGGGAAACCTACCAAACCTGTGCATTTCTGAAAACTAGAGACCTAGGGGAATCCAAGATGGGGTGACTTGTGGGGCTCTGACCAGGTTCTGTTACCCAGAATCCTTTGCAAACCTCAAAATGTGGCTAAAATAACACGTTTTCCTCACATATCGGTGACAGAAAGTTCTGGAATCTGAGAGGAGCCACAAATTTCCTTCCACCCAGCGTTCCCCCAAGTCTCCTGATAGAAATGATGCCTCACTTGTGTGGGTAGGCCTAGCGCCCGCGACAGGAAATGCCCCAAAACACAAATGGACACATCCCATTTTTTGACAGAAAACAGAGCTGTTTTTTGCAAAGTGCCTACCTGTAGATTTTGGCCTCTAGCTCAGCCGGCACCTAGGGAAACCTACCAAACCTGTGCATTTTTTAAAACTAGAGACCTAGGGGAATCCAAGATGGGGTGACTTGTGGGGCTCTGACCAGGTTCTGTTACCCAGAATCCTTTGCAAACCTCAAAATGTGACTAAAATAACACGTTTTCCTCACATTTCAGTGACAGAAAGTTCTGAAATCTGAGAGGAGCCACAAATTTCCTTCCACCCAGCGTTCCCCCAAGTCTCCCGAAAAAAATGATACCTCACTTGTGTGGGTAGGCCTAGTGCCCGCGACAGGAAATGCCCCAAAACACAACGTGGACACATCACATTTTTTCATAGAAAATAGTGCCTACCTGTGGATTTTGGCCTCTAGCTCAGCCGGCACCTGGGGAAACCTAGCAAACCAGCGCATTTTTGAAAACTAGAAACCCAGGGGAATCCAAGATGGGGTGACTTGTGGGGCTCTGACCAGGTTCTGTTACCCAGAATCCTTTGCAAACATCAAAATTTGGCCAAAAAAACACTTTTTCCTCTCATTTCGGTGACAGAAAGTTCTGGAATCTGAGAGGAGCCACAAATTTCCTTCCACCCAGCATTCCCCCAAGTCTCCCGATAAAAAATGGTACCTCACTTGTGTGGGTAGGCCTGGTGCCCGCGACAGGAATAGATCACACAACGGTCAATGTTGGTCCTTACATGAGGCAGCTGTTGACCCTGGGGTGATCCATTCCTGACGCAGGCACTAGGTGTAGGCACTCAAGTGGGGTAGTGTTTTTATCAGGACAGGTGAAGAATCACTGGGTGGTAGGAATTTTGTGGATCCCAGCATATTCCTGTAGTTTGTGTGACAGAAATGCGAGAAAAATAGAGTTTTTATTCAACATTTCAGCTTTGCTGGGTATTCTGGGTAAGAAAACTTTGGGGAATTCACACCTCAGTGGACTCCCCCGAATGTCTAGTTTCCAGAAATGTTTGCGTTTAGTGTGTTTCTCTATATGGCCGCCGAACCCAGGACCAAAAACACAGGTGCCTGCCTTACAAAACCAGTTTGTTTTGCGATAGATAATTTTGATGTCTCCACAATACGATTTGGGCTGTGGAATTTGGGGCTGAACTAAATTGGGGAGCTCCCAAGAGAGCACTCTCTCTCTCTCTCTGCTTGCCGCCGCATTCACCTGCTCTCTGGTTTGGGCTAACCCACTATTACCCAGTTGCACGAACAGCTTGCGAAGGGACAGCAGGACTGTCCTCATCACGTCCCTCATAATGTACTGGAAGAGGAGTTATCGAATGGGACTCCTCTGACTGAAAAATCACTCTCAGAGTCTGCGCCATTGTCCTATCCCTCAGATGCTGTCTCAGTATCTGATGTCTCAGTCTCTGATCCTATGTCAGAGCTGTCCTCTATAACCCGAGTGACGGCAGCAGTCATCCATCAAGATGCCATCTCTGCTCTTGGCTAAACTGTTGCTCTAAAACACTAGCCTACGTAGACAGTCACAAAATCGATGGTGTGTGTGTGAGATACGTGCAACAGTAGAGGCCACCTTACCTGCGCTTCTTCCCTCAATCAGCACGTTCTTTCAAGACACTAAAAAATCACCTTGTCACATACCATTCGTCACAGTCTTTTAGCACCTCCTGCGCCCAGTCCAACAATCATTATTGGTGCTCCCACTCCCTCCTCCTCGGATTCCCTCATTAACACTCAGCAAAAGTGCCCTTCACCTCTCCATAGCCGCCCTCCACCCCGCACATACATTTCATTTGTATTATAGCGCAGGTAATGGCTGACTTTACTAATGTACTCAGCTATCTACATAAAATACAGATTTGCTCTTTGCAGTAGGCATATAAACCTTCTGTGCTTCTTTATGGCACTAAAACTGCCACTAGACAAGTCGGACCCTTTTGTAGCAGAAACATAATCACAATACTTACTTGTCTTTTTTATTGCTGCCTAAAAGCTACAGTTGAAAAGCGTCAGTTGAAGTATGTGCATCTCTTTGAAGACGCAAGCTGCAACTGCAAGACAACTGGTGGCAAATCTATATATATATATATATATATATATATATATATATATATATATATATATATATATATATATATATATATCACTTTTATATGTGGGCCTGGTTTTCCTGGGGGCCGATCGCAGCCCCCAGGGAAACCACACATGTATTGACAAAAGTGATATATATATATATACATATATATATATATAGAGAGAGATCTATCTCTATATATAGATCTATCTACATAGATATATCTATAGATAGATCTATATATATATATATATATATATATATATATACATATATCTATAGATCTATCTATAGATATATCTATGTAGATAGATATATCTACATAGATATATCTATATAGGTCTATATAGATATAGATATATATATATATATATATATATATTTTTAGTTGTTGTATGGTTTCCTTGGGGGCCTAAATGGCCCACAGGGAAACCCTACAACAACTAAAAAAAAAATTGACCCCACAGGGGGTCGCCCTGCCCACGGGCTATCCCCTGTCCATTTATTTTCTTTTTGTTTAAAAAAAAATAATAATTAGCCCCTGGGGGGGGGGGGGCCGGCGCAATCGCGCCCTTCCCCCCTCCCCCCCCCCCCCCCCCAAGAGGGGCACCTACCTTTTTTTTTTTTAAATATGCCCCCGGGGGGGGGGGGGCCGTCCCGTTTTCCGAGGGGGCCTACCCCCCCCAAATGAAATCCCTGGCATCTAGTGGTGTTTCCTGGCCCCCGATCGCAGCTGTGCTGCGATCGGGGGCCAGGAAACACTTTCAGAAGGCCTCGTAAGAAAGGGGAGACTCTTCCCTTTCTTACGAGGTCTTCCTGAAAAGGGTTTCCTGGCCCCCGATTGCAGCTGCGCTGCTTCTTGCTCCGATGGGGAAATCAACATTGTAACGTCAGCGCGCCAATGTCACAAAGGGGCGGGTGGGGGGCGTGGGGAGACACGGAAGAGCTTCCGTGTCTCCCAGGGACAAAAAATAAAAATAAATCCTCGGGTGCGACGCACCCGAGGATTTATTAACCCCCTCCCTGGTGTCGGCCACTGGTCGTGACCCGCACCAGGGAGGTAGTGTGGGCGTCGGCCGGTTATAATCATGCAATTTTAATGGAACTTTAGCAAAGTCAGTTGCGGTGATATCATCAGGAATTACATCAGGATTAAAGTCATGTGACATCACTTCCTGGGAAGATTCAAGGTCAAAGGTCATATGATGACTCTTCATGTGATGCCACTTCTGCTACCCCTGGTTAATCGTAATCCATGCATCATCTCGTTGCCCAAGAGCAGGAAAAGTGCAAGAGGCAAGACACTGTGGCACAGAGGAGAAAGAATGCTACTGGCTGTCCGACCCACAAGTAAAGACCAGAAGAGAGGCCCACTGCCAAAAGGTCAAGCCTTAACTTTGGTAAGAACCACGGCCCCAAACACTCTGCAGGTGATGTGAACGCAACACAGGCTATTTTCAGTTGGTATTCTACTTTGCATGACTTCAGCTGGTATGAGACCAGAAGGAAGCTGTTCGGGTCGACGTGGTCCATAATTGTTATGGACTTTCGCCTGCTTTCGCCTGCTTAGGCTGGGGTAGGACTGTGTCCCCTAGACTTCCATCTTTTGTGGGTTGGCGCCTGACGCCCTGTAAAAGCACAAATGTTCTCCTACAGTGTGGCGCCAGACGGACGCTATTTGTTGTTGGTGCAGCCCGTATTTGTTGTGGACTTTCGCCTGCTTAGGCTGGAAACTTAAGGCAGTTGAAAATAGTTTTTTGTGTAGACTCCTGGCTATCCTTAGGGCCACGGCAAGTTTTATCACACATATGAAACTAGGATTGAAATTTATAGAGGACCAAATTTTATGACAAGACCGGAGGCTCTATTATGCGTTCTTTTCTTACTTTATTTCAAATAGCAGCAGTCAAGAAACTACAGCTCCCAAAAGGGTTAGCAACAGTCTAACCAATGGGAGTAAAATCAGGAAGTAAGGCTGGACCAATCAGCAGAAGCCATAAACCATAGAGTGTACCCTTGACTGCAAACAGCCCTCTTTTCTTGCTGCTCGCAGTCAAGATAAGTACACTCTTTTGGTCTTCCGTCTACTTATTTGTTTATTTAAGCGTTTTATTAGGTGGTAATGTCTCCTGAAGGTATTATTTTGCCTACATATTGAGCGGTCTACTCCTTGCCGCTTCACGTCATATTTGTACCCCTCTACCCCCCCTCCTTCGTGCTGCCGTTTATCTTTGCACGCGCGCTAACCGCCGCACATTCTATTGAGCCTGCTTTCGCCGCGTTTTGTCAGCACGCTCTAAAACTATTGCGCGTCTGACAGACGAGGCGGCCCGTACCTGCGTGTGCGCTGTAGCTCGTCCGAAGCAACTTTTCGGGTCTCCGACTCTGCGTCGGACCAAACGGGCTCAGTCTCCTTCTCCCGACGCGTCGCATCACAGCTCAGACTCTCCCTTTCATCCCCGCCCTAGGGGAGGAGCCATTTCGTACACCGGGGAGTGTGTTGCTCTCTTTAACTCTTAGCTTCCCAGGAACTTGCTAAAGTACCCTTGTTTATACTTTTCTGTTTTATTCCATCGTTTCTGCTCACAACAAAACTTATTATGGATCCTGACACTTCACCCTTAAGTCCTGACTCTGAGGAGAATGAGGAATCCTTTAAACAGGATTTAAACAAATTTATACAATCCTCAGTAAAAAATGCTCTAAAAGCATCAATGGATAAAATGTCTAAAAACATTGAGAGCTCAGTAATGTCCATGGTGTCCAATTCTATGGCCCATTCTTCAGGGGAAAGCAGAAAACGGAAAATAACTTCTTTTAAAACGAGTAAAGGCGCACAGACAGAGAGTGAGCTTGCCTCACACCAGACTGAGGACTTGATTCCTCCCAGGCCTCCTACTAAGGAGGGGAATTCCGCCAAAAAGCCGGCGTCACAACTAAAATGTAAATCAAAAATGAAACGCCTAAAAAGATTGTTATTTCAGAAATATTGGACACAGATGATGAGGACATGGACGAATTATCTCAGTCAGATAATCCTGATGATACGTTTTCCCCTTCCTCTCCTCCCCCCAAACGTATCAAATTTTCTTCAGGTGGCCCCTCGACCAGCGTAGTTGACTCAGAGGGTGTTCCCATGTTTGATCCGTCCCTCATTCACCATCCTAATTCTACTGAGTGGCTCCCGTTGGACCACGTGGGTGAATATATTTCTTCCCGCCTACGTCTACCTTTAGACAAACAGACACGTTCCAAATTAAAATCAGAGGTGGTCATTCTGACCTCGGCGGTAAAAGGCGCCTACCGCCGGTCAGAAATCCTCCATAATTCCGCCGCGGTCGCGGTAACCCGCCACGGTCATTCTGACCCGCAGCAGCCAAACCTCCGAAAATCCGACAGCCACAACAGACCGCCAGACCAGCGGTCGGCGGAAAAGTGGAGGTGACCAAACCTCCACCGTCACGCCAACAGAAATACGCCCATGCCATTACGACCCACGAATCCACGCGGCGGTCTTTCAAACGCGGTTTTCCATTGGCGGTACACACCGCCGCGGTCAGAATACACACAAACGAACAAAACTCAGCCACATTGGACGATTTGAATTCCACACACCTGATACACATACACACACCACTCCCACACACACAATACAATATAAAACACACACCCACATCACCCACAAACCCCTACGACCAAAAATTCAGAAAGAAGCACTGAGAGACACATCAGCGATCACAGAATACCATCACACAGAGGCACACTACACCATCACCCACACAATATCCACACACAAAACAACACACACCACCACACTCAACACACTTAACTACACATACTCCACCCCACACATCATACACACCACTCCATGGCACCCCAAAGACACCCCCGCTTCTCAGACGAAGAACTCAGGGTCATGGTGGAGGAAATCGTTCGGGTAGAGCCCCAGCTCTTCGGCACACAGGTCCAATACACCAGCATTGCCCGGAGGACGGAGCTATGGCAGAGGATTGTCGACAGGGTCAACGCTGTGGGACAGCACCCCAGAAATCGGGAAGACATCAGGAAACGATGGAACGACCTACGGGGGAAGGTGCGTTCCATGGTATCCAGGCACAACATCGCCGTGCAGAAGACTGGCGGAGGACCCCCACCTCAACCCCCACAATTTACAACATGGGAGGAGGAAGTCTTGAACATCCTGCATCCTGACGGCCTCGCAGGAGTCGCCGGAGGAATGGATTCTGGTAAGTTGAAGCTTCAATACTGCTTCCCCCCCACCTGCATGCCAAATCATACCCCAACCCTCACCCCCATCCTCGAACCCCACCCTCACCCCCACCCCCATCCTCACCCCCACCCTCACCCCCACCACCATCCTCACCCCCACCACCATCCTCACCCCCACCCCCAGCACACCTATTCCCTGCCAATGTCTCACCATCACAACCCACACATCCCAAAACCTAGGCCTGCATGCGTCCACTAAGCATGGACACCCATCACCAAAGCAGGCCCAATGCATATACACATCCCCCCCACAAGCCACCCTCACCAAAGCACCCACACACGAATGCCAGCACTTGGGGACACGGGAACCCACAGATACACCCATATGCCACACATTGAAACTATAACCATACCTCTATACCCCTGCAGGACCCGACCGTCAACACACCGTCACGGAGGGCCCAGAATTCTCCACACCCCCCACCCAAGAGGCCGTCAGCGATGACAGCAGCTCTGTCGACCTGGACACTGATGACCAGCCCGGACCATCGGGGACCTCTGGACAGTCGGTTCCCCTCACACAGGCACAGGCCACTACAGACCCAAACCCCTCTGGGAACACCAGCACAGCTCCCACCCAGCGGGCCCATGCCTCTGTCTCCAGGGCGCGTCAATCTGCGGTGTGTCTACCACTACAGGGCACCCAGGATAACCCACCACCCCAACAACAACAGGGACCTGGGGGCAGTGGTAGTGGGCACACCGGCCAGGGGGCAGAGGCCCAGGGAAACAGGGCAACTCGGAGGGCAGCTGTGCGACAGGGGGGGGACGGGCCCAGGGAACCCACTCTCCACGAGGCCCTCACCACCATCATGGGAGCATACAACCGCTCCCAGGAGACGATGGCGACGGTACTGGCCCGGTTCCAGGAGATCCAGGTACTGCAGGAGGAACACTATCGGGGGTACAGGGAGGACATCAGAGCCCTCACCTCCACCCTGGTTACCATGGTAGGGCTGCTGCAGGACCTCATCAACACCAGGACGGACACTCAACAACAACAAAGGGCCCCTGCCACTAGCCTGGACCAAGAACAGCCAACCACCTCCGCCGGCGCTAGTGGACAGGAGGCCCCCGCACAACAGCAGCCCACCAGACCCCCACCTCCTGCAGGAGAAGAACCACCCCGCAAGAGGGCCCTGAGATCTCGCAAGAAGACAGAGTAGGATGTCAAGACCCCCGCCAGCAAAGGATACCACCTGATGTCATCCCACTGTCCCACATTGTCACCCTGTCCATCCTTGAACTGCCCATGCTCCATCTCTCCACAGGCCTATGGACAATGCACCTGTGTGACTGTTACTCTGGACTCTGCCATGGACATTCCTTCACCATAGCCCACACCCACTTGAAACCACCCATCCCATTTTGAGCACTGAAATAAACACCTATTTTGCACAAAACTATCTGGAGTCTGGCTGTGATTTCAAAATAATGTAATTGACATGACAGTGCAAATATGTCCTTGTACATAGTGAAGTCAACAAACAGCTGCCACAAAGCTGTAGTCCATGGGGAAACGAAGCACAGGACTCGTAGTGGGGACCCCAGATCTGAAATAGGGAGGGAAAAGCCACAACTCAGTCATCATACACTGGGGCAAATAGACAGGCAGCAGAGATGCAGGAGAGTAGTTCACATTTACTAAATTATGTTTGAATTGTTACCTGTGTCCTATTGGAAGTACTGTTCAATGATTCTGTCCCTGTTGTCTGTTTCAGCCCCGTCGTCTTCCTCCTCGTCACTCTCCACAGGTTCCACAGCTGCCACAACACCACCGTCTCGACCATCCTCCTGCAGGAAAGGCACCTTGCGGCGCAAAGCCAGGTTGTGAAGCATGCAGCAGGCCACGATGATGTGACACACCTTCTTAGGTGAGTACATTAGGGATCCACCTGTCATATGCAGGCACCGAAACCTGGCCTTAAGGATGCCGAAGGTGCGTTCGATCACCCTCCTAGTACGCCCATGGGCCTCATTGTACCGTTCCTCTGCCCTGGTCCGGGGATTCCTTACTGGGGTCAGTAGCCACGACAGGTTGGGGTACCGAGAGTCCCCCAATAGCCATACACGGTGTCTCTCTAGCTGTTCCATCACGTAAGGGATGCTGCTATTCCTTAGGATGTAGGCGTCATGCACTGACCCTGGGAATTTGTCATTTACATGCGAGATGTACTGGTCAGCCAAACACACCACCTGGATGTTCATGGAATGGTAACTTTTTCTGTTCCTGTACACCTGCTCCCTGTCTCTTGGGGGAACCAAAGCCACATGGGTCCCATCAATGGCACCAATGACGTTGGGAATATGTCCAAGGGCGTAGAAATCACCCTTCACTGTAGCCAATTCGCCCACCTCAGGGAAAATGATGTAGCTCCTCACGTATTTCATCAGGGCAGACAACACTCTGGATAACACCTTCGAAAACATGGGCTGAGACATCCCAGAAGCAATTCCCACTGTTGTCTGAAATGACCCACTTGCCAAGAAATGGAGTACTGACAGGACCTGCACCAGAGGGGGAATCCCTGTGGGTTGGCGGATGGGGGACATCAGGTCGGGCTCCAGCTGGGCACACAGTTCTTGTATAGTGGCACGGTCAAGCCGGTAGGTCAGGATAATGTGGCGTGCTTCCATTGTCGACAGGTCCACCAGCGGCCTGTACACGGGAGGATTCATCCGTCTCCTCGCCAAACCCAGCGGACGGTGCCTAGGAAGGACAACATGGAGCACACAGTCAAGCAACCCACAGGTACGTACTCACAGCTTGCACAGTAAACGATTCTCTATGCAGTGAATGGCGTGTCTGAGTGGCTATGCAAGGCCTAGGCCTGTGTGACGCAGTTGAAATTGAGCCATGTGGACCCTCGAAATGGCGGCTGCCTGACCTGTGAAGTGTGACAATGGGATGTGAGGTCAATGCGCTGGCGTGGCACACCGCGGCGGTCGGCGGTCAAAGACCGCGGCGCAAAGCCGCATTGGTTAACATTGCAGCCTATGGGTTTCAGGAGCCAATGGCGAAGGGCGCCGGCGGTGGCGGTACGCACCGCCGCGGTACGCACCGCCGCGGACGTGACCGCCATTTTCTATCTACTTATTCACTTGCGACTTGAACTTTCACAGGAGAGGACCTATACTGCAAGTGTTGCTGTGACCTCAGGCTGGAAGGGACAATGGCTGCTGCGCCTGGGGAAAGGGCCCCTGCCTTCACTGGAGAAGAGTTGGAGAAACTTGTGGATGGGGTCCTCCCCCAGTATGCGCTACTCTACGGTCCTCCAGACCAACAAGTGAGTTTAATTCAATATGGATTTGGGGCCACTGGCTGGCTTGGGGGCCTGGCGGGGGGCCTGGCGGGGATGGGGGGCATGTTGGGCCTGGCGGGGGGCCTGGCGGGGGGCCTGGCGGGGATGGGGGGCATGTTGGGCCTGGCGGGGGGCCTGGTGGGGGGCCTGGCGGGGATGGGGGGCATGTTGGGCCTGGCGGGGGGCCTGGCGGGGGGCCTGGTGGGGATGGGGGGCGTTGGGCCACTGGCAACGAAAATGCAGACAAACTTGAACGTGGTATTTCTCCCTCCCTGTACGTGTCACATAGGTCCGCGCCCATGAGAAGATCGGGATTTGGCGTGCCATCGCCAAGGAAGTCCGGACCCTGGGGGTCCACCATCGACGGGGCACCCACTGCCGCAAGAGGTGGGAGGACATCCGCCGCGGGACCAAGAAGACCGCCGAGTCTCTGCTGGGGATGGCCTCCCAACGTAGGCGGTGTGCCTACCGTCAACTGACCCCCCCTGATGTTCCGGATCCTGGCGGTGGCCTACCCTGATTTGGATGGGCGCGTGAGGGCAGCACAGCAGACACAAGGGGGTGAGTACAAGCATTATCTACTCTGTTGTCGCGCAGTGGAGGTGTCTGGGTGGGGGAGGAGGGCTGGGGGTCCCCCTAGGCCAGGGCGATATCTGTAGGCTGGGCACCCCCGTAAGCCCCTGTGTCCCCAGCCACCACCCTCAGTAGTGTGTCAGTACAGCCATCCCTGGGCCGTGTCATCCATGGGTGCAGTTGTCAACTCTAGGCGTGTAGGGCATGTTCCACGAAATGCGTAGCGGACCCCAAGTGCGCAACTTAGTGCAGGGGGCATCTGTGTCTGTCATGTCCGCTAACTGTACCGGTGATCCATGTACTCAAAATCTCTTTATTTCTCTCTCCCCCCCCCCTTTTTGTTTCTCTTTCTGTGCTTGTGTGCATCAGCATCATCAGGCGGAGGAGAAGTGGCATCGGGGCAGGAGGGAGCTGCATCTCACATGGCCCAGGAGGGCCATGCCACAGAGTCTGACTGGACCAGTGAGACGGAGGGCGAGGGGAGCTCCACAACGGGGACGACTGGAGCCTGCAGCGACACAGATACGTCCTCGGAAGGGAGCTCCCTTGCGGGGGTGGCACCATCCGTGCCCCCCGCCATTACAGGTACAGCCGCCACCCAGCGCACCATCTCCGCCCTCCCAGCAGCCCCTCAGCGTTCGCCCCGTGCCCGCTCTGCCAGGAAGCCGGGCATCTCCTTCGCCCCAGGCACCTCAGGCCCTGCCCCTGTTACCCCCGCTGCCCTCAGTGAGGAGGTCATTGACCTCCTCCGAACGCTCATTGTTGGGCAGACTACCCTTTTGAATGCCATCCAGGGGGTGGAGAGGGAGGTTCATCGCAGCAATGCGTACCTGGAGGGCATTCATTCGGGTCAGGCTGCCCATCAGCGATCGTTCCAGGCTCTGGCCTCAGCACTGACGGCAGCCATTGTCCCTGTCTCCTGCCTCCCTCTACTAACTCCCTCCTCCCAGTCTCCTGTTCCTCTGCCTGTCCCACCCACACCATCAGACCAGCCTGCACACACCTCAACACCCAAGAGCAGCTCATCCAAACATAAGCACCACAGATCACGCAGACATTCACACAAGCAACATTCCGATGCAGACATGCCAACAGTCACTACCACCTCTGTAACCCCCACCTCCTCGTCTCCCTCCTCCCTCCCTGTGACGTCTACACTCACACCTTCATTCACCTCACCATCAGCCAGTGTTTCCATCACCAGCACACCCTCCAGTACAGTCCGCACACGTGCAGTCACCACCCCCACTGCCATTTACACGTCCCCTGTGTCCTCTCCCACTGTGTCTGTCACCCCCTCTTCCACACCACACAAACGCAGCCACCCACCCACCCACCCACCCAACAGCCATCCACCTCACGACAGCCTCCCGCTCCTGCACCTGCACCCAAAGACAGCAAACTTGTCTCGCCTACAACCACATCCTCTCCCTCCACTCCCATACCCACTGTACCTACCACTATCCATTGTCCCAAGAAAATCTATCTCTCTACTGCTACCTTCTTTCCTGACCCTGAGCCCCCCCCTCCTTCTCGTCGGGGTAAGAAGAGCACCTCAGCCACCACCAGCCCTGCAGCCCCCTTGACAAGGGTGCAGGGGTATTGGAGCCCACCAGCCCGCAGGTCTGGATCTTCGCCCAGCAGCAAGGGGACAGCCAGCCCACCCCCTGGGAAGAGGAGCAGAAGGCGGAAGGGCCGCCGCCGGAGCCCGGATTCTATCTCCCCCCAGGACACTAGCCAGCCACCGTCAACAGCCACAGCTCCAAAGGGAGGAAAGGGCCACAGACTCCCGACTAAGGAGGGCAAGGGCGGCAAGGCGGAGAAGTCAGGCAGCAGGCCTGCTGCCCATGGAGGACCCGTCACAGCTGCCCAGGAGGAGCCCGCAACCCCCATAGCCGCTGCCCCGGGAGGAACCGGCACAGCTGCCCCGGGAGAGCCCACCACCCCCATAGCCGCTGCCCAGGGAGGACCCAGCCCAGCTGGCCAGGAGGGCCCCACCACCCACAGCCCAGGTGGGCATTGAAGGAGCACCATCCCCGCTGCCCAGGAGGGCACCACCAGGCAATGAGCAGTTGGCCATTGAATGTCCGCCGTCTCCAGCACCGCTCCGCTGGGGACCGCCGTCTCAAGAACCGCTGAACTGGGCCATTCAAGGCAAGGACCGCTGAACTGGGCCCTTCAAGGCAAGGACCGCTGAACTAGCCCCGCCGTCTCCAGCACCGCTCCGCTGGGGACCGCCGTCTCAAGAACCGCTGAACTGGGCCCTTCAAGGCAAGGACCGCTGAACTGGGCCCTTCAAGGCAAGGACCGCTGAACTGGGCCCTTCAAGGCAAGAACCGCTGAACTGGGCCCTTCAAGGCAAGAACCGCTGAACTGGGCCCCGCCGTCTCCAGCACCGCTCCGCTGGGGACCGCCGTCTCAAGAACTGCTGAACTGGGCCCTTCAAGGCAAGGACCGCTGAACTGGGCCCTTCAAGGCAAGGACCGCTGAACTGGGCCCTTCAAGGCAAGGACCGCTGAACTGGGACCTTCAAGGCAAGGACCGCTGAACTGGACCCTTCAAGGCAAGGACCGCTGAACTGGGCCCTTCAAGGCAAGGACCGCTGAACTGGGCCCTTCAAGGCAAGAACCGCTGAACTGGGCCCTTCAAGGCAAGAACCGCTGAACTGGGCCCCGCCGTCTCCAGCACCGCTCCGCTGGGGACCGCCGTCTCAAGAACCGCTGAACTGGGCCCTTCAAGGCAAGGACCGCTGAACTGGGCCCTTCAAGGCAAGGACCGCTGAACTGGGCCCTTCAAGGCAAGAACCGCTGAACTGGGCCCCGCCGTCTCCAGCACCGCTCCGCTGGGGACCGCCGTCTCAAGAACCGCTGAACTGGGCCCTTCAAGGAAAGGACCGCTGAACTGGGCCCTTCAAGGCAAGGACCGCTGAACTGGGCCCTTCAAGGCAAGAACCGCTGAACTGGGCCCTTCAAGGCAAGAACCGCTGAACTGGGCCCTTCAAGGCAAGGACCGCTGAACTGGTCCCTTCCAGGCAGGAACCGCTGGCCCTTTGGCAGACGTGGCAGGACAGGATCTGTCTCGGGCAGGGCTGCAGGATGTCCTCTGGCCAACATGCCTCCTCCAGTGGCAGTGGAGTCTGTTATGGACTGTTTTGACTGTGGCTTTGCTCTCCCCAGGATGGCCCAGTGGGCAGGCCACCCACTGTATGGACTGTATGGACTGTGGCTTTGCTCTCCCCAGGATGGCCCAGTGGGCAGGCCACCCACTGTATGGACTGTATGGACTGTGGCTTTGCTCTCCCCAGGATGGCCCAGTGGGCAGGCCACCCACTGTATGGACTGTATGGACTGTGGCTTTGCTCTCCCCAGGATGGCCCAGTGGGCAGGCCACCCACTGTATGGACTGTATGGACTGTGGCTTTGCTCTCCCCAGGATGGCCCAGTGGGCAGGCCACCCACTGTATGGACTGTTTGGACTGTGGCTTTGCTCTCCCCAGGATGGGCCAGTGGTCATGGAGTCCCCTCGTGGATCTGGCGTCGTGTACTCAAGTGGCTGAGGTGCCCCCCCTTCCCTTCCCCCTGAGGTGCCTGTCCTTTTTTCTTTCTGATGCCCCTGCAGTGTTCTCTCCGTGGAGTTCTTGTCGTGGGACTGGGCCTTGCCCCTTTGCTCAGGACCCCTGTGGTCCACGGACAGTGGTTGGACTACATTTAGTAGATGTATATATTTTGTACATAGTTTATTTATTTATTGGGATTACTGCTGTCCATTTTTCAATATATCTGCCCGTTTAAGATCTCTTCTTTTGGTCTTTGCATTATTTAGGAGGGGGGGTTTGTGGGTTGTGACAGTGATCTGTGGGAATGCATTGATGTGTGTGTTGTAGTGGGTGTGGGTGGGTGGGTGTGTGCCGGTAATCTTTTCCCTCCCCTGTGTCGTAGGTGCAGTACTCACCGATGTCTTCCGCGCCGCCGGGCGTGCTCCTGGTACAGGAGCAGGTATAGGAGTGCGGGGATGACCTGCAACTCGGGTTCCATACTGCCGGAATCTCGCGTGGAGTATGTGGAGGTGAGCGTTTTCCCATTCGTAGTCTGTTTCCGCCGTGTTTTTATCGGCGGTGCTCCCGCCCCGGAAAAGGTGGCGGATTGGTGGGTTGTGATAGGGTGGGCGGTACATTGTCTGCCGCCTGGCTGTTGGCGGGGACCGGCGCGCTGTTTGTTTGTTCCGCCGTGGCGGGCGGAGTGTTAATGCGGCGGGCTGTGTTGGCGGTTCCCGCCAGGGTCAGAATTGCATATTTTGGACCGCCGGCCTGTTGGCGGTTTGGCCGCCGCTTTATCACCGACCGCCAGGGTCAGAATGAGGGCCAGAATGTCCTAGACCATCTTTGGATTCTAACATTACAGTAACCCCAGCCATTGATGAGTCCCTCATCACGTTCTTTACTAAATTCGGTAAAGATCCCCGTAAAGGGGTAGACAAAGCCTGGACCACGTGCCAGGATAAACTCCTGGACATGGTCGGCCCTCTAGCAAGAATATTTGACTTAGCCGAATCAGCCAGATTAGAGGACTCCCCTATCGATCCTTTGGATCTTTCCCTTTGGACCCAAAGAGCCTTTTGCCTTTTGGGCAATGCAAATTCAGCTATCATCCACGAGAGACGCAAGGGTCTCCTCCTCAGAATGGACCCTCAGCTGGCTAACCTGGCTACTCGAGATCCCGGCATTCAGGCTGATGGTAAACTCTTTGGTGACTCATTCATCAAAGATCTTAGTCGTTTCGTCTCGACCTTTTCGTCTCTAGACAAGGCCCAACAATCACTGAAAAAGGTCTATCACCAACGTGTTTTTTCCCGGGCCGGTAAGAGGTAGGAGCCGCTTTACCGGCCGCTCATATAGGAATCAAGGCTCAAGAGGATATTCCAACTCCCTCAGTTCCTACCCCCAAGAGTTTAAACCCCACTTCCACCCACAAAGATCAATGGGTTTCCGCAATCGCGGTCAGCGCTTCTCCAGATCGTCCAATAACCAAGGTAAGTCAATGTTCTGGCCCTCCCGTGGGAGGTCGCCTTCGCTTCTTCCTTCAAAAATGGAAGTCAATTTCTGCAGATCCATGGGATCTTTCCACTATTCAGAGTTATCGTATTGAACTCCTTTCTCCTCCGTACCAATCCTGTCTCCCTCCTCTTCCAAGGTTCTCTCTCGAAATGTCATCTCTAATTTCTTTGGAAATTCAATCCCTATTAGAAAAAGATGCCATCCAAGATCGCATCCTGGATTCTTCCGGCTTCATCAGCTCTATCTTCCTCGTCCACAAAAAGAACAAAAAACTAAGACCAGTAATCAACCTAAAATCCTTCAACCAGTTCGTCGTCTATCGACACTTCAAGATGGAGACTATTATCCATCTCAGGGATATTTTACTCCAATGCGATTGGCTAGTTAGACTGGATCTACAAGACGCATATCTGACCATTCCGATTCATCCTTCTCACAGAAAATATTTGCAATTTCATTGGAATTCAAAAACGTATCATTATTCCTCCATTCCTTTCGGCCTATCGTCGGCACCGTGGTTCTTCAAGAAACTATTAAAACCGGTCGTAACCTACCTTCGATCACTGGGCATCAGACTCATTATCTACCTCGACGATATACTAATTATGCACCAGAACAAATCTTCCCTTCTGGCTCATCTGCAGATAACATCTACTCTCCTTGCAGAGCTCGGTTTCCTTATAAATCACGAAACATCCATGGTGGTTCCCTCACAACAAATAGAATTTCTGGGCTTCCAGATAGATTCGGTTTCGGCCTCCCTGTTCCTTCCCCGTGCCAAGCTTTCTGCAATCAAAAAAGAGTTGGTTCTAACTCTTCAAAAATATTCTATCTCCCTCAGAGCTCTAGCAAGAGTCGTCGGTCTTCTTTCCTCTTCCATCCAGGCCATCTTCCCAGGACCCCTTCATTACTGTGCCCTTCAGCGTCTCAAAATTCTTCATCTCCGTTGAGGTTTGGCCTTCTCCGACCTCGTGTCTCTAGACCAAGAATCCCAAATGAAAATTCAATGGTGGATATCCCATTTAGAGGCTTGGAACGGCAGATCCATCTTCCCCTCTGTGCCCGATCTTGTGTTAGAATCAGATGCAAGTCTCACGGGTTGGGGCGCCCGTTGTGGCTCGATATCGACTGGCGGTATATGGTCCGCAGAGGAGTCCAGATTCCACATAAATTTTTTAGAGCTTCTTGCAGGCTCCTTTGCGATCAGAAGTTTTACGAAAAACAGAGCACGATGCTCCATTCTGCTCCGCATGGACAATATATCCGCGGTCCGTTACATAAACCACCTTGGAGGCACCAGGTCCAGACCTCTTGCTCTTCTGGCCAAGAGCCTCTGGGAATTTTGTCTGTCCCACAATTTTTCCCTACTAGCCAAGTATCTCCCAGGCTCTTTGAATTCCAGTGCAGACTGGCATTCGCGCCATATCTCGGACTCCAGCGATTGGAAATTACACCACTCCGTCTTTCACCAAATAGAAAGAAAATGGGGCCCTTTTCAGGTAGATCTTTTTGGGTCCAGACTCAACTCTCAACTTCCTCATTTCTTCAGTTGGCGCCCGGATCCTCTGGCCATAGCTACAGACGCCTTTCTCCAAGATTGGTCCAGAACTCTCAATTATGCTTTCCCTCCTTTTATTCTAATCAACAGAGTATTAAATCAGGTCAGACGTCAAAAGGCGTCCCTTGTCCTGTTAGTCGCCTTCTGGCAATCTCAAGTTTGGTTTCCACCCCTCCTCGAACTTACGGTGGACTTTCCAATCTTACTCCCCTTGTTTCCGTCCCTCCTTCTAGACCCTTTCAGGTGCCCCCACAATCTGATTCTCAACAAATCATTAACCCTCTCAGCCTGGTACATTTCCGGTCTACCCAACAGTCCTTCCCTATTTCGTCAGAAGCTTCAGAGTTCATCAATAATGCATGGGCACCTGGCACAAGGCGAGCCTACAAATCAGCTTGGGCTCTTTGGTCAAGCTGGTGTGTGGGAAAATGTGCCAATCCCTTTTCAGCAGATTTAAATCTAATTATCAATTTTCTAGCTGCCCAGGCGGGTCTGGGTAAGTCATATTGGACAATAAACCTTTACAGATCCGCTATTTCTATGAACCACTCAAATATTGATGGCAAGCCTATCGGTACCCATCCCTTAATTTGTCGCCTTTTAAAAGGCGTCAAGCTCTCGAGACCTACTGCCAAATATTCCCATGTTTGGGACGCTTCCCTAGTTCTGAATCTACTCCTTTCTTGGCCAGACAATCCAAGTCTTTCCTTTAAAATGCTTTCTGCCAAGCTCACTATGTTGCTATGCCTAATTTCTATCAAAAGGGTTTCTGACGTTAAGTCTTTAGACGTGTCTGCTCGTCAGTTCTTACCCTCAGGTGTTTTATTTCACATTTCCAAACGCACCAAAACTAATATACATTCGGTATTCTATCCTTTCTTCCCTGATAAACCAAAATTATGTGTGGGTCTTTGTTTAAAAGAATATGAAAAAAGAACTGGTAACCTGAGAACGTCCTCTTCCAATCAACTGTTGATTTCCTTTCGCAAACCCCACAATCCGGTGACTTCCGCAACTCTGGCTCGCTGGGTTAAATGGATTATGTCCCTAGCGGGGATTGACATCTCTGTTTTTGGAGCCCATTCTTCCAGGGGGGCCATGGCCTCTAAGGCGTTCGCTTTAGGGTCCAGTTTGGAGGACATTCTCAGGTCAGCAGATTGGTCTAATGACAATGTTTTCAAAACTTTCTATTGTAAACCTGTTAGAACTGCTTCTTCAGTAGTTATTGACAAGCTTTAAACTCGCATAATAGAGCCTCCGGTCTTGTCATAAAATGTAGATTTTCCTAGTAAATTATGATGGAAAGTCTTAATTTTATTAAAGACACGGAGGCGAGTATTATCCCACCACAGTACTTTTATTAATATGTACTTTCTTTTTTCCTCCCAGCGACTCCTGCTTTGCCTCCAGCTTCCGGATAACGCCGCTGGCTCCATCCTCGCCTCCTTCGAGAAGAAACCTCTGGATGTGTCATCACAACCTTCTCAAGATCATCTCTCTACTTCATCGTACTCTCGGTTTATTGCTGTGGTTCAAGAATTTTGTTCCGTTTCCTTGGCTTTGGCAATTGTTGGACTTATTTACCCATTGTTTTACGATTCTATCAGACTTGCTCGTTCAAGAAAAGAGGGCTGTTTGCAGTCAAGGGTACACTCTATGGTTTATGGCTTCTGCTGATTGGTCCAGCCTTACTTCCTGTTTTTACTCTCATTGGTTAGACTGTTGCTAACCCTTTTGGGAGCTGTAGTTTCTTGACTGCTGCTATTTGAAATAAAGTAAGAAAAGAACGCATAATATTCGCCTCCGTGTCTTTAATAAAATTAAGACTTTCCGTCATAATTTCCTAGGAAAATCTACATTAATCTTGCACCCCTTTTTTCTTTGTCTAAAATATATAGAATACACCAAATGCTAACTTTTCTAGACAGGTACTTGCTGACTGCGCAAGCCCGGAAAACATGTCAGCTATCCCGTGGCTGTCTTATATAAAAAATACCTTTTTCATTTCGGGCTGTGGTCACCTTTCTCATAGCCCTAAAACTATTGTCCCAAAGTCCAAAAACGTTGCTTAAGGAAGCTTACGAGTCCCAATGGAGAGGAGAAGAAACTCGTGAGCGTTTTGGACATGTCCTTAGTAATTAGATGCATGAAAATCTCTCTAACAGCGGGCTTAGAACCATATTTAACTTGGATAACCAAACCTCAGCACAGATTTTATCTCGCAAGGTTCAGACTTAGTATGGTTCATTTTTTCAGTGGCCTTCCACATTGTAGACTCTTGGCAGGACTCTCTCTTGTGCTGTCCTTGCGATGTTGCTACTGCCCAATCTACTGTGCACTTTACGCTCTTCTGCACATTATATGAACCCTTTCAGGGGCGTTTCTTGCGACCAATTCTCCTATTGAGAAATTTCACCTCTCCTAAAGATGGACTTAATTTTTTTCAATCTCTCTCCTCTATTGAAATCTGCACTGTCGTTCTCAATTTTATTATCACTGGTATTAATCCAATTAATATGCACTTTAAGCCACAGAATGTCATCGTTGCTGCTACCAATTTGGAAATGTATGTATTTTAGGCAATGTTTGATTGTGATATATCTCATTTTTAAAATTGCTTATAGTTGTGTTGATGTCTCTTTTATTGTTTTGTGCTGATTTTATATTTTCAATTGTCCTGTGATGCTTCTATGCATTTGAAATTTTAAATGTGCTTTGATGGTCAAACTATTTGGCTGACTAAAGATTCTTTTGACTTCGCTTGACTTGATATGAGTTTACGTGGAATCCTTGTACTATTTGCACTGTTCTCGTCCGTAGCATTTATTATTGAGAATTTGCTAATAATCCGTCAATTTTTGAAGCAAAACATCTTCCTGTATCTGAAGGTTGAAAAACGTTATCTTTTGATTATTTAGCGTTGGGTTTGCGTCACGGGAGCGCCCAAGCAACACAATAACAAAGCGGGCGACAGTGACAAAGATAATAACTCTTTTGGTAATCAGAACTCACTGCAGTTTCAAAACAGTCCACCAGGGAACGCCCTAAGATCTGGAAATGAAATAACCAGTCAAAGCAAGTTCCCATTCTCGGTTGTTTGGTTTGCCCTTTCTTTATCAGGTGCAGAAAGTAAAGATGTTTTATAATCACACTGCTCGCTCCACGGGTTAAAATCTGAGTACACATGGGATTCAGCGCTGTTACAAAATCTGGGCTTAATGTTAAGTAGAATACAGAATATTGTGATTTTAAGAAATAAGACGCATTTTTTATTTTCACAAGCATGTTTTCCTAATAGTGTAATTTCACACACTTTTATCATTTATTTTTACAGCTTTAGGTAGTGCGGGCCAGCTCCGAGAGGTCATCTGATCTCTGAACAAGAGTAGAGACAAATGTCTCGACCCGCATCGCATTCTCCCAAACTTTACCCAGATCATCTCAGTTCCACCTTTCACATCTGTGATGTTGCTTTTGTTCACCATCTAACTGGGGTTGCTCCCATAACTTAATTAATCTTTTGGTCTAAGGCAGAGGTCTTCAAACTGGGGGGCGGGCCCCCTAGGGGGGGGCTCAAGTGATACCAGGTGGGGGGGGGGCAGACTCTGGCCAAAATAAATATTATACAGATAACAGGCCTTTGTTTTAAGCAGAAGCATGTTACTGCAGTTTTAAAAAGGTAACCGTACTTAACTGCCATGTTTAAATAGGTTTAGACATATTTAAACATTGCCAGGTTTATAAAATAATTGTGAAAAATTCTAAGGGGGGGCCCGATGATTTTTATTTTTCAACTGGGGGGGCACGGCATTAAAATGTTTGGAGACCTCTGGTCTAAGGTGTTACAGCTATTTGGCTGACACTAAGATTATCTTGAAAGCTCTACTTCACCAGAGGTTCTGTATGCTGACACCCTACCACCTTGTGACCCATCCCTGGTTGAGGGTCAGCAAGACTGAAATATTGACCTATCAGTCTTTTCCTGCAGTGCTACCTTTCTGCTGGCTGCATGCTGAGCCTGGCTCCCAAACAATCCCTGGTACCTCAGTAAAAGCTTTAGAGTCACCTTTGATGGCCGATCTTGCCTCAGGAGCCCAACTCAAACAGATATGGAGATCATCCATCCATCGTCTGAGGGCCTGATTTATGGTTTGGCGGAGAGGGTTCCCCGAAACTACCTTCTCCGCCAAACTGAATGCCTACCCAACTCTAAATGAGGTCATTGGCTGTGTCTCTGCCACCCACATAAACCTCGACGGACCGATAGAGTAAGGGCTGTTGAAGGTTTTGCCATGTGTCCGCACACCCAATTTACGGTAAACCTAGGGTAAGAGGCAGTGAAAACTGTAAAATTCAGCCCACGCCATTGAGAAAACTCTTATGGCTAGAGGGACTTTTTTTTATTTTCCAATACAATATTCCACTTTGGTTTCTGTTTTAGAAAATAAAAAAAACATTGTAAGTTTGCCCTGTCCCTCTGTCATGTTGACGGAGCCGTGAAACAAACATACAACGCATTGATAGGAACCATCGCAGCGGTGGTTCCTGCCACAGCTAGAAATGTCCGCTGGGCCGGTGGACATCTGAGAATTTGGCAGACAGGGACTCCGTCAGGGTGACAAGTATTTTACTCTCTGGCAGTGAAAGAGCAAACATCAGTCTGCCAAACTCGAAATCGGACTATTCAGGCAGTTTTCTTTTTCCTGGCCCTCCTCACTTGGTTCAGGTTACTAGTGCCCCTGTGCTCTCATGCCCAGACTATCGGCCTGATTTTGATTTTGGTGGATTAATGTTTATTCTGCGCCCCTCGCGGAGTCCCCAGTTCCTGTCAATACACTGTAAATCTGACGGACTGCTTTGTCAACATGACGGAGCTGCACGAAAAACTTACAATGTTTTTATTCCCCCCCCCTCAAAAAAAATTGGGATTTTGTTTTGGAAAAATCCTCTGTCGGGCCGTCGGAGGTTTGTGTCAGCAATGAGACACAGTAGTCTCCGCCATCGACATAATGAAGATCCGCCTGTCTCTAAATAAGGTGGAAAGACCTTCAGTTTGGCGGAGAAGGTACTCTGTCACTGTAACATCACAGGGCCAAGCAAATCCATCTCTTAAAGGCCAATAGTCCTTAAGGGTCACGTTAGTAAGGGTGAAACCATTTTTTAGAAAATAGTGTTTAATTCTAAGAATCTGTGGCCATTGTTGTTAGACATCTGGCCTGCTGCAGAGACTGTACTACGGCGCTGGAGCTTTCCCTCTAGTACTTCTGAACTCCTACTTGCAGCAACAGACAAAAAAATAAGGCACTCAGGGGCATGATAATGATTTGCACCTGATCTTGTTAAATTTTGCAAGAGGTTTGGGGGAGGGTATGGGTGTTGCTGAATATAGAGTAGGAAATATTGTTAATATAATAGCCACAATATTGAGGACAAAAATATTGACAAGTAACTAACCACAGATTGTAAACTTATATATAAATATATATATATATAGAATCACATAAATAACCAAAGGTTACAGGGACGTTATAGTTAGGTTCTGAATTTACTTGTACAAAACCATAGAAATTCAGCAGTCATAGTTAGAGTTCTTTTAAGTAACTATAACTCACGCTGTAAGGTAACTATAGCTCACGCCTTCACCATGCACAGCTATTTACTCCAATTATTATATAATTGATGAGAACTTGTATATGGCATCTTTGATATTATCACTGCAACATTTGCAATGAAATTATTGAATAGAAAACTGTGCATGGCAAGGGCGTGAGGTATAGTTACTTTAGGGCGCAAGTTATAGTTACCTAAAAAAACTCTAACTATAACTGCTGAATTTCTATGGTGTTGTACGAGTAAATTTAGAACCAAACTATAACATCCCTGTAACCTTTGTTTTTTCAGTGAATTTCATTTTTTTTTGCGTAAAGCTATTTTAATTACTATACTTTATTCCAACCCCGCCGCGCACGATCTATGGCCGTGCGCGACGTGGTCTGTCGCAAGGCCTAGCCTGCAGCCTGGCCTCGCAGCCAAGCACTTATAACCACCCAGCCACACACACCCTTTGGCCTTGGGCAGCGCAAGTTGGCCACAGGGCCTGTCTCTGTCAGAGGATCTGTGAATGAGTGCGTGAGTGTTTGAGTGGGTGTGAGTGGGTGCATGAGTGTCTGAGTGGGTCTGAAAGTGGGTGTGTGAGTCTGAGTGGGTGCATGAGTATCTGAGTGGGTGTGTGACTAGGTGCATGAGTCTCTGAGTGCATGTATGAGTGAATGAATTAATGGAAGAATGAGTCTGGTTTTTCTTTCAAATTTTTCCATATTCACGAAAATTTGTGATTTTTTTTTAATGTCGCGCATGGTGATGCAAGATTATTTTAAACCCATAATTTGCCCTTTAATCACACCTATAGCACACCCCTGGGGTCAGGGTACCTTCACCCTGACTCCTTATGCCACTTTCAATTTGGATTTTCACCCCCGGGAACAGTGTCCCGTGAAATAAAATGTTAGCCACAACTTTGTAGTCAGGTTACAGTCAGCCAATTGCAATGCTTTTGCAGCGATATACAAATTTATTTTCCCTTTAATATCTCAGAAACTACTGACCAGATTCACACTAAATAAGCAAAAGCGTAATCTGCGTACTGACAGCTAGCTTTCTACCAAATTTGGTGTAATTCTGTTCAATGGTTCGGCCTGTAGTCGTGTCTAAGGAATCCTATGGGAATTAACATGGGAAATGCAATGTTTTTTCAGCCCCTTTTTCATTGCCCCCACTTGACAGATCACCCCAAAACTTTTACGCGCAACAAGAGTCACCGCAACGCTTTTTGGGGGAAACTTTCATGAAGATTCGTCACACGGTGCCAAAGATATAGGCAAATCAAAAAACACTTTTTCTATGGAACCATGGTCCAAACTATAAATATCTAGTGGCTGCCACTAGGTAATATATAAATATATATATATATATATATATATACATTTGCTGAGTTAAAAAAGTAGATCAATACACCCCTATATGTACTTACTTCTCAATACTTTAGTCTTCAATATTTTGGCTATGATATTGAGTAATAAAGATGCTCCCTAGTGAATTTCCAGAGTACGACTTCAGAGAGCATGTAAAATAAGGATAGTATAAAAAAGGAGTTGATTTTGGATACTGAAGCAACTGGACGCCCATGCTACGGTTCTGTGATTCAGCCAGCAGCATCATGTGAAGTTCATAACCTCAGACATAAAGGGTCTGAGGATATTTTTCTGCTCTGTAATTTTGCTTACAGTTGGATTCTATGAACAAAATTGTGTTTTTAGGGATTTCCTGTTTCCAGCAAAACTTTAAATTGATGTCTGTTTTAACCAGCATTTTTCAAAACAAACTTCATAATGTTGAGGAAGTTGGTGATGTCCATAGTGAAGCTTTCCACAGTTGCGATAAGCAAAGGTGGCCATTCTTGTAAACTCCTAATCTGTGTCCAAGCCTCCTGAGAATAGCATCTATGATCTAAAAATATCACAAGAAGTAGCTCAGACTTAAATGTTCTAAGATTCGGCAAAAAATAAGTGAGTCATCACAATATCAATCAATCAATGATAATACTTGTAAAGCGCGACTGGTCACCCACTAGGGTCTCAAGGAGCTGGGGGACTGCAGTAAGTGAGAGGCTGTCTAAGAACAGAGGGGATCAGGTGAAAAGCCAAGTTTTGAGGTGCTTTCTGTATTGCGATAGGGTGGGAGATCTTCTGAGGTGGATGGGAAGGGAGTTCCAGTTCTTAGTGGTGTGGTGGGAGAAGGATCTTCCACTGGCTGTGGCCTTCCGGACACGTGGGGCAGCGGCGAGTGCGAGGTCGGCAGAGCAGAGCCGCCTGGTTGGCGTGTAGAATTGGAGTCTTTGGTTGAGGTATTCTGGTCCGGCGTTGTGGAGGGCTTTGTAGGTGTGCGTCAGAAGCTTGAATATGATTTGCTTGTCTATTGGGAGCCAGTGCAGGTCTCTCAGTAGAGTGGAGGTGTGGCTGTGATTGGGGGTGTTCATGATGAGACGGACGGAGGCGTTCTAGATGTGTTGCAGTATTTTCTGCATCTTGGTGGTGGTTCGAGCATAGAGTGTGTTGCCGTAGTCTACGCGGCTGCTGACTAGGGCCTGGGTGACTGTTCTTTTTTATTCGGTTGGGACCCATTTGAAGTTCTTCTGGAGCCTGCGCATGGTGTTGAATCAGGCGGAGAAGACTGCGCTGACTTGATGGTTCATCGACAGTGCTGAGTCAAGGATGAAGCTGAGGTTGCGGGCGTGGTCGTTGGGGGTCGGAGCACTTCCGAGGGCAGTGGGCCACTAGGAGATGTCCAAGGCTGAGGGGTTGTTGCCGACGACGAGGACTTCAGTTTTTTCGGTGTTAAGCTTGAGGCAGCTCTCCTTCATCCAGGCGGCGGCTGCCCTCATTCCGTTGTGGAAGATGGTTTTGGCTGTGTGTGTGCCATGTAGAGGTTGAGGAGAGTGGGGCTCAGAGAGGAATATCAAAGAAAATTCTTCAGTCATGGAAACATAGCTCAACTCAGAATGGACATACCCTCCTTGCATTTTTATTATGCGCGAGAGTTTCGAAACTGGGGGGTGCACCAGGACTGATCCTATCCACCAGTAGGTCTTCTTCCCCTAATCCGACTCACTTTTAGAAATTCAAAATGTAATAACTCCACTCATACTAAAATAGAACAAAAAGTGCATTTCACCGGTTTGCTGAATTAAGGAATAGCACATGTAAATAACTAAATGGCTACATTACATACGCAAAAGTTTCAAATGTATGTTTACAAGCAAGCCTACCCCAAGGAGACTCACAGAAGTAGGTAAGGACATGCTCTCTCTGCCCATAAGGCAGTAACTCCTCGTGTAGTCACAAGCGTTTCACAATCTATTTGATACATTCTCTAAATAAGTAACTTACACCTAAATGGGGCTTTGCAAAAAATAGGTTTTCCCCATAAACAAATTTTTATGTGTTTTTTCACAAGCATTTAAAAAGTATTGTGGACATATTGCACTAATCTTTGGAGTATTTAAAAATACCTGTCGAAGGGGTTGATATGGACAGAGAAAATGTATTAATGAGGAACATTTGTAA
Source organism: Pleurodeles waltl (assembly GCF_031143425.1). Taxonomy (NCBI): domain Eukaryota; kingdom Metazoa; phylum Chordata; class Amphibia; order Caudata; family Salamandridae; genus Pleurodeles; species Pleurodeles waltl. The sequence goes on from NC_090445.1 coordinate 728,064,045, forward strand.
AATTAATTTTTGCATTTTGCATTGCACATTATAAAATCTTAGTTTAGGGAAACTGGAGTCAATTGCCAACGTCTGTGAATAACACGAATATATATATACTTAATGCAGGCAGTGATTAAATTATCCATGAGCAGCAATTACTTGTATTTGCCTAGGGAAAAATCCTGTAACTTGTGCATATACTTAAACATAATTTTCGATTCACGTAAATTAAGATTTGCTTTCCCTGAAGGCTTTGAATCTGCCTTGTTGGGTGGGGAAAGTAAACCTCCCTCACCAAGACAGATTTACAGTTCTAGAGGACAAATCTCAGGTAGGCTATAGTTAGATGGGAGATACCATGAGCTTTACATAGAGGACAGGCAGGGGTCACAATTGTGACCTCGGCTCCTACATTCTCACGAGTTACCTATGTGCCAGCCTGGGCGACCCTTGAGGTTTGCAAAAGAGCCTTGAGGGAAGCAGGAATGACGGTTCTGTTGTGCACATACCCAACCGGCAGGACTAGCAGGAGCAACGTGGACTCTGGGATGCGGTAGGGTAATCATCGGGGGCCCTATAAACCTATGTCTTAAAAAATGTAGTGCATTGGCCTGCTCGCTTTACTTGCCTTATCGCTGGCATCCGGCTGTCTGCAATCCCTAGGATTCTGAAGATATTAAGTCAGTGGGAGTAATCCGGACTCCATCTGAAAATATGGTGCAATCCTAACCCTGAAAGTAATATGACAGGAGATTCACGGACGGAGACCGGCATCATCTGGTAGAGTGGGGAGCAACCACAGGGGCAACAAAGTACCCCTGGGTATCAATCAGAAGAGGGAGGGAGTATATTGCACTAGAGCTGTGGCTGTAGACAAGGAGTAATTCGAGATCAAGGGGCAAAATAAAACATTTTGCTTTGTATAGCGCTTCATACCCACCCCTGCCCTTTCTAAACCCCGTGAACACCCTGGCGGGATGTAATTGTACTTAGAACAAAGACCTCGAAAGGAAGGCCGAGCCGTTCTTGTTGAGATTTAAACTCATGACTTCCAGATCACAGCAAGACAACAGTGAGTACACGCCTCTCGGTGGATATGAACTACTCACAGACGGGGATTACAATGCACGACTCCTTTCCAACTCGAGTGCCTGGTTCAAGCTCACTAACACAATTCATTCACAGGGCAAACATCGCTGCTTCACCACAAACACAAAGTTGAGCATCCGTGGAATGGACAAACTAGACAGGGCTGTAAAGTGAGCTGAGATCGGACACACAAGCTGAAATGGTTGGATTTATTATACAATGTAATCATGTCATTAATCACCCCAGCGCACGCGGAGCTCCTCACCTGTCCTTCGCTGCGCTCGTTTCAGAGTTCAACAATAGAATCTTAAAGAATGTGACATCACATAAGTTAACGAGTAGACAGACTACTGTACAAGACTTTACAATGCCCAAATCAAGAAAGAAGTATGTCTGGTGGTAATTGTATTATGAGAATACTACAGACTGACTTTGTCATTTCTTATCAAAAGCTACATATCTAGTCACTAGGAAAAAAAACAACACAAAAAGCACAAAAAAGAAGAAACTACTTAAAGTCATAAATTAACCGTAAATCTTACGTCACCCCCTTTTTATAACCTGACATATTTTCACAAATAACATACGACATTACATTAAGTATAATATGAGTAAAAATGACATGATAATCTGTACAAATGGATGGATGAGATTTAGCAGTGCATGAAACAGCAGCATGCAATCACCAAACAACATCCGAGGACATTAAAACACAGGATAAGACGTTATCGCCAGTTGAAGAGAGATACGCAACACAACATATGTAACACATACAGAAAAAAGGAACATGTGCGGTGGTATGGTGGTGTTGCGTCACCCCTTTCCTTACCGTTCCCAGCTCTTCATTTGGCGCCCCTCCTTTAATCGAGGTCTCCCCTCCAGTGACTTGTATTCTGCTAGCCAGTTTGTTTAGCCACATAAGCCCTGTGTGTTCTCCATTTAAAAGCCAAGGCTTTGCCTTCTAGCTTCCCTGGCATTGCTATTGTGCCAGCCGCCTTGGCGCCTTATCTGGGTGCATAGTTTAATCTGCACATTAGGAAGCGCCTGGGCTGCAGCCCTAAGTGATTAACTGAGTTTGCATTCGAGTGCACAAGAATAGAGCAAATATTTTGCCAGTCAATTTTTTGATCCACTTGAAATTGAAGAGGGTGCACAGACATCCAGGCTGTTCAACCAGCACTGGAGAGACAGGGTGTGGAGCGGGGTCCACAAAGTGACCGGCATGCAGCTCTCCATGTTTCCATGCATACCTGTGAGTAGGGAAGCGCTTGCGCTTGAAAGGGAAACAGATTTTCTAGAGAACACCTACTTTTGTCAGAATCCTCCCTGAAAACACCCAGGCCTAGTGTAATACTGTAACTGCTTTCTGTGAATGGCATTTGACTGTATTGCCATATTTGCTGTTTATATAGGCGATGAAGAGACCCAGTGTTGGGGGTACATTAGGGGCCGTTTACTATTGCCTAAATGACCTATATGTACAAAGTATAAAATCTACCACTACAGGATTATTTCTCATTTGGCTGGTGTTTAAGCCGTGCCTGGGTGTCTGGATTCTCTGCCTTAGGCAAAAAACATGAACCCGCGTGGCGGTGCAAAATACTTCTATCCACAGGAAAAGGCCGGGAACAATAAGGAGGCGCAAGTACAACTTACTATTAGCAGGCCCTTCTTCAGATTACGTCTATGTGTAGGGAGTTGTAGTTGTAGTTACTTGTGAATTATTCTTTATTAAAGAAATCTGTCTTCAACTTCTTTCAGGATTCGAGGAGCGATGGAACTTAACATATCTGGGTAGATTGTAGGTTCCAGGTCCTGGGAGCATAGCAGTGGAAGCTTCATCTTTGGGGGCTAGATCTCCTCTTTCAAGATTGCGTGGTACACCTTGCCATTTTTGTCCTGCTGACCGAGCAGCCCCCTTCTACCCCTTGTTTATCCCTACAAATACAAGAGTGAAGGGTGGAATGCTTGAATTAGTCTCAGCCACTGGTAATTAGTCAGGCCGCACCCCAGTCAATAACTTTTTCCTCCACCATGCCACCTCTGATTAGACCCAGCCATCTGCATATCAGCCTTGTCCTGCTCCAGTTGCAACAGTCCAGCCCGAACTGCCAAACCAGGTCCACTCTGAACTGGAACACAAGCCTCAGCCTATGACTAGCTTCAGCCTATTTGTCAGTCTTCAGTCAGGTGCAGCTTGGTTGCAGTGGCATGGTGAGCACAGGACCAATCTCTGGGCATACACTTCACATTTAGGGTGTCACAATGAATACATAAATGTGATGGATGAAATGCTTAAATTAATCTAAGCCACTGGTAATTACTTAGAGCTGCATCTCAGTCCATCATTGGTTTGTCCACCATGCCACCTTAGATTAGACCCAGCCATGTGCAGATCAGCCTTGGTCTTGATGTCCTCCCATTTTCTGAGCAAGATATGCTTGTGGCTACAACAGCTTCTGCCCTGTCACTGAGATGTGCATTTGTCCCCCACTCTCTCTCTCCTTGATACTGATGCGTAGGAAGCATCAACCCTTGCCCTATGGGGATCTTCAGGGCAGTGGGAGATCTGCTTCTGTGGAGAGTAACTGAGGCTGTTGGTTCATTGGCCAGGTGCAGGCTTGTTGATCCAATACTCCATTGTAGAGTTCAGGCACCTTTTCCATCTTGGCTGATGCTGCCCTAATCAGTAGGTAGGCCGGCCAAACTGACATGAGCCCTTAGGTTTCTCCAACATGGCTGTGTGAGCAGCAGACCAAGAAGCTCAGACCAATCCCACACTGCTCTCATGCCAGGCATAGCATGAGAGCAACTCCAGAGTTGTGTGGGGGGGACTGCTGGAAAACCATCAGAAGAAGAGCGTGAGGCGGCTGGCAGCATCGGGAAAGTAGGTTTATTTTTTATTTATACCCCCACCCCCCCCCCCCATCTAGTCCCTTCACCCCACCCTTGAGATTTGAAGCAGCCACTCCTGGATCTACCTCAAAGCTAACCTACTTCATCAAAGTCCTTGAAAGATGTGTGGCAACTCAGTTAGATGACTCAAAGGTAAAATGTCCCATACAAAGGTTTCAATTAGGATTCAGGCCTAGTTGCAGCATGGAGACCACTGGGCTACAAACTGACGATGTACTTCCCATACTTATCAAAGGGGTTGTATGTCTTATCATTCTCCTGAACCTGCGAGGGTCTTTGGCACAGGCAATCATTCATTTCTCCTAAATATCTTGGAAAAAGATCATGGAAGAACAGATGGGGATGAATGGAGTGGTCTGAAGATGGTTCTCCTCAAATCTAAAAAAAATATTTTAAGCCATTAGAGATGTAATATTCACTCTCCAACACCTCTCCTTTTGAACAAAGAGTACCCTACCCCCTACCTTTATCAAACTGAACGTTAAAACACTTGCTTCTCTTCTAAATCCGTGCAACCTCTCTCGTAATCTTTCAGGTAAAGGCAATCAGTTTCATTCGAAAATCTTCTTCCTCTTGCTCAACTCCTCATGGACGTTAAGTCTTGGATGACTTTTTAGCTATCAAATTAAATACAATGAGACAGAGTTACCCCAGCACTACACAGTGCTCCCTTCCAGTGCAGACTTGGCTGGATTCACTCAATGTGCTTGGTACCAAGCAATCCAATACTGGGTACTGTAAGTCTTTGAGCTTTAACCCTGACAGTCTCTATGTTTGCATGCACTACTTGGCCAAAGGCGCACAAAATCAAATCACAGGTTTTCGAGGAATTTTAACCAGCAGATGTATTTAAACAATTTGCTCGATCCTTTGTCACATCTAATCCACATTATGGCAACTGCATACTTAAAGGCATCCACAGATGTTACCTTGCTCCTCTTGTTTAGGTTAGTTTCAGGAATCTAATTATCAGAGCGCATCTCTCCAGTCCTGATGATTGCAAAATAGTTTCCTGTTGAAGCAATGAGTATATTTAAGGTGGCGTATACAGGCCACTAAATTCTTCATTTTGTGATATCAAACTCTTTTGCTTGAACTGTGTCCATCTCCAGTGGTTCCTGCCTCCTTTGGAGCACAAACACTTTTCGCCAACGTACCCCAGCTTTCACAAAACGAACACTCAAAGTATGCATCTTGTTTCCTCCAACAATCAAGAGAAAGTCTTCCTATGGACTCTGATGGTTCAATATATGTTATATTGTTATCTTTTTGTAATGTAGTCATAAATTGTAACTCTGTCTATTGTATCTTTTATGTATTGTCTACTGTAAATTGTTCCTTTGCAAAGCAATCCCCTGCATATAGTTCTATTCCATCTTACATAAAACCAAAAAAACAAATAAATAAATACTATCTGACCATAAATGTGACAACAGGTCATCTACACCGCAAGGCAGCTAGTTCTTGGCACTGAGCTTGTGGTTAGCTAGGGTTTGCAGAAATCCTACCATTAATATTCATGAGGCCGAATTCTTACAAACTGTAGCAAATGCGGAGATGGAGACGTGCAAAGAACAGCAGGCCTCCATCTCTGCATTCACTTTTACCGTGTGCTCCTATTTCAACCCTTGTGGATTTAAGGGGGGCCGGCTTGCAATGACTATAAATGAGCACATTAAGAAGGAAACATCAGGAGGAGCATACTGAGGTCCATGGGATCATATATGTCAACAGTTGTTGCTCGCGGAATTAAAGAAGTCCACTATGGAAAGCTTCAACTTTGCAGATGGTTATCGACTTTGGTACTTAGTAACTATTGAGTGCTTTGTGGCTATGTAAGCAATCCCAAAGCATTAGTACACCAAGCTGCAAGTCACCAGTGGCAGGGTGGGCACCACATAACAACTCCCTTTGCCTATAGACTTACAAGGATTCACAGTGCTGACACATATATACACATTTGAGACGTGCAATGTTAGTTTAGTACATGGCGCTTTAGGATTTTGTTTTTGCGAATTGCACCCTTTGTACAGGGCAAGGTTTGTCATCACAAAAACCATTCATACTTGGTCTTCTTATTGCACCTCTTTGTCTCAAGCTAGTATTATCACTGGCCAAGAGAGATGTTCACCTTTTTTTACCAAGTAGGGTAGGATGAAGATGGCACAGTCAATCTCAAATGTGATGTACGTGGGTAGGGGTGCTCACTGTTGTATTTGGTTTCATCTTAGGCCACTGGGGCATGGTCTGATCATTTGGACTAGCTGGGGCCTTTCGGACAAGAAGGAAGCAGCCCAGTGCAGGACTGTACAATCATGGTCTATTTGTGAAGATCAGATGTTGAGAAAGACTATATGATCAACTGTTTCAAATGTTGGCAAAAGGACACAAAAGGGCAAGGAGACAGGAGTCACCTGTGTCAGTGAAGATGATGATTGGTGCTTAATGTCTCTGACTGTGACCTGAACCTTGACTGGTAGTACTGTAGGAGGGTATTAGGATGCTTGATTCATGTCGCTGAATCATAACTGCTTTCTGAATGATATTGTCTTTAAATGGGAGGTTGGTGTACCAGGCACTAATTGGCATAGTTGTCATGGGTAGCTATTTTCCACAGTGGGAAAATGTGTCTGGTCTTCAGAATGATGGGGAAAGATGCTTTATGTGAAGGAGATGGTGATGATTGACAGGCTCTGTTGAGGCCCTGTAATCCCAGCTCCATCTCCTCTTACTTGTTGACTTCATGCTTGTTTTTGACCATGTGCAGCGCTCTGCTGCCTTTTGGCTAGGTTCACACTGAAGAAATCATTAAATCAGAAAAGTCTTGAGTGCTTCAGTGGTGATGGACTTCATTATTGATGATGGGATGACATTGTCCTAATAGGAAGTAGTCTTAAATGAATCAAAGAGGTTTCTAAGTTGTCAGTGGTGAGGTGCAGTAGAAGTAATTGGCCAGTTGTGTGGTGGAATGGGAGTGATGGATGCCAATAACTGTTTCCTGATCTTGTCTATTCAATTTGTGAAGAAGCTGTTAATTGTTCAGCTGTTGGTTTTGCCATGCTTCGGTGGGTCTGGTGTTGGATTGATGCTAGCGTCTGTGAGTAGGTGTCTTTGGCTTCAGTGATGGGTTTGGGTATGTTGTACAGAATGAGTTATTGGCTTCAAATTCTGGGGACTGTGATTTGACAACTACTTTCTTTACTTCTGAGGGAGCTTTAGTAACTGCCACGGGGCTGAGGGCGTGACCCAGATGAGCATTTATTTCATGAGTACATTGGCCTTCATGTTCATCTGAAGCATACATTTGAGAGTTTAACATCAACTGAGGGATCTCAAGGGGCTGCTCTTTGATTGTATCTTACTGGAGAGAATCGAAGTGGGTACTCGTCAACGAATGTAATTTCTATATGGAATGCTTTGACTGACCTCAATAAAATTGTCTGAATTCGGAATGGTAGATGGGGATGTCAATGATCTTTATCCACCTGGAGTACGATAAGATTTGATTGGTCGTGTAACTGCTTGCCATTGGGCAAATAGAGGAAAATGTATCTAAAGAGTGGGTTTACAACTGATTTTACATCTTCATGATTGTCGGGAACAAGCTCTGATATTCTGATGGGCTTAGAGAATGGCAAGGGGCAGGATGGTCATCTGACAATGATGAATATCAAAGTTATCACTGGTTTTATGTGTCTCTGATTTCCAGAAACTGCCACCTGACTTCTAATTGGGTGACAGGCGGGCAATGAGGAATGGCTAGTTAGTCTTTTGTTGCTGGCAACTGGGTCTACCTAGGACCAGACTACCTGAGAGCTCTTCTGGTATGATTTAGCAACCTGTGTGCCTTTCAAGTAGGATTTGGCAGCCTGAAAGCTCACCATTTGGGATATTTTTTGTGGAATTTTGCATTCTGAGGGGCTTTCAAGTAGGATTCAACAAAATGGGTGAGGTTTCATGGGATGTAGCAGCTTGGGCTCTCTTCCAAACATAGTTTCCAGACTGTGGTTGTGTATAGAAGTGTCTAGAAGCTTTGCTTATTTACCAATAAGATTTGAAAGTCTGGGAACATTTTCTGTCTCAGTATTCAGTGGTCTAGACACACAAAGAAAATGGGAGAGTACAAAACGTACAATGTGATTGTGTTAAAATCGCATCTCTACAAAAGGAAATACACCTGCACAGTTGTTTAAATCACAGACTAGAAATACACTACACATTGCACTCTTCTTTGATCAATTATTTGAACCTTTTTTTATATTACCTCAACAGTAGGAAACAGAGTAAACTGTCAGAACAACTAACATTTGTCACATCAAATGCGACAAATGCCTTCCACCTAAAGAGTAATGTCACAGTCCCTCACCTCTGAATACTCTTTTTGTCTTTCAGCTCTCAACAATTAAGAAGCTACCTACTCACTTTTGAACCATATTGACATTCACAGTGGTCATTAGAAATGCATAACCTACATCTACTCAGTCATCAATATATTCTCGAAAAAAGACACCTGTGTTATGTCCCTAAATCAGATCCTAGTGATGCCAGTAAAAACTCCACCTGTTCATTGTTCAGGTTTGTGCAATCTCTTTATCTTGTACAAAGCAACCCTGAGACTAATAAATACCTCGCAAGTCACAAACTGCAGTTTGCACCACCCACCAGGGGTGTGCACATCCTTCTGTAGTCCATAATAACTGGCTTTCTGACTAATAAAACAATCTAACTCACCCATAAGTCCAATTCATTGGACACCGCCCTCTCTGCAAAGTCACCTCAGATGTTTGCCTTCCTTTGCTAAACCTGTTTTTTTTGGCATTAGGACTACGTGGACTTTTTCCTTAGTACCCTCTAAAAAGGGTAAAATTGGCCTCCACCTCATTGGTGCATGCTATTTACTTGTAAGTCCCTAGTATATGGTACTACATGTATTCAGGGCCAGTAAAATAAATGCAAATGGTGGGCTGAGGCACTCATTGTGCAACCCACTAAAGTAGCTTGTAAAACATGTCTCAGGCATGCCACTGAAGCGTGCAGTGAAGTTTTAAACTGCCTTTTCAACCTTGCAAAATAAACATTTTGCCAGGCCTAAATCTTCATTTTTAGTACCTATAAGTAACCCCTAAGGTAAGCCCTACCCACTCCTAGGACAGGGTTAATGCTATTTAAAACGTGTGACATGTGGGTTTAAGTTCTACATGTCCTGGCAGTGAAAAGCTCCTAAAGTCATTTCTCACAGCTGTAGCCATAGACTAACCACTGGGTTACCTTATTACACTGAATAAGCGATAAGGGACGAGACAGAGGAATGCTGTTTCCACTCAAATGATTGTAATTTAAGTTACTGTTCTCAAAATGCCATTTTAGGCCAGTTGGCATGTTTCTGCCTGAACCAAATGTGCCTTTTTGCCTGTTTTCTGGGTCATTACTATGATTGGCTTTATTGTGTGTTGTGTATTGCTTCCAGACACTGAGACAAAAGAGGTCTAGATGTGAAAGGAGAGGGTCTTCCTTACAGGACGACTGGGGAGGAGTGGTGCCCAACATTGACTACACTTCAAAGGAACCTGCCTACAGCACACACAAAGAAACCTGATGCCAGGCTTGCCCTTGCCTTTGTCACCCTACACAGTTTGGGGCCAACCCAAAGGGAAGGAGAAGATCTGACCAGACCCAGTTTTGGGGGCACACAAGGAAATTCACCACACAAAGGCTGCCACCAGGTATAAAAGTTGCACCTTCAGGACCTCTCATTACAACACTCCTGGACCTCTGCAAAATTCAGAAGAAGGACTATCCTGCTGTCTGAAGAAAGAAGACTGGACCTCTTTGCCTTAACCCTAGGCTCTCCGGAAGTGACTGCAAGGGTCAGGTGGCTGTCCTCCTGCTTGAACTATAGGGACACAATAAGCTTCCAGAGGCCTCCCTGCAACTACCCAGCATCAAAGTGGCCTCCTCCTGAAAAAAAGACAAAGACATAGAAGTTTTGAGATCCCGAAGACTGAGAAGTGACCTCTTCATACAAAGAAACAATGACCCACAACAACCACTGACACAAATCTTCAGCAGGACCTGCTCTTCACACCGACAGCAAACGTCCACGACAACCACTAACACAAAGCTCCAGTGAGAACTGCGTTTTTTCGCTGACATTGAAAGCCTGCCTAGACCACCAACATGAAGTTCCAGGAACAACTGGCTCTTCGTGCTACAAAAGTGAACATCTGCAATGCCCAACCTGGTCCTCGTGCCAACGATCTCCTCGTGCTTCCCTCCAATGTGAACAGCAGCTCTTCACACAGGTCTGCGATTGTAACTCTTCCATGGGACAAACCAAGTCACTGTATCTGACAAGGGGTCCATCGCAATCGGACTGAACTTGTGACTTTCCCCCGGTCTAGGTAACTACAAGTAGCTCTGTGTACTTTTGGTGCTATTTTCACCTAGGACTTTAAAACTAATATCTCCAGTTCTACTGACTGGATTTCTGTCATTTTGGTGTAATTTATTAAAATGTATTTCATTTTTCTAAACTGGTGTGGGATTTTTCTTGTGTTTTGCTTTCACTTTATTACCATTTAAGTGCTGCATACATTCTTTACAAATTGTCTTTAAGTTAAGCCTGACTGCTCTGTTCCACACTGCATCAGGGTTGAGCACGGGTTGGTTTAGGGTTGGCTTATGACTTCACCATGAGAAGAATTGGGGCTGCTGCTTGAAAAGGGTTTCACCACCTTACGCATTCTTTCTTAAAGCACACCTTTTTCGCATCACCTTACAGTCTGCTTCCCTCTGTGCCCTACTTATACTTGCCTCACATATCTCTCGCCATTTTCGCCTCCCATTCCTGCACCCAGCGGTGCATGGCACATGTGAACTGCTACTTATGCTTCTACACAAGATACGGTTTGTAGGAGTACATTAAACGCATCCATTAAAAAACAAATACATTTCAGTGGTACATTGAGTAGTGGGCTCAGAATGCTGTAATAAGAAGAAATAATCAATGTTGCGTAGCTCTGAAAGCCTTCATGGTGTCTGTGTTTTCTTTCAACAGACAGTTGTTCAAATTGGCACACTCTTTGAAATCTGTGGATACCCTTTTTCCTTCTGGACACCATAAATAGTATAATTACCAACATCAATTCTGGTCAATTTGAAGCTCTTCGATTGATAATACATGCATTTGAAGGAAAAGTAAGTGGTCCAAAATGCACATTTGTTTCTTAGCATAGAGCTGACATTCTTATAAAGTTCTGTTTAACCTGCCAGTTATGTTATGTGTTAAGCATCAAATTATTTTGTTAAATGTACTTGAGATCTAACTAGATAATGAAAACATCAATTAAAACGAATAGTATTATGCTAGAAGTAGTTAAATGGCGTGGGGCATTACTAAATACTCATAATGCCTACATTTCGTGTGAAAGACAGTCTTCCATGATCGTCTAATACTTTCTGCATTTGCATGACAGACAAAAATAATGTACAAAAATAATATTGTGTTACATATATATTGTGCCTCAATATCATTTACAAAAATATCGCCCCATTGGGTTTAGATTTTTTATTGCTTAACTCTAATTGGGGGTATTTTTGTAAATTATATTTGGGATCAGGTGACATTCTGAGCACAATACTCTACCACTTTGTAGACAATAACCAGTGCGATACCTGTGTCCTCTGTAGACAAACCATGGCAATCAGCCATACTATACTATACTTAAAGATTTCCCGAAGGCACAGCAAAATGCTACTGTTTTGGTGGTAATAATTCTGTTTTGAGACATCACTTCAAAGTTCTAATTGTCACAACAGTTTTCCTGCATTCTCTTACTTCTGGTTTGTGAAATAATTAAATAGGTCAATTTACCTCACAATTTTAGACGTTTCTGAGTTCTAGTGAAGATAGAGTTTGCAACAGGGCGCATGGCCAAATACATTATAAGATCAGTAACACAGAATGACGGTGCAACCGCTGTAGTTTTGCCAACATTACAGAGGCCATCAGCGAAGTCCGCATATTTTTTTATATTTGAGATCACTGAGCCTAATTAGCATTGGATGGTACCAAAAAAACCTCTGACGTTTGGAGAAAGTGCTAGATCCAAATAATCTGCTTAGTCATACTATCTCAAAGGTGGTGGAAATTATTATTAACCATCGTTAATTGTCGTGCCGGAGTTGACAAAGTACACACGTATGAATCACGATACATTTGGGATCACCTTAAAACCATAAATTTGCTCTTGACATCTTAAAATACATTGAATATAAAGGAGTGTGATCTCGCCTTATGTACAAAGTTTCCATACTTTGTGATAATGAGAAACATTTATGAGTGCACACAAAACAAACTGAATTGTCTCTTAGTTCTTGAATAATAAGCATTAGTATTTCCCAAATCGGCGGGACTCGCCCAATTGTCCATGGGAGGATTCAGTGGTTGTGCAAACCTTCTGGGTTTCAAATGGTGGCTTACACTTGCCACACCAATGTCCACAGCAGGAACCTTAGTCACAGCTGGAAGCAGGTATTGGTGTCCAATAGTGGGTATTGGTTTCAGCTGCTTAATTTGTCTGTGGTCACATATAGTGCAATATCTACAAACCCACGAACTGTAGCTAGATTACCAGCCGATCACTTTACATTTCCTCAAGAGCTCAGTGTAAGCTAACACAATTTCAAACAAAGACTCGAAGATGAAATATGATTTAAAAAGCCCTCTTATATGTTTGCCTAAACATTTCTCAAGAAACAAAAAGTTTGTGGTCATTTCTGTCAGTCGGGCACATTTCTTTTCCTGGCGTTCTTGCCCAACCCTAGTCTGCGGCCTAGCCTTCTGAGCGCCAGCCTTTTTTCAGCCAGCAGATGTTGTAAGTCATGAAACCTCTTCCGCTCGTCCTTCATAATTCCACACTTGTCAGCCGTGCTATTGAAATCTGTTGAGCCGCAAAGAGCTGCTGAAAGGCGGAGGCCTGGCCCCAGGACAAAACCTGTACTCAACCTCCAAGCAAAGTATGTCTGGAATGGTACCGTGTGTCTCAAGTCAAAGTGTGTCATATTGTCAACGTGCACATGCAAGGGTTGTTTGTTTCTTGCTAACATATGCTGAGCGCAAGCAGCCTGGGATTTAGTGGGGCGGATTCAATATTAGTGAAACCGCACAATTGAAAACATTGAAAACATTCATCCAAACCCTAGGACATAACTAGGGCTTCTGGTTTTATGGTATTTAGGCCATACTACAGAAAAAGTGGCACATCACCATGGTAGGGCCATATTTGTAAATCGGTGCACCATGGTGGTCCATAGCACATTGATGCTATTGTAGTGCTTTGCTACTTTAGTGTAAAAAAAGTTGATGCTAGTGCAGCAAAGTGCAAGGAGGCTCATAGGTTACTATGGGAGTGTCATTTTAACGCCTGCTCTGAGCAGGCATTAAAAATGATGCAACAAATGGTGCAGTGATTTTTTTTTAATTTGACTGCCCCATTTTTGCGGGCCACATAGCGCTGAACACTCCCCTTGATTACATTATGCTTGGCGCAGGCATAATGTGGTGCAAGGGGTTACAAATTGGTGCAATGCATGCATTGCTCCACTTTGTAAATATGGTGTGGCAGTAAAGCCACTTTAACGCTGCCTTAGTGTCAAAAAAGTGACGCTAGGGGCTCTTAAAGATGTCCCTTGTTTTTTTAACATTTCCATCTGCATATATTCCTATTTATATTGTGGCCATCTTATTGGTATTTATCCATTATTATTTCGAGTTTTGAGAATAAATGAAGGTGAAAATTGTATATTTGCACACTTATTTAACTGATAAGCGTGTACTCATACTTTGATGCCTATCGCCTTTTAGCAAATTAAGCAGACAAATGGCAATAAAAAAAGATCCCTATCCCTGGTTTGGTAGTAAAAGAAACAGCTATGATTGGGGTGCAGTGGGCCCCTTGCAGCTTTAGGCCCCAGTGCCACTGCGCCTGCAGCACTAATTGTAACTACACCCCTGAAGGAAGAGGTGGTAGGCGAAATATTCCCAGGCACCCATTAGTTAAGGGAACAAAATCAGTGAAATTGGCATATTCACCCTGATCTTAGGTGAACATTTGTGGGCGTTTTGAAATAACAATGCATGAAAACATTTGATAATTGATAAGGGTAATCTGACTACATTATTAATTTCATCATTTCCATAAGCTCTGCAAAGACACTTTTTTGTGTTGAGACATGTACATCAATCCAATTTCAATGAAGCTCTAAGAATCCATGAAAATCTGAGATGTATCCTGAATCTTTCCCTGGATCTCTTCCTCTTATCTCTTTATTTTGCCATCCATCTACTACTTTCAAACATGGATGCCTTGTGCAACAAGTTACACACAATATGCTAGTTTCAGAGTTTTGCCCCATTGTTGTCGTCCACAAACCATGGGTGACCCTTATGTCAAAAAATACCTTGAAAATGTAAGGCTCAAGATTTTCCTATGGTTGCACCCTTCCCATATGCCACAGTTGTCCTGCCTTATACAAAGATTTACCTCCAGTGTGCTGGCGCCAGCATTTTTTCAGCGTGTCCCATATGCCATGAATTTAATTGAGTATGCCAGCACTAATATTTTTTCACCGTGGTCCCAAATGTCAAGATTTACAGCTAGTATACCAAGACCGATATTTATTTTACTATTGGTGCCCATTATGTTAAGAATTACATCCAGTATGCCAGTGCCTGTACTTTGTCACAGGTGCCTGTCATGCGAAGAATTACGTCCAGTATGTCATCACCAGCATTTGGCCAACGGTGCTTTTATCAGCCACAACTTACCTTCATTATACCAGGGTCAATGGCAGACTCACAAGCATATTACCAGTTACATTCGCTCACACTCATTCTCACTTGTACGCTCTCATTCATTCTCATTCACTTGAACTCATTCATTCTCATGCACTCCCTTCCTTTCACTTTACTGTCACCCCCTCCTTCATTCTGAGTCAGCCTCTCTCATTCTTATTCTGACTCACTCATAGCTTCATACTCACTTACACTTGCACGAAATCCTTTGTCTTACTCATTCTCATTTATTTCCAAATGCTCTGGCTCACTCATTCTCTCACAATCACTCATGTTAACTCTTACTCTCACTTATTCATACTTTCTCACTCACACTCATTTGCACTCACTTATTCTCCATCTGACTCATTTTCACTGATAGCTACACTCAGGGTCCACTTGCAGTGGCGGGCAGGACCATTGCTGCTGTGGCGGTCCAACCACTACATTACGACCCTGGTGATCCAACTGTCAGGATACCGCCATCTCCGCCGTGGTTGGTGATCCCAATGGGCTGACGGCAGATGCAGGTTGCAATCAGCCAAGGCGGTGCGGCATGCAGCGTCGCCCTGCTGATTACAACAAGGTTCTCTGCCAGTCATTTCTTGGCAGACAGTGTCCATTAAGAGAGTGATAGTGCCCCCTGTGGGTGGCAGCACTGCCGCAGGCTCAATTATGAGCCAGCGACAATGCTGCTGCCACTTTCCTGCTGGGCTAATGGGCAGAAACCTTGTTTTTTGCCCGTCAGCCCAGCAGGAAGGTCATAATGGGGCCAGCGGGGAAGTTGTCACTACAGTGGCTTTACCCTGTCAGGAGCTTGGTGGACGGGTTTTCCCATCTACCAAACTCATAATTAGGCGCTAGGTCTCACTCATTCTCACTCGCACTCATTTGCACTCACACTTTCTACACTGCCTCATGCCCATTCTTGCTCATTCATTTTCACTCACTATTCTCACTCTTTTGCAGTCACCCTCAGACTTGCTGTCTTCTCACTCAGTCTGACTCATACTGACATTAGATTTCACTCAATATCACTCAATTCCTGTCACCGAATTTCACTCATTCACTTTCAATCAAAGCCATTCTCAGAAATACACATTCATACATACGCTCTCTTTCTGACAAATGCACTTTCACTACTAGTGAATGATAGACTGGTAGACTTTTATTCATTAAGAGTATAATAAACAATTATTGGAAAAGCCAGTAGATCTGGTGTTGGCTGCTAGCCTTTTGGTTTTGTGAATGCATGTTTTTTGTCATGGTTTTTGTAAAACTTTAGTTTTGGGTAGCTGCCAGAACCTCTCCATTGTAAAAAATAAATGGCTAAAGGAAAATATTTTGAGTCTCAAAATGCACACTTTGCCATAGAAGTCAATGCCATTAAAGTGAACTACTTTGTGTGTTCATGTGCTTTTTGTGAAAAAGTAGATTGCGCTCACTGTCACTCATAGTAAAGCTAGCAAGTGGCTTAAGAGGGCTAACCCATTCCTCCAATCTGTGTACTGTAGAGCGCAGAATAAAACGTGAATGAAACAACAACGACCCAAAGAATGAGGAAAGCTGTGAAAAAGTCCCTGTAAATAAGTATATCACATATATAATTTTAGTTAAATGAAAACGTCTTCGCTAAAGCCAAACCTTAAAATAGGAAGAAAACAAGGAGTATGCAGCCCAGAAGCCCAAAAGGTCAAGCCGCCACTGAGTTCTTGGAGCTCACTTTGCCACCTCTGAGGCCCCTAAATCACGAACATGCTTTCAAACCAAGTAGAGCAACAAAGTAATGCCAGTGGCTCAGAATTTTTTTTAATGGAATGTGGCAATAAGGCCTTATGCTGCAGCAAGGTTAAAAAAACTCATGTCACCCAAGACATCTCAACACTGATTAACTCTCTTTTAGGCCTTGGTTACAACGTCCATGGTAGTGGCAGGGTGCAAAGTCTGCATGCAAGAGGAATCTTACCATGTGGTAACAATGGGTCAGTACCTTCAATTATGAGTTAAACTCCTTGGGATGGGAGAAAGGCTGAGTGAAACTGGATTAACTGGTCATAAAACCAGATTTCACAGTTCCGTGGGGTTTAACGCATGCATTTGCCACATGCTCTGAGCAGTGGTAAATGTATTCTGTGGCCTGTGGGTAGGTTGGTGGTGGAGGTGTCAGCAGTAGGGGGGGAGGGGTAGTTAGTTTCTGGCACGCAAGAGCACACTGTATGCTCCCCCACCAGAATAAAAAGGAAAAAGGCTAGAATACTGCTGCAGCCAAAGCCGCATGAAAGTTTTCTGGTTAGAATTGCTCTCTGGTAAAACTGGGTGCAGTGTGCCAACATTCAGGGAGGCTAGTTGCAGGAACTCTGGCCCAATCTGAAAAAGGTGGAGTGTAATTCAATAGGATAATTCTGCTCTGCCTGTCTTACAATCAGGGCCTTACAGGACTAGCTCCATTGTCCAAGTGGAACATGTCCTCAGGAGACCCAAATGGCCAAGCCAACGTTCCAACCCAGCCTTTCCAAGAAAAATTAAGTTAGGGTGACCAAACAGCTAAATGAGTACATAGAGACAAATACCCCAGGTGTTAATTTGATTTTAGGCATTTACAAAAAAGTGCTTTTTTAAAGTAATGACGATGGCACGCTCAGTCACAAATGTGGCGGATATCCCACCCACCTTATTACAAGTGCTTTACAGCCTATGGCACTTGTAGTGTAGTAAGCGGTATATCAGTCATGTTTTAATATGTATCCAGCCTGCCAAACTCTAAATAAGGCCCAGATTCTCTACATCCAGGAAGAACTCATCATCATCATAGATAATTACAAGCCAGCACCCCTAACCTCACAAGTAATCACTAACTAGAGGCAACGGCTGTGTCACAGCGTATGCTTTCATTCTATCATTTGACATGTTTCATTCTTCTCTTCTGCATGAAGATGGAAACCGATATCAATTTCCTTGTTGCAGAACTACTTTTTTCGTAAACATGGCTGGACGATTTACTAGTACTTATACTAACTGCTAAAAAAGGTTTATTTTGACATTTTATTTTGAAAGATTATTTATATATTTTTAGAACTGTATTACTTTCAAAAAATGGCAACCCTTTTGAAAGATGCTGAATCTCGTGCAAGGAGGGGAACAAAAAACACTAAACGACGTGTTACTCATTTTTGCCAGGGTTTTGTTGAAAGAGAAGCTCTTTCTTTTTTGGGGCATTCTGCACCAACAGATGTGCGTTGTTCGGTATTCATTCAACCAGGCTGGATGTGCAGACCGAAGGAGGCAGAGAGAAAACCAGGCCTGAGTCACGCTGCAAGCCTGGTTTTCACCCTGCCTCTCGGTTGTCCACTGACGGAAGAGAATGGTGCTTCTCTATGTATGTAGCAGCAGAGCCCCCCTGATCTGCTGAATTCGCTCATTCTAGGAGGAGGGGTGGGTGTGTACTTGCAGCCAGCATTAAGTGTCATGTGTGAGGGATGTTGATTAGGGAGGGTGTATCCTTTTTCCTTTAGAAAAGGGTGATCTGATTATCGTGTGACTCGGTTCCCCTCTCCCTGTGGCCCACAGCCTCTCATGTCCCTTCACAATTTGATCTTAACAAGGCAGGCTGGACTCATGCCTCCCCTCATGCGGTCAAATCCTTCATGGAAAAGTGACCTTGTACGTGTGGCTAACTACAGCACATGCCCGGTACCCCCGAAAAAGTGCCCCTCCTGAGTCTGAAATTAAAAAGGCTTTCAATATCTTGAGGATAGGGGGCAAGTGATGCCGCCACTCAAGGATATGTCAGATTCCAGACAGGTTAGAGGCTTTGTTGACCATCAAGAGGAGTAGTCAAGGACTCAAGGAGTTCAGATACAGGGATGGCTTCTAACCACAGAGTTGGTCCCGGCTGATACAACAAGCGCTCCCTGGCCCTCAAGGCGAGGGAGAAAATGCTGCAGATGCCTCTAATGAATGGGACACGACTTTCAAACCTTGTCAGTCCAGCACCTTGCCTGAGCCGTAAATTTACCTTCATTCAAAAAAACGTTGATAGCACGTTGGTACGAAATATGTTCAAAATACTGTTTAAGCGAAAAGAACTGTGACAGGCTGTCAGACCGATAAATGGCACTTCCCCTGCAATCGCAGGCCTGATGGGACAAGCTCTCATTAGTTCCTGGAATGCAGCAGGTGCAGTCCCAGATCAAAGAGCTCTTGCCAGAATGTGTGCAGTGAGCATCTGTCAGGTTGTCACTTCAGGGCCTAAGGAGCCATCAGAGCTCACCTGACGAGGATCTTCTCAAGACACGAAGGCCGCATTAGACCCTCGGCGGCGGGAAGGAAATGGATCTTCTGCGAGCAATCAGAAAACTCAAATTACCTCTCAGAATTCTGCTTGATGAAGTAATCGGATCTAACGAGGAGCTATTACAATGCCAATTACTAGCCCTAATGGCTTCATTTCAGGCTTTAAATAGTAGACCACCACCACAGAATTAGGGACGTGTCCATTGGATGAATCAAGTCAAATGACTGGTTGCTTTGGTCCCAGATAGATACAAGTATCAATATGAAAATGTATCCTAGACAGGTGGTCTCAAGGTGTAGGTAAACAACTTCCAAATGCACCACTTCTATGCAAATGGAAGGCGTTTGTACTTAGGTTGGCTATTATCTGCCATCAGCCGGGAAAGGGTGGGCAAACACAACAGAAACGTCTACATTGCACCACATAGGCATCAAAATGCTACTCTTCACCCCCCCACCCCACCCTGCCTCCCGCGCCTTAGGACACACTGTGGGAGTACCGGCTACAAAACACATGTATCACCAGCATCATACAGTTTAGCCTGATGCACTGTGGTTGGCAGAATGACCACATCAGAGTAAGCTATGTCGTTGAGGTATTTGTTATATGCAAACCACAAACGAAATTGCTCTTCCTATAGTTCATTGACGTAATGCGAAGCATTTGAGAACGTACCATAATTTTGTCAACATCATACGGTAGAGGAATGGCATCACACACTCAAACTCTACGACATCACAGGTTGTAGGATTCCAGTAGAATTGACCCCAATGACTAGCCTTTGCACCTTTTATTTAAAAGTCGTTTAAAGACACCTTCATGTTGTAGATATAAAAAAAAAAAAAAATGCAACAGTGCCCGAGATCCTGCTACTAAAACAATCAAATGCTAAAGTCATGCTTACTTTGAAACGGCTGCTAATCTGATGGGCTACACCACAAGAGTTGGGAAACGGTTGACAAAGGACTCAGCTATTATCATTGGGCTGGGAATGCAAACAGCCTGGGTTTTTTCAGTACACAGTATGTAAAGCACCACAAGCAGGAAGGTATTGCTCAGGCATTTGTAGCTCTGTGATCAGGCTGGTTTCTGAAGAGCACCATGCACCCCAACCCGAAGCGAGAAACTATAATTCCCATAGAGCATCCCTTGCAGGGCACAAGTCGAGGGTAAACGCGGGAACACAGCGTCCACCCACTATTTTCACAGGGTGGCCGCCGTCCACCCTGCAAGAATTGGGACCCACTGAAATATGCTGAACTTGTCTCGGAGTGATGTTCAGACACCAGGACACAATCAGCAGCGCCTCCACCTTGTCTGCTTTTGTTTTCCAGCAGCAACATGCAGGCAGCGAGGGAGGGGGCTTTCATGTTTCAGACTCCAACTGAACCCATAACAAGGGCTGAATTTAAGGGGCCATTGTGCTTCCTTTTGTTCCACTTATTGTAACTGGGAGCTATCTGAGCCTCACACCTAGATGCAAATGCAGGGGAGGGGAAACAAAGGCACACAGCTTGTTTTTATCACTTCACACATACTTTAGAGAGGCATGTTTTTACATTGTTCAATCCATGTTTATAAGAGATTTTCATGCACTGTAAGAATGGCAGATT
Source organism: Pleurodeles waltl (assembly GCF_031143425.1). Classification (NCBI taxonomy): domain Eukaryota; kingdom Metazoa; phylum Chordata; class Amphibia; order Caudata; family Salamandridae; genus Pleurodeles; species Pleurodeles waltl. The sequence continues at coordinate 728,084,773 of NC_090445.1, forward strand.
AGTTGGTCTGGTCCAGTATTTGCAATAAAATAACACTATTCTGTTTCATTTTCTATAGTGCTACTCATCCAACTGCAGGGTGTCAAAGCGCTTTACATCACACATACACATTGGCAATAAATCCTATAAATGTGTAAATCAATGTACAAAATATATTTCATAGGACAGTGAGAGTTACAAGGTGTATGAGTCACATGCCCTTCATAGCTTAATATATTAGAAAAATTACCATTTATGAACTTCAAGTAACGAAAGGATCTCTGTGTTAAAATTAGTAACTGACTTACCTAGCAACATATAATAAAAATCTGTTGTTTGCAGTTATATGATGTGCTTTGAAGCAGGCACATTAACCCTCAATGTTACTTTGATTCAAAACTGGGACTAGAGAAATAACTTGTTTCTCCAGCAAATGTATTACCCCCAAAGGTTATCTTAACATTATTTTTATTCCCTGAGATTTACTGGGCATGCGAATATCTCTGCAGCAGGAGCATTAACCCCATAAGATATTTTAAAATGTGGACTTTTCAACTAAATAAGCAGAACAGATGTATTGCCACATTTCTCCTTGATTCCAATTTCTTTGTGGCAGTTTTTTTTTTTTTAAATAAATGTGTAAGTTGAGGTCCACATGTTTATCGGGTTGTGTCACTTTTTGGTACAAGCCCGACCCAAATTCTCAGTTGTTAGATATTGTAATGAGCTCAAATGTAACCATAGTAGACTTGCTAAACCTGTGGCACTTCATGTGATGTCACTTCTTGTGAGGTCATGAGTTGTGATGCAACTTCCTGTGATGCTACATGCGATGCCATGCGCCATGATGTCACGCACTGTGATGTCACGTGCCATGATGTCACTTACATACTGCCTAACTTGATTAGTCCCCCCACTTATTATTTTTAGGATTTGTGCCCTGATCCCATGGTCAGTACTTCCAGTGCATCAGTGAGCAAAGCACCTTTCCTAGACCGCTTTGCACAATGTCCAAGCATGTAAAGCCCCATGCTCAGGTCAGTATCTGCAGCGTCTCAGTATGTAATGCACTTCCCCAAGACCAGTATGTGGTATGTCCAAATATGAAAACAAAAACCAGGTCAGTGTCTGCAAAGAACCTACCTAAGTACTAGCAACGCACTAGTCTCTTAATGTGTTACACACTCAATATTCCACATTGTTCCTCTACAGGAAGAATGAATGCTACCCATTACAGCTTTCCAATTTCGATGGTAATGTTGGAATTCTGTAGTAGTCTTGCATCCCAGAACTACCAGTACGTGCCTTGGTATAGGCAATTGTGAGTACTGCAGTAGAAGTGGACAAGCCACTGAAAGCTTGAGCCTGAAGCTTGGCTCCAGCTCAGCTCAAGGTTCTGTTGGAACCTCAAGCCCATATTGAGCTGACCTTTCATGTGGCTTCCGCCTGCCTCACTCCCTCTACGCATGATGTGGCATTACTGTCATAGCTGCCACTTTGGAACTGGTCCCAGAGTGGGCTCAACATTCTGTAATTCTGGACAAATTACTTAATCTCCCCCTGCCTACAAGCAATACATGTGACTTTATGTAATATAACTGGTGCTCATGTAAATCGCCGAGCCTTTAGGTAGAGTTTGCACTAAATTTAAACTGTATTAAAATGCACTAAGAGGTGAAAAACAAAGACTTGTCATAAGGAAAGATAAATAGATACTCGTTTACTTGTTGATTTGTACAAAGTGAAACCAGTAAACTTGAATAAATTGTGCCTTCCCAGCTTAAATGCTGTTATTATTTTATTTCACCGAAACTCTTTTTTTCTTCATTATAGCATATGAAAGCACCTTATGCAAGTTGTGGCTACCAGTGGTACAAAACTATCACCTTTTGAGCACTTTTCAGTGCCACGCGTTGAAGAAGTACATTTTCTGGATTTGGAAGAGACTTTATCACATTTTAAGAGGCAGGACAAATATTTTCAGGGCTCCGCTCATGCACCGGCTCTAAGATCCGAGGAAGACCATTGGCTCGGCTCTGGCTCGGATCTTCCTGTTACTTTGTTGGCTCGCCCACCTCTACGCTGCGGTACAGCCTGTGTATTCCTGCACCCTGCAGAATGGGAACATTGCAGTAAATTAAGGACACAAATAACTTAACCCCAGAATCCACCAGCATTGATTGGCCTGCAGCCGCTTAGTTTTTCCGGTGACTAAATAAAGTAATATGTAGAACTACCCTGAGAAGCAAAAGCGATGCAGCGTGGAGGACACTAGGGGGAGACGTACAGCCACAGATAAAGCCTGGAGCAGGCATGTGTCAAGGCTTCAACCATCCGCTGCATTCCGTATCCTAGCACCACAAACCCACTGTTCTGATTTTGAGCGTTTTGTAATTTATCTGAAAAAAGTAGATTGAAAATGACGAAGTTTACCTGGCCAGCCAGGAACCTCGCTGGAGAGCGGGTCTATCTTCGCTACCCCCTCACTCCACTCATTTATTTATGTAACAGTGTTACACTACGCTGCTGGACCGGAAGGATTTACGACTCGTACATGGAATTCATTTACACATTGAACTGCAGCAAACATAATTTGAATAAGAGTTCTAATTCAGTAGGTGAAAATTACAAGGGATAATAGAGCAGAGAGGTATTTGTGTACATCCGTTATGGGTCGGGGGACATTAAATCAGAACAGGCGGTTTTCAGCAGTAACTGTTTCCTTCCCTCCTGCACGTTTTTCTTAGAGAATTGGAGCTCCGACAATGTCCCTCCTCCCTGCCTGGAGCTCCCATGCTCCGGGAGAGTGAAGGCTGCAGACGAGTGAGGACACCTGCTCCTACGGGGTTTCTATCAGAGCTTGAAAGGCACCTCCTCTACCCTATCATTAGTGCAACAGGTGCAGTGGCACCATGGCCTATGGGCATTAGAGACCCACTGCACTGAAATTACAGCTGTTTGTTACTATCCAACTGGCCAGGGTTGGGGGGCTTGCTTGCACCAGGGCCAACTGCACCCTTGCCACCCCACTGCCTCTAACCCTGAAAGCAGCCTCCCTGGCCTCCAGCAAACTGTGATTTCTCTAGTATCCTCCATTAAAGATGAGTTATTGGGTGACGTCACACGGGTAGTTGAGCGGGAGAGCAAGCAGTAGACTATGGCCGTCACCGGAAGCACATGGAGGTATATTTTCCTCTGTCTCGAGGTAAATGGCTTAGCAGCCTTTTGCACCTTTTGTAGGCGTCCGTTGCGAGATGAGTAGCATATGCAAAATCAGGCGACCATAAATGCCTACAGTTTGCTCTTTGGGATATTTCATTGGCAATCAGACCTTTTGTTGTCCAAATGCCCGTGATATAATCAGAGCAGTAGTGTCGTCAGAAGCGTGCTTTCTTCTGGAAGATGATGCTCCTGCCACTGTCAGACAAAACACCTTGCACTAATGGTTCCATCCCTGTCACACTTACATCAGCGTGAGCTCCCTCGGATTGAGCCCTCACTGAGGGTATTCTGTATGTGTTGAGCGGTAGGAGCTGTAAAACAGGAGAGAATGGACAGCACCTTTACTTGCTTCACCTATATTTCCACCTTTCAACTAAGAACACCCATCTACCACTTGCGTCACTGTTTGCTTGCATTAAATTACCCATTCAATATGGTCCCCACTCTCACCAACTATTTGAGCTTCTGAACACCTAACCTTAGCTCTTCTTATCTTCCATGAAAAGTTCATTGCTACTCTGTCTTCCTGTCACACTTTACCACACAGAACTGCGCTGAGGCCATCCCTATAGACCCTCTGAAATCCTGCCTCGAACAACGTACTACCTTCCTTTACTCACACTCCAAAACAGTACACTTCTCTCTACCACGCTGCAAGCAACCCAGGCAGAACTGCATGACACGAGGTGGCATGATGAGCAAAGGTAACCTGAATCACCCTCTTTCCAATCACACAGCATGATCGAAGTGAACACGGTCCTCAAGCAGTGGTTGGCATGCATTAAAAACATATGGGACTGTGATGCTGCTTGTAATGGGCAGAAGGGTGAGGGTTGGGGGACAGGGTAAAAGGAATTGCTAAACAAACAACATATTTAGTAACTTTTTTGGTCTTTCACCTTCAGGTACCTACAAATAACATAATGCACAACTTAAATGGAAAACAAAGGCATGTTAAGTAAATCAGTGGGAAATGCACTATTGTACATTATAAAACACCTATTAGTTAATGCACTGTAGAGGTCTGTGTGTGTAACCAGATAACCAGAGAATTGAATCCTGGTTGGTGCAGGAGAGAATAGTGACTTGTGTATGTTTAGTGCCATGAGGTCCCAGTCTGTGACAGAAAGCACTCTGAATATTTAGGCCATCATTTTCAACTTGCAGTGCACACACTATTAAGATAGGCTGCTACAAAATGAGCAAAAAGGTTTAAGATAAAAGTGCTTACAAAATATAGATTTCAGTAATGCCCAAACTGTAAATGGTGCAAATTTCATTTAAAAACACACACGCCCCAGCTCAGCTGGCAACTCCCTTGCTATACCACTCAGAAATAATACATCTGGGTCTTTGGAAGCTTCTAGTGATTCCATCAATTAAAGCCAATAAGGGCTTCCAAGCATCCCTTGCATTTGCAGATTAACCAGTTGGCGCACATTTACATTACTTTTAGGCAACAGGCACCATGGGGTAAGAAGGCCTGTTTAGCTGTATATCGCTCCCTCGGTTTCACAGCACAGGACCGTCCCTGCCTTCCACTTCAGCTGAAGCATTTGAAATGTCGACATTAACCATCCCGTGATGGTTGCCTGTTCAAAAAGTAGTGGAACTGTTTTCCTTAAATTAAAAGAGTATGGGCATAAAGTGCCCCTCTGATCCCACCCACTTCGACCACTGTCCTTAAGAATACTATTTCTCCCCTCAAGCTAGGTGTGCGACATGAATATCGAGTTTTAAATATGATGCTGCCAAAGTATCGAGCCAGAAAACCAACTCCCAAAATATCACATAAGTAATAAAAAAAAATAAGTATAGATTTACTATCCAGAAGTCCACTTTTGTACCTTGACGATGTGTGATACAAAGCTACTCACTTTTGCTTGATGCCACTGCAAGCGCACCTGATCCTTAATAAATAAACTTACAAGGGGACGCATATAGGTCGATGAACCTTTCGAATCGCCTGGAGTATCCTAACCATGAAGTGATCACTGAACCAATAATCAACATCAGTAAATTAATATCAACACTCAAGGAACCAAGAAAGGAAAACCATATTAATCAGAAATAAACATCACTCACGGAAAAGGTTAATAATTTGTATTCCCTATTGATTACAATTCTAATCAAATGTTAATTATTTCCTTTTATTAATCAATCTTTATTAATCATCAAGAAAACATTTTTCTCCAAAGGAATCATAAGCAACAATGCAAATCATAAGTCAGTGATTATCAACATTAATCGAGTAATTCAGCAATGCAAATTCGTCAGTCAATTGTCACCGTCAACGTCTCCCCTGTCAGCCTACTTAACCAAAATTAGCATCAGCATGTGGGTCTTCATGCGAAAACGATTTAAATAAAACGCTAATTTAGAAAAATCTAGCTAAAGGGAGAAAATCTATTAGGAAACAGCGCAGTTGGCACCTAGAAGAATAGGCACACATTTTTCTGTCACATTTTCATAGCTACCTATCCAGGATGGATCAGCAACGAGTCAGTCTTCGTCCCAAGGTCATCAGTGGTCAGCTACATATCAGGCTCACAGAGTATGAGCCCAATTATCAGCACTTCGGACAACATCTCCTGACGTCATCAACTTTCTATAGCAGTTCTGATTTCGCTCCCCTTGTCATGACTTTTTATTAGGGTCTCCCAGTCCGTCCAACTAATTGCTAATTGGTCAGTCTTGTCGGAAGGTATGACTCTAACCTATAGTTTTTATTTACTAAATCTAAATTTCTGCATAGGCTTCAGGTTCCATAAATTTGATTGGTCCTTCTGGTGATGAGAACATCATCCGGCTCTTCAGGTAACAAAATTGTTGCATCTATAGTCTTTAGTCAGTGCCTCTATTGTTCATGTCCTGGGAAAGTACATTTAGCCTACTCTACATATAATTGTATCAATTTGACTTCATCATCTCCTGTCCCCTGATACAATGCAGAATGTTCTAGCAGAGCCATCTGAACACTGCACAGTTCAAGGTCCTTTACTCCGGTTACCAATCTTCGCAAGCCTTGTCGAGTCTTCACGTTGTAAGCAGGCAAGGTCCAGTGAGACCAGGCCTTTTATCAGGCTAAATTAAGAATGCGAATTAACACAAAACATAGGTTATACATCCAGTTATGATATACTAATACATTTTACATAGATTTTCTCATTATTTAGCATCTGTTAATACATATGGTGACCACTCCCTGTGGGCACTTTTTTGCTTACACACATTATTTTCTAATATTAGTTTCTCTATGCAATTTTCTCGTTAGTAACACACATTAATCATTATATATATTTCTTGAATTAGCATATCTGCTCCATCACCACTCTTGTTTATAAACCTCTTTGGTGGGTCTTTACAAACTAGACACTGTTACCTAATACTAATTCCAGAATTTCTCTTGTCCCCACAAATATATCTTCCATAAATTCAATCAATGCCTAGCCAGTGACATCGTCTACAAACTTCTCATGTGAGAATCAATAGCTACTATGCCATATCATTGAGTAATTATCCAACTATATCAATGACTAACTTATACTGGTGTCTGTCGCTGCAGTGATCGTGGGTACTCAGAACATACCTTTTATCGCTCTCCATAGTCCTTCCTTCAATATCACAAACTTTGGACCAACACCAAAGTTCACTCCTCAACCTTTGTTTGGTGCACGTAACACACATTTTCTGGTCAAACCTCCATTCCTCTTCAGAAAAAAAAACCTCAATTTCCAACACTGAAAGAGACGTGTTAAATGGTCATTGTGATGCTGAAATGATGGGAGGTGGTTTCTAGCCAACAATACAACATATTTCTAGAGTGTTTCTCTTCAAATAGTTACAAACATAGCCACCGCTGTTCTATGCCAATTTTTGAACAGCAATTTTATTCTTAAAATGTTTGTCGATGTGCTGTGAAACAAGTTACATCATGTACAGTAAAGTAAACAATAACAAGTTCTCAACATCAAGTCGAACTTCGCTGTGTAAATGAATACATCAAACCTCACTGTCACATGGACAATGAAGAGACTGCAATCCATGATCCCATTAGCTCCATTTACCATCTTAGTACCTTCTTGCTCACATCAGCCACCTCTGTACCTTCACAGTTGCGCCCATGCCAATTACCAAACCACCTTGCAATGACAAAAATCTGCTCCCATTTCCAACTTGTGGTATGAACAAAAAGGTATAAACTGAAAAATATTTCCATGAGCGGCAATTCACGTTTAGCCAGATGTTGCACTTGCTTTAGGAAACCCCTGCCAGAATCCTCACTGCCCGGTGTGAAAGGGGATGAAGCTAGCAGTAGGAACTTAAGCTGTAACGGGTTCTACGAACCCTGTTTACTTTCTGCAGCTATCTCACACTGACCTTCCCCTACAGTTTCACAACACATATAAGGCTGTTGAGAAGCTAAGGGTGGGACAATGACCAATTCCTGTGATGTCACTGAGGGGTCAAAGACCTGGCTTTTGGTGAATCGACATCCATGTGGCATGCACCTTAGCAGCTATCATGGACAATGATGACCTCAAACTGCATCCATTATTTGAAGACAACTTTATCTAAAAGTTTATTATTGATTTGTATCATAAATGTGTTTACCTATAAAAAGTGTAAAAAAAAATCTACCACACTGAATAAAGCCTTATGATCTACAACAAGATATTTACAATCTGGATTTTTCAGTGCGTGATAAGAGGATCGCAATCCTTTTAATCGATAATCAGCCTCGCACCTATAAGCACTCCCATTCAAAATGAATCTCTTCTTATACCTTCAAAACATTCATTTTTCCTATTGTCTCACTCAAACTGAGCCCACATTCTAAGAACTTTTTTACCAAGTTCAGTTTGTGCAATAAAAGCCCCAGTGAACAACCTAAAGTAAAACTCTTCAAGCCACACAAAGGAGAACAATTGTTCTAAACTTTTTAACTATTGGAGTAACCTCAACAGCACAAAGTCAATTCAATTGAGGTTCAGTACTCTGAGCTGAAATGAATGAACAAGATATTCTTCCTCTGCTCGATAAAATTATTTTGTGCATATTTAAGAATCAATTTGTGTTACTCAAATGTAGTGAACACTGTTTACAAAACCACATAATGACTTACTAAGCTGCCGCCATGAATTAGTATACCTCAAAATTACCATGTAACACATTTTATGATCACTGAAAAACTCTGGATTTGTTTAAGGTCCATAAATATAGAGTTGGCATCTATATAAAATTTTATTCTTGCAAGTGTAACGGATGTAAAGACTATGTTGGCAACTAACAATACCACTGACATAGTTACATTGTTAAAGTTAATAGAAGGCATGCTCTCCATCAACCTAAATTTCCTGTAAATTGGAAATAAGACACAAAAATGCGATAATCCAGAAAAAGATCTCATAAAAACCTCATCACAATCCTTTGCCAATCTACCAAAGAAAGAAAAAACAATCATAACTTCTTATGTCAAAAAAGCAAAATTTGTTTAACCCCAGTATCATCATTCCTAAAATGATTGCCCACGCTTCTATAAGGACACATGTCTCCGACACATTGTGCATCTCTGCCATCCAGCTGCTTTTTCCCTTCATCCATGAAATTTCCTCCCTGTATTTTGTATTTTACCAATACTTTGTGGGACTCTTAAACAGAAGCCGGATTACTTTTTGATAGGTAGTTTGTGTAAAATCATTTAATCCCAGCTACATGACCATGTTTTATAACAAACAATTCAACACATTAGCACATTTCTTGTTTCAGATCTGCTGACTCTTCTAAACTTGGTCAGAGAAATGAATACATATTTTCAGAATTTTAGATCATTACCTGCAATGCCAAGTTCAGATTACGCCTAGTGCTCTTACACCATAATGCTCAGTTTGAATCTTACTAATTTTGCTTTTAGTGGTGTTCTGCTACTCTTGAACAATAAATGTGACAGAAAAGCAAGCTCTAATGCAAGGAACATGATTATTATTGGGAGTGGTGTCAGTGGTCGACATGTGAGTCTGTTATTTGGATTAATAGGATAGAGGATGGATAGAGGAGCGAAGAGTTTAGAAAGGATTAATTGGGAGTCCATAATAGTAAAAAAGTTATGGAATGTGTCTGAAAGTCTGTTAGTTGGATGAATACGATAAAGCAAGGATAGAGGAGAGAAGAGTTCGGAAAGGGTTATTTTGGAGTTCATAGTAGTAAGAGGTTTGGGAACCGAGTGGAGGTAGGGGATATTTTGGAAGAGGAATAGGACAAGTCAGATTTGTAGTTTGGTGAGGTTTGGGGAGATTTTTTATTTTTTTTCTCTACAGTGGGAGGTAAATACATAAATATGTAGACACAGAACCACACACAAAACGTGTACATACATAGAAATTTTAACATGATACACATATGGAAAAAGGTCAAGAGATATAAAATTGTACTAGATAAAGTCCCATATGTACATGCATGGATAAATATTTACCAGCACAGGTTTTACCTTTCAGCTGTGAATTACGTTTGTTAACATTTTTTTCTGGATATGCCAATGTAGAATGAGCATGTAGAATAAGAGTGCTTCAACATGCCCCTCCTCAGACTGTGCTTTGGAGGAGATCATGAGGTGGAGGTGTCTATAGGGGAACCTGGTAAGAGCAGGCCCAGCTCTAGGATCTTTTGTCTGGAAGGGCTTTAATACAGCATGAGTGGGCCATGAAGGTGAATGGGTACTGGCCAAAACACAACAAAGTATTTAATGATCTGATATTTTAGGTATTGACGTCTGTCCACTTTTGACATTTTTAACACAATAATCAGCACCCAATGAGGCACATACTTCGCTTTCTTTGATGTGCTTTGCCCTTGAGGAAAGCTGCTAGTCAGAATCTTAAGATGCAGAACTTTGACTGCAGCATGCTCTTGGTCATGCGCAGCAGCAGAAGGGTTTCTTCTACCATTCAGGGCCACTTTGCAGCTTTTCATTTAAAAAAAAAAAAACGTTGCCAGCTTTTCACTTTGTAAAGCATTAAAGTTTAAAAATATGATGCAATAAGCAGAGAATCTTAATCCCGTTTTCAGGATATCCTTGCTGGTCATTTGTGCATCATAGCAGCTACTAAACTGTGCTGACTTCACACCTCTCCGTAGGCCCGGCAGCATCCTACGTCTCCGGGTGTTAGTCTTTAAAATAAAAGATAAGGGAGAGCATATGGGTTGCAGGCTCCTTTAAAACATTAAGGTGAAAAATGCTTGTTTTTCGGTTCTGAATGGTCGTGGGTGGGCCAGGGTAATCCATGCGTGGGCCTGGCCCACCCTCTAGAACTGGGCATGGGCAAGAGTGGTACAAGCTGCGCAGCACTGTGGATATACCATTTCAGCTGGGAGGCGGGGCTCCGGCAGCATCATGCAAGAGCGTAGCAATGAAGACTGGCAGTGTTGATGGGCTCTCTATGGCTTCTTTTTTCTTTACTTGGAGGAAATATTGAGAGCGGTTAGCCAAGGCGCCCCTGATGACCCTCCCGTGCCTCTGCACCACTGTCAAGTGGACAGGTGAAGCTCCCGATGGCTGCGGGTGGCGCAAAGGAGTGTGCTGACCCAAAAGTAATGATTTCTTTTCTGCTCCGAGCTCGATTTAGAATGGAGAACGCTGCAAGTTACCTGCTTTGGTCACAGGCGCAACAAAGGCCTCGCCAGCCCCTGCGGTGCCGAGGGGTGAGGTCCAGGGGGCTCCCTCAGTATAGTACCCTGGCCCAAGAGCTACTGAATAAGTCTGGAGGGAGACCATCCATGTACTTTGCAGAGGCACCCCTTCAATTTTCGTTATGCCACTGGCTTTGGTTGCTCCTATTACCGGGTGTTGGTGAGTTCTCTTGGCTAGGAAAGTAAAAGTTTTAGCTCTCATTCCTGTATTTAAAGCCTTATAAGCTGTACATGCTAATCTTTTGCTGACCATAGAGGACAAAAGAAGTTCCAAGAGATAACATACATTTTTTTTTTTCCAGAGATGGTGAGGATGGGCATTACTCTGCTACATACATGCATTCTTCTTTATCTGCAGCTGGAGAGCTTGCGGTGATGACCTCATTAGAGATACAGAAGCTGATTGAGGATGTAGTTGGTAAGGCCTTTGCTTCAGTGAAAGATGATCGCTGTGGCAAGCATGGCAGCTCTATGTCCATAAATCTTCTTCATGAAGTTTCCTGTTGAGATTCTGAGATGGATCTTCCTACCACGTCTTCAGCTGGCAAATATATCTGAAGTTGGCAGTGGCCATGAACCATATCCGGGATAATTTAGTGTTTCCGCTAAGGCAAGAATTGGGGTTTCCTTAGGATCTGTTTCCATAGTGCAACAAATTCCTGTCATTGACCCTCTCTTTCCATGATAAACTGAAGGACTTGATTTTACGAGAAATGTGGAACACTCAAATATTCCAAGATTTCTACAGAGAATGGATGTTTTGGAAAATAATGAGGATATTTTTCCACATTCCATTAAAATTACTGTCATCCTAGCTATCTTTATAAGGAAGACTTCAGTCAATCCTAAAGATAGCTCCCCTTCTGATCCACTGAATAAAAAGGTGAAAGTTCCTTGAGGAAGTTCTTTTCAGCAAAAGTTTAGTTCTTAGAGCACATATTTACTCAGCTTATTCAGCACAGAATAAGCCCTTCAAGTCCAAGTCAATCCTTTCAAGGACTTTGGAAAGCTAGCAGCAGCAATGCAACGGAGTGGAGATTGTTCTGATCTGCTGATTCAGAGAAAACAACAGGCCCAGTTCCTTTCTGACATCTACCAGGATGTCATCAAGTTAGTTGCTTTGGTTTCAGGTGCTTCTATCCTGGTTGGACGAAATCTCTGAATGAGAGATAGGAAAGCGAACACTTCGAAAACGTCCTCACTTCTCAAAGTCCCTTTTGAAGGAAACAAACTATATGATGAACAATAGAATGTCATGGTTACAAAGGCATTCAAACAGCCGAAACATCCCCTGTCCTATAAAGAGAAGTCCCCAAAGTCCTGGAATAGGTCTGGGTGGGATATTTAAAGGCAGACAAGAAATCCTCTAGTTATTCTCACCTTAGGAAGTCGATGCCTGCTGGTCAGTGAGCTGCTTCCAAGCAGAAGTCCTGACTACGGTTTGGAAGAAATCAATGCAGTGGGGAGAAGTGGTAAGAGAATCCTGTCCAACTAGGTTAGAGATGTATCGGATCAATGGGTATTGAACATTATAAGGAATCACTATCAGATGAACTTTGACTACTATTGGATCAGTGACATAATACTGAGGCTACAAATATCGTGATACACAAATATAGTGTCAAAAATATCATTGACACATATTGTTTTTCTATAGGTATAATGGTAAGTACAAAAATATCGAAAAAAATCGTTCACACTAATATAAAAAAACACAAAAATATCATTTTTCTATAGGGAGTATAAAATAGTAATTTTTTAAATATTTTAATATATAACATTAATATGATGTATACTAAATACATTTAAGTAACATTTCATATTAAAATCAATATATCCTTATATAAACTTAAACACACAAAAACATAGGCGTATATACCACTATTATTTAAAAAAATATATTTAACATTATATATATATATATTTTTTTCAATTTGCTACTATAAAACATATATATATATATATATATATATATTTATATAATAATATAGGTAGTATAAAAATGTAACAGAATCAAATACAAAACGTTAAATAGCTTACCAAAATAATTAAAATAAAAAACACACATATATACATAGTAATATATATATATATGTATATATATATATATATATATACATATATATATATATATGTGTATATATATGTTACTATTCGCACTCCAGTCTGTGCAACAATAGGGAAAGCACTGGACTCTAGAGGGGTAACATTTACTATTCCCACACCAGTCTATACAACAGTAGGGAAAGCGCTGGAATCCGGAAAGGTAACATTTATTATTCCCACTCCAGTCGGTGCAACAGTAGGCAAAGCACTGGACTCCGGAGGAGTAAAATTTACTATTCCACTCCAGTCTAAGCAAGAGTAGAGAAAACATTGGACTCTGGAGGGGTAAGATCTACTATTCCCACTCCTGTCTGTGCAACAGTAGGAAAAGCGCTGAAATCCGGAGGGGTAACACTTACTATTCCCAGTCCAGTCTGTGCAACAGTAAAGAAAGCATTGAACTCAGAAGGTGTAACATTTACTATTCCCACTCCAGTCTCTGCAGAAGTAAAGAAAGTAATTCACTTAAAACACATAACATGATTTAATAACTCAATTCATTCACCAAATACACAAAAACGTTAATATATAAATCATATACATCAATTTAAAAAGCAATTAAACATTTTAGATATTTATAATATAGACATTTTATAATATTTATCAATTCAATAATGAATAATTAACTAATAATATTTATTGCTTAACTTCCCACCCTATACGCCTACAAAAGCAACAATCCGAACCTAAAATATAAATTAAAAAATATAATTAGATATTTTACATATTTAACTAGCAATTAATTATTAATAATCAATTACTTAACTTCCATCCTTATACCCCTACAAACCCAACAATCCGCAAATAATATATAACATACAAATATAATAATTATACAGTTTACGTAATTATAACTTAAATAATTAATAATAATTAAAATGTATTATTAATTATTATACTTAATTAACTTCCCACCCTGTATCCCTACAAACCTCACAACCCGCTACAACACTGTAAATTACTACTAACAATTAATAAAAAAATTATAACTAACTTAAAATGTACAAACTCGGGCTGATTACGAGTTTGGCAGTCGGAAAAACTCGACCTCCAAACTCCTGATGAGGAGACCGCAACAGGCTCCCCACCGGCCCCATTACAAGTTTTCCACTGGGCCTACCGGAGGAAACCAACGTTTCCACCAGTCAGCCCAGTGGAAAATGTGCAGTGGCATAGGACTCTGCTCCACATGGAGCTGTTGCACAGGGGCCCACCCTCGGTAGCACCCTCGGAATGTGCACTGTTTGCAAAGCAGACAGTGCACATTCCAACGGTGCTACCGAGGGGGGCCCAGCACTGCCCACCACAATGCCGTGGACAATGCAGGGCTCCCCTACTGCCCCCAGCACCTATTCTATGGCAGCCTTTCCATGGCAGTTGAACCACCATGAAAAGGCTGGCAGAGAACATGGTTGTAATCAGCACGGCGGCGCTGACTTCAGCGCCACCGTTGATGATTACAGCCACGACCGCCATCTTCCTGGTGAGATCAAACATCCTGCCGGAGACGACGGTCTTTTGACGTTCTGACCGGCAGGGTCGTAATGTGGCGGTCGGAACGCCCCAGCTGCGGTGGTTCAACTTCCACTGTGTGTCTGGCGGTCTTCAGACCGCCAAACTCGTAATAGGGCCCTAAATCTATAAATATTAACAACAATTATACAAACATTATAAAACAAATAATTAAAAAGCTATGGGCCTCATTACTAGGCTACCAGTCTTCAGACCACCAGCCTCGCGGTGGCTGTCAGGACCACCACTGCTGTGGCGGTCCAACTGCCACATAAAGACCCTGGAGGTCCGACCCCCAGGGTTCCGCCGTCTCTGACGGGTTTGGTGATCTTGATGGGTTGATGGTGGGTGGAGATCGTAATCCGCCAGGGCAGCGCTGCATGCAGCACTGCCCTGTGGATTATGACCTTGTATTTCCGCCAGCCTTTTCATGACGGTTTAACCGCCATGAAAAGGCTGGCGGAGAACAGGTTCAGGGGGCCACATGGGGGCCCCTGCACATGGCCTGGGTAGTGCAGGGGTCCCTGTGCCCAGCACCCTTGCAATGTTCATTGTCTGCTGCGCAGATAGTGAACATTGCAAGGGTGCTGGTGCACCCTGCAGGTGACAGCATTGCCGCTGGCTCGATTATGAGTTGGAGACAATGCTGCCACCTGTTTCCCACTAGGCCGGACCTATTAGGTGAGATTTCCACCAATCAGCCTAGCGGGAAACACCTAAAAGGTCTAACAGGGTAATCGCCACTGTGGCGGCAGCCACCCTGTCAGGAGTTTGACAGACGGGCTTTCCTGTCCGTCTAACTCCCAATAAGGGCATATATTTTTACAACTATATTATTGAAAACTATATTAATAACACAGATATTATTGAAAACGATATTACTTACCTAAAATTCAATATTTATTTCAACAATATTTCTGTCCGAGTCTGGAGTTGAATGAAATATTTAGTTAAAAGATTCGCTCTTCTTTGAAGTAATAAATGAGAATTATTTCTGGACTTCTTTGTTTCAGAATACTTTACTGCTTGAGTTGCTTAAGTTGCCCTATTTTGAGCTTGGGTATATTTCCCACTGTAATGAATTAAGAGAGGGAGGGATGAGGAGGCAATGTCCAAGGACCGCCACACTCGTAGCTAGGCCCTTAGTGCGTGAATGGATGAATAGGTGACTGTTATGATTATCTATACAACCACACACACACATACTCTTGCCAATAGTTGAATAGCCAGATCTGTTGGCCTTGATAATGTTTGTTGTGAATTAGGCCTATCTCAATGATTTGACTTACAATTCCATTTCATTTGTCATTAGTCTTTTTAGAGCCCAGTTCTACTAATGTTTCATGCAACACAACACAATCCAAATCTGCTGTGCTGCTTTGTGCACGGGGGAAAACACAACACGGTGACATATCTTCAAAGATGTGCTTGCTGCTGGTGTCATTCCTTGCTAAAGTGATTAAACAAGTGCTGTGCACAATTTACAGCTCAATACCATGGTGCAGAGGTGAAACTGCCCTGTCTGGCATAAGGTTCCTGTTAGAACCATACACTTCCAATACAAATTCACATGTGTAGATAAAGCCGGAAGGCTACCATGAATTGGATGATTGCTGTGTACACCTGGAATAAATTCTAATTGCACAAGCATAATTGGCATAATTTTTGGTAATTTTTTAACACAAGATGTACCGCTCAGGTAATTTTTTAAACCAAGCAGAATTTCAGATAGATTTTTAACCCAATTGGCCACTCGGGTAATTATTGAGCGCAAAACTACAAATCTGAATGCGAGCAGCAATGTTTTGAACACAAATGGCAGTTCTTTTAATATGACCATTCAACGAACATTCCAGGTAGATTTTTTATCCAAGCAGAACGTTTAGGTAATTTTTGATGGCAAAACTACAAATCTAAATGCAGTATTTAGAATATGAGCGACCAGAACTCAACTCAAAATTACATTTTCAAATTTACTTTTCACCAGAACAGACCATACCGGTAATTTGTGAGTGTGAGATGCATTTCATGCAATTTTGCATAAACATGTGGTAATTTAACATAATTATCAAACAGCAAATTATGTGTGTTTCACCCCTAGTGTTGTGCTTTGCTCCCTCCATAATAATTGCAGTTACGCTGTTATGAAACAAGGCTCACCTGAGTCCTACTCTGAGCAACAGTAGCCCTCAGTCAGTGACTAACTTACAGGCCAAGAAAAATATACATGAACATGTGAGGCATCCAAGGATCAGAGTGGTAGTAAAATGGCTGTCTCTTCTGGCAAATCCCCATGGGGCTACAATCTGTGCTCTCCTTCTAAATATAAGTGTAATCCAAGCCTTTGCTATCATCACTTGTATTTGGGAACAGTGTTATGGCGGACAACTTACCTGGTGACCTAGGCCTTAGAGGTGGTCCTCGTCTGACCCTTTGGCATGTCCCAAGGTAAGGGCTCAATGAGGAATATGCACACGCCCCAACTCCGACTTGCTGGCCGGGATACACAAGGATGCTGCTTTGTATAAATGGCTCAACAGCAAAACATCACCGATGCTTACAAATTATTTAAAGTGCCATTATAATCTTTCTTAAACACTGATCATTCGACTCTGCATTTAAATGAAGGAACCTCACTGTCTGAAATACAGGCTGCAACGGAATTTTACTCACAGTTTGGAATTGCCTTATGGGGCTACGAAAGTCTTTAAATACACAGTAAGTTGGATTCAGATGCATTGCTGTGCGGGAAGCAGAGAGAGAGGAGTGATTTGGAGTTTGACAGGCGGAGTACTTCATAGGGGTGACGGAGGACATTGCCCCCATCATCCAGTAAGCCCTCTGCCCACCAAATCTAGAGTCGTCTGCTAGCTCATTTGCAGGTATTGCAGTGATGGCAGATCCTCTCAGTGTTGTAAAAAGTTTGGAAGACCACTCTGTCACCAGTCAAACATTTACAAATTTTTCAATTTTTTAAAAACAAACTCCCAAAGTGGTTGTTTAATTTTGAAAATGAATAACTAATGATTCTCACACCATAGGAGCTTCCTCCCATGATGCGGTGGTCATAATTTTTCACTGACCCTGGCTGCTAGGCTATATGGGTCAGAGGCAGACAACTATCGCCATCCACTCTAAATAGGGCAGGCAGTGTTATGTATTAAGCTCTAACGTCTCATACTCTGTTGGGCTGTTGTTGGAGTTTTGTCAGCAACAAAGCCAGAGTAGGCTCTGTGGTCAGCATACTTGAGATCCGCCAGCCTTTATATCAAGTTGGTGGACCTCGAGTTTGTCAGAGAGGATACTTTATTGCCATTGTGAAGAGGTACTCTTTCTGTCACACTCTAAATCAAATCTCAATACGGCATATCATATCTGATGATTTCTCATCCCAGGATTTCACATCATAAATTCCCATCTTGCTATGCATTTCACATCACATAAGCGTATTATACCAGACAAAGTTACATATAGCATCATGTAATGCCAAGTCACATTAGTGTCCATTACATCATGTCATATCAGTCACCACGTGTCATTTAATAAATTTCATGTTCTGCTGCCAAATTCCATCAAATCAGCCCATGCGTTGTTATATCACACATTCCCACTTGCAACACACGTCATGACGTCAGAATATAACTAGTGTCACAGTCAGCACATATTCTGGGTTGTTACTACATTGACATATAACTGAAACATGCCAGATGCTGAGAGCATTACTACCTCCCATACATCAAAAATGCAAATGAGGTGTAGTGTAGCCTTATTTGGTACACTACATTCTGACTGGGAGGCAATTCATCAGTGAAATAAGTACAGTATCATTTCCACTTCCCATTCCTCATCAGAGTCCCTAAATAAGGAAGAAAGTTCATCCCTCAGAGAGGAACCCCACTGCCTAATATAGTCCAGAACATCACCTATTACTGAGTTTTTTTCCCATTCGTGATCCTACCTCGTGGGAGGCTTCATGACAGAGAATCACAGTCTTCAAACCACTTGTCCTTTTGTTTGTCTCCTGAAAAATAGTTACTAAGCTTGGGCCAGGTGGCATTTTTAATAAACATTTAATAAACATTTCCAAAGTCATTAGGCCTGGCTTTAATGTGATAACGCATGCAGGTGTATTTGCATGCAAGGGCACATTAAAGCCAGGCCTAATGATGTTGGCAATGTTTGGTAGTATTAATAGTACATATATATTTTTTTCTTTTGAGTTCTCATTTTATAACAAAAGACAGGAGGAGCCGGAAATGTGTCCCGACTCTGATCAGACCCCTAACCAAAGAGTTGACACCAGAAAGGCAGCCTCCATCAACCTAAGGAAAGGAGGCAGGTCCAAACCCTCACCTACTCTCTGTTGTGTCTTAATGTTTAATCATTGGACTCGTGCCATATTCAGATATCAAGGGCTTATTCATATTATACCTCCCCCAGTGTAGAAGACTAGAAAGGGTTCCCGCATTCTCTGACATTTGGCTGAGCCGTTACTGCAATCTAGGTCAGAGATTCTCTTCACCGACACTAACCAATCAGCATGAGTAGGGGGAAATCTAGATATCCACTTAATACATATTTCCCATCGTGCTACTAACACCAAATTAAAAAAGAGATGAGCCTGATGTTTTTCCACTTTATCATGTAAGCTCCTCCCAAACCCCTCATATAGCCAAAATGCAATAATTGGTAGGCTTACCGCTACTTGTCTGTTTATGATGGCTGAAATCATCTTGCCCACTTTTACACCAGAAGGTTTGAATTTCTGGGCACCGCCACCAAAAATGTATATCGTCCACACCCTCCAGATCACACTTCAGGCAGTTACTCTTCCTTTGAAATCCTATTCTAGCTAACCTTCCGGGAGTCCAATAGACCCAATATATAGTAAACAGGTGATTCCTCCTTAAGGGGGCATATTTCACCCAAAGTATACTCATTGATACATGCCAATGATGAGGAAGGTCAAGGGCCGGGAGGTCAGATTTCCACACCTCTATGGGTAGTGGAAGAGAAATATCTTCTGCTTGTATTAATGACAGTACCATCTTGAAACTTCTTTCTTTAATCTCTGAGTACCTATAATTGTGCTTTCCCAATCCATGATGAGCCCTGTCTCAGGTTCTCCTTGTACCCAGCTTTTAATTTGTATGTATTTAAACCTGGATAGCGTAGCGTTTGTCACGTCAGATAGGGACTCCCATGGAATCACAGAACCCCTCATAACTATTTGTCCCCATCGTAAGATTCCTGCCTCTATTAATGGGATAGCTGGTGCATCCTGTAAACATATCAGTGAACTGGGCGAATCCCAGATTGGAGCCAGCTCACTATAGTACGTAATTTCTAATCTTCTTCTCACTGCAAACCATATCTTACAAGCTGTGTTGAGAACTTTTAATCTTACTTTTTTGTAATACCTAGGATGGCCAAATTTATAGAGAAAGTAAGTACCCTGCTCCCAGAGCCTGTCTGTTAAAGCCCGCAATCGGGAGGATGTATATTCCTTAGAGAACAGCGGTCTGATGTTTTTCAATTGAAATGCCCAATAGTATGGCTGAAAATCTGGGAGTGCAATTCCTCCATCTAGCTTCTTTTTCCTCAGTTTCTTCCAGGCTATTTTGGGGTTTTTATGTGACCAAATAGGGCTAATTACCCCCCCTGCAATTTCCATAGCCAGTCAGCTTTAAAAAATAGGGGCAGAGCATTAAAAATAAAGGTAAATTTCGGCAGTATCACCATTTTTATGAAGTTTGTTCTACCTAGAATAGAAAGTTGTAGATGCGACCATTGATGGAAAAGCCTCTTTGTTTCTCTAAAAAGATTTAGAAAATTCACCTGGGCTATCTCTGCCGAGTTATTAACCACTTTTACCCCTATATATCAAATTTCGTCTTTCTCTAAAATACTGTCCTGTGGGCCATTCCAGGTCATTAGCTCAGATTTGTCAGTATTGACTAAATAGCCAGAGATTTTCCCAAAACCTGTTATAATTTCAAAAAGTGCTGGAAAGGAACTTTGAGAATTCTGTGCATAAATCAGGAGATCGTCTGCATATAAGGCTTCCTTCAAAACCCAGCTTTGATACTGAAAGTGTGCTATTCTTTGATCTAGTCCAATTCTGCTAGCCAATGGTTCAATATATAAGTTGAAAAGAAGAGGAGATAGTGGACATCCCTGTCGTGTTCCTCATTCTATTTTAAAGTGTGGCAATAAGTTACCATTAACAAGAATCCTGGCTGTGGGTATTTTGTAAATAGCTTTAATTGCCTTAAGAAAATTATCTCCTAAGTTGTTTCGCTTCATTACTGCCTGCAGGAAGAGCCAGCTCACTCAATCAAACGCCTTTGTGGCATCGATTTTCAGTATGGTGAGAGAGGTGTTAGTAGTAGTGGCAATATCACTGGCGGAAACCAAGTCATGGATCAAATCCCCTAAATGCCGATCTCTCATAATGCCTTTCTGATTGTTATGTACTAGGCCACCAATCACTTTGTCCAGTCTCCTGGCAAGCACTTGTGCAAAAATTTTATAGTCATTGTTGAGCAATGAGATAGGTCTGTATGACTCACATCTCCCAGCATCCTTCTGCAGCTTTAATATTAGAGTTATAATAGCTTCATTCCTTGAGATCGGGACCGGGGGAGGACTCTATAAATATCAAATTCATCAACTGAGTTAGAACTGGTACAAGTTCTTCTTTCAGGGCTTTACATAATTCAGTTGGTATTCCATCTGGACCAGGAGCCTTCCCACTTTTCAGCCCGGCAATAATATTATCTACCTCCTCGGCTTGAAAGCGTTGATTGAGGATCTGATTCTTGTCTGGTTCTAGCCTAGGGAGAGTGTCTGCCCTCAACCAATTTTCAATCTCCTCCGCCGAGGTCGAGATGTCTTCTCTGTATAATTCTGTAAAAAACTTGACAAAAGCTCCTGCAATATCTCAATCTTCTAGAGACATTCTACCCAACTTGTCAATCATTATTCCTTTAATAGTATTCCTGGTGTTATCAGACCTGATTTTCCAAGCTAGTAACCTCCCACAACGTTCGCCATACTCAAAATGCGCTAGTTTACTAGCTTCCCATTTACTCCTTACTATTGATTCCAGGAGTACCTCAAATGAATTCTTAACTTCCTGGATTTGGTTCTGTAAGTCAGCTTGTGTTGTTGGGTCCTTAGAGATGTCCAAACAAGCCTGTAATTTACAGAGTTTACACTCCAGACACTCCACTCTGGCTTTAGTTCTTTTTGTCCTGTAAGCTGCATAGCTAATTAATTTCCCACGAATAAAGGCCTTATATGCTTCCCAAACTGTGCTTATCGATGCTGAACCTAGATTCATCTAAAAAAAGTCATTTGAATCCCTTTTTAACTGTCGTATAATCTCTTCCTCACCCAGGAGAGATCTATCAAGTGTCCACCTGGGATGTGCACAAGGGCCAGTTAGTGTGATGTCAAGCTGTACGGCTGAATGATCCAAAAGGTGGCATGGCTGATGTGAGACCCCCACTAGATTATTCCAAAGCATTTAGTCTATCAGAAAGAAATCGATTCTAGAGGCATGACCATATTTTGTGTTCCAAAAAGTAAACTCCTTAATCTGCCCCATTCTACTTTGCCAGGGATCGATCAGACCTACATTCTTCATTATTTTCTATAGACAATTTCTCATCCTGATTGTACTAACAGTTGGTCTGGGGGTGGACCTATCTAGGGTGGGGTTAAGCATAACATTAAAGTCCCCTCCAACTATTATCAGATTCTTAGCTCTTTCTGACAGCTGGTCATAAAGTTCCATAAGTGGGCCTGGAGCATCCATGTTGAGTCCGTAATAAGAGACCAGGGTATACTCAACCCCTTCCAATCTAATATTCTCCATCAAACACCTCTTCCTAGGGTCTGCTCTTACGTCATTCAATCGACCTTGGACCTTGTTCTTTACAATAATTGCCACCCCTTTCACATTACAGGTTTGCTTAGTGCAAGCAAACAGAGATCCATCTTTGCGCCTTGAGAATGTTCGTCCACTCCTCGTTTCTTAAATATGTCTCTTGCAGGAGAATAATCTGATTGTCAGATAGTCTTAAAAAATAAAAAATTCTCCTTCTCCTGCTACTTACTCTAAGTCTATTTACATTCCAGGTAAGAATTTTGAGCTTAGAACTGACCCCGGACCCCATCATCCTATTCCAGTTCAGGTGTTTGCTGTCTGTCCAACCAGAGAGTTGTGTTAACACATTTTCTCCCAGATGCTCCCACCCTGTGAAAACGTAACCAAGTCATTTTACTGCGTGCCTTCCCTAAGCTACCCTTCCCCCAACCCTCCCTGGGGAACCCTCAATTCAACCATATTAAATGATCCATCCTACCCTTGAGCCCCGCTACCCCAAAGTCCTCTAGCTCTCCTGTTTTATCTGTTCAATTAGTGCCACGACTTCTTGAGGATCCCTCATATTATGCATTTTATTACTCCACATTACTCTTAGGGTAGCAGGGAATCTCAGTTCCGGAGTAGCACCTAGATACTTAAGCTCCTGCATATACTTCCCCAGTTCCCATCGTCAATCTTGAGTTGCCCTGGACATGTCAGATCTCATTAGGAAAGTCCAACCCTCATGCTTGAAGCCCCGAACTTTGAGATCTTCTGTAAGGATCTACTCCTTTACTTGGTATGAGGCAAAATTGACCAAAACCTTCCTGGGTTTATCCCTATTAGGGTTCCTCCTAAAAAGAACCAGATGAACTCTCTGTATTTCCAGGTCCAGATCAATGGACAATACCGTAGGGATGTGTTCTTTAATTAAAGTTATAATAAGGTCTTTGATTTTGTCCCCTTCTACTCCCTCTGGGATATTCAAGAATCTAAGATGATTCTGCCTGCAGTTATTCTCTAGGGATTCTAGTTTATCTCTCAAGTCTTTCTCGCTTCCTTTAAAGCTTGAACTTCGTGCCTATTAGACTCCACCTCTGCCTGCAATACTCCGATAGTGGACTCCATTGCCCCTAATCTCTCAGTCATGTTAGTAATTTTTGCGTTGAGACTATCACAAACCCCTGGATTTTAGCCTGATTGGACTCTGATGTAGCAAACTTGTCTCTCATCTCTTCTAATAATGACTGTAGTAAAATGTCAGTATGGTTTATGCTACGCCACACATCCTCCACCTCCTGAGATAATAAGCCCCCCGCCCCACCAGATACGCGGAGTTCCATTTCCTGAGTAACTGAGCTTTACACTAAGTCAGACGGCGTAGAGGGTGGGTGCTCCTGTCGAAGTGGACTCCAAGTTTGGTGAGGAGGTAGACATGTTCTGTTGGTTTAGGGGTCTGATGGGGTCTTGTACCTTAAAGAAGGATCTAAGCAAGGGGGTAATTTTCACTCTCCCAGTAGTAAGTCTTGCTATGTCCCCAGTTTCTTGGTATTTTTTGTTGACGGTGCTTGCTTACTCTGGAGAGGAGCCCCTCCCTCGTGATGTAGTGGTGATAATAATAAATTAGGGGGCTTACCTTTAACAGTTCGCTTGTTTCTTGCCCCAGTGCCTGATAGTAAATAATTTAAGGCTGGTGGAGGGCCTGGATGGTCCAAACCAGGCTTGGATAATTGGGATTTCTGCCCCTGTTGCCGTGTCCTGGCCCCAGGCCCTGATGGACACCTGGGGGTCATGCAGAAATATTCAGCCTGGGTGTCCTGGAGCGTGTAAGAATGAACCTGGCTTCCATTAATTGGAAGAGGCTGTGCAACCAGCTTTCCTCCCAGCTTCTGTCCCAGCCGAGGCAGAGCCAGGAATGAGCCTGCGTTGACTCTGCTCAGGCCGCCCTGGAAACACAGCCTGGCCACCGAGTCTCCGCTCTGGCGGACCAGCCAAGCTGCCTGGAGCCACAGCGAGGGGAACGAGCGCAGTGAAGAATCAGCCTGCCCAGAGGGATCCCTCTGCCTTGGGAATCGCATCTGACGCGGGCAATTTTAATGTGGCTGGGAGGCCCCCTCGACAAGGCAAGCAAGGTAAGGGAGGAAGCGAGCATCCTCGAAGTGCAGAGACCCGCGGCCGGTACACCTAGCTGGCCGCCATGTTCCCCGCCATGTTCCCCACTGCCACTGCCAGTAACAGTATATTGTATTGTAATTGTATTTATATAGAGCTTACTACACCTGACAAGAAGTTGAAGCACTTTACAATAGTAGTTGTGGTTGTTTGTTATTGAGGGTGACCGTGGTGGTGGTAATGGTGGAGGTGAGGATGTTAGTGATAGTAATGTTGGTGGCGATGGTATTGATTTTGTTGATATTGATACTATTGGTACTGGTGCCACTATTGGTGGTGGTAGTGCTGAGGGTATTGGTGATAGTGGTAAGATTGTGACTGATGGTGGTATTGGTGGTGTTATTACTGGTGGTGGTATTGGTAATAATGTAGGTACTGGTAGCAACAGATATTTGCGGTGGTATGTATGGCGATGATTTTGATGGTAAACAGAGTGTTATTGTTTGTGATGTTGGCGTTGGTGGAATATGTGCTGGTATCTGTATTAGTGGTTTTGGTTGTGGTGGTATTGGTGCTGGTAATAGTCCTGCTTGTATGAGATAAATAGTTGAATGAGACAATTGTGAATGTTAAATGTACTTTTTAGATGTAATGTAATCCTTCATGCATTGAAATGCTAGCCTTCCTTGGAGGTGGAATGGTATACCAAGCCGACAGTATCATGAGGTGAAAGTAATATACCCCTCTCGGTAGAGCCGGAGCCTACTCCAAGTATATTTCAAAGAACTGGTAAATAGAAGCCTGGATTACATTGCACAGACCTAAAAAGGAGGCGTTGGTATGTAGATTAATCTGATAGGAACGTCGCCAGCAAACCCAATGCCATGATTCACCTGGACCAACCGTGAAACTGAGTCCAAGTGAGTCAGACAGAAGGGAAGAATCTGCCCCCACAGGGTTTCATTCAGGTAGTGGTGCTTGAGAAGTGCACCATCTGTCACAAGCACTTTACCTGGTCTGCATCTCCCCCGTCTTTGATCAGGGATGTTTACTGTGATGGAAGACTGTGTGTTGCTTCAATCTTTGTTTGGGGCACGGCATGAGGAAGGCAAAGTGGTAATGGCATGCAGGTGAGCGGCAGAGGTCACATACACAGGGCCGGGCTCTGCCCTCATGCCGTCTTCACGCAGGAGCTCAGTGGAGCTACTGTATCCGCTGCCTGCAGGTACCAGGCTCGAAAAGGATGCTTTGGACGTTGACAGCACTTTGGTCTCAGAACGAGGACAACTCCGCAATCGGGCTCGTAGTACAAAGTAATTATCCAGTTTTTATGAGATGTTGTTTATTTGCAGGCATGGACTGGCGCCTCCATTGACCCTCCAAATGGCATGTCCTCCTGTCCTGTGAGCTGCCCCTCTAAGAGATGTTAAATAAATCTTTAAAGAACAGGAAACACTCTCACAAATGAGATCATACCAACGCCCTCCTGGAGGCCACAGCAGTTAAACGGGTATGTCTAGTTCTGCTGTATGTGGGAAGAAAGGTCTGGCATAAGTGTGGTCACCTTTCCCATTTTTCCATTACAATGTTTCTTGGTTATTCAACAACCAAGTCATTTTGCCTATGAGGATAGTATTCTTCTCTAGTGCCAAGAGGCAGTATTTGTCATTTATAAACCTCCCTAAATAAATAAATAAATAAATAAATAAAACGGGTATATTCAAGACCAGATTTGTGGCTTTGGGAAATCATCAATCTACAATGCTCAATTGTTTGCACCCAGATTGAGGCTTAGATCAGAGACTCTGGCCGAGGGATAAGGTCAAGAGATAGGTCTTAGAAGGGGCACAACCATTGCACAAGCGGGCTCAAGGTGTATAGTTGGTGGTCCTCGTGGTACATAAGTTATTAGGCAATAGTATGTTGTTTATTCATTGTTAAAGAATTAAAGGTTTTCTGCTCACCAAGTACTTTACAAAGAAAACGTTTATGAAGATATATCGTTCCTATGGACAACAAGTGAACAGTTTATAACATCCCTCTGTCTTCAGGATTCCTCCTTACATGTGCCGGTGAGGCTGGTACACAAGAGAATCTCGAGGCTTTGCTAATAGGCAGTCTATTGACAGTCCTAGATGCTTCCCCTTTTGACAAAAGTTTTCTGTCTGTCTTGGCAGCATAGGACTGGACCATTGGTGCAGCTATTACGAGGTAGATGTATTGCGTGCCACTGCTTATTAATGGTGGGGTCTTTCAAACCCAGTTAGGGCCCATGTATTTGAAGACACTGCGATGGTTGTGACAGCTGTCTGTCCCCGGTTGTCTTCTGAGACTCCATAAGTCGCTCTTTCAACATACCTTCGACTAGGATTTCACAAAAGAAAGATTCAAGGCACATTTGGAGGTCAGAGTTCCTTCCTCAATAAGGGACTTTCAAGTCGTGGGCATGTATGTGTTGTCTGCTGTTGAAGTACTAGACCTTGGAGATGGAACTGCTCCATTTGCAGGGGGAGACAGCACACTGATAGATAAGCACCATACAGCGAGCATTAGGACTATCTTTGCTCACATGAATCCAGTTGAGGGGAGGGTCCTATTTTTGTCTCTTGATGCTCACAAGCATCTTTAAGGTGCTGTGATCCAGACGCCATTTAGATTTCCTGATCCAAGATATACTTCAGCACCAAAGGCCAGCATCACTCAACTTAGATGAGTTAATTCTGGTGCTGGAGATCATTTGAAGCAGTGTACACTGGTCGTTTCTCCCCACAAACCTTAATAGAGTCTTCCCCCTACCCCCATCTGGTATTAGTAGGCATTACAACTCACTCCATTGTCCAAGGATGGGAGTGTGACACTAGGGTACAACTCAAATTAGGGTGTTGTGGTCTGCCTAAACTGCTTGGCATTCTATTTGGAATGAGCTGGCTACAGTCCAGTGAGATATTCCTCCCAGTCAATAGATGTTCAGGCTGAAATGATTCAAACAAGGAACAAGCTGACCAGGCGTTACTTCAATCAACAGTGTGAAGTGTTCTGAAGAGCGACTCCTGGATGGGATTGCATATCAGGTCCTTGTCAGCTGTCCAAACCCTGGAATTGACAGTTCAAAAGCAGGTCATTTGTCCATAGTTATTTATTCTCCCGCAGCCACCTTCGTTGTCTCTGTTCTTGGATACGCAGTGAAAACACACAGGTGCTAGTAGACGTAATAGAGATTTGGCAGAGCATAGAGTGGTTTGTGGTTATGGTCTACTTAGTAAAAGCCCTGCAATGGGTGTACTGCGACGCTCTTTCACTCTCTGGAATCTAGGTCGGCTAATCCATGCAACACATTGGGTTTGACTATTGGCATGGACTTAGAGAGGTCTGGCTTTATGGACTGCTCAGCCGTTAGGCAGAAGCCTATGACTTGAGATCAGAGAAAAGGCATTGGGCCATGTGTTTATGAACTCAAGCTTAGGTTTCAAGTCCGGTAAGATGGACTTGAATTGGGCTGGTGAGTTGCTGCCCTTCAGGTGCAGCAAACCTCTCTCAGGGCATTTTGAGAACTATTTGGGGCCTTTAGCAATACTCCGGTGAGGAGTCAACTTTGTGAAGAATGTGCTCTCATTTGACCAATTTCTAGACATCTGGCAACTGCATAACATCTCCCTTTAATCCTAGCCTTCTTGCAGGACATTTCTATGAGCATTTGGAGGATGTTTCATTTACATCCCTGACACTGAATGTATTCTTTTATATAGGAATTACTGCACACAAAAAATGGGCAGTTGAAGGCTCTCATGTACAGTGCTCTGTGTCTAAGGATTTTTTCCACATCGACTGGTGCTGCAGGTAGGTTGTGGTTATCTGGCAAAAGTGTGAAGGGAGCTTTTCTTTCCCCAAGTATGAGGTCTTATCTCAGTCTCCCCTTTCATCTATAATGAGGACAGCATAATTTAAATCATTCTGAAGCCTTTTTTAGGTCTCGTTTACAGATAGGTGACGCTGTTGAACCAATACTTTTACCTATAATTGAAATAGGTGTTGGCTCAGCCTACTTAAAACCGTTTTTTTAAATTCTTCCTTGAAAAGTTATGTAAACAAACATTCAGAGGCGAGGGATTGTCTTTTTATAGAAGATTTATTTCTTGTGCAGAAAGGAGCAGACAGCGTATACTCCTCATCCTGTGCCTTCTGACCACAACTGTCTTTAAGTTACGTTCAGAATGCACGGTCGTTGACAGCCATGAGTAAGCCAATTCAAATGACAACATAAATAACCTGGTATCATGTCAATGTTTAAATACAAATAATTCCATCAGTCCCGCACAACTGAGAAGTCATTAAACAAACAAGCATGTACATTACATTACATCTTCTTTCCCTTTTTACAAACAAAAGTATTATACTTTTGAAGACATTTAATAAAAAAAAATCTTTATACTGCGTAGGTACAGAAACATTGCGTGATGATCGACAAGCTTTATCATGAGAGTGAAAAACTTCTTTAGCAACTAGTGACATGCCTGCAGGAGGTGGATAATGACTTGTGGCACTAAAGTTTGACTGTCATATTTCATTGGAATGCTCTGACGCACCACCATTTTGAGAATCAGCATGTGATGACGAATGAAGAACTACCGAATCATTGACTTTATCAATATTTTGTTTATCAATAAAAAACAAATGAGATGTTTCTTGTAGGCCATCTTCTTGGATATTTTTGTTATCCAAAATCTTTTTTGCCTGTTCATGAGAAAGTTTAACTACACATCTTCTACTCCACCATCCCTTTTTATCCAACAACAAAGAACCTTTAGATACTTTCACTATGCGAACAGGTGAAGAATAAATGGATGCTCCTTTTTTAACCCTGACAGGACTTTTGATTGAGACCCAATCACCTATTAAGAAATTCTGATCTTTTACCCGATGCGTCGTATCAAAATGAGTTTTCTGCAAATTTTGATAAACACTTGAGTTAATTCTCATTTTATTTGAGTCTAAGCAAGCATAGCATTTTGGTTGCCCTGCTAACTCTTTAATCCAATCAGGACAGACTACACTCCTGGGGTCTATTTTAAGCAATGGACAGAAAGGAGAAATCCCCGTAGTGGAGTGCGGGGTGATCAAATAAGACCCAACTTTTTTATTCAAAAAATCTTCAACTGCAGTATTAACAGCAAGAGCAGTTTGTATCCCTCCCTTCATAAATCTGTTCATTCTTTCTACAAGACCATTTGAAGAAGGGGAATACAATGCAACCTTGAGATGTTTTATGTGATGGAAATCTAAAAAGCTTTTCATTTGAGTTGAGGTGAAATGTGAGCCATTATCGGTTACCAATTCTTTCGGTGCGCCTTCAATACTAAAAATAGTTTATAAAACTTTTACAACTGATGCTGTATTGGGTGTATTAGTGAATTCAAAGTAAACTCATTTTGGATAGTAATCAACCATTACTAACAGAAATCATAGTTCAGGGGATAACAGATCAAATGGACCTGCAAAATCCAAAGCAATTTTGTACCAGGCCTCAACAGGAATAGGAACACAGTGTAAGGGTGTATGTGAAGTTTTCCAATGTTTATCAGATAACAAACATGTATCACATTTGACAACCCACAGAGAAACATTTTTATCCATTGATGGCCACCAAAAATGTTATTTTAAGATTCTAGAATTACTTCCAATACCTAAATGTCCTTGATGTGCAAATTCATTTAGTCTACTACGTAGTGAGACTGGTGGAATACAAAGATCTGCACGCATCAGACCTCCTTTGATTAATGAAAGTTCTGCCGAAATTTGAGCAAAAGGTTTTAATGGAGAATGTAAAGAGTGTTTGTTTGGCCATCCTTCTCTTACAAAATCCATTGCTTTCTGCAAAACCTCATCTTTTTGTGATGCATCCAACCAATCTTCATGCGGAATACCTCCCACAGATTCCAAAACATCCTCTATGTTTGCCACTACGCACTCTACTTCATCATTTTTATCATCTTGACTGAAGTTTTGTAATGGCATTCTGGAAAGACAGTCAGCCCTGACATTTTGGCCTCCAGACATATATTTAATTACAAAATTAAACTCTTGCAGGCGGGAGAGCAGCCTAACTAATCTTGAAAAAGCTTTGCCTGTTTCGTTGCCATTCAACAAATGTAATAAAGGTTTATGATCTGTAAAAATGTCAAAATGAGTTCCCCATAAAAATGAGTTCCCCGTAAAAAGATGGGTGAACTAACACTTTTTACCTATAATTTAAATGGGTATTGGCTCAGCCTACTTAAAACTGTTGTTTTTTTAAATTCTTCCTCTTGCAGCCATTGGCTTGAGACATTGTCAAGCACATCTCACATCAGCCCAAAGGCCAATTACTCCCTTACTTCATTCTATTGGATGTTTTTTGTACTTCCACTTCCTGTGCAGTACCTACATTCCTAAACAGGAGCGACTACTAGCATACTAGTTTTTCCCATGTTCTTACAAGTAATACTGCTCTCAAACTGATCCACGACCCAGCTCTTCCTCCTCCTGCTTTCCCTAACCCCCACTCATTCATTGCTGCCATGCCCCTATGTTTCTCGGCTCCTGCTTTCTCTGCTTTTTTAGTGAGAAACCAACAGCTGCACCTTGCCACCTGGTCACTTATTTTGTGTTTATGTGAGTGATATCCTAACCATACATTATTCTTCATTTCCTGTTTGAAAATGGCTGTTGGTCAAGTTGGAACAGTAAATTAATAATAAAGTTTAACAAAAAAAGTGTCTGCCCAAAAACGTGTCTGCCCATGTGTGCACGGCCATGCGCACACAAGAAGACCATCTTCCAATCATCTTGTTATATTTTATAATAAAAACCACTCCAAATGGCCACCATCTGTGCACATGTGTATGCATACAGTGCCCATTTTGGACTGTCTTTTATGATAAAGCATAACAAAAATATTGAAAGATGGCGTTTGTTCATACGCACACATGCATACGCATGGACACCTGTTACCCAATGCTTTTGACCATGAATAATGGAAAAAACAGCATTAGCAAAATGAATGGCTATGTGCCCAGTTTCACAAGGCAAGAATTATTTGACTTACCAATGTTTATTTCAGTTTGAGGCCCTCTTTGATAATATCTCTTTGTTTACTGCATGATTGTGATACTTTCCACATACAAGGGGAGTGGAGATGTCCCTTCGCTTCCACTCATTCGTTCAATATTTATAGCATATTTTTGATTAGAGGTGGCAGAATGATATGCCTTGATGTCTGGTGCTATTATCATCTCTTCTGTCATTGTGTTTAAAGATGTTTCTTTTTGTTCCGATTTGAGAGTGGTGTGTAGTATACAACATGTGTCAGTAATATGCTGGTGTAGAGCATGCTGATAATTAATCTGGTGATCAAGTCAGGACAAGCCTGTGAAGTACAACCTTAATATGTAAAGGCTTGGATGCAGAACGGAGATAAAGGAGTAATTACTTAACAGTGATGTTCATTATTTGGATTGTGCCTTCACTCTCCGCGTATTGCTCGTGTCTACAACCCAGATACATTGAGCTTAATCCAATGAAAGACATGGTACGATCACAGGTGGTTTGAGGTGTGACCATCCTCCGTGGGAGGAACCAGGCCTGGGGCTATGTATTCATTTATGTGTTGGTACAGCACTTCCTGACGTCTTACCATAACTCCAGAAAACGTTATACCGGTGTTTGGGTGAATGTTTGGATTGGATTAGGTAATGTGTTTGTTTAAGAAGGGAATACCCTCAAAGTAAACGTACTGAGACAAGGGTGGAGGAATTTTCACTTTGGCTCTCATTGTACCAATGAGGCTGCTGGAGTTAGGTAGCAGCAGCATCACCTGAATTGCGGGGAACTGAGTCCAATCCCACACCGTGTGGCAACTGTCATCCTAATCTGTTTCCTCCCAGCTAGCAGCCCCTCATATCTGCCCAAGAGCAGGGATGATTTGTGGCAACTGGTCGCATGACATTGTGACTTCTCAGGGAAACCATGGTGGATCAGATCTCATCCTTTTCTCTCAGTTACATTAGTCTCACACATGCAAAGACAACAGAGGCAGGAAATGGTTCAATGAGATTTATTGAATCAGCTGCATCTTAGATAAAATAACATGAAATGCTATAAGTAGAATGATAAACATACTAGAAGCAAAATAGTGACAAGAAAAGTGAAACACAGGAAAAGTCCCACCATACTGTCACTATGCACGATATGTGTAATTCCTACCTAAGCTATGTTAGAGCTGAACAGGACACACCCTAATCCGCCCTACAGGATTCCCCTCTGGGAAGACATCTCCCGTACCTGAGTATGACAGTAGTGAGGAAGCCTGTTATCTATAGAGACACCATCCCCATGTGGGCCAGGGAACCAGTGGTCTCAGCAAGCAGCTGTTGCGAAGTCAGACAGCATGCAGTCATGGTCATCTGGCTGGAACCTCCCTCTAACATGCATGGGACAGGGAAATGTTTTTATAATAAAACAACTGATGTTCTGACAAAGTGTCCCCACATACAAATACATGTGTTTCTGTGAATGCCACTTGTGCAAGCAATCCTATCGCTGCAGCCTTCAAGAAAGCACAGAGTAAAAGAAGGTCATGCTAAGAAATGTAATGCTTTCCTAGGCGAAAGGACAACAAGATAAAGAAAATAAAACACCACCACAAATGTGGCCAATTCTAAAAGAATAAAATGAAATAAAATACAATGTTGCTAGGCTAACGGGCACAAGCAGCAGGCCTAATTGATAAAATAATGTGCCCAGAGACATCACTAAAATGACTTTACAACAGAATCAGGGTAAAAGAGAAAAGCCACCAAGGGCGGATCGCCTTAGTAACACTCTAATGTTAACTGCAGGCCCTAGTGCAGACCTGCCAATTTAAACACTAATTTCACCATTTGAGCAGTGGGCCGGTCTTGTACCAAGAAATACCATAGGGCATTTTTGCCCCCACCCCACCCCCAAACCACCTCCTCCTAAATTAAAAAAAAAAAAAAAAGCTTGTTGAGGCTGGTGCTGATGCACTGGGATGTTTTGACACCTCTTAATGGACATCAGTAGTTCAAACCCTCCAAAAACGAGCTGGAAATCTAATTACAGTGGTTTTCAGCTCATTTTCCATGTCACCGTGAGATATTGGCTCCTCACCAGGTGACCGTGTAAAGGAAGCTGATATTGTGTGCCACATGGTGGCAGAATGTCAGTTGGCAGGTCTGTTAGTGCATTGTGTGAAATTGGGTCCCCATAACCCCTCGTTTCGCAACAACAACTGGTGTCCACTTTTCCTGCTGCACCATTGAAAGCTATGCCTCTGGGAAGCCTGCA
Organism: Pleurodeles waltl; assembly: GCF_031143425.1. Taxonomy (NCBI): domain Eukaryota; kingdom Metazoa; phylum Chordata; class Amphibia; order Caudata; family Salamandridae; genus Pleurodeles; species Pleurodeles waltl. The sequence goes on from NC_090445.1 coordinate 728,118,605, forward strand.
ACCCACTCACTCAGGAAAATAACAGAAAGAAGGGCCTTTTTATCTCTTCTCCAATTCTGTCTTTCTCCTTGATGTATATTCCCTCCGATAGCTACTTTCAGGTGTTGTCGCCATTTACGCTCCAAACTGCAGGCAACAGTGAAATAGGACTCGACAAGTGTTCCTGGGTTTCCTGGTAATGAGTGTTTTAAACCTCATTAAACGCTCCAAGGCTTACCATATTCTTGCTTATCGGGATGCTAATTTTAATTGGACGCTAGCTGGTCCCCAAATAATTAACACGTTGTGGATCCTCTGCCCAACTGCCTCCACCTCCCAATCCAAGCACTAATTGTCATTTCTTAGATGTTAATGTTACTTGCTAATTTTTTCTTTCTTTGCCAGGGATAACGATTTCAACTGTCAAAACTCAGGGGATGTGTGATGTTTTGCAGGGACAACAATGACAAAATAGGCTCATTTACTGCAAAGTCACTCGAAAAAGTGGCACTCTTAATTGCCCATGTGTTACTGAGAGCGGGAAAGATGCGGCCTTCTTAGCTTGGTGGTCAGTTATTTTTAATGGCGAGTAACTGAGGATTCAGCAGCATGACTATTGTGTAATCAATGCAGAGCCCCAGGCTAAAAATGTAAACTTGTGAGGGACAGAGAGGGACAAAGAGTGGGCCAATGGAAGTAGGGCTGTGATCAGTGATGAGGACATACAAAGGAATAAAGAGAAGGGCAGTGGCAGAGATTAAATAATAAAGAGAGGGCACAAACGAAAGACAAATACAAGAGATGGGACAGATTTGGACGAGAGACTGAACCATATAGTCAAAAACAAATGTGAGGAACACAAGTGAGATAAGAGACCCTTCTGTACTCATCTTCCAGAAACCATTGTTAGTGCCAACCCAAGAAGCCATATTTCAATGAAGGCAACCATGCCCCATTCCAGCTCATCACTGAATGAAATAAACAAAACAAAAAACTGATGGGTGGATGCTTGAATTAATCTGATCTACTGGTAATTACTCGGGGTCACATCCAGGTCCACTGTTTCTCAATGACACCTCAGATTAGACTGAGCCATCTGCAAATCAGTCTTGGTCCTTCTCCAATAGGAATAGTCAAGCCAAACTGTCTAGCCAGGTTCTCTCTGAACTAGAACACAAGAAACCCTAGTTGATGCTCTTCAGTTGGGTGCAGCTGGGTTGCAGTAGGAAAATTGTTTTCCCACTCATTCTACAGTAATAGGGAAACCATGGCCACCCTTCCATTACAGCCAAATCATGATCACCATTCAGCATTGGTGTGTGGGTCACTTCTAGGCAAAACCCAAACTCACTTATTAGTAACAGGCCACATCTACTCATTCATCAAAAGCGGCCAAGCACCAGTCATAATCCAATTACATTCACCCCTACCCATGCTTTGGTGAAAACTGAAACCTACTCAATATTCAGTGATAGCGGACTACTACTTAATAGTAATCGTAGACCACAACTCATCTTTGATCATCGCCTTGAATAATAGTTGACCCATGTTCATCAGTGAATGATAGCTTTTCCCCAATTCATCCTTCATTGAGGGAGCATGCAGCCACTTAGGGAAGAAAATGCCTCCACGTAATGAAAATTGACAGGATGGGTCATAATGAACACTATTTAGAACCTCACACCTTGTGAGAGTGGAGATGACAAATGAAGTCATAACACCCACTTTAACTTTTTGGCGCCGAGGTTAAAGACTATAAATTACATGCACGATAAAAAGGACAGAACCACTCCTAATAGCTACTTTTTCAGGCAGGGAAAAGAACTTCGGATGGGTCCATCAGAGACCGAGCGATTAGGCATCCCACCGAGTGTCAGTGAGGGTGTGCATCCTTTTTAATTGACAGCAATGAAATTATTAGATTTTGAGAATAATGCAAGTTAAAGATTTCACAATATCTGCTACAGATCCATAACTACATCCAGCGCAACAATCTGCACATGTACATCCAACTGTGGCGTTTTGGCGTCAGGTACATAGGTGAAACAATTCATTTGAAACTGGTGTTTTTCGTGACACTGTGTCACTTAATAATGGAAAAATGAATGTGATTTTACTTTGTGTGGTACTTACGAGGCTAAAACCAACATGATTTCTTATTGCTCTTTTTCAAATATCTGATTTTGTTCAGGGGGTATTGTACTGTAACGATTAATGTATCCTTTGATTTTATTCTATTTGTAAGCAATTGGTTTCTGCTGCACTCTTCCCTTCTGCTTTCTCCCTCCGTACCTTCCCTTCTACTATAATCCTTTGCCCACTTTGTCCGTAGAATTTGGGTTTTGACTGAGGAAAAGTTGGTCCTAAATAAAACTACCACGTATATAACTGGCTATCAGCAGTAGTGGCTAGAACCCTTAGAAGAGACCCTAGTAGATGAATGTGTGAATGGAAGAATTACTATGATCAAACTTCCCTTGAACCTCTGCAAGCCCAAAAAGGTTTTGACTAGGGGCTTCCGAATGCCAGGGTGCCAGCATACAGGTGTGAAAGAATGCTGCCATCTCCCTCCAAAAGAACAGGTGGGAAAAGCTGGTGAACCCACCTTCCCCCTTCTTACTCCTCTACCCCTCCCCCTCTACGGGGTGAGATGCAGCACAAGGCCGACTGACACCTAACTGAGTATCTGGTTATGAATGAGAGTGCAGTAGGTAAATGAGGGCTGAAAAATCCAAGATTGAAAAGGCCCCAGCAAAATCGACTCCCACCCATGCAATATAGGGACTCCCACCCATGCAATGTAGGGATTCCCACCCATGCAATATAGGGATTCCCACCCATGCAATATAGGGACTCCCACCCATGCAATATAGGGATTCCCACCCATGCAATATAGGGATTCCCCCCCATGCAATATAGGGATTCCTACCCACGCAGTATACCACCAGCATGGAAAAAGCACACAACGCTATCTATCTTGAAGTGCTCCAGCTGTAAAAATAAAAAGTATTTTCCAGAAGAAGGTATGTTTGACATTGAGTGCCCAAATAACCTTAATCAATGATTGAAGGATCTTAAGTATACATCTAGCCCAGAGCAACGGGCAGCCCTTCTAAATTTGTAGGAATATGTCATGAAACATAAACAAGAATCTCAAGTGAGGGGGATTGAAAAACACCCAAGAGAAACTGAGGAATCAAATTGTCATTCGAAGGACAGGGTAAAGGCTTGCACCCCAAATGTACAAAATCCTCTTGATATGTTTCCTTATATCACTAGTGAGAACTGAGAAGCAGCAGAAGCTTAGGAGGAAGGTATACTAGATAATCCTAGTTTTTCCATACCAACATAAGATGGTAAGGATGCATCTCAGTGTGCACCTCAGGATGGAGCAGTGCTAGTCAAAGGGCCAGAAAGAGAGATGCCGACAAATCCTGGCAAGCAAGCAATGCGAGTAGGGAGAGAGCAATGACTGCAGAAGCAACAGCGTGACTTGCATCAAGACACAGTGAGAGGCTGACACAAGGAGATCGCAAGTGCCTGACACAATGACAACCTGCGTGCTGCTCCTGATACAACCTCATACAGTGCCTCACCACCACGAAGCAATGCATCACGTAATCAGGCTTGCAGACCGACTGCTACTTGAAATAGTCTAAAAATGTCCTTATACACGAAAAAGAGTGAGAGAGCTTTAGAGTCCCTCTCAACATGACCAATGTACTCCTTTAGCTAGAAAGGAGGACAGTGACAACCACCATAATATTGTCCATATCTAACCAGATCCCCTATGAGAGATTTCAGGTTGGGGAGCAGAGGGGGCACATCACCATCCAAATCCTGACCTATAAAACATGAAACAGCAATACATTAACTAACATGATAACCATCAAAAGGTCTTGAAGAAGTGAAAACTGTATTTGAATGTTCCAAGCCCCTCTGGGCTGTTGTCAATCAATTGTTGTGTGCTAATGTGAATTAAAGGATAGGTTTTTAGATAAGGGAAATTGGTTCTGAAAGACACCTACTGAAGAAGCTGCTTTTGTTGCTCTTACATATGTATTGATGTATGTCCTGTGAAAAGTGATTGGTCCAAGATTAATAAATGCACACAGATTAAAGGTGAAGTGAAACCTCTGCTGATTACCTTGATAGTTCAAAAGATGTGCTTGTTTATTATTCTGGTATTGGTAATGCTTAGGAAACCACTCAAGAATCTTTTGGAGCAGTGTTTGTTCAAGGGTTGTTGCCCTGATTACAGGAACTAATGAGTACCATCTGCATAGAACAACAAATGAAAGGTTTTTCTGAATAAGTTTCTTTTGCAAATCATTAAGTTGCTGTACATGTAAGGAAGGATCTACTAAATCTAAGCTAATGTGGCCCTGTGGAACTGTGGGGTGACACACTGAAATTTGGGATGACAGGAGATGATCCTCGCTCCCTGTCCTGCCTGCTCTTTGGACTGCGATCATTCCCACCCTGGCGGCTTTTCCCCCATTCGAACTGTAGGGCTTCTCCTGGCAAGGGGCCAAATGAGTGGTGTTAGGCTGCCACTGTGGCCCACTTCGGAACGTGAACTCCTCGGGAACTGCAGTGGCATGAGGCCTGGTTGTCTAACCAACATCACAGTTAAGGGCATATGCATATGCAGTCGCGTATTGATACCTACACCCTCCACTGACTCTAAAGGAGGGCACCATTTGCAAACTACTGATGTGTTGACCATTCTTCAAGCCATCCAGGACTCCCGGGAAGCGGTGATGGTGAAAGTCGGACAGGTGAGGATGGATGTGGTACTTTTGGGCCAAGACCTTCGGAACATCGCTGGTAGAGTGTCCGAGGAACAAATTTCCCACCTAGAGGATGAGGTTGCAGAGCTCAAGAAGTCAGTGGCTAGGTTGACTACCACCTCACAGACCCTAGAAGCCAGAGCTGAAGATGCCGAAAATATGTCTTGTCGCAACAACCTCCACTTTGTAGGATTTCCTGTGAGGGCCAAAACCTCAGGGCCGGAGCACTTTCTAGATGCCTGGCTCAAATTCTGTATGGAGCCCTCTCACCTTGGTTTGTAATAGAGAGGACTCACAAAGCCCTGGTCCAGTGCCCACCTCCCGGCATCCTACCAGACCCATGATTGCATGGATCCTTGATTTTCAGGATAGAGACGTGATCTTTCAGGAGGTCCACAAGAAGGTGGGTCTCCACCTTTACTCAAGCCTTATCGTGGATTTTCCCAGATTACACTAAGCTGGTTCAGACTCAGCGCAAATCTTTTAATGCAGTTAAGGCCAAGCTAAAGGATCTTGCTCTGGCCTACGCGCTGATTTTCCAGGCCAAAATGAAAGTGATTTGTGACTTTTGCTGTCATTTCTTTACAAGCCCTGGGAGTGGGCTGAGCATCATCAGCTCTGCCAAAGGGATCCACTGCTATTTTGTCAGGAGGCCCAGGCATCTCGGCTGCCTCGATATTCCGGATTGCCTGCAGCTAGGAAGACCCTGAGGTCCCGGAAAGTGTGGTGGGGGGAAGGGGTAAAAGATTTTGCAGTGGCTCGTCTGACCTATCTGAGACTGAGTGGGGGGGGGGCTTGGCCCAGAGCATGATGGCTTCATACCCCGGCAGATAACTTACATGAGAATGCCTCAACTGGGTAATGTGGGGTAGGTCTTTCCCTTCTGGTTTTTCTCTTTCTTGTTATGTTGTCGGAAGGCGGCTGGGTTTCTGTGGAAAGTTGAGTTGGGGGTCTCCCCCCGGCCTGCTGCTGATTGATCCTTCGTAGGAGGAAGTTCACCTCTACTGCCTGTTTCTATGATGCACGTTCTGTTTCTGGGGTTATGTTGAGGGGACAGATGTTTTTAGGGTGGAAGTCTGAGGCATGTAGACTTGGCGGAAGAGGGAGGTTCTAATGGTTTTGCGGTGGGGGTTTTTGTTTTATTGCTGCGTTAAACATACTGGGTTCTGCCCACACTTGTTTCTGCCGTCCCCTCGTATCCTTTGCCGGAGAGCTGTTGGTGGTTGCCCCACCACGACCCTGGTCTTGGGCCCCTATGCTGCTGCTATTCCTAGCTTCCAAGTTATGATGTGGAACGTCAATGGTCTGCTGACCGGATCAAGTGTGCTGCTGTCCTTCATTACGCTAAGACAGGGGTCTTCAAACTGGGGGTTGGGCCCCACTAGGGGGGCTTCACGTGATCCCTGGTGGGGCACCAGGTTCTGGCCAAAAGAAGCATTATGCAGATAACAGTGCCTTGGCTTAAACAGAAAATAATTTATTGCATTTTTCAAAAGGTAACAGAACTTAACTGCAATGTTTAAATAAACCTAGACATATTTAAACATTGCCAACTTAATAGAATAATTTTGAAAAATTTGGAAGGGGGACAAAAGATTTGTTTCCAACTGGGGGTGGGGAGATATTAAAAAGTCTGAAAACCACTGGCTAAGAGAACGTGTCCGGAGGTCTTGATGCTGCAGGAGGCTTATCTTCTAGGCACCAACTGCTCCTTCTCGTGCAGGTTTGGTTATGGCAGAGCCTACCATGCAGGGTACGCCCAGTGCTCTATCGATGAAGCTATCCTTCTGCACAGATCATTCCCCTTGGTGATGACTCGGTCAGCCTCGGATCTGGACGGCTGCTATGTGGCGGTGGAAGGAACGCTCTAGGGGCCAGCCTGTCAATCTCCTCAGTGTATACATACCACCTCACTTTCTACCACAGACCCTTGGGGTACTCACGGGGATTATTATAGGGTGTAGGAAAGTTCCCTATTTCTTGGCATGGTTACCCCCTTCTTTCTGCCTGTTGTCAGTGTGTTTGACTGTTCACTGGGATCCAGCTAACCAGGACCCCAGTGATTATGCTCTCTCCCTTCTAACTTGGTAACTATACCTTTTTCTGCCCACAATTGGCAAACTGGTCCCCCATGTAAGTCGCTATTATATGGTACTCAGGGCATTAGGGTACCCGGAGATCCCTATGGGCTGCAGGAGTTATTCTGCCACCCATAGGGAGCCCATGCAAAGGGTTCTGCAGGCCTGCCATTGCAGTCTGCGTGAAACAACTGTATGCACCCGTTTTCACTACAGACCACTGCACCAGGTCACTATAAGTCACCCCTATCGTTGGCCTTCTCAGCTCAGAGGGCAGGGTGCAGGCACCTGTGTGTGAGAGCAACCCTGCACTAGCAGAGGTGCCCCACAAACTCCAGTCCCGTTTTTCTGGAATTCGTGAGTGCGAGGACACCATTTTATGCGTGCACTGGACATAAGTCACTACCTATGAACAGCTACATAATGGTAACTCCGAACCTGGGCATGTTTGGTATCAAACATGTTGGAATCATACCCCAATAGTGTTGCAAGTATTGGAAGTATGATTCCTTGCACTCTGGTGGGCTCCTCAGAGGACCCTCGGCATTGCTACCACCAGTCTTACAGGGTTTTCCGGGCAGCCCAAGCTGCTGCCAACCCTCAGACAGGTTTCAGCCCTCCTGCTGCTTGATCTGAAGGCAGAATACAGGATTTCCTTTGGGAGAGGGAGGTAACACCCTCTCCCTTTGGAAATAGGTGTGACTGGCTTGGGAGGGGTAGCCTCCCCAAGACACTGGTATACTTTGAAGGGCACATTTGGTGCCCTCCATGCATAAATCAGTCCACAGTCATTCAGGGACCCCCCAGTCCCTGCTCTGGCATTAAACTGGACAATGGAAAGGGGAGTGACCACTCCCCTGTCCATCACCACCCCAGGGGTGGTGCTCAGAGCTCCTCCAGAGGGTCCCTGGGTTCTGCCATCTTGTTTCCAAGGTAGCAGGGAACTCTGGGAGCATCTGAGTGGCCAGGCCAGCAGGTGACGTCAGAGCCCCCTCCTGATAGGTGCTTACCTGGCTAGGTGACCAATTCCCCTTTCAGGGCTATGTAGAATTCCTCTCTTGGGTCCTCAGATTCCGATTGCAAGATTCCAGGGCTCCTCTGCAATCTCTACTTCAGCTTCTAGCCTCCGGAACTGTGACTGGACCCTCCAGGAACTGACAAGCTGCCTCCAAGAAGAAGAACTCTTCTGCAACATTGTTTCCAGAGCTCCTGCCAGCAATTGCAACATTTCCACCGGCTGTGCATCCACTGAGGGTGGCGTGTCTTCAGCCTGCACTAGAAGAAAGAAGGAATTGCCCTTGGAGTGAAGAAGTCACTCCCCTGCATCCACAGGCACCTACTACAACGACGACCGGCTGCGTGGATCTTCCCTCATCTTGAGCTGCATGGATCCTGCGTCATGGGTGGGGGTCGGGAGTAGTCCTCTTGGTCCTCTCTGCCAGCTGCCCAAGTTTGGTGGAGATAAGCCCTTGCCTTCCCACGCAGGACAGTACCCCCGTGCACTGCATCTCTTGCAACTGCCAAGGCTTATTTGCATCTCATCCAAGGAATCTTCAGGCGATGTGTAGCTCTAGTTCCCAGCACTCCTGCCTGCGATGCACAGCCCTCTGCATGGTTCTCCTGCGGCGTGGGATCCCTTTCTGTAGTGCTGCGTGGGCTCCTTCTGCAACTTCTGTATCCCCATTCTGTGGGACTGATGTGGGTGCTGCCTCTGCTTCTGTGGGTCCTCTGTGTCGCTGAGGGTCCCCGGTGACTCCCCCACCTGGGTTGAGTCCTCCTAAGACTTGCAGGTCCCCGGAAGCACCACTTTTCCACTAACAGCGAGTTTGCCTTTGCCAAGGCTTGTTAGTGGAATTCCTGCACCGACATCCATCTGCCATCTTCACTCCAGCGTGGGACATCTTCTACATCTATCAGTAACTCTTCTCCGGCTCCAGGGCTGCAGTGCTGACCTGTTCTTTCTCACCATCGACCAACTGAAGTACAGCTGGGTGGGTAGTAGTTCCTACTCCTCCTGAACTCCACCGTGACTTTTGGACTTGGTCCAACTTCTCCACAGCTCTTCTTCTCCAGGAATCCACCGTTGGTTTCTTGCAGTCTTGTCTGGGTGTCTTCTTTTTTTCCTTTCCTTCCTTTAGGGTGGTTTGGGGAAATTCCAATGATTTATTCCTGCTTTCCTGGTCCCGGGGGGGGGGGGGGGGGGGGAGTACTGTGTTACCTACCTCTGTGGTTTTCTAGTTCTCCCAGCTCCCATCTACACATTCCACTTACCTAGGTGGGGGTCCTGTGTTCGCATTCCATTTTTTTAGTATGGCCACTATTGGTTATTGCTATTTGCACTGTTTTCTAACCTTTTCTATGCCTATCACTGTTTACTACTGTATCTAATTAGTGTATTACTTACCTCCTAATGGAGGGTTGCCCTTCTAGTATTTTGTAGTATTGTGTTCCAAAAATAAAATAGAGTGTTTTCTTTCATGTGTATAAGTGCTGTGTGACTACAGCGGTTTTGCATGAGCTTTGCATGTCTCCTAGATACGTCTTGGCTGCTCATCCACAACTACCTCTAGAGAGCATGGCTTCTAGACACTGCCTACACTTCACTAAGAGGGGATACCTAGACCTGGTACAAGGTGTAAGTACCTTAGGTACCCACCACACACCAGGCCAGCTTCCTACATAGGGTTTCCTCAAGGGACCACAGTCCCAGGTGGAGACTTTAATGCAACACCCTGTCCTGAACTAGATGTCTTGGGCTCTCCAGCAGGGCACTGACAGTGGAGAGCGCAGCAGTGAGTTCCTGGATGGAGTACTTGAGTCTCTGTGATGCCTGCCAAACTTGGCACACTATTGATCAGGAATACACAGCAGCATCGACTAAGACCTTCTTGAGGATTGGACTCCTCCTTCTACTGACCACCAATATGCTCTGCATAACAGCGGCGCTTATACTCCCAGGGGTATTTCTGACCATTATCTAGTGCTCGTTTGTTTTGGGGATCCGACCCGATTTAGGCGCCCAGAGTGGCATCTTAATGCCTGGTGTCTCACAGATAAGTGGTCCCAAGAGCACCTTCAGAAGTAAATCAACTTATATTTTGAGACCAATGCAGGGTCGGTGGCCTCTACTGGATCCCTTTGGGTGGCCAGTATAACCCCAGTTTGGGGGGGTGATAAGTCTTACCTCCGTAGGACAGAAAGGCTCAAAGAAAAGGAAATCACACCCCTTAAATCCCGCATCCTAGTTCTTGAATGGTGCTCCCCTGGGGGGGCCTGACTCACTGAGTCAGCCTCACGCTTGCCCCACTGCTCTTCTGGTTGATTTCAAGAAGGCATTTGACAGGTTAGATTGGCCCTAAATAGCATGAACGTGTCTGTCTTCTGTATAAGAAGCACTCCCCCAGGTCCTTGTCAATAGGTCGCTTTCATCGCCTTTTCCTGCCCTCAGAGGTACTTGACATGGGTACCCTCTATCCCCTCCTGTTCGCTCTAGCCATCGAACCCCTGGCTACGATTATTCGGCTTGATGCCCAGGTGTGGGGATGGCAACGGGGACAGGGCACAGAGGATGAAATAGCCTTGTACACACATGATGTGCTCCTCTTCCTGACCCTACCGCAACTATCCGGCCCTCGAGTCCTCCATATTCTGGGAGTATTTGAAGAGGCTTCCAGCTTCCATGTGAAGTGGCGTAAATCTCTTAGTTCCACTGAAGGGTGACGCAGAGATAGTGAGCTGAGTACTATCCTGATGCAGCACCTGAGTTTTAAGTACCTAGAGGTCTATATATCTCTCCTACCGGACCTGGCCGAGACCCTTAATCTTGCTCCACTGTTCGCCGACACAACACACACACTGCAGCCCTGGTCCCGTCTCTCACTAAAAGCACTGGGTAGGGTGGCCTTGTTCAAAATGTTGTTTCTCCCCTAGTACCTCTGCCCCTCCCCACCTCCTGGTTCGCTTGGGCTAAGTGCTGTTACTCAACATTCGAGGGGGGGTGCTTGGGGCTGGCTGACATTAGTCTCAATTACTGGGCATCACATCTTTTGGCCATTAACGACTGTATGACCGGGGGCTGGACTGACACCCCCTACAGAGCTGAACTGGTCCCATTGGGTCTGGGTCGTGGGATACCTGTATGGGTGCCCCATCCCCACCACTATGCTAGAGCCCAATAGAGTGGTGCTACTCTGCTGGCGCTCAGTGCTCCGCTTTCTTGATTGAGACAGAAAACTCATGCAGCAGACTCCTCTATGACGCAGACGCTGGCTGCATCATACCACCCAATTAGAGAGGTTTAGCTACTGGGATAAGATCAGCATTACATCCCTAGGTGACGTGTGGAATGGTGCCCACATGAGGTAGTTGCGCAGGAGTAATCAGAGTAATTTGAGTAATTACCCTTGTGATGTGAAATTACCAAAAGTATGTGATTATGCCAGCTTGAGTAATTTGGGGCAAAAATCCTACCACAGGAGCTCAGGAACAAAAAAACAAGAGAACGCAAGGGGCTGCTGGCAGTCATAATGGAGCCCCTTGGCCAGTGGCGGCTGACTTTTATTTATAGTGGTGGGGAGGGCAAAATATGGGTGGCAATACAGTAAAATTTAAAAAATGGCACTAACCTTAATGGCATCCTTAATGGCATGCCGCATAGCGTCCTCCTCGTCTCTCCTCGAAACTCCAACGCGGGACACAGGAAACTGCAGTAACCAAACAGTATGAGAGACACGTCAGAATTTGGAGGGAGCAGCCTCTTTCTACGTTTTTTAGAGCGCTGAAAGCCTGCGTTTTCTCTAATACAGCTGTTTTAAGTCAGCTGGGTTAGATAAGCTTAAAATGTGCGCGTCTGGCTGGCCGTCACAAGACAGCCGGCCAAAGGGACATGCACATTTTAAACTAAAGTGCAGAGCTTCCGGCTGCCATTCAGCAGCAATTGCCCCGCCCCGTCCTGACACTCGGTTCAGGACGAGGTGCTCAAAAGTAACATGATAGATAGTAAATAAACTTTATTACCATTTTATTTTTCAGCTCTGGGGGCAAGTTTTTTTAGCCAGGTGACGCTCCTCCGCTCCTGCTCGCACCACCACATAAAACGCATAAAAGAAGCATTAAAAGAAAAAAGTTACAACCCGGAAGCAGAGGCTAAAGGCAGGCTAAAGGGTTCCAGGATGTCAGGCATATGTCTGGTATTTGAGTGACTCAGTGCTTCTGGATGTATATGCCATGCATTTTGCTACAAGTTGTTTCTGTTCTCCTAGTCCGTTGGGAAACCTCTCTTTTCAACTGGCCAGTCCTCGGTCTACTACTACCTGATATTTCAGTTTCCTAAATCGAGCGTGGCAGTCCTCTAACAGTATGTAACATTTTCTTAATACTCATGTGGTAATGATGTGACAATAAGTCCTTGGTTTGCTATGGACATCCTGCATGGTGCTTGTGTGGTGGTATTTTGGGCTGTGTCTGCAGCCGTTTTTAAGATAATTGATGCAATCTTTTGCGTTGTTTTGCTCCATGCAAGTACTTGTACAAAATGTTAGTGAATAACTCCCTAAAAGTAAGCATTTGCCAATGCTTCCTGCTCATGATATGAGGTGGCCGAGAGGTTTCCAGCTGCGAAACTTAAACCCCAAAAGTCAAAGCCTAGTTCATTGCTTGCCATGCTGTGTGATCAATTGTACAATACTGTTTATGCTAGTGTCTCACTTCGTTCGAGTCGACAGAATTGTAAGTAAAGAGAAGCATATTGGACCCCGGTCTTAAGGGATACAAAAACAGATAGATTCATACGTGCCTGAACTCCTCTATGAGGCAGACTCTAGCATTTGAGCGGAAGTATCATCAGAATCCCTCTATTGGGATTTTCCTCCTACTCCACGGCTTCCTCTGATCAGTCGCCTATGGATACTTCTTATCGTGAGAGTCCCTGTGGTGCAACATCTGCTAAGTGCAAGAAAAAACAGATAATATTCCGTTGTAATCCTCACGCATGTGTTTACCGGCGACCAAAACATTTGTAAGAGCGGCCATCTTGAAAGAACACGGCAGGCAGCGCTCGTCTTTCATGGAGATAAAGAGTCCTGCTTTCAGATACAAGGTGGAATAGAGATAATGTCATAGAGGTGGGTGTCAAAAGCTCCCCTAATACTCTCCTGCATGTTCTCTGTGTTGGGGCCGGTGTGTGAAGAAACAGCAGAGCAGATGAGAATAAAATCTGAATGCCAGCACAAGTGTTTTTCAAAGAGGGGCAGTATAATGTGAAGGATTGATTTTAAAATGATGTATCCACTCAAACACATGTGCAAAGCTGTTGATGATATACACTGCAGTTTTCTACTTTAACCCCCCCAGCATTTCCATTGTTCTCACATTATATATATACATATATTATATATATATACTGGGTAGTTATAGTTAGGACCATGTTTCTATAGAAAAAGCGTTTTTTGACTGTCCTCTATGTTTGGTACTGTTTGATGAATCTTCACAAAATTTTCTTTCAGGTGATCTGTCAAGCGGGGGCCGAGAAAAAGGGAGGAGGTCAAAAAAGTTTTCTCATGTTAATTCCCATAGGACCTTTCAGGCACATCTATAGTCTGAATCACTGGACAGAATTAGACCAAATTTGGAAGAAAGCTAGCTTTCAGTACGCAGATTGATCTTTTGCTTATTTGGTGTAAATCCGTTCAGTAGTTTTCGTGAAATTTAGTGCAATCCAAATTTGTATATCTCTGGCCGCAAAGTATTCGCAGAAAAAGACGAGCTTGTGCAGGGAAATGCACAGCTTTGATTAGCTGCCAACACTTCAAACCAGGAAGTGCTGGCAGCCATCTTGGGATTCTGCTTGAGCCGAGTCCCAGTAAAAAAGTGAAAAAAAAAAATAAAAGGAGCAAGGGTATGGAGACCCTGACCCCTTAGCTCTGGTGGTGGGCTCCCAGAGGGACCCCCTCCCTCAAGAGCAAAAAAGCATTTTTTGTATTTCTTTTGCTGCAAAATCGCAATATTCACTGCAAAAAAAATGTAATAAAACAAGTGCGGGCTCCCGCGCTTGGTTTTTGATAAGCCAGGTCCCGAGGGCATTTGTAAATTTAAATGTGTAGGGGCCCATGAGGCCATTTATGTGATTTATGTGGGGAGCTGTGGCCCTCCACTCCTAGGGGAACACCACCTCCCTGGGGCAAAATGCATAATTACGTCGCATCCCAGGTGACCACCACCTTCCCGGGACATATATTTATATACCGTGCGGTGGGGTGCTGCCCCCCCCGCTGCCCCAGGGACCACCACCTCCCTGGAGCTTTTATATAATATGGTGAGGGGGGCCATGCGGACACTGCAGCTCTGGGGACCACCACCTCCCCGGGGCAAATAGTAAAGAAAGTGAAGGGGGTCTGTTTCGGACCCTCAAAGCCCAGGGACCACCACCTACCTGGGGCATATGTTACATTCTGTGCAGGGGGGGCGTAGGGCCGGCTCCTGCTATGTTCCGGGGTACTCATCCCCAGAAAATAGCTGTTTGCTGTGGCTTGCTGCAGTTTTCAAGCTGCAGCCAAGCCGCAACAAACACTTGAGTTTCTGACAGCAGGACCTGTCAGAAACAGCTCAGGTCAGCGGAGGTATGCGTGCAGGGAACAGAGATGAAAGGTTTGCTTCAGCAACCATGGAGCTCCTGTTAAAAGCAGCTCCTTGGTTCCTGATGCAATGGGATCACGGGGAGGCCTTGCGGCTTCCCCCGTTGTTCCAGATAGCAAATAAGGGCCTGGTGTAAAATACATTTTAAAAAAGGGGCTCCCTGTGGTCCCAGATAGCCCATAAAGGGCTAAAAAACAAGGATGAAAAAAAGAATAGCTCAATGTGAAGGTCACGGACCTTCACACTGAGCATTGAGGGTTTGAGTCGAACCAGACTCGTTTCCCTCTTTTTTCTTTTTTTTTGTTGAAAGTACAAATGTTTAAAGGTCAAATAAAAGGTGATTTTACTTTTTATAAATAACAAATACATTTTTATTTTTAAATTGCACAGAAATATCTGATTCTAAGAATATAATCCATCAAAGCCTAAACAAATCTCCATCTCCATCTCTCTCCCTCTCACTCTTTCTCTTTCTCTGTCTCTCTCTTGGTCTCTCTCTTTCAATCTCTTTCTCCCACTCACACACCCACTTAGGCCCTTAGGCACCCACTCACAGACCCACTCAGACACTCACGCACCCACTCACAGACCTCCTCAAACTCTCATGCACCCACTCACAACCCTACTCAGATACTCACGCACCCACTCACAGACCCACTCAGACTCTCACACACCCACGGACCCACTGACACCCTCATGCACCCACTCACAGACCTGCGCAGACACTGATGCATCCACTAACACACTGATGCATGCACTCTCACACCCAGAGACTCTTACAGCCACTCTCACCCCATACACACCCACTTACACCTATTCTTACACCCAGAGAGACAGGCTGTGGCCAAATCTTGCCATGTGCAGAATAGGGTTGGGTGGTTAGGGGGGTTGGCCGCAGGGTCTGGCTGCAGGCCAGGCCTTGTGGGCAACCCCTGCCATGCACAGACGAAGGCCGGGCACGACGGTGGTTGTATTAACGTACAGTAATAAAAATGATTATACGTTAAAAAAAACATAGAAATTCCCTGAAAAAAACAAAGGTTACAGGGACGTTATAGTTAGGAAATATAATTTTTTTAAAAGAGAAATTCACTGAAAAAAACAAAGGTTACTGAGACTTAGGGTCACATTTTAGACATATAAATTAATTACCCAGCAAGTTACAGCATTCATGACATCTTTGGTAACATCACTGATAATATCAATGTAATCTTTGCAGTAAAAAAAAATATTTTATGAAAAAACTGTGCATGGCGAGGGTGCCAGTTATAGTTACCTTAGGCACAACTTAACTCTAACTATAACAGGTGCATTTCTATGTTTAGAATGTGAGCCTAACTATAACGTCCCTTTAACCTTTGTTTTTTTCAGTGAATCTCTATGTTTTTTTAATTATTTTTCCTAACTATAACGTCCCTTTAACTTTTGTTTTTTTCAATGAAGACACACACACATATATATATATATATTTCAGCTGCTCCTGCTGTTCTTCCAACGCTGGTGCACCATTATGGGCGCAGGACCCATATCTCAATTTGAATTGTAGAAAAACGGCACTCCCAACAATTGCTGGATAATGACGAGATTTATTTACAAAGCCATTCTACAAGGCTTATCAAGCCTGGGCGCGTTTCGACCATAACGGTCTTTGTCAACAGCCAAAGTCATTATATTTATATATATGTTTGTGCAAAGTTCTTCCTGCCAATACTCCGATCACATCCACCTATTCAAGTATTCGAGGCAGGTGCAGAACAGTGGGGCAGACCCCCCTACAAATACCAAGCAGTGCTGTGTCACCATTAACAACAGAAAATACTCGCACTCCCAGGGATGAAGAAATCACCAAAGATTTATTTGAAAGGCTGACGCGTTTCGACTCCCGTCTTTATCAAAGCTTAAATACAACAGAGGTCTCCCATCCCAACCACCTACAAGTACGTAGCAACGTCATGAAAACAATAAGTAGACTGCAAATCAAAAACCTTCTGCTAAAAAAAAGGATTTTTCATAATGCACCTTAAAACTTAAAGTACATTTTACTTATATATTGATAGGAGTCAAGTAAAATAAAGTAGAGATGAACAATCCTCTCCATCATCATTCACAAGAAATATAAACTGTGTATCCAATCCCAGCTGAGAGGCGCTACCCCATGTGGATACATTTCATTAATCCAGCTTCGGGCAAGGAAAAACAAAGCCCTTTCTTTTTGGCCAAGTGGCATTAAATCTCTTGTCCTTCATGCTAAATAATTGCTCTGGGGATGTCAGCAGCTGTATATATTGCATAACACGATTCCCCCCGATTGCGCTATGCATCAACTGCATGTACATAAATTACCATATTTGGGGGGACGTGGCCAGGCAAGATGGCCGATTAGATGTGCCCCATGCAGCTCTCACCCTCAACATAAGTAATGTTGGAAATATCCTGCCCTGATCCTGACATTGTTTCCTTGGCGTTGCTCCCCAGCCTTGCCTGACACAGAGGGGCCCCTTTGCTCTCCTCGAGAGATGACTATCGTCAACTCCTGAGTGAGTGGCACTGGACCTGAGGCGGGCCCGTGCACCATCTTGTATCCTGATAGAGCGGCGGCCTGCTGTTATGGAGACACAGCGCTGCTCTACCAGGGGCGCTGGGATGGCCAGTTGGGTCCCTGTGGTCTCCGCAGCACCCTGGGACCCCCGACGAGGTCCAAAGATTCGGGGCTGGGCCCACGGTGGTGGCATGGCCAGGACCCCCCAGCGGACACAGACTCCCTTGATGTGCCCGACTGGGTGATGAGCGGTGGGGCCAGCAGACGAGAAAGAGAGGAAGAAAGGTGAGCCCACCAGGCGCCTGCGGCTTTGTAGCCAGAGATCCGGCTTGGCCTCCTGACGTGCCGGTGTGACTACCTCACGGGCCCCCTGCTGTTGCTGACCTGTCCCGTGGGGTGAATGTGCGTTGCTGTACTGGGCCGGGATGGCGAGGAGAGTTGGGCTGTGGCCCTGAGTGATACCCTACTGCCGGAGGCACTGACTGAGGCGGGACGACGAACTCCTGGGACCCCCAGACAGGGACTGAGGATTCTGCCTGGTGCTGCGGGGAGGAGAAGTGAGGTGGGGCCGGGCCCGCCGTGGTAGTGCAGCTGGGACCCCCACCAGATTTGGGACAAAGAGCTGCTGGCCTCCTCTGCAACCTTTCTATGGGGACGTGAAGACTGTCCGGGAGCTGATTAGGCTGCATGGTGGGTCCCTTTGGCCAAAAATGCTCTGAAGGGACTCCCGGAGGCCTCTGTACCCCTGCTGACACTGGTTTGGTTGAGCCTCAGCCTAGCACATTCAGACGGGTAAGCCTACTTAACAACCCATGAGGACCTCTTTACACCCTAATACTTCCGCGCTTTATCCCCTTGTCTGGTTGAGCAGTGGAGGGTCTCCTTCCGGCTTCTCTCTTTGCCTCTGGAGAGGCTACTCCTGGAGATGAGATCACAAGAACAGGATACCACCTCTAATAAAACTAACTCCCCAGGGACTGTCACGGAGATGAGGCACTGCAGTACTGGATGTTTGGGGTGTGGGGGGGAGACCCCCTTTGGGCCTGTTCGGCACCCTGTTGCAAACGACAGACCAAAATACTGTTTCTTACAAGGGGCTCTGTACTTCTTTGGGTGCGTCCCTTGACAGGTATCAGTAGCTTTTATGGTGTTGCATATTCGAACTGCGGAGAAGGGGCTGCCCCTCTGGAGCCCTAGTTGTGGCAACTGGCCTATAAACCTGTAGCTCCAGGGGATCTGACTCTCCCTGAACACCATGGTGAGAGACAAGAATGCCAAAATGTTGCAATCTAACAAAATAAGTAATTATGCCCGCCAGACGACACCCTCGACTCACCTCTAGGGAGAAGATGCGTCGGTTGCAGATCCTGTGGGGGGGGGGGGTGTTGGAATCATTGCCACCCTCGTTAACAGACTTAATGGTAGCGATGCACAGCTCAAAAACTGAGGTGGTAAATAAAATAGAAACTGTGGCGATGGATGTGACCCTGCTTCGAACTTACCTTCACAAAGTGAGACAGAACAAAATGTCACAGTGCTTCAGCAAGAAATTCAGCAAGAAATTTGCACTCTACGTGCCACTGTTATGGACCTCCAAAAATTAACCACCCCGACTGGACAACCGTGTTGAAGACTCGGAGGGCCGCTCTCGCAGAAACAAGGGGGTGGAGGGGCCCTCTGCTGAAATTTTCCTGGAAGATTGGATTACAACTACTCTCAAGCCGAAGCGTCTCTCCATCTTTTTCAATATAGAAAGGGCCTACAGGGCGCTGGTGCCCTGCCGAGATCCGGAGTGCCACCTTGAATTTTCGGGATCGAGGCTATCCTTCAGTGCACGAGGTCTCATGACCCCCCATCATTTCAGGGTACATGTGTCTCCATCTTTCCAGATTACACGCAAATGGTACAGGAGCAGAGGAAGTCTTTTGTGGCAGTAAAACAGATACTGCAGGGCTATAACCTTAAGAACGGCCTCCTGTTCCTGGCTAAACTTTGGGTACCATATGAAGTATCTGTCATGTTCTTCTACACTCCAGCGGAAGCCAATGATTGGCTATACAGCCTGCCTCAGCTGGCCGCTAGGACTCCTGTGCAGCGGCCTTTGCAGAATCGGCAGCAGTTGGGCCAGTCCACCAAGCATGGGAAACCGAGGAAAGAACTAAAAGAGAGGCCCCAACCAGCAAATAGGATTACTGTTGGCCCTGATGGCACACTACAAGTTCTGGATGATCCTTGGCCTCCCAAGCGTTGCTGCGGAGTGACAGCACAGACCAGGTGTCCCCCAGTGAAGACTCTGGCAATAAATAACAGAAATACACCAGGGCACTTATTTTGATATTTCACCCTGTGTTGTCTGGGCCCCATTATTAATCTGTACTGAAATTTAAGTAATGTATGTTCTGAGGAGAGCTTTAATGGCTGACCATTCTACATCAACATAAGTGGTGGAATGTGAATCTTGGTTAGTTATTGATATCCAAATGATGACTTTTCTGTCCTTATAAGTTCAGCTCCTAACTTTGGGTCATAAATGAGATCAGGGGCAGCTGTGGACAGAGAGTGTGGAGAGACGGGGATGCTTGAGGGTTAGACTTTGTTTCCCTTTCTTGCCCACAATTCCAGAGAGCAAAGTTATCACGGTTGTTCATGTTTTATGTTCTCATTATTATCTTGATTTAATTCAGTTTACTGTTATAATTTGGAAATGGGGTGGCTAATGCCTTCCCCCAACAGTGGTTACTCTGGTAGGGAAGAGATAGCACAACTGCCCAAGGGATTGGGGGGGTTGGGTTTGAATACGGGGAGTTTAATTTAAATGGTTGTCTTAAACTGGATAGCATGGCTCTCGTGTGTTATAGTGTTCTACTTAGCTCAAGACATAGGATCCATGGCCTGCTCCGGACGGTTATCGCTTAAGTCTTTACAGATAGGGAGACAGTTACAACTTTCTTATGACAGATTATACAGTTAAATTAATGGCATAGAATGTCTGAATCATTGCCCAGCCAGAGAAAAGGAGCAGAGTATATGCTTATTTAAAATGTTACAAGATTTAAATTGCATTCCTCCAGGAAACTCATGTTTGGGGTAATTGTATACCGTCCCTCCATAAACATTGGAGGGGTCAGGTGTAGGCTACGTCCTATTCCGGATTTGCCCAAGGAGTACTAATATGGGTGGCCCAGAGGTACTCTTCTCCCATAAACACCATGTCCTGGACCCAGACGGTCGATATGTTATAGTGTATGGTATGCTGGATGGGAGAGAAGTATGCCTTATCAATGTTTACGCTCCAAATAATGATTCCCCAGATTTTTGTCAAGGAAATAACCCGTACTGCCTCCCCATACTTAGCGTCAGATGTGATAATGGCCGGAGACTATAATTGTGTCTTGGGCGGGGACATAGATCGGCTCCGCCTGCCACCACACTAAAACAATCAAGACCAAGACAATACGAGATCTTATGAGAGAATTAAATCTAACAGACGTTTGGCTGACTAGATATCATGATAACCAACAAATATTCAGTTACACTCCCACCACTGATATCCATAGTAGATTACACTATGGGGGTGATTCTGACCGCGGCGGTCGGCGGTCGCCGCCCGCCAAGCGGTTCCCGCCGAAAGACCGCAGCGGTCATTCTGGCTTTCCCACTGGGCTGGCGGGCGACCGCCGAAAGTCCGCCCGCCAGCCCAGCGGGAAACACCCTTCCCACAAGGAAGCCGGCTCAGAATGGAGCCGGCGGAGTGGGAAGGTGCGACGGGTGCAGTTGCTCCCGTCACGAATTTCAGTGTCTGCAAAGCAGACACTGAAATTCTTTGTGGGGCCCTCTTACGGGGGCCCCTGCAGTGCCCATGCCATTGGCATGGGCACTGCAGGGGCCCCCAGGGACCGACGACACCCCATACCGCCATCCTGTTCCTGGCGGGCGAACCGCCAGGAACAGGATGGCGGTATGGGGTGTCAGAATCCCCATGGCGGCGCAGCAAGCTGCGCCGCCATGGCGGATTCCCATGGGCAGCGGAAAGTCGGCGGTAAACCGCCGGCTTTCTGCTTCTGGCCGCGGCTGTACCGCCGCGGTCAGAATGCCCGGCGGAGCACCGCCAGCCTGTTGGCGGCGCTACCGCCAACCTCCGCCATGGCGGTAATTACCGCCAGGGTCAGAATGACCCCCTATGTCCTGACATCGGACTCTTTGGCATAATGGGCACACACAATTACTTACCTTCCCAGTTATCTATTGGATCGTTGGCCTGTTTTACTGGCATTGGGATGACAGACATCCTGCATAACAATCCATAGGTGTTGCCTCCATTCTGAGGCTCTCACAGACCCCTCCTTTGCTGAGACAGTCCGAGACACATTGACACATTATTTTCAAGAGAACTGGGGATCCTCAAGCACCCGTGTGGGTGACTAGGAGGTGATGAAGGTGGTGTTGAAGGGTGTTTGCCTTAAGACTAGTAACAGTGTCAGACAGCAACTAGAGCAAGATATTCAAAAACGTGAACAGGTCTTAAAAGAGATGGAGAATCGGCTGCCTACTCACTTGTAGAGTCTGCCGGGTTGGAAAAACACATGTTCAGAGCTCCTTAACGATTGGCGCCACCTAGAAAAATTCACCTTTACGCTGGACGAACAAAGGCTACACACTGAGGGTGATAAAATGGGTGCAATGCTTACCCGCTTAGTCAGACTGGAGAAAAACTGGGCTCCTATCCTTACCCTAAACGCTGCCATGGGCCCTCCAGTTAATACCCAGCAAGCTATAAATCGAGTTTTCTAATAACACTTGAGTAGGATTTATACAGGTCAGGATAGCGCCCCCTCTACCACCATGGATGAATTCCTGCATGAAGTTGATCTTCCTGAATGTTCTCCTGAAGACACCAGGGCCCTAGATGAACCCATAACCTTGCTGCTATCCATTCCTTAAAGACGGCTAAGCACCCCAGGACAAACGGTCTCCTGGCTGAATCTAAAGGCAAATATGCAGTCCTGGTGGTGGTTAAACTCTTAGAAGTTGATCGAGAAGCCCCGTGACTTGGTAATCTCCCTCTTTTGCTCAGAGAAACCTTAACCGCTATGATCCACAAGCCGGGCAGGGACCCTGCCTCGGCTTCCGCGTATCGCCTCATTTCGCTTTTAAATATTGATGTCAAACACCTCAGTACTGTCCTTGTTAATAGATTGCGCCTCCACCTCCCATTTTGAGTACATGAGGACCAGTCAGGGTTTATCCCTAAATGTAATACCCTACATAATTTGAGATGGCTTGCACACGTTTGTCATACTACAATGCGTAGAACTGAGGAGCTGGCAATTGCCTGTTTAGATATTCGCTAAACTGGACTTACCTCTGGCATGTTCTGCAACATATTAGACTAGGACCCAATTATGTTCAGTGGTTACAACTACTGTATACAGCCCCTTGTGCAGAGGCCCATACCAGGAGTGAGATATCGGAAGTGTTTGGGTTGGTCAGCCCCTCTCCCCACTTTTGTTTGCCCTGGCGATGGAATCCCTGGCAGCCTATCTTAGAGAGACCATGAAACCTTGGGGAATAACTATAGGGGGAACCACACATGTGGTCTCCCTTTATGTAGATGATGCCCTGATTTATGTCTGTAATCCAAGTTTATCAGTACGTATTCTTATGCAAGTAATGGATGAATTTGGAGCCACCGCAGGCTTCTGGGTACATTCTACCAAGTCCAGATTATATCCCCTGGGATCTCTTGTGGGCATCGATTGGTAAGATCTCCCCCAGATGGAAATTCAGTGGCAGCTCCATGATCTCCGGTACCTGGGTATTTATATGGCTCCAAATGAGACAGACTTTTTAGACCATAACATAGGGGGGGCTGTGGGGAATCTCCGGGAATCAATTAGCTTCTGGAAGGACCTACCACTTGATGATGGGGAAAACTGCACTGCTGAAAATGATACTATTCCCATGTTGTTTATATGCTTTACAGGGAACTTTCTATAAGATTCCCCCACAATATTTCAGAACACCTGATACCCTTATGGTGGAGGTGTTGTGGGCGAATGGGCAGAAGTGAGTCAGTATGACTACTCTTAAGAGGCCATGGCCAGCAGGAGGAATAGAGGCTCCAATTCTGGAATATGACTACATGGCTGCGCACCTTTAACATGCAGTCCATTGGTTGGTGGAGGAGACTAGACTACTGGATTCCTGGGAGACTAGATTACTGGATGGCAGTTGTGGGGAGCTGTTGATCTCTGCCTCACTGATTGCCGGTTCCAGGGTCCCACCGAATTCACCTTATATAATCCGACAGGAGACTCAGCTCTGGGAGGGGACTGTGAAGAGGGTACTCCAAAGACCCCCATTCCATCCTGAGTTTAGCATCTGGATATTGAAGCCCTTTAGTAAAATAGCAGGCTATATGTAACTCCAGAGATGGAGGGAGATGGGCTGTTAAACACTTGGTGATATTTATCCAGGGAACCCTTCATAACATAAGTAGAAGCAGTGGAGTTTTTTGCACTGGGACCAGGGCACTATCTACAGTACCAGAAGCTCTCAGCTACAGCATGAGATATTTGGCTGACATTCTGGCGGCCCCTTCCTAATCCATGGTCCTTTCCACTCTATTTGAAATGGGGGCGGCTGCCTTTTGATTTCTCAACTTTATACAACACTACATGCAGATTCCCCCCGCCATCCTCTTGCAGTGGAGGCCCAGTGGGATCAGGTGATACCGGACCAGCTGACTCCACGGGACAGGGAGCACATTCATGAAGGGGTAGGTACGAGCACCGCCAATGCACGGTTTAAACTAACAAATTATAACTTTACACATCAAACATATCTTTCACCAGTCACTTTAAGCAGAATCTATCCTTCATGCTTGGGCAGATGTACAAGATGACTGGCATCCAAGGCAGACTTTATACACATAGCCTGTAGGTGTCCAGAGATCACCTTGTTCTGGCAACAGGTCCTTACAAATCTGAACAGGGCATCAGGTTGGGCTCTCCCATTAGAACCTAAACAAATATTATTAAGCCTTATTTCTGCTCCATCTAAGAAGAGACTCAGCAGGAGGTTTGTTCTGCTGGGCTTAACATTAGTGAAAAGACAGAAAGCAATACAGTGGCTAGATCCAAACCCCTTTGGGTACTCGTAATTGGCCAGAGATACGGTGGATTGGGCAACTGCTGAGGGAAGCTGTGTAAAAAACACCCAAATGGATGAAAAGCTCGAAGATGATTTAAAAGGTTGGGCAGCAATGCTTACAGAACTAAGAACCCCATCTCAAGATAGAACGATATAAAGGTTAAGCATAAAGATTGTTCAACCTGTTACACAATAATCTATGTCCTGAGGAGAACAATTTCACCTATTACATTCTACAATATATATATTGAGCGTAATATCTATACAGTAACCATTAAGTACAGTAAGGGTAATAGTTATAATGTTAAGGTGATTCACCTGCTAAATTTACACTATAGGTATCACGGTGAACAAATTGTTATAAGATTCACTGTTTATAACTGAAAACAATAATTTTTTTTAAAAAAAATTACCATATTTCCAAAGTTTTGGCAGCGCTATCGCCAAGTGGCTTATTCCATTCTATTCCCTGAGCACACTTATTATGACACATTTTAATATCTGCTCAACAGGAACAAAACATATATAAAAAATACTAAACAAAAAAGAACAGGAGAAAATATGACTAATTGAAAAAGATACATAACTAATGCGGTCAGACCAAAAAATATATATAAATCCCATATAAAAGGATACCCTTAATAGCAGTTAAATACAATCAAAAACCAACTCCTAAAACTGATCCAGAAGTCACCCACCCACTTCCTAATATGTCACATTCTCAAAATCCTACCAACATATCACATAGTGGTTCATTTTCATTTCAAACAAAGCAAAAAAACAAAATCAAAATCACAGATAACAAGAGGATGAAAATACAGGGAAAAAAAATACAAGAACGTGAAAGGACATTGGCTAATTATGTCAGTCCTTGAATGAACCAATGTTCAAGAGCTCAGCCAATATGCACATATAGTTTGTCATCCTGATTCAATCCTCCAGGATATTTACTGTTGAGCCTGATGATGTATTCTGATTCCAGCTTTCTCAGGGTACGTTATTTGTCGCCACCTCTTGCACTTCCATATATATATGTGTGTATATATATATATATATATATATATATATGATTGAAGTGAGGTCTTTGGTTGGCAGACAGGTTACCCCCTGTCCAAGCAAGGGCCATCACTTTAGTCAGGGTAAAGGAGAATCACCCTCAGTTAACCCCCGCTCACCCCCTTGGTAGCTTGGCACAAGCAGGCAGGCTTAACTTCAGAAGCAATGTGCTAAGTATTTGTACCAACACACACAGTAACACAGTGAAAACACAACAAAATGGACATCACACCAGTTTAAAACAATAGGTAATTTTTATCTAAATCAAACAAGACCAGAGCGACACAAATCCAACATACACAAGTCAAGCTATGAATTTTAAAAAGAATAAGGGGGTCATTCTGACCTAAGGCGGTAAAAGGCGCTTACCGCCGGTCAGAAGACCGGCATAACACCGCCGCGGCCGCGGTAAACCGCCACGGTCATTCTGACCCGCTACTTGAAAACCTCCAAAAACCCGACATCCACAAAAGTCCGCCACACCAAAGGTCAGCGAAAAAATGGCGATGACCAAACCTCCACCGTCACGCCAACAGAAATACGCCCATGCCATTCCGACCCACGAATCCACGCGGCGGTCTTTCAACCGCGGTATTCCATTGGCGGTACACACCGCCGCGGTCAAAATACACACACCTTTACAAAACATCCCCACATTGGACAATTTGAAACACACACACCTGAGACACATATACACACCACTCCCACACACCCAATACAAAATAAAACACACACCCACATCACCCACAAACCCCTACGACCACAATTGCGAATCAAGGACAGAGAGAGACAGCACTGCTTAGAGTAGACCATCGCACAGAGGCAAATCACAACATCACCCACACAATTACCACGCACAAAACACCATACACCACCACACACATTACACTCCACAACACATACACCACCCCTCACCTCATCCACACCACCCCATGGCACCCCAAAGACACCCCAGGTTCTCTGACGCAGAACTCAGGGTCATGGTGGAGGAAATAGTCCGTGTAGAGCCCCAGCTATTCGTGGCACAGGTGCAGCACACCACAATAGCTAGGAAGATGGAGCTATGGCAAAGGATAGTGGACAGGGTCAACGCGGTGGGACAGCATCCACGCAATCGGGATGACATCAGGAAGCGATGGAACGACCTACGGGGGAAGGTGCGTTCCATGGTATCAAGGCACAACATAGCGGTGCAGAAGACTGGTGGCGGACTCCCACCTACTCCCCCAGAATTTACAGCATGGGAGGAGGAAGTCTTGCACATCCTGCATCCTGAGGGCCTCGCAGGAGTATCTGGAGGAATGGACTCTGGTAAGTCAAATCTTAACTACTACTTCCCACCCCCACCCGCATGCCAGCACATACCCCCACCCTCTCCCCCACCCTCATCACACCAACTCCTTGCAAAAGGCTCACCATCACAACCCACCCATCCCAACACCAAGCCCTGCATGCGACCACAAAGCATGGACACCCATCACCAAAGCATGGCCACTGCACACACACATCACCCCCACAAGCCACCCTCACAAAAGCCCCCACAAGGGAATGCCTGCACTTGGGTACACGGACACCCACCCATCACACGAAATGCCACACACAGAAGCTATAACCATACCTTAATACCCCTGCAGGACCCGAACGCCACCACACCGCCACGGAGGGTCCAGAGATGTCCATCCCACCCCCAGATGAGGCCCTCAGCGATGACAGCAGCTCTGTCTCCCTAGACCCAGATGTCCAGCCCGGCCCATCGGGGACCTCTGGACAGTCGGTTCCCCACAGACAGCCACAGGCTACAGCAGACCTAACCCCCTCTGGGAACACCAGCACAGCTCCCACCCAGCGGGCCCATGCCTCTGTCTCCAGGACACGTCAATCAGCGGTGTGTCCGCCACTACAGGGCACCCAGGTTGACCCACCACCCCAACAACCACAGGGACCTGGGGGCAGTGGTAGTGGGCACACCGTCCAGGGGACAGAGGCCCAGGGAAACAGGGGAACTGGGAGGGCTGCTGTGCGACAGGGGGGGGACAGGCCCAGGAAACCCACTCTCCAAGAGGCCCTCTCCTCCATCATGGGAGCATACCACCACTCCCAGGAGACGATGGCGACGGTACTGGCCAGCTTCCAGGAGATCCAGGCACAGCAGGAGGAACGGTACATGGGGTTCAGAGAGGAACTGAGGAACATTGGTTCCGCAATGGGGACCATCGTCCTGGCCCTTAACCAGATAGTCACCACATTGCGGGACCATGTGGCACCACAAAGGGCCCCTGTCACTAGCCAGGACCAGGAACAGGCTACCACATCCGCCGGCGCTAGTGGACAGGAGGCCCCCACACAACGACAGGCCACCAGAACCCCACCTCCTGCTGAAGAACAACCACCCCGCAAGCGGAACCTGAGATCTCACAAGAAGACAGAGTAGGATGCCAAGACCCCGCCAGCATATGATACCCCCTGATGTCATCCCACTGTCCCACATTGTCACCCTGTCCAACCTTAAACTGCCCCTGCTCCATCCTTCCACAGGCATATGGACAATGCACCTGTGAAACTGAGAACTGGACTCTGCCATGGACATTACTCCACCCCCACCCATCACCGTCTTACAATCATGTACCTATATGTAGCACTTGAAATAAATCACTCATTGCACCTAAAATAACAGGAGTCTGCTTGTATTTTTCACAAATGTATTACACATAACGGTGCAATTATGTTCAGTTACATTGTGATGACAACATACCAATGTCAATAAGCTTTAGTCCATGGGCAAACAAAGCAGTAGTCACGCAGTCGGTCATACAGCTCTGAAAAGGGAAGGGAAAGTCACAATTAACTTAAAAGGAACTGGGGGGAAACACAGACAGTAGAGACGCAGGAGGCCTTAAGTAAATGTGAAATGGCGTGGTTGATCCTTACCTGTGTGCTACTGAAAATATTGTTGTATCACTGTTTCCCTGTTGTCTGTGTCGTCCCCGTCGTCTTCCTCCTCTTCACTCTCCACAGGCTCCACAGCTGATACAACACCACCATCTGGACCATCCTCCTGCACAAAAGGCACCTGGCGTCGCAAAGCAAGATTGTGAAGCATACAGCAGGCCACGATGATATGGCACACCTTCTTTGGTGAGTACATTAGGGATCCACCAGTCATATGTAGGCACCTAAACCTAGCTTTCAGGAGGCCGAAGGTCCTTTCTATGATCCTCCTAGTTCGCCCATGGGCCTCATTGTACAGTTCCTCTGCCCTGGTCCGGGGATTCCTCACTGGGGTCAATAGCCACGACAGGTTGGGGTAACCAGAGTCACCCAATAACCACACACGGTGTCTCTGTAGCTGTTCCATCATATAAGAGATGCTGCTATTTCTCATAACATACGCGTCATGCACTGACCCAGGGAACTTGGCATTTACATGGGAGATGTACTGGTCAGCCAAACAGACCACCTGGACATTCATTGAATGATAACTTTTTCTGTTTCTGAACACCTGCTCACTTCCACTGGGGGGAACCAAAGCCACATGGGTCCCATCAATGGCACCAATGATGTTGGGGATATGTCCAAGGGCATAGAAATCACCCTTCACTGTAGCCAAATCATCCTCCTCAGGGAAAACAATGTAGCTCCGCATGTATTTCATCAGGGCAGACAACACTCTGGACAAAACCTTAGAAAACATAGGCTGAGACATCCCTGATGACATGGCCACTGTAAAGCAAAACACAACGCTGTGGGATAGCGTAACATGGCCACTGTTGTCTGAAAAGACCCACTTGCCAAAAAATGGAGTACTGACAGAACCTGCACCAGAGGGGGGAATCCCTGTGGGTTGGCAGATGGGGGACCTCAGGTCTGGCTCCAGCTGGGCACACAGTTCATGTATAGTGGCTCTGTCAAGTCTGTATCTAAGTATAATATGTCGTTCTTCCATTGACGACAGGTCCACCAGCGGTCGGTACACGGGAGGATTTATCCTTCTCCTCGCAAGTCCCAGCGGACGGTGCCTAGGAAGGACAACATGGAGCTGAAAGTCAAGCAAACCACAGGTTCGTTCACACAGCTTGCACAGTAAAAGAATCGCAATGCATTGAAAGGCTTGTATGAGTGGCAATGCACGGCCTAGGCCTGTGTGACGCAGTTGAAATTATGCCATGTGGGCCCTGGAAATGGCGGCAGCCTGACCTGTGAAGTGTGACAGTGGGATGTGAGGTCAATGCGCTGGCGTGGCACACCGTGGCGGTAGGCGGTCGAAGACCGCGGTGCGAAGCAGCATTGGTTAACATTGAATCCTATGGGTTTCATGAGCCAATGACGATGTGCGCCGGCGGTCGTGGTACGCACCGCCGCGGTACGCACCGCCGCGGGCGTGACCGCCATTTTCTATCTGATTAATCACTCGAGACCTGATCATCCACAGGAGAGGACCTATACTGCAAGTGCTGCTGTGACCTCGGTCTGGGAGATACTATGGCTGCTGCGACTGGGGAAAGGGCCCCTGCCTTCACATCTGAGGAATTGGAGAAACTTGTTGATGGGGTCCTCCCCCAGTATGCGCTACTCTACGGTCCTCCAGACTAACAGGTTAGTACACAGGGTGCACGCTGAATGGGCTATGCCTGTGTTGAGTGGGGTGGATGTAAGATGGTGGGGAGGGGAGCGAATGAGGAGTGCAACGCACGACAGATGGGAACATGTGCCACATGGCAAGGTTGGGGAGGGGGGCCACTCACATCGACCATGCAGAAAAGTGATGATATTTCCTTTCTCACCCTGTACATGTCAAATAGGTCAGCGCCCATCAGAAGATCGACATTTGGCGTGCCATCGCCAAGGACGTCCGGGCCCTGGGGGTCCACTACAGACGGGGCACCCTCTGCCGAAAGAGGTGGGAGGACATCCGCCGCGGGACCAGAAAGACCGCTGAGTCTCTGCTGGGGATGGCCTCCCAACGTAGGAGGGGTGCCAGCCGCCAATTGACCCCCCTGATGTCCCGGATCCTGGCGGTGGCCTACCCCGATTTGGATGGGCGCGTGAGGACATCACAGCAGACACAAGGGGGTGAGTATCAGCACATTCTGCTATCTTTGCGCGCAGTGGAGGTGTCTGGGTTGGGGAGGAGGGCTGTGGGTAACTCAAGGCCAGGGCGCTTTCTGTAGGCTAGTCCCCTCCGTTAGGCATGGCCCTGTGCCCCCGCCCCCCACCTCTGTAGGGTGCCAAGTACAGCTATCCATGGTCCTGCATCACCCATGTGTGCATTTGTCGTCCATAGACCTGTAGGCCTAGTCACAAGAACTGAGTAGTGTACCCCGATTGCGCAGCGTAGTGCAGGGGGCTTCTGTGTCTGTCCTCTCCGACAACGGTGTTGCCAATGCATGCACTCAACCTGTCTTCATTTCTCCCCCCCACCCATTTTCTTTTTCTTCCTGTGCATGTGTGCATTAGCATCATCAGGCGGAGGAGAATTGGCATCGGCGCACGAGGGAGCTGCATCTCACATGGCCCCGGAGGGCCATGCAACCGACTCCGAGTTCACCAGTGAGACGGAGGGCGAGGGGAGCTCCACAACGGGGACCCGTGGAGACGTCAGCGACACCGACACGTCCTCGGAAGGGAGCTCCCTTGTGGTGGCGGCAACATCCGTGCCCACCGCCACAACAGGTACAGCCGCCACCCAGCGCACCAGCCCCGCCCTCCCAGCAGCCCCTCAACCTTCGCTTCGTGCCCGCTCACCCAGGAAGGTGGGCATCTCCTTCGCCCCAGGCACCTCAGGCCCTGCCCCAGTTACCCCTGCTGCCCTCAGTGAGGAGGTCATTGACCTCCTCCAGACCCTCATTGTTGGGCAGTCTACCCTTTTGAATGCCATCCAGGGTGTAGAAAGGGAGGTGCATCGGAGCAATGCATACCTGGAGGGCATTCATTCGGGTCAGGCTGCCCATCAGCGATCGTTCAAC
Source organism: Pleurodeles waltl (assembly GCF_031143425.1). NCBI lineage: Eukaryota > Metazoa > Chordata > Amphibia > Caudata > Salamandridae > Pleurodeles > Pleurodeles waltl. The sequence continues at coordinate 728,149,797 of NC_090445.1, forward strand.
GCTCTGGCCTCAGCACTGACGGTAGCCATTGTCCCTGTCTCCAGCCTCCCTCTTCTAACTCCCTCCACCCAGTCCCAGTCTCCCGTTCCTCAGCCTATCCCATCCACACCATCAGACCAGCCTGCACACACCTCAACACCCAAGGGCAGCTCATCCAGACATAAGCACCACAGATCCCACAAGCATTCACACAAGCAACATCCAGATGCAGACATGCCAACAGTCACTACCACCTCTGTGTCCCCCTCCTCCTCGTCTCCCTCCTCCCTCCCTGTGACGTCTCCACTCACACCTGCATGCACACCACCATCAGCCAGTACTTCCATCACCAGCACACCCTCCATTACAGTCAGCACACGTGCAGTCACCACCCCCACTGCCATTTACACGTCCCCTGTGTCCTCTCCCACTGTGCCTGTCACCCCCTCTTCCAAACCACACAAACGCAGGCAGCCACCCACCCAACAGCCATCCACCTCACGACAGCCTCCGTCACAAGCACCTGCACCCAAAGACAGCACACTTGACTCTCCTACAACCACATCCTCTTCCTCCACTCCCATACCCACTGCACCTACCCTTCCCATTGCTCCTAAAAAACTTTTCCTCTCCAAAATTAACCTCTTTGCAACACCTGACCCACCCCCTCCATCTGGTAAGAGTCCAAAGAGCACCTCAGCCACCACCAGCCCTGCATCTAGTATCACCATAGTGCAGGGCTATTGGAGTCCACCAGCTCCTAGGGAAGGAACATCGCCCAGCAGCAAGGGGACAGCCTGCCCACCCCCTGGGAAGAGGACAAGAAAAATTAAGGGCCAGCGCGAAAAGCCTGAGACGGCTGCCACCAAGGAGAGTGGCCTTGCCCCGTCACCTGCCACATCATCTAAGGGAGGCAAGGGCCAGAGAGCTGCAGCGAAGGAGGGCAAGGGCAGCCGGGCGGAGAAGACATGCAGCAGGCGAGCGCACCAGGAGGGCCCCACCAGCCCCATACCGGGTGTGACGGACGACACCCACGGGCCCAAGACTCCATCACAGGAGGGCCCCGCTACCGCAAGGTCGGAGGGCGACTAAGCGGGGAGTCTTGGCCAGGTCTGGCTCCCTTGAAAGACAGGACAAGCACCGCTCCGCTGGGCCCCGCCGTCTCAAGCACCGCTCCGCTGGGCCCTTCATCTCAAGCACCGCTCCGCTGGGCCCTTCATCTCAAGCACCGCTCCGCTGGGCCCTTCATCTCAGGCACCGCTCCGCTGGGCACCGCCGTCTCAAGCACCGCTGGTCCATTGACAGTGCCGGTTCTGTGTCGAGCAGGTGTTCACGAAGCACTCTGGGCACCATGCCTCCTCCAATACCAGTGGAGTCGGTTATCCATCTGATGGACTGTGGCTTTGCACTCCCCAGGATTGAACAGTGAGCAACCCTCCCACTGTAGTGACTTGTGAGACTGTGGCTTTGCACTCCCCAGGATAATGCAGTGGGCAAACCACCCACTGTAGAGACTTGTGAGACTGTGGCTTTGCACTCCCCAGGATGGTACAGTGGGCATGGAGGCCCCTCGTGGATCTGGCGTCGTGGACTCATGTGGCTGACGTGCCCCCCTTTCCCTTCCCCCTGAGGTGCCTGTTATTTTATCATCTGATGCCCCTGCAGTGTTCTCTCCAATGGTATCCGGTCTCCTGTGTGGGCTTTGCCCATGTGTTTGTACACATTGGCCCACGGACTATGGATATTTAACGAACTGTGCAGGACTTATTGACTATGTGTATACTTTGCACTATGTTCATTATTTCTTTTGTATATTTCATATAGCATATTTACCATGACTTCAATGAACCTATTTTATACATAAATTTAAAACTTCATTTTAATTATGTCTTTGCATTCTTCCGGGGGGGTTTGGGGGTGTCACTCTGACTTGTTGCTCTGCATTGGTGTGTAGGTATTGGGGGGGTCGGTGGGGGGGTGGGTGTATCGCGTAAGTGTGTGCACGTAACCTTTCCTCCTCCCCCCTCCCCTGTATCGTAGATGCAGTACTCACCGTTGTCGTCTGCGCCGGCGTTCGTACTCGTGGTAGATGAGCAGGTAGACAATAGCTGGTAGGATGTTTAATTCGGGTTCCATGCTGTCCAGATTCCTCGTGGAGTGTGTGGAGGTGAGCGTTTTCCCGTTCGTAGTCTGTTTCCGCCGTGTTTTTATCGGCGGGGCTCCCGCCCCGGAAAAGGTGGCGGATTGGTGAGTTGTTATAGGGTGGGCGGTACATTGTCTGCCGCCTGCCTGTTGGCGGTGACCGCCGCGCTGTTTGTCTGTCCCGCCGTGGCGGTCGGAGTGTTAAAGTGGCGGTCTGTGTTGGCGGTTCCCGCCAGGGTCAGAATTGCATTTTTTGGACCGCCTGCCTGTTGGCGGGTTGGCAGCCGCTTTATCACCGACCGCCAGGGTTGGAATGACCCATCAAGTCTCTTAGGCCTTCATTATGACATTGGCAGTAAGTCCTGCTTACCGCCATGCTGACTGCCGCCAACATACCGCGACCATGCGGTATACCGCGACCCATATTATGACCCACACAAAGCAATCCGTCACTATACAGACACAAACACAAGTCTGCCAGTTCAAAGGTCAGTGATAAAATGGTGGTACCAAAACCCACACCGTTACGCCAACAGAACTACGCCCACAGCATTATGACCCACAAATCACCACGGCGGACATTCAACCGCAGTAAACTATTGGCGGTACATACCGCCGCGCTCAAAATACACACAACCTCACAATACAAGACTACAGTAGACAATTCAAACTACACACACCTGACACACATACACAGACCACCCCAACAAACCCACACCACTATAAAACACACACCCACATTACCCACACCCTTTACGACTCAAAGAAATTGACAACTGGGAGAGAGAAACACCAAGAGCACCCACAGAACCAGAGCCACAGAACACCCTCACCCATACACCATCCACACACCTCACAGCACACAACCCAACACATCACCCCAAACACCCTCACACCCACCACACACATTACACCCATGGCACAACAACAACATCCCAGGTTCTCAGAGGAGGAGCTAAAGGTCATGGTGGAGGAAATCATCCGGGTAGAGCCACAGCTATTCGGATCACAGGTGCAGCAGACATCCATTGCAAGGAAGATGGAGCTATGGTGGAGAATCGTGGACAGGGTCAAGGCTGTGGGACAGCACCCCAGAACAAGGGATGACATCAGGAAGAGGTGTAATGACCTACGGGGGAAGGTGCGTTCCGTGGTTGCAAGAAACCAGATAGCTGTACAGAGGACTGGCGGTGGACCCCCACCTCCTCACCCACAACTACATGGGAGGAGCAAGTCTTGGCAATACTGCATCCTGAGGGCCTGGCAGGAGTAGCAGGAGGACTGGACTCTGGTAAGTCAAATCTCTATTACTATCACCCCCTCACCTGCATGCCATCACATAACCCCACCCCTACCCTCAACCCCATCACCCCACCACTTCACATACACCCCACCATCACAACCCACCCATCCCAGTACCCAGCACTGCATGCACTACCAAAGCATGGACATCACTCACAGCCCTGCATGGACACCCATCACCACAGCATGCACACTAGAGGGAGCCACCTAGCCCACAAAATAACTACTCACACAAGGCAAAGCTGACAGGGCACTCACAACCATACAGGGCAACACACCCATGCACAAGATGTCAGACGCAGAAACATTAACAATGCTTTTACATCCCCACAGGTCCCACACCCAACGTCACAAGAGAGGAGGTGCCAGCAACAACCATTCCCCCCGCCCAGAAGAGGTCCACAATGATGACAGCAGCTCTGCTCGCCTGGATCTGGATGACCAACCTGGCCCATCAGAGTCCTCCGGACAGTCGGTTACCCAGCCACAGTCCCATGCCACCCCAGAGCCTCCCCCCTCAGGAAACAGCACTACAGCACCCACCTAGCGGGCCCATACCTCTGTCCAGAGGACACGTCAATCAGCAGGGTGTCCACCACTACAGGGACCCCAGGCAACCCCACAAACACAGAACAATAAGGGACCTGGGGTCAGTGGCAGTGGGCCCACGGTTCAGGGGACAGAGGCACAGGACAACAGGGAAGCTGTGAGGACTATTGTGCGACTGCGGAGGACAGGCTCAGGGAACCGACTCTCCAGGAGACACTCAGCAACATCCTGGGAGCATACCACCATTCCCAGGAGACGATGGGCCAGATACTGGCCAAGTTGCAGGAGACCCAGCGGCTGCAGGAGGGACAGTACCTGGGGATCAGGGAGGACCTGAGGGACATCCACACCACCCTGATCACCATTGCAGGGGTGCTGGAAGACATGGCCAACGCCGTGAGGGAGGCAGTGGCATACCAACGGGCCCCTGACACTAGCCACACTGATGAACAGCCCTCCACCTCCGTTGCTGCTAGTGGACAGGAGGCCCCGCCACAGGAACAACAGGCCACCAGTACCCCTCTCCTGCAGAAGGAGGACCACAACGCAATCGGTTCCTACAATCCAGGCAGAAGCCAGAGAACATTGCCAAGACCCCTGCCAGGAAATAAGACTCTCCTGATTGTCATCCTTTTGTCCCACTCTGTCACTCTGTCCACCTTGAACTGCCATTGCTCCACTTCCTATTCCCCTTGGACAATGCACCTGTGATACAAAGAGAATGGACTCAATCCTGGACTCTCCTCCACCATTACCCAAGCCTACTGCACATCCCCATTAACTTTTCAGCAATTAAATAAACACCCTTTGAAAAAATACAAGACTGTAGTATGTCAAATGATTTAAGTATGTATTCCTTTAACAATCTGTAGACATTGCAATTAGACTGTACAGTAATGTATACATAGGTATGACCTGTATTGTGATGCAGTCAATACACCAGGAGCCAGAGTAGGGCACAGATATCTGTGAATAGACATGTCAGAGGGTACAGTAAGTGGCCATAGTATTGGGAACAGCAGCCTGCCAGTGTAAATTTACAACACAAAACTGCAATGGAAGGTGAAGTTACAGTGTCTTACCTGTGTGTCACTGGAAGTACTGTCGAATGATAGATGTTTTGTTGTCAATAAACCACAAAAATGTCCACATCCTCCTCCTCTGCCTCCTCTTCGTCACTGTCCACAGGCTCCACCGCTGCCACACGCCCTTCTCCAGCCTCAGCCACAAGGGGGTGAGTACAGTTCCCAATATACTACTTGCGTGTGGAGGGGTGGTCTTTGGGTGGGGAATGTCCGCCTGTGGGTGCCCCTAGGCCAGGCCAGACATTTCAGAGTAGGTTTCAATTTGGGTAGGGGCTGATGCACTCCACCCACAAACACGCTAGTGGGCATCCACTACGGGGCATTGACCTGTGGGTCTCAGGTATGCTGCAACTGGCACTAGGAATTACTGTCCATGGCCTGGTGACTAGCATTGTGACTGGTAGTGACTGGTAGTACATCGCCTAGTGCGTGGGGCTGTCCCCTGTGTGTTGTGCACGCCAACGGTGGTGTTGTTGCAGGCATTGACCAAGTGTATCCTCTGTCTCTTCGCCCCCTTTTTGTTTTGTCACCCTGTCCTTCTGTGCATTAGCATCATCTGGCAGAGGAGCAGAGGCGACGGAGGGAGCTGCATCCCACAGGGCCCTTGAGGCCGAATTCACCGACAGTGAGGGCATCAGTGGGACGGAGGGCGAGGGGAGCATCACGGTGGAGACTGGAGGAGACAGTTCTGAAACTCCTCCGATGGAAGCTCCCTGGTGGTGACTGACAGCTCTGTGCCCACCCCAACTACAGGTAGAGCCGCCACCCCGTACCAGCACCACCCTCCCAGCAGCCCCTCAGCGCATTTCCCATGCCCGCTCACCCAGGAGGGTGGGCATCTCCTTCGCCCCAGGCACCTCAGGCCCTGCCTCATTTAGCCCTGCTGCCCTGAGTGAGGAGGCTATTGACCTCCTGCGATCCATCTCTGTTGGGCAGTCAACCATTGTGAATGCCATCCAGGGGCTGGCAGGGCAATTTCAACATACAGATGCATTCCTGGAGGGCATTCACTCTGGTGTGGCAGCCCAACATAGATCATTACAGGCTCTGGTCTCCTCCCTGACGGCAGCCATTGTCCCTGTCTCTAGCCTCCCCCCTCCAACTTCCTCTACCCAGTCCCATTCCCCTGAACCCCAACCTATCCCAAGCACACATCCAGACCAGCATGCACCCAGGACACCACACAGGAGTGGTTCAGGCAAACACAAGCACCACACATCATCCCACAGGCACTCACACAAACACCATCCAGAAGCAGACATAACAACATCCACTGCCTCCACTGTGTCCCCCTCCTCCTCGTCATCCACCTCCCTCCCAGTAGCGTCTACACTCACACCTGCATGCACTACATCCTCATCTACTACCACCACCACGCCTATCAGTACACGCCCCTCATTGGCAGTCACCACCCCCACATTCATGCACACGTCCCCTGTGTCCACTCCCACTGTGTGTGTGCCCCCTCCTCCCAAAGTACCCAAACGCAAGCAATCAGACACCCAACAGCCATCCACCTCACAACAGCATCCAGCCCATGAACCTGCACCCAAACACAGCAGACAGGCACCTCCTACAATTACTCCCTCTTCCTCCACTCCCAAACCTGCAACCTATTCCCACCCCAGTGTCCCTAAGAAGATTTTCCTCTCCACCCTTGACCTCTTCCCTACCCCTCCCCCTGTCATTCACTTCGGGCCAGGGTGGGCAGAACCCAGGCCAGCACCTCAGCCACCCAATCCACGGCCACTGTAGTTTTGGCAGCTACTGCAGATGTAAGAGGCTCCAAGGAGACACCCATCAGCACTGGCAGTGTGCCTGCACCAGCTGCTAAGGGGAAGGGCAAGGAGGCACCACCAGCTGCCAAGGGCTAGAAGGCACCACCAGCTGCCAAGGGCAAGGAGGCACCACCAGCTGCCAAGGAGGCAACACCAGCTGCCAAGGGTAAGGGCAAGGTGGCACCACCAGCTGCCAATGGCAAGGGCAAAGGGCCTGCCCCTGCAGGCAGGAGGGACAGGAGGCCTGGTGCTTTGACAGGACCACCAACCATGACGCTTCAGCCATCCGAGGCTGCAGGGGTAGGGCTGGAGCCTCCCCCCACCACTGGCAGCACCGCCACCAGCACTGCCACCTGCACCGCCACCAGCACCACTGGCAGCAGCAGCATCCCCCAGTGGGCAGCCGTCCGAGGCTGCAGGGGAAGGGCTGGAGCTTTCCCCCACCACGTGGAAGCACTGCCACAGGCACCACCACCTTCACCGCCACCAGCACCACTGGCAGCAGCAGCAGCCCCAGTGGGCAGCTGTCTGAGACTGCAGGGGAAGGGCTAGAGCCTCCCCTCACCACTGGCAGCACCACCACCAGCACCGCCACCTGCTATGCCACCTGCACCGCCACATGCACCACCACCAGCACCATTGGCAGCAGCCCCAGTGGGCAGCCGTCCGAGGCTGCAGGGGAAGGGCTGGAGCCTCCCCCCGCCACTGGCAGCACTGAAAAAAACACCAGCACTGCCACCACTGTGCAGCAGTCGCCGCTAGTGGTTGGACTGCAGTCCTGCTTCCATGGAGTGTTATGCATCCTGCCCACTGCAAATCTTGTGGGTATGACACACAGGTGAGAGACTGTGACCTTGCACTCCCCAAGTGCTGCAACACAGGGCACAAAGCCCCCTCCAGAACCAGTGGAAGAAGGCATCCACTCACCCCCTCCTTGCCAGGATGAAGCACACTGGGCACAAGGCCCCCTCCAGAACCAGTGGAAGAAGGCATCCACTCACCCCCTCCTTGCCAGGATGAAGCACACTGGGCACAAGGCCCCTTCCAGAACCAGAGGAAGTAGGCATCTATTTACCCCCTCCTTGCCAGGATGATGCACACTGGGCTCAAGGCCCCCTCCAGAACCAGTGGAAGAAAGCATCCACTCACCCCCTCCGTCCCAGGATGAAGCACGCTGGGAACAAGGCCCCCTCCAGAACCAGTGGAAGAAGGCATCTACTAGAGACTGTGGCTTTGCAGTCCCCAGGACCAAGCAGAGGGCAAACCACCCACTTGAGAGACTGTGGCCTTGCATTCCCCAGGACCAGGCAGTGGACAAACCACCCACTTGAGAGACTGCAGCCTTGCACTCCCCAGCACCAGGCAGTGGACAAACCACCCACTTGAGAGACTGTGGCCTTGCACTCCCCAGGACCAAGCAGTTAGCAAACCACCCATTTGATAGACTGTGGCCTTGCACTCCCCAGGACCAGGCAATGGGCAAACCACCCACTTGAGAGACTGTGCCTTGCACTCCCCAGGAGCAGACAGTAAGCAAACCACCCACTTGAGAGACTGTGGCTTTGCACTCCCTAGGACATCGCAGAGGGCTTGTAGCCCCCTCCAAGACCAGTGGCGTTGTACCATCTTCCGGCTGAGGTGTCCCCCCATTCCTCATCCCCCTGAGGTGCCTGTGTATTTCCGACCTGATGCCCCAGCAGTGTTCTCTCCCTCTTGAGGCAGGAGTCAATTTGGGCCTTGGCCTATGTGATATGGCCCTGTGGCCCATGGACATTATGGACTGGGCGGTGTCATATATGTAAATACTGTTTTGATTTTTTAGGACGTATTTCTAGTATTTTATCTTATTACACTCACTTTAATCTATTCCTTTTGTCCTTGCATTATTTCTGAGGGGGACGGGGTGGATATGTAATGTTGTTGCATCTGGTTGTGTGTTTGGTGTTGGGAGGGGGTGTTGGGTGTTGCGTGTGTGTGTCACTCTCTTTTTCCTCCCCCTCCCCTGTGTGCTAGGTGGCAGAACTCACCGTGGTCGTCATCGCCGGCGTTGGTATTCCTGGTGTAGGAGGAGGTAGACCAGCATGGGGAAGATCTGCAATTCGTGGTCCATGGCGTCATGGTTCTACCTTGAGTGTCCAGAGGTGAGTCGTTTGCCTTCTGTGTACTGTTTCAGCTGTGCTTTTGATGTCGTCGGTACCTGCCCGGAAAAGGTGGTGGATAGGCCAGTTGTAATAGTGTGGGTGGTACATTGTCTTCTGCCTGGCTGTTGGCGGTTACCGCTGCGGTGCTTGTTTCTACCGCCGTGGCGGTCGGTGTGTTAAAATGGCTGTCTATGTGAGCGGTTTCCACCGTGATCATGATTCCATTCTTTTTAACGCAGGCTTGTTGGAGGTATTACCGCCACTTCATCACCGACCGCTAGGATTGTATTGAGGGCCTTAATCCTTAGAAAACAGTGCGAATGCTGCTACTACACAAAGTACCTGGTTAGCGTCAACAATAAAGCCGTACGGGTGAGCGTGCGTCGAAAAAGGCCAGCAATGGGTCGATTTCTCACTCGCAAGTGAGATCGTGCATCGTTCCTTCTCCGGTCAAGTTGGCGTGCATTGTTTTCTCTCTTGCAAGAGAATTATGCATCGATTCTAAGACAAGCACCTCGGGTCAGGGTAGGTTTTGCATTGATTTTTCACGCCCAGCAATGTTCCGTTTGAAATCTGGTCGCACAGTATCAGGAAACTGCACTGCGTGGGGCTTGCGTCATTATCCTCAACTGGTCGCGGGTATTGCATGTCGTTTCTCCAGCTGTGATGCGTCGATCTCCCAGCCACAATGCAGGTGGAAAGTCAATTTTAGCCACGAGGCCGGCGGTGCGTCATTTATCAGTCGCGTTGCGGATGGTGCGTTGAAAGTTTCCCCACACGGCTTCTGTGCGTGGATTTCAGTCCTTTTCCACCAGCTTCAGCTTTCAAAGGCCCAGAGACAGGTTAGGGCACCACTTGGCCAGGCAGGTCTCTCAGCAGAGAGTCCAGGTGCTGGCAGAGAGAAGTCTTGGATGTCCCTGAGACTTCAACAACAGGAGGCAAGCTCACTTCAAGCCCTTGGAGATTCTTCACCAGTGGGAAGTCACACAAAAGTAATTCTTTGTCCTGTTTTAGGCAGAAGCAGCTACTGCAGGCTAACCCAGCAAACCACGGTCACAGGCAAAGGGGCAGTACTCCTTCTCGAGCTCTCCAGCTTTTCTCCTTGGCAAAGGTTCCTCTTGGTTCCAGAAGTAATTTGATTTTCAGGGGTTTTGGGTCCAATACTTATACCTCTTTCTGCCTTTGAAGTTGGCAAACTTCAAAGGGAAGTCTCTCTTATTTGCAAGATCCTGCCTTCCCCAGGCCAGGCTCCAGACTCACACCAGGGGCATTGTGAGAGGGCAGGCACAGCCCATTCAGGTGTAAGTGACCACTCCACTCTAGCACGGATGGCGCGTCAGGATATGCAGGCTACGCCCCAGCTCCCTTTGTCTCACTGTCTAAAGGGGATTCACAAACAGCCCAACTGTCAAACTGACCCAGACAGGCAATCCACAAACAGGTAGAGCCACAGAATGGTTTAAGCAAGAAAATGCCTACTTTATAAAAGTGGCATTTTCAAACACACAATCTAAAAACCAAGTTCACTAAAAGATGTATTTTTAAAGTGTGAGTTCAGAGACCCTAAACTCCACATTTCTATCTGCTCCAAAAGGGAATCTGAACTTTAAAGTTATTTAAAGACAGTCCCCATGATAACCTATGAGAGAGATAGGTCTTGCAACAGTGAAAACTGAATGTAGCAGTATTTCACTGTTAGGACATGTAAAACACTTCAGTACATGTCCCACCTTTAACATACACTGCACCCTGCCCATGGGGCTAACTAGGGCCTACCTTAGGGGTGCCTTACATGTAGAGAAAGGGAAGGTTTAGGTCTGGCAAGAGGGTACACTTGCGAGGTCAAACTGACACACACAGACACTGCAGTGGCAGGTCTGAGCCATTTTACAGGCCTACTCATGTGGCTGGCACAAGCAGTGCTGCAGGCCCACTAGTAGCATTTGAGTTACAGGCCCTAGGCACCTCTAGTTCACTTTACTAGGGACTTGCTAGTAAATCAAATATGCCAATCATGGAAAGCCAATTACACATATAATTTACACAGGGAACACTTACACTTAAGCACTGGTCAGCAGTGGTAAAGTGTCCAGAGCAAACAAAACAGCAAAAACAGTGTCCAGTACACAGAAACAACCTGGGAAGCAGAGGCAAAAGGTTAGGGGAGATCACACCAAGTCTAACAATATATATATATATATATATATATATATATATATATATATATATATAGATATATATACATATATCTATATATATATATGTGTGTGTGTGTGTGTGTGTGTACACACACACACATATATATATATATATATATCCGAACAAATGAACACTGTTCTGGTAGAATGCTGAGGCGGATTCTTGAGCGGTCCGGTACGGGTCCCAGAAACCCAAATAATCTCAAATAAAGCAATTTTATCAATCTAGGAAAAGGAATCCGAACACCATGGCAATGCAGTCTTATTTTATTGACGTGTTTCGGCCGTAGCCTTGTTCACATAATATGTGGGGTAATTAGCAATGCATAGTGAGGGTGTGAGTTATACTTACCTTAGAGCACAAGTCATATGTACTTGAGATAACTATAAATATAACTGGTGAATTTAATGTTAAGTTGTTACTTAACATTTCACTAAACTGTAGTGTTACTTTAACCTTAGTTATTTTCAGTAAATTTATTGGGATGTTTCAATGTAAAGTAATATTTATTTACCATACATAAATTAACACCCCCACCAAGCACAACCTTTGACTATGCATGGTGGGGAATTGGCCTCAACTTTTAGCCGAGTGCAGTGAAGTGTTGACCACAAGGAGTGGCCTGCAGCCAGGCCCTGGGGCCAACACCCATAAATGCAGCCAACCCGACTCTGCACACAGTCTTTGCACAATTTACACCAAAACACAAAAATCCCTCTTTCTGAACCAAGAGTGCAATGGTGATGGAGACCCTCTGCCTTAATGAGAGATCCTTCCCTGCAACCCAGCTATGTGTGTTCCCTGTTAGAAAAACCCTGCACATTCCCATAGGGATTTTGAACACAACTACAGCACGAACTGCTGAATGGAATTACACCAAATTTGGCAGAAAGGTAGCCTTTGGTCCAGAAAGAACCATTTTTTCTGGTTTGGTGTAAATCCGATCAGTAGTTTTTGAGATAGTAAATGAAAAAGAAATATAGATATCTAGAGGCGCGTAGGATTACCGAATAATTGGAGAATATTCATGAATGCACACGCAAATAGAAGCCATGTAATTGGCTGGACACAACCTGAACAGAAAGTTGCGGCCACCATTTTAACGTCCCAGGACACAGTCTCCGGGGCTGTAAAACAAATTGAAAAATAGCATAATGGGTCAGAGTGGAGGTACCATGACCCAAGAGGTGTGATGTAGGGGTGTTTGAGGGTCAAATTATGGGCTTAAAATGATTTTTTTCACCATGTGCGATATTTGCGAATTATTCAAGAATATTTGCGAATATCGCGCATGGTAAAAGAAAATTAAAAAAACATTCACAGACTTATTCATACACCAGGTCTGCAGGGTGCAGGCTGCAGGGCCTGGCCGCAGCCGAACGCCTCCGTGTACTGCCGAAGGCCGTGTGCATCGGTGGTCGGATAAATGTATAATAATTCAAATTACTTACCTATATAGTGGCTGACTTTTATAAAGCGAAAGCAGACAACCAGGCTAAATTGTGGCTTCCCCACTCAAATTGTGGGATCCTATGCAAATATTTTTTTTCACCAAACTCCTTTGTCTTTGTATGAAAGCACTTTCTATTATGAGTTCATGCTACCAGTAGTACAAAAACATATTATGTTTGATTTAACAGAGTATAATGTTACTCTATAATAACCTAGGCCACATACTGGGTTTACCTGACAATGGTATTGCCTCTTAGTTCCCTAATGGTTCAAGTTTAAAATCTATCCCTTTTAACAATAACTTCTTAGTGCAGTGCTGTAATGTGACATATTAATATCATAGCTTCGAAATGTTAAAGAAATATGATTTTTTGAACCTCAAAGAAACATTATTATATTTTACGGTGTGTTATTTGTATGATTTGCATAGGAAATATTTTGGTTCGGATCTGGCTCGGCTCTCCGTGCTAATTTTGTTGGCTTGTCCACCTCTACCCTTAACTGCTGCTAATTAATGGACCCTGCAAGCTCTGAGGGGGCGGGCGAGATTAAACAGGAAATCCTGGGAGCGCGTGGCTGGCTGCCAGAAGCCCGGCTATGCCCAGCCACCAGGAACCCGCCCTTCCCACAGAGATAAGACGGATGCCCTCTGGCGCTGGGGCTTGAGCCGCCCATCCTGCCAGCCATCCGCGCAGGTGTTATATGGGCCATTAGCAGGCTTCACTCTCCTGCCAGAGCCCTGCGCATGCACACTCTTGGACTGGTCCACAGGGTTTGGGAACATTCCAGGCAAGTGTCTGAGGAGAACAAGAATTGCCTTCGGGCAGCGAGCAACTGGCGAGACACAAATTGACAGAAAAAGGCTCAGTGTGAAGACTATGTTGACTAAACAGCTAAACAGTGTGTGTTGGATCAAAGAAGCGACAATTATGCATATATGTATACAATAATACACACTTACGCATATTAGCATGGATTACTGTTGCCAGTAAAATACCTCGTCCTCTCCGTAAGACATATAGCACTTCAAACCCCTGACAAGCTGCAAAGCGTGTCTTTCCACCTCGGGTTAGCACGCCCTTCCGGAGTGCAGGGCTGATAGGGTGTTGGCTCTAGTTGGGCCTTGTGTTTGAAGTCAATGCTCCAATCAACTCAAATTGTTTTTGCCTGGCTTCAAAACTCTACCATCTTTAGAAACGAAACAACTGCATCGGCGTATATCACAGTGCACAAGGGGACTGAAATCCTGCTGTGTGAGTGACTGTGTTTATGCATGTCTAAGATGGGTCCTTCGGTTGTTTTTTTAGTGATACTAAACTGTCAACTCCAGGATGGTGGATCTGTGCTGTTCTAGCCTCTTGTCTGCTGCCTCGCAGATTTAAATCTTGCTTAGCCTGTCATCCGGGTTCCTCTTGACTGTAGTGGAGGATAGCCATCACCAAGACTGCGGATGGTTCACCAAAACTGCACGGGACAACTGCATGCATCACTATTAATCCATATCTACACATGGTTGAGGTAATGTAAGTGATGGGCAGTCCTGTCGTGTGAGTGTGCATGCACTCCACAAGGTCGCACTAGTTGGCAAACCCAGTCCTGCTCTATCACTGTAGTGCTGCTGACTGCACGCAATTGTTGTTATGCTACCTGTGAGCATTGCCCAAGCGATGTGTGTGGAGGTGCAAGTGATGCCTGCAGGGATGCTAGTGCTCTCCATCCATGGTGGAAGGCATCTGAGGTTCCAACCATCCATGGTGATGCTATGTTCCACATACAGGAGCTAGGCTAGGTGGCTTTGTTCTAGCAGACTGGGGAAAGTGCATGCGTGGAGGGAGAGGATGGGAAGACTTTGTCCATTTGTTCATGATTCTCATTCTCTATCTTTTCTCCACAAGTAACTTTAAAGATATAGCTTCTATTTATAATTTTGACCGGTTAATTCTGTTACTCAAATACTTACAGAAAATGTCGAGCACAGACAAGGATTTCTGGTCAATTCTGGCAAAGTTATTGTTGAGGCTTGCCATGCCGGGATGAGAGACCATTCAAGACGTGATAGGCATTTTTTGGGCACTGGTCCAGGGTCCAGGAGCACTTTGCTGTCCTTTGGAGCATCCCCCAGAGGACAATGAGGCCAACCTTGCCTGTCGTTTTGCTGCCGTTGTTACTTGAAGTTATGCCTCTGACAGTGCTTGAGATGGAAAAAGAGAAGTGCCGGTACTCTCCAATGAAAAGTATTACGTTTTTCTTAAGAAGTGCAGGTACTCTCCCTTTCAAAATAAAAAAGTGCTGGTACTCAGTACCGGACAGTACCGGCCCATTTAAAGCATTGGCCTCTGATGATCTCCTGTTAGCAGCCCATGGCTGAATTCCCACTGCCTCTCAACACTGTTGCTGTAGGTGTTAGGGGGCCATGTATGTTGCTAACAGAAATCAGGCCTGGAAACATTCCTGTATAGTGGTTATGAGGGACCAGGGTCCAGATCTGACCAGCACCTGTTGAACCTGTAAGTACACCGGCACTAAAATATTTAATTTATTTGATAGAATACCTCTAGAGCGATTGCCTTATTCACCCACTTAGGGTAGGGTGCTGAATTGGATGAGCATCTGCACACAGTCTTGGCACCAGAGGTCTGCAGACTAATGTGAAACAAAGTTCCATGTAACTGGCAATTAATCGGAGGTTTTAACCTAGCGTCAGGAGACTGGAACCATTGCTCTGATTTTGTATTAGTTTATTTACAGGTATTTATAGTGGAAACTAATACCCAAACGTGTCTGTGCTAGTAATACAGGAATG
Organism: Pleurodeles waltl; assembly: GCF_031143425.1. Classification (NCBI taxonomy): domain Eukaryota; kingdom Metazoa; phylum Chordata; class Amphibia; order Caudata; family Salamandridae; genus Pleurodeles; species Pleurodeles waltl. Next base: position 728,165,227 of record NC_090445.1, read on the forward strand.
TAATAGTCACCTAAAATTGAAAACCTCGAGACTTCTTAAAAGGAAATGGTCCGGTTTTCAATAACTTCCCTAAGAGTGGGTAATGACATTTGTGAGTGAAAGACACAGATTTCCAGTGCTTCACACACCTAGAGAGAAATCTGTGTCACCAAAGGTGATTCAACAGAACTTGGGAACTATCGGTGGATTCGCAGCTTTTGAAATCAGAGTTCGAAGTTAATGTCCTCATTCACAGAGAGAACATTTTTTAAGAAAGGGAGTTGACATGACGGCCATACACAATACAAAGGGTTCTGTAGATTTGCTCTGTGTTTTACTAGCAGGATATACTATATCGAACCGTCTAAGGTTGCAATTCACGGTGCCTGCTGCTTTCTGACAAGTTGCAGTTTCCTAATACACTTTGCTGGCAGATAAAGGTAGACGGAGTTAATCTAGATTCAGTGAACGCCTTTGGAATCTGAACTTTCTGTAAGCAGAAAAAGAGAAAGGCAAACCTCTTTAGAGTATGTAGTTGAAAACAGACGTGCTCACCACTGTTAATGTGGTCAGATACAGTTCATTGTGAGTCAAACCGGACTCCTAGGCGTTTTATGCGTTGGATTGTTGCGGGTTGTCACCCAAATTAGGAGGCCGAAAAGCTGGTTCTTGAACTAGAAATTATTTAAATGGGTCCATGTTTTCAGTTTTATTCCCGTTCAATTTAAGTTGTTTTCTTATCCAGCATGTGACTGACACCTTATGAACAGTTAAACACGAATGTATGTCGGAACAACGCATTTTGGAACCACGCCTGAACAATGCCTGAACAATGCGGTCGGAACAACGACCGCGTTGTTACCACAAATACCTTTACCATGAATGCCTTAACAACGATTTTTCGTTGTAAAGGCATGCATGAACGGAATGCATGGTTCCAGCATGCGACCCCCCTGGCCCCTCCGCCCCTAAAATTACCACAACCCCTCACCCCGCCCCTAAAACCTAAAACTTCCCCTGCCCCTAAAACTACCCCAACCCCCACCCGCCCCTAAAATTACCGCGATCCCCACCCGCCACTAAAACCTAAAACCACCCCAACCCCTGCCCTAAAACCTAAACTACCCCAAGCCCCCACCCCACCCCTAAAACCTAAAACCACCCCAACCCTCCACCCGCCCCTAAATTACTGTGACACCCCCACCCCTAAAACCGAAAACCACCGCAAAGCCCCACCCTCGCCCCTATAATTACTGTGACCCTCCACCCCTAAAACCTAAAACCACCCCAACCCCCCACCCCCACAATTACCGTGACCCCCACCCCGCCCATAAAACCTAAAGCCACCCCAACCCCTCACCCCAGCCCCTAAAACCTAAACTACCCCAACCCCCACCCCAAAAAGTAAAAATACCCCAACCCCCACCCCTAAAACTAAAAATACCCTGACCCCCCACCCCGCCCCTAGAATTAAAAATACCCGACCCTCCCACCCCCACCCTTAAAACTAAAAATGCCCCGACATCCCTTCCCCTAAACTAAACCACCCGACCCCCACCCCAAAAACTAAAAATACCCCAACCCCCACCCCTAAAACTAAAAATGGCCCTCGCCGCACCTAAACCTAAACCACCCCGACCCCCAACCCCAAAAACAAAAAATACCCCAACCCCCCACCCCTAAAACTAAAAATACCCTGACTCCCCCCACCCCTGCCACCTCCCCCACCCCCTCCCCTAAAACGGCCCCGGTCCCAGCCCCACTTACCTGATCACGTCCTCCGACGAAGCCGACTCCCTTCTTCTGTGCCTTAACCACGCCTGTGGGTGGTTCAGCACATGCATGGTTAAGGCACCGAACAAGGAAGTCGTGGTTAACGAAATCATTGTTCTGCTTTCGTTGTCCACTACTTCCTTGTTCGGGAGTCGTGGTTTAGGCTGCTTCCCGTTAAACATAGCTTCAAGTCTTTCTTTGGCCAGGCTAAGGTCCCCATCAGTTTTGAAACGAATATGGAGGCTGTGGCACTTATATGTAAAGTCGCATTGAAAGTCTGGTTGAGGAAGGGCAAAGGGGCCATATATAAAAAAAATATACAGACAGTGGAGAGGGAGGGGCTTGCCAAGATGGCCGCCGGGACGTGATTCCCCTCGGCACAGTTGTCACTCGTTACAAAGATGGGCACATCGTCAACAATCGAGGCGTGAATGAACCTAAAAGGGATGTGAGAAGTGAGAGAGCAAAACAGACCCCGGCCACAAGTGACAGATACCCCGATATCGGGGGAACCGTGAAGAGTGGCCCTCAGCGTTGGCCTCAACTGCACCGAGAGAACACAAGAAGTTGAAAGCAGCGAAGAAGGTGGGTGCAGTGGTGAAGAGAGAACCTACCCCCCTCTAGAGCACCCCTGTGGCAGGGGAATGGTCAGCAATCGGTGCAGACAAGAATCAGACTGGCATTAATGGGGTCCTCAAGAGCAAGGACAGGCACAACAATGCCTGACCCTAAAATGGCATCCATGTGGAGGCATTGAGAGGCGCTGAGGCGTGAAGAGAGGGCCCAGAGATTCCTGAACAGGTAGAATGGAACCTGAGATTACCCGTCTCCCGCTACAGAACGGCTTTATTGGCTCCACAATTTAAATCTGGGACCGCTTCCAGATCGGAACTGCAGAGCAGCTGCAAAGATCTGCCTCGGGATGAGGTTTTGGGGAAAACAAACGGCTGAGAGACTTTGCATGCCCAGAGTCCGTGACATTGCAGTAAAACAGCCCAGCTCAGATCAGCGCGAAATAGCAGACTTGGCGGAAGGGAGAAATCATACTGGAATGAGGCAGAGAGAAGTATGGGAGCAATAGCTAGAAGCTAGAGCATATCAAGGGAGAAACAGCAGTGAGGGAACAAACTGCAGAGGCTGGACCCAGAAGGTGCTGAGAGAACTTCTTACACATGCCTCCCAAAAAACGAAACGCCAACACAGTCTCTAACTACTTCACGCCCCTTAAAGGGGGAACAGCACAGCAGGAGTGTGCGGAGATGGCCCTTACACGAGATGACCTTATGGCCTCCCTGAGAGACTTTAAAAAAGAACTAAGAGAAGAATTGAAGATAGATATATCCTCCTCGCTCTAAAAACTCCAGACTCATCTCAATGACAAACTATCCGCACTGCAGCAAGATGTAGACTCCGTAGACTCCTGAATTTTAGACGCAGAGACGAAAACTGAAGAAATGGAGACCCGTATCAACCAGGTAGATACTCTCACGCAGACACTCCAGATGGAACTTCAAACAGCGACACTTAAACAAGAAGATATGGAAAACAGAGCCTGGCGAGATAACATCAGAATCAGGAATCTTGCAGAAGGCACAGAGGGGCCAGACCTTGAAGCATTTGTAATGGGCCTGTTCTAGAAAATAGTTAACAATACACAGCTTAAAATAAAGATAGACAGAATCCATAGAGTGGGCAGCAGTAATCCTCACTAATAAGAGACGACCGAGAGATATTCTTGTCAAGCTACATTCCTTTAAGGTTAAAGAAGCAATCCTCCAAGTCCCACGAAAAGTTGACAAGATAGTGTTCCAGGGGGAAACTTGCTTCCTGTTCCAAAACATAGGGACAACCACGCTTGCCCAGAGGCAGCAATTCAAAACCATCACGGATAGACTGAGGGAAGACCGTATAAGATACCGCTGGACCTTTCCCTTTGGTCTGGCCTTTGAATTGAACAATAGATCTTATCATGTAACAGACCTCACAAAGGCAATAACAATACTTGGAATTTCCCAATCTGGAGAAAATGGTAGAGACGACCCTTCCGAGACAAGTCGGGAAAAAGCCACCAGACCCGAACGATGGCTGCCCCAGAAAAACTCCCGGGCACACGAACACAAACCGATAGCGGAGGTTCAAACAGGATCATGAAGAAGCACACCTATAGGTACCACCCACGCCAAAAATCGAACAAGAGCAGGGCCCAATACCTCACATACCTCAATATTGAAGCCCAATGATATCTAATTCTATAGCGACAAAGCGGAATAAGGCCTTCCCTCGTATTATCGTTAAAGGACTTATGGAAATTTCTACACTCAGGACCTGTTGTCCCTAATTTATTCATTGCTAAGTTTGTTTTAGGAGTTGGGAGACCACATATACTAGACAAGAAGCAAGCAACAGATCTAAATAAAGGGGGGACGGAGAGAAGGTATCCTGTGTGGACATTCGGAAAAACACGAGGAACGGCTACAGGGAGTGGGCACAATAGACGCTGATCCAACTCTACGTCAGAAGGAGGGCCGCACCCATTGATGATGGGATGATAGTGACAATGCTCACCTGGAATGTAAAAGGACTAAACGCACCAGTGAAATGCCACAAAATATGGAAATACTTAATAGATCACCACTATGACATAATAGCGCTACAAGAGACACATCTTAAAAAGGGAGGAGACCACAGGCTCAAACATAAAAAATAGTCACAAACCTTCAAATCCTCAGCTATGACGAAACACAATGGAGTAGCACTTCTGTTCCATCAAACCCTACAATTCCGTCACACAGATAAGGAAGGATGCAATGTCATGGTAAAAGGAGTATTGAGAGGTTGTCCGGTAACTTTCGCATCCATATACACACCCAACACAAACCAAGACCAATTCCTGGGCAGATGCATACAGGCATTGGGAGCCTTCGCGGAAGGGGATATATTTATGCTGGGAGACTTTAACCTTACTTGGCACACAGACCAAGATAGTATGCACCCCCACCGCTCTCCAACAGTGAACTTTTCGCACACATTGAAAAAGGTGATGATGGAGACTGGCCTCACACCTGGAGGAAGCTTCACCCCAACGACAGAGACTACACCTTTTTTCCCACACTCAATGAGCCTACTCAGGAATTGACTATGTGTTCGCTAGCCAGGGGGTGACTCAGGAACTTATTAAAGCAACGATACACTCCATCACCCTTTCAGACCGTGCTCCAATGGAACTAACAATAGATTGGAGGGAGAACAGATCAAAAACCCCACAATGGTATTTCCCACCCTCCCTAATCAGAGATAAGCCCTCTAGAGAAAACATATGCACTGCCATTAGGGAATACTTTACACTCAACGACCCTGCAGATACCAATCTAAGAACAACATGGGATGCCTTCAAACAGTACTTCGGGGACAATGTATCTCACTAACAGCGGCTCTAAACAAACAAAAGAGACAAGAGCGACTAGCATTAGAGACAGAACTACGAGCTACCGAGGAAGCTCACAAAACCCACCCAACTTTATCATTTCAACGCACAATGACAGCCTTAAGGGGCAAATTGAATGCTATATATACAAATAGATCAGAACTCACACTTCTACACCTACAGAGAACGATGTATGAACAAGGGAACAAAGTGGGTTCACACCTAGCTAGACAATTACAGGTGAAAAGGGAAAAGGAACACATAGGGTAGATACGGCACCTCACTAATGGTCTGATTGACTCAGATGCAGAGAAGGCAAATATTTTCAGCAGGTTCTATCATGAACTATACACGGCGATACCCACCTCAGACTCTGCCCAATTGGCCTGCTTAGAAAGTATCAACCTGCCCAAAGTCACAACAGCGCACAACGAGCAACTGGGGCTCCCATTGAGGAGACTGAGGTACAAACGGCATTTAACCGCCTTAAACAAAATAAGTTCACCGGGGCAAGACAGTCTGACTGCTCACTTCTATAAAACATATAGTTCAGAATTGACGCCCTACCTGACCAAAATATTTAACTATATAGGTACATCAGGGTTGACCACGCACACAATGGATGAAGCTATAGTCTCAGTCATTCCCAAACCAGGGAAGGATCCCCAAATTTGTAGCTCATATCGACCCATAGCTCTTCTGAATCTATATGCAAAACTACACCAGGATATTAGCCTCCCGACTCGAAGAGCTACTTACTGATCTGATACACCCAGACCAATCGGGATTTGTAAAAGGTCGTCAGATGCACAATAACATTCTTAGGGTGATACACTTACTGGAAAAAAACACATAACAAAAAGGTCCCAGCCATCCTTTAACTTTAGATGCCGAAAAGGCAATTGATCGAGTAAATTGGGCCTTCATGACCCAAGTTCTAAGGGCGTATGGGTTCTGCGAAATATTTACAAAGATGATAAGAGCTAATTATGCAGCCTCCTACTCCAGAGTGTTAATAAATGGCACTAGTTCAGCTCCATTCCAGTTGATGAGGGGGACGAGACAGGGATGCCATCTTTCCCCCTTACTGTTTGCTCTTAGTATAGAGCCCTTAGCTACACGCATCCGTGCTTCATCCACCATACACTGGATTACCTTTGGGACGGCGGAACATAACATTTCGCTATTTACGGATGATGTTCTCCTGACACTACAGGAGGAACTGGATCACTTGGAAGAGGTAGCTGGATTTAAAGTAAACCTCTCCAAGTCCTATATGAAGAATCTGACCATGCCCCCACTGGAGATGGAACAATTGGCAGCTTCCACACCATACCAATGGGCAAAAAGGGAAATAACATACCTGGGTATAAAAATCACACCACATATTGCAGGCCTCTACAAGGCCAACTACTCCCCGCTACTGACAAACATAAAAGACAGCCTGAAACGTTGGTGCCCGTTAATCTCACATGGTTGGGGAGAATCAATGCCATTAATATAACGCTGTTACCTAAGATACTTTATATATTTCAGAGCCTCCCACTGGAAGTGGATCGTGTTTTTTTTCAACCCTCTGCACCCTTCTGGTGCGATTTATTTGGCAGGGAAATAGAGCCAGACTATCTTATAAAATGTTAAGCATGCCTAAGGAGAGGGGCGGCCTGCGCTTGCCAGACTTTCAGTCATATTATAAGGCTGCCCAACTAATGGTAGTTACAGAATGTCCCTTAGAGAATCCGATAAACACTGGTTCCATATGGACCGGGCTGTGGTGGGAGAGTAATCTGGGATGTGTTGTGGAAACCCAAGGCAGTCCGCCCACGCAATGCATACCTTAGCACACCATTAAAAACTATGCCTAAGGTCTGGGATGATGTAACCAACACAAGAGGCTGGACGACATGCCCTTCCCCACACACACCACTGCACTTTAACCCAGCCTTTCCACCTGCCGTACAGACAGGACCATTTGATAAAAGGCGTGAGGGAGGATGCTTGGTATTAGCAGATTTGTTCCACAATACTGACATACGGACGTTTGAAAACTGTAAGAGAGAATTCAATCTTCCACAGGCCGAATTTTATCACTACACTCAACTACGCTACTGGGCATTGAAACCTGAAAATCAACAGGCAGCCACGAGGGAGTTCACACGAGGGAGTTCACACCATTCGAACAATTCATCGGCAAAGAAGGCTCCCCAAAAGGGATTATCTCCCATCCTTATGCTCTACTAACAACCACAGGTCAACTGACGAGGCCCCGCCACCACCACTTTTGGGAGCAGGTGTTGGGGGAAGAAATTCTTGATACACAATTGGATAAATTATATTGAGAGATTCGGGAATATAATCACTCTATGTTCCTGAAAGAAGCTCACTATAAGATTATGTACGACTGGTATCTTTATCCTACCAAACTGAAGACAATATTCCTGACCACATCAGATTTATGCTGGAGAGGGTGTGGAACACAAAGAGATTTCAAACATATATGGTGGGATTGTCCCACGTTCCACCCTTTTTGGAACAAAATCCTGGACCACATAAAGGATATACTGGGATTCCTATAGCAATCACAAACCGCTGCATACTCCTAGGATTGAGAGATGACACTCTCCAATATCAAACAGAAGATAGGGCCATAATGTGGCTTTGTCTAGGGGCTGCTAAAATGGCAATAGCAGCACCCTGGAAAAAGAAAGAGGCCCCAGCACTCACCCAATGACAGGCTGCCTTTGGAGAGCATTGACTATGGAAAGGATGGCGGACATCTTTGCGGATGACTTTAAAAACGTTGATTATAAATGGGGCCCATTGGTGTCCTATCTGTCCAAAGGCCTCCTGCTGACGGTGTGCCCACCTAGAATCAGAACATTGCACCTATTTCAAATTTAGAATAGTGACCCATTCCTCTGAAGATACTCCTTCTCTAGGCTAAAAAAGTTGAGATGTTGAACAGCTACCACCTATAACCCCCATCCTCTTGAAGAAGACATAAATGATTCTTGTCTTCGGTAAAGATATAATTAATGTGATGTAATGTTGTTCTCTCCCAACTCCAAATCATGTTTATATATAGTAATATGATTTATAAGTTTTCTTTCTCTCTCTCTCTTTATTAAGACGGGGCTGGTGTGGATACTGGCTCGTAATATAATGAGAGTTTAAATAGCAACCATGTTCAGAAGGTTTACGCCAGATTTGTCGTCTAATGTAATGTCTGCACAGAAATCAACTTAATAAAACAAGTTTGAGGAAAAGAACTTATACAGAGGCAGTGCCCTGCGGGACAGCACAAGTAATAGACCTAGCATCAGATGAGTGCAAGTCCAACTGTATGAGTAAGGACTTGTTGGTTAAGCAATTTTGAAGGCAAGCAAGGGCTGTGCCTTTAATTCTGATTTCTTTTAGGCATCTGAGCAATGTCTGATCATCCATGTTATCATGTGGTGCGAACAGGGCAGTAAAGTTGGTGGACTTTTTGATTAGCACACAAAAGGACTTTTTTAGGTAGGTAAATAATGTATTGTGTCCGTTAATTAAAACCATGTACAATGAGTGAGAAAATAAAATTATACCTAACATTCCTTAAATTCTGGAGAACGTTAGGAAATATAAAATATAATATGTTTGATTGGCCATATTGTTTTTGTGACATGCTGGTTAATTGTCCTTCTTCTGTACATGTGCAAATGCTGCAGTTACAAATGTTATTGCACTACCAATTTATACATTTCTTGGGCTTTGGAAACAGATGTATGTGGCATCTTTGAGAATCCCTACACCGTTTACTCGGAACACTGGCTTTAGATGCTACTTCCTCAAGTTCGTCAAGTTGCCACAGATGAAAAGGATGTGCTCAATTGTTTCCGTGGCCCATTTACATAAAGGACATTCTCTGCTGCTGTTTGAAGGCTGTAGCCAAGATCCTTAAAACTACAGGATGGGGTTATATAGCAGTCTGAATCCAAGAAAAGTAGTTTTGATTGCTGAGTCCAACTGGAATCCAAATAGATTTGTCTTTGTGTTGTGTAGTTGTTTACAGTATAGTTAAATTGGTATATTTGTGTGCAGATTCCAAATCTTGACATTAAAAATAGGTTTTTATGTTTTTCTTGATCAAAGTTCATCGAAGTTCATAGAGAGTGGCGGTCACCACCGTTTCTGCCCCGCAGTCATGTCAAAAGCCAGCGTTTAGTGGGTGTAAAGGATTCTAAAAATCAACAAATGTGCATAACTGGTTAACAACAACACATTCTAGGAGCCTGGATATATAACATAATTGCAAGACAGGCCTACAACGTTCTACATTTTGAGGATCTAGAAGCATTTTTCCAAAGGGCTGTAATCTGTTTCTTTTTTAATTTATCTGGTACAATTCCAGTTGTTAGCGAGGAGTTTTAAATATTTGTATCATGTTTAGGGACTTCCAACGAGAGACCTTTAAAAAATGTAGCTGGTAAAACATTGGCTCCTGATTCTAATAGTTTGCTGGACTTCACTAACATTAGAGGTCCTTCTGTTATTCAGGGATACAGATTAGAGTTGTTGTAAGAGTACTGATGACATTGTCGTGGTGGTACTTTCAGACTTCACATGCTCTTTATCAGCGAGCACGGCTTGCCGGATGCCATTAATTTAATTAATTAATTTAAAATAATCCACAATGTTTTCGCATTTATCTGAAAAGGTGGATATTTGTTTGTGTGATTTTTCTTATAACTAGATACTTCTACTAAGTTTTCATGCTTTTTCTTCATGAAGGCTGTAGGAAACGATGGACATCATTCTTCCCTTGTCCTTTCAGAACAGATAGTGAGTAGGGAAAATATCTTTGTAGTCCCGCCGCTGTTTAGCCCTGGTTTAATTAAGCAGCAGCCTTCTTACTGTAGTTACTTGGTTGGCGAGTTGGATTTCAGTATATATATATATATATATATATATATATATATATATAATTCACATAAAACACTCGGACTGCAGGAACACCACACAGCGGTCCCGGGTGGGCTCCGAGAGGCCCTAATAAATCCTCCAACTCTCCTCCAAATCACAGGAGACCCAGGACACCTCCAAGGTGCAAATCAATTTATTTCAGCACACAAATCCAACGCGTTTCGGCAGCAGCCTTACTCATGGATACATCATTGTTACAGTGCCCCAAGTTAAAAACCATGCAATCCTAGACATAAAAAACAGACAAAATCTCAAATCCCCACCAAAAGACACAAAATGTGGCGGCCATCTTAAAGTGCATCTATAAATAAGTTTCACAGTAGTTTGTACCATAGTCCTATCAAAATACAACTCAAATTATTGTTCAAATCCATCAGAATCTTTAAATTAATGTGATATCATATTTCGCACAATAAATAGAGTAAAATTCAATTGCCAAAATAAAAAAATTGTAAATAGAATAATTCATTGCATTATAAAAGTTTGTTAACTATGAATGTTTTCAAAATTTAAAATTCAATATATCACTTAAATCCTGAACATTATTAACTATGCTTGAATTAATTACATATCATCCTATACCATCCAAATAGACCTGTACACCTACACAAAACTTTTGGGGGATCTCATATTTTTGGGGGATCTCATATTGGTATATGGAGCTTCTCTACCCAAGTGGGTAGACGAACAAATTCTTCTACTGTAGAAACCTTATAGACCCCAACACCTCTACCCTTCTACTAAGAATCAAATAGGATTCAAAAAATCACCCCTACTTCACATTCTCTATCAGATGACCACCCACCAAACAAAATATCGATTACCCTAGATGGATGCTCAGCTCCTCACTCGAATTTAGCCCTACAGGTTCCAACGTTTCAAAGTCTATTATATATTTAGACTCTAAAACACGTAACAATCTCTCTCTATCGCCTCCCCTTTTACTCATCCTTACTTGGTCTATAACTACAAACTTCAGCAGATTCTCATTGCCAAAATGATGGCTGAAGAAGTGCCTAGCTACTGGATAGTTTTTATCCTGATTTCTAATGGCTCGTCTGTGTTCTAAAACTCTTTTCTTTGCATTATGTATCGTACTGCCCACATACAATTTTTCACATGGGCATATCAGACAGTACACACAGTAAGATGTATTGCAATTGTAATTACCTCTAATTACAAAGCTGTCTAACCTTCCTGGAACATATAATGTCCTGCAACTATTGCTGGTCTTGCAGGCTTTGCACTTCATACAACAGAAGAAACCTTCCATTCCCGTATTCTGTATCCGTCCTACTGATGTTATCTCGTTACGACACAAGTTGTCCTTGAGAGATCTATTTCTCCTAAAGGTTATTTGGGGATTATCACTGATCCAGTCTGCCAAAACAGGGTCCGTCTGCAAGATATGCCAACTCTTACTAAGTAGTGAGCGTATTTTGTACGACTGATTACTATAGGTTGTAATGAATCTAATGGACTCACTTTCCTTCTCTTGCCTTCTGTTAGTTCCATACAAAACATCATCTCTACTTAATGTCACCACTTTGCGTTTGGCTTGATCGATCACTTTAGCCCCATAGCCTCTGTTCCTGAACCTTTCACACATCACATTACACTCTTGGTGAAAATCAGCTTCTTCGCTACAGTTCCTCCGGGCTCTCAACAATTCTCCAAACGGAATACTCCGTATTAGAGTCCCCGGATGTGCACTGTGAGCACTTAGTAGACTATTACCGGCTGTTGCCTTCCTATACAATTTGGACACTAATCTACTACCCTTCACAGAAATTTCCACATCGAGGAACTCTATACACTTTGAATCCAAATTCTCAGTAAATCTTAGGTTGCACTCATTGGTGTTCAGATCTCGCACAAATTGCATAGCTGCTTCTTCATTACCCCTCCAAATTACAAACATGTCATCAATAAAACGACACCACAAGACCACATTGGTATCGAATTGGGTAATTTCTTCTGACACCTGTTCCTCCCACCAGCCCATAAACAAATTTGCATAGCTGGGGGCAAAACAGGTGCCCATAGCTGTCCCTTGAAGCTGTTTGTACAGATGACCATCAAAGATGAATACATTGTTCTTAAGACAGAACTCGATCATAGTGTATAGCATTTCCGAATGGAAGAAAAAAGACAGTGACCTTGCTCTGAGAAAGTGTCTAATAGCTCTCACCCCCAAGCCATGATCTATGCTCGTATACAGACTAGTCACATCTAGGGTTAACAGTAAGAAGTCATCTTCCCATACGATACCCTCAATGATTTTTAAAAAATGTGTGGTGTCTTTAACATAAGAGGGTATTGACTCCACAAAAGGACGTAAAAAGAAGTCAATATATTTTGATGTATTTTCCAGGAGCGATTCCATAGCCGAAACTATAGGCCTCCGTGGTGGGTTAACCGCATCCTTGTGAATTTTGGGGAGAAGATACAGAACTGGAATTTTCGGATGATCACATTTAAGAAACAGGAATTCATCCCATTCTATCATTCCTTGATCTTTCCAATCAATGAGCATATCAATATATTTCTCATTCATTGATTTAACATCTCCCCAACTCACTGTTTTTTATGTCTAGGATTGCATGGTTTTTAACTTGGGGCACTGTAACAATGATGTATCCATGAGTAAGGCTGCTGCCGAAACGCGTTGGATTTGTGTGCTGAAATAAATTGATTTGCACCTTGGAGGTGTCCTGGGTCTCCTGTGATTTGGAGGAGAGTTGGAGGATATATATATATATATATATATATATACACATATATATATATATTTTTTTAATAAAAAAAACGGGACGCATTTCGAGGCAGAAAAATACTGTTTATTGCTTCATAAACGATCTATGCATTTCGACCTTGCCGGTCTTCTTGTTCACGTGTCATATATATCTATATATATATCTATATATCTATATATACTGTATAGATATCTAGTTATATATGCACTCACGCACACATATAAATATATATGTACACACAAGTAAAAACAGATATATATGTATTATTTTCAGTTATTTTGTATTGTACGTGCATGTCTCTTTCCTGCCAGTTAGTGCAAAAATCAGAGGCACTAGTGGCCAATGATGGTGTCAGTCCTCAATGACAAAGACTAGCCTAAAGTCTCATACGTTGGAAATATAATCTCGAATTTACAAATGAAACTGCATGTGGTAGGTGTGATTGAGCCCATTAGTTGAGAATGGGTGATTCCTGAGCAAGTAGAGAGGTCAGGAAAAGCTCCCTTAAAATAGGTGAACTAATGGCCTTTTGAAGGACAGGAGGCTGGGTAGCATCCTAAGCTGAGGGTTCCCTGCTGTTCTAGAGGGGTGTGCCGTGAGCTCTGATAGTAACCCCATTGTGTTTCTTCTTTTTTTAATTTGAGCACTTGCTCAAACTGCAATCCCTTATGTTTCACTTTAGGCTAGAGATGGATGTGGTGCCAACTACAGGGGATATTACGGAAAGTTTCCCTAAAGACCTTGTTGGTTAAGCACATGCTGCTTCATTGAGAGCCAGTCAAGTTCCTTGAGTATCAGAGAGATTGCCGAACTTTTACAGTTTAAAGTAAAGCCCTCGTTAGACCTGGCATCTTTTGCCGTGTTTTCATTGTCTTTTTGCTTTCTGACCTTCAGTTTTTATGATATGCTGGACTTCGTTTTTGCTGATTACTCGTCTCTGTGCACTTTACCACTGCTGATCAGTGCTAAAGTGCAACTGCCTCCTGTATAAATTAGGACTATGATTGGTTATCTATGATTGGCATATTTGATTTACTAGTAAGTCCCTAGTATAGTGCACCATGTGTTCCCAGGGCCTGGTTGTTCTACCCTCACAAGTAGCCTTCCTAAGGTGTCTCAAACCTGCCACTGCACTGTTTGTGCGCGCAGTTTTAAACTGCTATGTTGACCAGGCAAGTGCACCCACTTGCCAGGCCTAACACTTCCCTTTTATTGCATTTATGTCACTCCTAAGGTAGGCCCAGACAGCACCATGGGCAGGGTGCAGTGTATTTAGAAGGTAGGACAGGTAGTGGTGTGTTTGCACATGTCCTGGTAGTCCTGGTAGTGAAATACTGTGCATTTCATTTTTCACTATTGAAAGGCTATCTCTTCGATAGGTTAACATGTGGTCTACCTTGAAACACCTTTCAAGTGCAGATTCCTATGGGAAGATGATAGAAAATTGGAGTTTGGGATCTCTGAATACACAATTTAAAAATACATCTTTTAGTAAATATGTTTTTTAAATTGTGGGTTTGAAAATGCCCCTTTTAGAAAGTGGGCACTTTCTTGCTTAACCATTCTGTGCCTGCCTGTAGACTCCACTTCTGTGTAGATGATAGCTGGGGCCTCCTGCATACACTCTAGCAGTCCACACAAAATGAACTTAAGTGTGCCTTGCATACCCTGATGGGTCTTCCTGGGCTACAGTGGTGGGAGGAGCTGACACTTGCACCTGAATAGGGCTGGACCTGTCCTGCACAAAGGACTCTCCCTCTCCTGGAGAGCATCTGGGACAGAGCAGGCTGGAAAGAACTGGATCTTGTGAGGAGGAAGGACTGCCTTTGAAGTTTGCCTATGCACAAAGGCCAGAACTAGTATAAGTAGTGGGGCCCTGACTTCAGAACTTTAGAACTCTTTTGGACTAAGGAATCTGCCAAGGAAAAGAGATGGAGAAGCTGTCAGGAGGGACTTCCACTTAGCTGCATGCTTTGCTGTGTTGGTATGCTGCTTGCTGCTTCTGTCTTGGGCAGTGAAAGGACTGGACTGAACTTTCTGCAACTTATTTCCTGAGTTTCTCCAAGGGCTTGAAGTAGAGCTTGCCTCCTGTTGGAAGCCTTAGGAACATCAAAGACTTCAAGTTCATCTGCCAACAGCGCTGGGAACTGTGTTTTGTGCTGCAACAGAAGAAAAAGAACTATGACGCCGCCAATGCTGGCACTGCCTGAACCGTGACCTGACGGCACCCCATTGAGCATCGCCCTACTTCACAATGCAACTCTGGTCTCACCGACACCGCTGGCTAACGCTGTCATAGTGCCGCTGCTTGCACCATGACCTGTGGGCAAAGCACTTTGCATCACCTCGCTTCACACCGACAGCCCTGGTATCACAGACGATGACGCTCCACGTGGATGACAATGCTGGCATGTGGACACTGCTCATGAGGTACACAAAGCATCGCCCCATCCCACACCACAGCCCTGGTCCACTGATGTAAGTGACATCGACTCCAGCCTCGTCAACCGATGCCGATGCTTGCACTGCGACCTGTGGGCACTGCACAAAGCATCGGCCCGCTTTGCATTGCAATCTTAGCTCAACCAACGACAGCCCTTCAGCAGCAATGACATCGTTGCCTGCACCGCGACCGGTAGACATCATGTTGCATTGCCCCGCTTCACAACGCAGCCCTGGTTTCACCAACGACGCCAGACACCGTCACCGAGCAGCTGCCTGCACCATGACCTGTGGGCACCACACATCACATCGTCCCACTTCGCAATGCAGCCCGACGTCAACGACACCAGTGCTCCTGACTTCACCCTCATGGAGTTCGATCTGCAGTGCGTGAGACTTCAAGGGCCCGATGACTCCTGCACCGACCACCAGAACCGACGGTGATGCTGCAACTTCGGATCTCATATATTTTAAACAGATTCTTATAAAATTCGTATCTTTATTACTGTATTTTGGATTTTCATCATTTTGGTCTTGTTTTACACAGCTAAATATTGGCTATTTTTCTAAAACTGATGGTGTATCAATTTGTAGTGTTTTCACTGTATTACTGTGTGTCATGTGCAAATGCTTTACACATTGCCTCTGAGAAAAGACTGTCTGCTCGTGCCAAGCTACCAACGGGGTGAGCAGGGGTTATTTTAGGTGTGTAACTCCCTTATCCTGACGAGAAGGAATAGTCCCTACTTAGACAGGGCGCAAGCCACAGCCAACTAGACTCCCATTTCTAGTAGCCCTGTAGACAGATTTTGGATCATCTGTAGTTGTGGGTGCTCCAGCATCTGCTAAATAGCAGTGATCTAATGATAACAGAACTAGTTTCTCGGTCAGCTTCACTTGATGTTGCCTCATTAGGACCACTGATTTTATTGTATTTTGTATTGGGAAGGCAAAAAACATAGTGCATGTTTGGCATTCAGTGCTGTCAGAAGTGCAACCGCTGCACCAACAATGCAATTGAGACAAGGAGATCCTTGAAAGGCAGGTGGGGAGCTTCACACTATCTAAATGACACAGTTTTTTCTTAAGATGCAGCTCAGAGTGGATACTGAGCTTAGAGTGTGTGTGTGCGTTTGTGATTAAAGTGGCATGAGCTGTCTTAATTTCAAACCTAGCAGCAGATCCTAGGGCAAGTCCTGAGTGTCTTCTCATGAGACATATGGAGAATCAAGAATACATACATTCTTAGTCATTGAGTTGGAATGTATTAATACTCCAGGCCCTGGGAAACAAGTTGCAAATACCCACAGCAGATATTGCTCCATAACCACTGACTTCACCAGGATTCCAACTTCAGCCCAGTAGTGTGGGACAGGACCCAGCACAGAGTGAAGCCCAGGAAAGCTCCAGTAGAGGAACACTAGATTTTCTCCGTTTTCCCAAGTCCCTTAAATGCCTTCCATGGGTAAGCCTAGTAAAAGTGAATTTGGTACTGTGCGAACCATGCAGTGCCCTGTTGAAGGAATGGCGGAAGCAGATCCATATAATAAAAACAGGATTTACTGTGGACATAAGTCCCCAGTGACAGCTGAGATGTACTTAGATAGGAGGTAAGAGAAATACTGAACAAAACATACTAAAGTAAACATTCCACTTAAGCTGATCACTATGAAAGTGTGCGATTTGTTATCCAGTGGCTCTTTATTTGTTTTTTCAAGAAGTCAAATAAAGAGGCACCTTGCAACATGTTATAGCGATGATGCAGTGCAACAGTTATGCTGTTTACACTGCTTTGGGAGTGGATAAACGTTGGGCACACTCACTTCTGTCCTTCAAATCACCTATTTGCATAAGCAAAGACACAGTACATAGCATACAGGTGAGTGAAAAAGTAATGTTCATATTCAACTCAGAGTGTATGCGTGTGCCAAGCGTGCCATCATGGATAAAAGAACTATGCCAAACAGGGGCCTAACTATTGAAGGCTACCTGTGAAGAATACACCAAGCACTTATGTCAGCAGGACTGTGTTATCTCTATATTGTGGATTGTTGCATGTGAGAAGTGGTCTGTGTGTATAGTTTATGTCATGGTATTCTTATTTCGTGTTAATGCATGTGTCTGGTGGGGGTCGGGCGAGTGCAAGTGCCAGTACTCAGACATTCCATGGTATGCTTTGGACCCACTTATTCTTGTGCAGTATATCAGAGCCCCATCTGGTAGCCCCAGTGGCAGGAAACTGTCCAGGCAGGTGTGGCTTGGGTCCTCATGGGGGACTCTCAGCTGTCTTTGTGGTTAGTTTGTCTAGGGATGTGTCCCATGCATCCCACAGGGGTTCGCCCCTGCCACATTGGCAGTGAGTGCCCTGTGAAGATTTCTGCGTGGGCTCACTTGGTAAAGCCAGAGTCGCTGGGGTGGAGACATTGCTACAGACTATTTGAGTAAGACATAAGCTAAGTCTATAAATCTTGCGGTGTTCCTATTCTTATGTGTACGATATAAAATCCCCAGTAGGCAAGTCAAGGGATCAACATAGAAGAGTCATCCTATAATTTACTATGAGGTGGTCATGGCCCCCGACCAAAGTTGTCCAATTGCTGGGCAGGCCTATACCATGTAATGAAAGTCTGCTTCCTAAGATGTACACTTTGGCCATTTCAGGAACACCACTGGGAACATGCAATGGACCCTTTTAGTAGTAAGATATGTCTGATGTAGGTAATTAAACTGGGTACATTTCAGGCAAGGTTTACTGGACATTCTATAGACTTGCTCCAGTGTGGAGGTCCACTGCCTATCTATTAGGTCCTGCCCAGTAAGGGTGGCCCATTTTTTCTTCAGGGCAGCCAAGGACGCAACACGATTGTTCAATAGCACCCCATACAGAACTGTGATTACCCTTCTGTTGTTTCCATGGCTGAGCAGTAGCTACAATGCTGGGGATGCTTTGGGTTCTGTCCGGTCTCGTCCCCACAAAGTCGTAATTTAGTAGGCCAACATATTTTAGGTCAGGAACTGTGTGTTATCTTGGTCATACTGGCCCCTAAGCTCTTGGAAGAACAGTAATATGCGTTATAAGTAATCTAACGTAAAGCTGCCCACCTCTATCCATGGTCTCGTATTATGACGGTTAGCCACTTCACAGAAGTCTGAATATGGGGCTATGGGGCTATTCCAGGGCTGCACATATTTGTGCTAGCAGTGTTTAGCCATTCTGGCAAGGCAGCCTAGTAGCGGGACGCCCCTGTGATGGTCCATCAATCAATTTGGTATCTTACGTCCCCTAGTGTCCCTTGTGACAGCTGCCCTTTCAGAAGAGGGGGCTTCCAAGAGCCACCACACAGGCCACTGCAGCTGTGCCTCCACATAATATAGCTCTTAATGCATAGCTCCCAGTCATCCTCCAACTATTGGTGCAGGTAATGTTTGAAGCACCACTCTTTTACTCCTCACACCCTAGATCAGGTCAGAGAGGACCATATTTAGCTCAGTGAAAAAACATCCTGGTATAGTAACAGGGCATGCTGAAAAATGGTATACCAATCTAGAAAGTACCAACATTTGGGCTATGGGCTCTCTACCCATCGTGTACATGGGAGAGGACTCTAGAAAGGTGTGGAGTGACACATGCCAGCCTCCACGCTTCTCAGGTTTCCGTGCACCAGATCCTCATCGGAAAGGTACACATTAACCCCCAGATATTTCAATGTCTAACCTCTTGGGTCCTTTATCTGGGAGAGCTCTACACTTGTGTTCCAGCAGCCGTCTAAAGGGGAGAAGACATGAAGGTTCCCATTTGAGCTTCAGACCAAAGACCGTTCCAAATTTGTACAACAGCCTCCCGTACATCACCACTCGGTATCCCTCACTGCAGCCTCCGCATCCTAAATAGCCCTACGAGAGGTTCTATTGCCAGGGCAGATATAAGTGCAACAGCGGGCAACCTTGCCCGGTCCCCATCTGAACACTGAAAGTTTTGGATATTTCTTTGCTCGTGTGTACCCGGGCAACTGACTCAGTGTAGAGGAGACCTATCCATTGCAATATGTTAGGCCCCAATCCCATTCTCTTTAATACCTCCATGAGGTAAGGCCTGCTGATAGTGTTCAAAACTTTCTCTCTCTCTCTCTCTCTCTCTCTCTCTCTCTCTCTCTCTCTCTCTCAGTCGCCAGTAGGTAGTTATAGTTAGGACCATGTTTTGATAGAAAAAGCTTTTTTTGACTTAAATATATCCTTAGGAACCTTTGAAGAATCTTTAAAAAAATGTGGCCCAGTGATTCTTGTTGGGCATGGAAAGTTTCGGGGTGATCCGTCAAGCGGGGGCTGAGAAAAAGGGGGCTCACAAAAAATGTTGTGTTTCCCATGTTAATTCCCACAGGACCTGTCAACACGTCTACAGCCCAGACCACAGGACGGAATTACACCAAATTCGGCAGAAAGCTAGCTGCCAGTACGCAGATTGTGCTTTTTGTTATTTGGTGTAAATCCATTCAGTAGCTTAGGAGATATTCAAGGGTAAATACATTTGTATATCTCTGGCCCGATTAATTGTGAAATTGGCAAATTTTGGGGAATATGTGTGCAAAAAGAAGCGCTGCCATTGAATGACCGCAACCTGACTAGAAAGTTGCGACTGCCATTTTATTTCATGGGACATGGTCCCCGGGGGTTAAAATTGAAAGTGGCATAAGGGGTCAGGGTGAAGGTACCCTGACCCCAGAGTGTAATACAGGTGTGTTTTAGAGGCAAATGATAGGCTTAATATAATTTTGCATTACAGCACACGATATTCGTGAAAATTCGCAAATTTCTGTGATTTTCTATGATTTATTATCAAAATATTCGCGATTATGGATTATGGAAAAATTGTGAAAGAATAAACATAGACCTATTTATACACTAATTCATTCATTAATACATGCACTCAGAGACTCATGCGCCCACTCACACACCCACTCAGACCCGCTCATAGACTCACACACCCACTTTCAGACCCATTCAGACACTCACACATCTGCTGACAGAGACAGGCCCTGTGGCCAACCTGTGCCAAAGGCCATGCCTGGTGCGGGGTTGGGTGGTTAGGAGGGCTTGGATGCATATACATATATATATTAGTCCAAAAAAGTATAAAACACCCACTCAGGCATGGATGCTGTAATCCAGGAAAGGTTTTATTCTTCTTCATGATGCGTTTTGACATTTTGAAGAATATAATTTCAAAGACCGTACTAAATTAGTGTTCTACGGTGTGGAACAGATTCCGAATAACCCGAGAGGGGGCAATCGAGTTGCACAGTTACGTAAAAGAGATTCAGAATATATTGTAGATTTGCAAACATATATACCAAGGGGACTTAATCTTGATGAAGGATTAAGTACATTTTTACATTAGTAGATCAATTACATTTGGATAGCTGCTTTGAATTATGCTATAGATAGGTATTGTTTTATATAGTAAGTAACTTGTGACAGTAAGTAGTCTGATGCATCCTTTTGCGAAGAAACTTTTATTCTATATATTTTTTATCCTTTTTATCACGGTGTTGTTTGGTATAGTACTATGGCACGGGGTTTAATATAATTAATGTCAGGCATTTTAGATTAATTTGATGGATGACAGCAGCTGGCTAGACACATGAAGTAAAATATATTGATGCAGAGTGATGGGGTGGATATATAGATATTTTTAATAAATGCAATATCTCTAAGAGAAATTACGATAGTGCATGATTTTGGTACATGTTCGGCAATTGAGACAAATAAATGGTATAAATTTATACATCTTATTCTGGACTAATGACCAGTAGTGAGTGTGAATATACATTAAGGTCGATATAAAAAAAAATATAGCCGATTCATTACATGCATGTAGACATGTTTACATGAGTAATGATTATTGTAAAATGGAAAAATAGTTTGTCTAAAATGAACTTGTAGATGAATGGAAGAAATAGATTGCTAGCCCCAGCGCTCTGATCTGTATGTTATGATAGAGTGAGGTATAAGCTAAGATGGCACCCATGAAAGATTGAAGTGTAGATTGATTTTAGTCCGTCATTGCTGTTTATGAATTGGATGTGTGTATTTCACAAAGACGTGCATGAAAGGGATTGTGTGAGTAAGGCTGTCGGTACGGCCAAAACATGTCACGAAGGAGAATACAATCTTTCCTGGATTACCATATCCATGCCTGAGTGGGTGTTTTATACTTTTTTGGACTAATAATTTTAGAAAGGATTGCTCGTCTGGTCTAGCACACCACCCCTCTTCGGGAGCAGTGGTCTATAACGAGCTGGACTATGATTTGCATATATATATATATATATATATGTATATATACAGTATATATATATATATATATATATACATATATATATATATCTGTGCATAATGGGGGCCCATGAGGCGAAAGTGGCGGTTATAGAAATGGAGGTTATGAAATGGATTCCTCCCCGAGACATAACAATTTTGGTTGTGATGGATCAGCATGGTAAGGCCTGGAAGAAGCCTATTAGGGATAAACGTCCGGAGGATTTTACAGTTAGTGTTGAGGATGGGCAGTAGCCTATAAGAGCGCACCTCCAGGGGGTCTTGCACTGGTTTGGGAAGAACCACTATCAATGCCTCCAAATTAGATACAGGGAGGACACCCATATCCCTGGTATATTGAAACATCTGAAGAAGCTTTGGAGCCAACACCCCCTTATAGGTAGGGTAAAATTCCACTGAAATCCCATCAGACCTGGTGCCTTATTGCGTGCCAACTAGTCAGTCACCAGCTTGACCTTCTGTATCTCAAACAGGTTTTTCAGGGCCTGCAGGGGATTAAGCCTTTCAATGGGTAACTTGTCCAAATAGGCAGTCACGGGTGGTCCTTTGTGGCCCTCCGCTGTAGTATAGAGAGATCTGTAACAAGATAGGAATACTTGATTAATGTCTGACTACACGTTGAGGATGTCTTGACTTTGAACGTGGATAGCAGTCAGTTGGGGTCTGGGCTCAACAGAGTGCAACAGGCACACAAACGTACATCCTGCTTTGTCACTCTCTACATGCTGCTTGTTTATGAATTCCTTATGGTCCTGCATCTCCAATCCATCGACAGCGGCCTTGTGATTTTTTTCAATAATTGCCATGTCCCTTTTGTTCCTTATGCCCTGCCCCACTCATATATCCTCTTCCCATATGGCGCATTCCAGAGACAAAATCTACTTATGTAGCGCAAGCTTCATGTCATACATGGTCTTCATGCAGTGGCCCCTAATGACCGCTTTAAGTGTGTCTCATTCCACCCCCTGTCACTAACAGTCCCTTCATTGTCATCAAATTATTGCATGATCTGTGTACCTATAGTTTTGCTGAATACTGGGTCTTGCAGTGCCCCTGGGGTTGACTTTCCAGGTAGGGATCAGTGTATGTCGGCTGCCCCAGTGTATTGTCAATTTGAGGGGATTGTGGTCAGACAGAGTGCGGCCTATGTGCTCAATGTCTGATATGTTTGGTGTCATTTCTGCTTTGCAGAGTGAGAGATCAATTCTCATATTCAACTTGTGTACTTGTGAGAAGTAGGAGATCCTGCACCATGGGGGTTCATGGAGCACCATATGTCTCGTAAGTGTACCTGTCCAAGCCACTTTTTGAAAGAGCATGCAGTCCGAAGTGCAATTGAGCCATGCAGAGGGGTGAACGATCTGTCTCAGGTAGCATTGTAGATGCAGTTAAAATCCTTGTCCCATACACTGCTCAGTCAGGTCGTGTAACATAATGGATGATAGGTTTTCCAGGAACTAATGCTGGTTGTTATTAGGTGCATAAAGTGCCACCAGTATGATTGTTGCTCCATCCAGTTCCCCCTCCTCCACCATATATCGCCCTTAAGGGTCAACCAACCTGTGAATAATCATCAGGGGCACTGTAGGGGGTCACCCACATGGGTGCACCAGGCCAGTCACAGTCCAGAAAGGCCCAGATCTAGGCAGTTGTCTCCCAACCTACCTCGCTGCTGCCTCACAGCTACTTTGTGTAATGTTGCTGAGGGGGAGGAGAGGCACTACCCTTAGTGTGGTGATTGGTGGTCAGGACAGGGGAATCTGAAGAAACACTGGGCTGCAACAGCCCAAAAAGTATGGTAAATGCCCAGGGCTGCTCATACCTCTTCCTTCACCGGGTGCAGGCGCACAAGAGTTTGCAGCTACATCTCGTGGTAGGCTGTGATCACACTCTATTCATGGAGGGCAGCTGTTCTCAGCCTGTGTTTCTCAGCCTGGCCCGCAGAACAACAACAAAAACATTGTTGCTGGCCCGCAATTCCAGAGAGGAGTTCATTCAGCTTGCAGGATGTTGTTGGACGAGCAGTCGGTGCAGAGCTCTTCAAGGTCCAACCATGGCATTTGCCATCTTGGCCAGACCCCTATGACAGTGTGAGCTTGCGGGAGCTCATTGTAGAATAAACACATGGTGCATTCTCATGGCATGGATAAAGAATAATATATCAAGTTTGGATAGAAAGAATGGCAAAACAGTGAACACACCTTAATTCTATAAATATAACGAAGTGGTGACCTAAACAGTGCACACTACATACCTCTTCACTTCAGTAAATGTGAAAAGAATTAACACAGTAGTTCAACACAAAATACTATAATTTTCTCTAGTAGGGTTCTTTTTAACTCACAAGTCTAATGAGAGTGTCAGATGTGGATTGAACTCTCGTGGAACTAGTACTAATATCAGTGTTGGCACTAGGCAACTGTGTCTCAGAAAAAAGATTAACTTCCAAGTTCTGAAACATCAATTCTTTAGCTGACAACACCAAAAATGTCTCTTCACGAGAAGACACAGGGCCTGATTCTAACCTCGGCGGTAAAATGCCCTTACCGCCGGTCAGAAGACCGCCATAACATCGCCGCGGCCGCGGTCAACCGCCACGGTCATTCTGACCCACAACGGCCAAACCTCCAAAAATCCGTCCTCCACTGCAGCCCGCCACATCGGCGGGCAGCGATAAACTGGAGATGACCAAACCTCCACCGTCACGCCAACAGAAATACGCCCATGCCATTACGATCCACGAATCCACACGGCGGTCATTCAAACGCGGTATTCCATTGGCGCTACACACCGCCGCGGTCAGAATACACACACATCACCAAAACACAGCCACATTGGACAATTTGAAATACACACACCTGATACACATACACACACCACTCCCACACAATCAACCAACTATAAAACACACACCCACATCACCCACAAACCCCTGCGACCCCAATTACTGAGAGAAGGAGAGAGAGACACAGCAGACAATCCAAAGCAAGACACACTGAGGCACACTACACCATCACACACACCACATAGTAGCACAAAGCACCACTCACCAACACACTCCTCATCACATACACCACCCCACACCTCACCCACACCACCCCATGGCACCCCAAAGGCACCCACGCTTTTCCGACCAAGAACTCCGGGTCATGGTGGAGGAAATCCTAAGAGTGGAACCCCAGCTCTTCGGCTCGCAGGTGCAGCACACCAGTATAGCCAGGAAGGCGGAGCTATGCCAGTGGATCATGGACAGGGTCAACGCGGTGGGACAGCATCCCAGGAATAGGGAGGACATCCGCAAAAGATGGAACGACCTACGGGGGAAGGTCCGATCGATGGTCTCCAGGCACAAAATCGCGGTCCAGAAGACTGGCGGCAGACCCCCACCCACCCCTCCCGAATTTACATCGTGGGAGCAAGAGGTCTTGACCATCCTGCATCCTCAGGGCCTCGCTGGAGTAGCCAGAGGAATGGACTCTGGTAAGTCCCATCTCAACTACTATATCCCCCCCACCCCACCAGCATGCCAACCCACACCCCCACCCTCACCCCCAACCCCCCAGCACACATCCTTCCTGACAATGTCTCACCAGCACAACCCACCCATCCCAACACCAACTCCTGCATGCCAACACAAACCATGGGCACCCATCACCTAAGCATGACCACTGCACTAACCCCTCCCCCCCACTAAATACCCTCACAACACCTCCCTCCAGGGAATGCCTACACTGGGGGACAAGGGCACCCACAACACGCATGCTATTGCACACACAGAAACAATAACCAAACTCTCTTACCCCATGCAGGACCCGAACGACAACACACCAGCCAGGAGGGTCCAGAAGTGTCCATCCCACCACCGGAACAGGCCCACACTGAGGATAGCAGCTCTGTCGACAGTGAACCTGATGACCAGCCCGGACCATCGGGGACCTCTGGCCAGTCGGATCCCCTCACCCAGACACAGGCCACACCAGACCCGACCCCCTCTGCCGACACCAGCACAGCTCCCACCCAGCGGGCCCATGCCTCTGTCTCTAGGACAGCTCAATCAGCGGTGTGTCTGCCACTACAGGGCACCCAGGCTAACCCGACACCCCAACAACAACAGGGACCTGGGGGCAGTGGGAGCGGGCACACCGGCCAGGGGACAGAGGCCGGGGGAAACCGGGCAGCTCGGAGGGCTGCTGTGCGACAGGGGGGGGAGGAGAGGCCCAGGGAACCCACTCTCCAAGAGGCCCTCACCACCATCATGGGGGCATACCACCACTCCCAAGAAACGATGGCGACGGTACTGGCCAGGTTCACTGAGATCCAGGCACAGCAGGAAGACCGCTACATGGGGTTCAGGGAGGAGCTGAGAATCATCGGGACCGCAATGGGGACCATCGTCCTGGCCCTCCACAGGATAGAGGACGCGTTGCGGGACCATGGTGCACCACACAGGGCCCCTGTCACTGGGCCGGACCAGGAACAGCCTACCACCTCCGCCGGCGCTAGTGGACAGGAGGTCCCAACACCTCGACAGCCCCCCAGAACCCCACCTCCTGCTGAAGAACAACCACCCCGTAAGAGGAGCCTGAGACCAAAGAAAAAGACAGAGTAGGATGTCAAGACCCCCGCCAGCAGGACATACCCCCTCAAGTCTTCCCACTGTCCCACATTGCCACCCTGTCCAACCATGAACTGCCTATGCTCCATCCTTCCACAGGCAAAAGAACAATGCACCTGTGAGACTGAGAACTGGACTCTGCCATGGATATTCCTCCACCCCCACCCATCACCCTTAGATTCACATGTACCGATATCTAGCACTGTAAATAAATCACATTTTGCACACAAACCTGTTTTGAGTCATGCTGTATTTTAACAAATGGATAACATATTACTGTTCAATTTCTGTTCTGTCAATTAGTCATGACAACATACCAATGTCAATACGCTGTATTTCATGGGCGAACCAAGCAGAAGTCAGGTACTGAGTCAGACAGCACTGAGAAGGGAAGGGAAAGGCAAAAATTAATAAAAAACATCTGTGGGGAACTACAGAAAGTACAGATGCAGGAGGCTAGAAGCAATTGTGAAATGGCGTGGGTGATTCTTACCTGGGTGTTACTGGAAATACTGTTGTATCACTCTGTCCCTATTGTCTGTGTCGTCCTCAGAGTCTTCCTCCTCTTCACTCTCCACAGGCTCCACGGCTTCTACAACACCACCATCTGGACCATCCTCCTGCAGGAAAGGCACCTGGCGTCGCAAAGCCAGGTTGTGAAGCATACAGCACGCCACGATGATATGGCACACCTTCTTTGGTGAGTACATTAGGGATCCACCAGTCATATGCAGGCACCTAAACCTGGCCTTCAGGAGCCCAAAGGTTCGCTCAATCACCCTCCTTGTACGCCCATGGGCCTCATTGTAGCGTTCCTCTGCCCTTGTCCGGGGATTCCTTACTGGGGTCAGTAGCCACGGCAGGTTGGGGTAACCAGAGTCACCTATTAGCCACACACGTTGTCTCTGTAGCTGCTCCATCACATAGGGGATGCTGCTATTACGCATCACATACGCGTCATGCACTGACCCTGGGAACTTGGCATTTACATGGGAGATGTACTGGTCAGCCAAACAGACCACCTGGACATTCATCGAATGATAATTCTTTCTGTTTCGGTACACCTGCTCATCGTCTTTTGGGGGTACCAAAGCCACATGGGTCCCATCAATGGCACCAATGATGTTGGGGATATGTCCAAGGGCATAGAAATCACCCTTCACTGTGGGCAAGTCACCCTCCTCGGGGAAAATGATGTAGCTCCGCATGAGTTTCATCAGGGCAGACAACACTCTGCTCAAAATCTTTGAAAACATAGGCTGAGACATTCCAGATGACATGGCCACTGTGGTCTGGAATGACCCACTGGCCAAAAAATGGAGGACTGACAAAACCTGCACCAGAGGGGGAATCCCTGTGGGTTGGCGGATGGGGGACATCAGGGCTGGCTCCAGCTGGGCACACAGTTCATGGATAGTGGCACGGTCAAGTCGGTATCGAAGTATAATATGGCGTTCTTCCATTGTCGACAGGTCCACCAGCGGTCGGTACACGCGAGGATTCCTCCTTCTCATCCCAAGTCCCAGCGGACGGTGCCTAGGGAGGACAACATGGAGCACAGAGTCAGCCAAACCACAGGTACGTACAGACAGCTTGCACAGTTAAAGAATGGCAATGGGTTGAAAGGCGTGTATGTGTGGCAATGCAAGGCCTAGGCCTGTGTGTCGCAGTCAAAATTAAGCCATGTGGGCCCTTGAAATGGCGGCTGCCTGACCTGTGAAGTGGGACAATGGGATGTGAGGTCACTGCGCTGGCGGGGCACACCGTGGCGGTAGGCGGTCGAAGACCGCGGCGCAAAGCCGCATTGGTTAACATTGAAGCCTATGGGTTTCAGGAGCCAATGACGAAGTGCGCCGGCGGTCGCGGTACGCACCGCCGCGGTACGCACCGCCGCGGACGTGACCGCCATTTTCTATCTGCTTAATCACTCGAGACCTGATCATCCACAGGAGAGGACCTATACTGCAAGTGCTGCTGTGACCTCGGTCTGGAAGATACAATGGCTGCTGCGACTGGGGAAAGGGCCCCTGCCTTCACGTCTGAAGAATTGGACAAGCTCGTGGATGGGGTCCTCCCCCAGTATGCGCTACTCTACGGTCCTCCAGACCAACAAGTGAGTACACCGGGTGCTAATGGAATGGGCTATGCCTGTGTGGATTGGGGTGGATGTAAGTTGGTGGGGTGGGGGGCGAATGAGGAGTGCAACGCCCGACAGATGAGAGCATGTGCCATATGGCAAAGTGTGGGGGGGGGGCAATTACATCTAACATGCAGGCCATTGATGATTTCCTCTTTTCCACCCTGTACATGTCTAATAGGTCAGCGCCCATCAGAAGATCGACATTTGGCGTGCCATCGCCAAGGAAGTCCGGACCTTGGGGGTCCACAACAGACGGGGCACCCACTGCCGCAAGAGGTGGGAGGACATCCGCCGCGGAACAAGGAAGACCGCAGAAACACTGCTGGGGATGGCCTCCCAACCTAGGAGGGGTGCCAGTCGCACCATGACCCCCCTGATGTCCCGGATCCTGGCGGTGGCCTACCCTGAATTGGATGGGCGCTTAAAGACATCACAGCAGACACAAGGGGGTGAGTATCAGCACATTCTCCTATCTTTCTGCGCAGTGGAGGCGTCTGGGTGGGGGAGGAGGGCTGTGGGTGACATTAGTCCAGGGCGCTTTCTGTAGTGTAGTCCTCTCCCTTAGGCATGGCCCTGTGCCCCCGGCCCCCACCTCGGTAGGGTGACAAGTACAGCCATTGAAGGTCCAGCATCTCCCATGTGCGCGTTTGACGTCTCTTGGCCTGTTGTCTCAGTCAGTAGTACTGAGTAGTGTACCCCGAATGCGCGGCTTAGTGCATTAGGCACCTGTGTCTGTCCTCTCCGCTAACGGTGTTGACATTGCATGCACTCAACCTGGTCTTCTTTTTTCTCCCCCCACCCTTTCTCTCCATCTTCTTGTGCATGTGTGCATTAGCATCATCAGGCGGAGGAGATGTGGCATCGGAGCACGAGGGAGCTGCAGGACACAAGGCCCCGGTGGGCCCAGGAACAGACACCGAGGGCACCAGTGATCCGGAGGGCGAGGGGAGCACCACGACGGGGACCGCTGGTGAGAGCAGCGAAAGCGACACGTCCTCGGATGGGAGCCACCCAGCGCACCAGCCCCGCCCTCCCAGCAGCCCCTCAGTCTTCGCTCCGTGCCGGTTCGCCCAGGAAGGCGCGCGTCTCCTTCGCCCCAGGCACCTCAGCCCCTGCCCCTGTTGCCCCTGCTGCCCTCAGTGCGGAGCTCATTGACCTGGTAAGGACGCTCATTGTTGGGCAGACGACCCTTTTGAATGCCATCCAGGGTGTGCAAAGGGAGGTGCAACAGAGCAATGCGTACCTGGAGGGCATTCATTCGGGTCAGGCTGCCCATCAACGAGCGTTCACTGCTCTGGCCTCAGCACTGACGGCAGCCATTGTCCCTGTTTCCAGCCTCCCTCTTCTGACTGCCTCCAGCCTGTCTCTGTCTCCTGTTCCTCAGCCTATCCCATCCACACCATCAGACCAGCCTGCACACACCTCAACACCCAAGAGCAGCTCATCCAAACACAAGCACCACAGATCCCGCAAACACTCACCCGAGCAACACCCAGATGCAGACATGCCAACAGCCACTGCCACCCCTGTGTCCCCCTCCTCCTCGTCTCCCTCCTCCCTCCCTGTGACGTCTACACTCACACCTGCATGCACCCCAACATCAGCCAGTGCTTCCATCACCACCTCACCCTCCAGTACAGTCCACACTCGTGCAGTCACCACCCCCACTGCCATGTACACATCCCCTGTGTCCTCTCCCACTGTGTCTGTCACCCCCTCTTCCAAGACACACAAACGCAGGCAGCCACCCACCCAACAGCCATCCACCTCACGACAGCCTACAGCACCAGCACCTTCACCCAATGACAGCACGCCTGACTCTCCTACAACCACCTCCTCTACCTCCACTTCCATCTCCACTTCTCCTACCCTTTACCTTGGCCCTAAAAAACTTTTCCTGGCTAACCTTAACCTCTTTCCCCCCGATGACCTCCCCCATCCATCTTCAAAGAGTCCCAAGAGCACCGCAGCCACCACCAGCCCAGCTTCGGGTGTCACTGTTGTGCCTGGGTTCTGGAGCCCACCCTTTGCCAGCAGTGACACATCGGTCAGCAGCAAGGACACGTCCAGCCCCCCCCCCGGCAAGAGGACCCGCCAAAACAAGGACCGCCGTGCGAGGACCGACAGGGCTGCCCCCAAGGAGCAATGTGCGGCCACTTCACCAGCCACACCATCTAGGGGAGGCAAGGGCCCGAGAGCCCCATCAAAGTAGCGGAAGGGCAGCAGGAGCGCGGAGAAGGTGGACCCCACATGCCACATCCCAGCTGGGAAGGAGGACACTAAGGAGGCCAGGAGTCCGTCCCCGAAGGGTCCAGGAACGTCACGGTCCCAGGGCGACTGAACAGGGAGTCCAGGCCAGGTCTGGCTCCCTTGACCTGCTGGATGAGTACCGCTGAACAGGGCCCCGCCGTGGAGATAGGCACCGCTGAACAGGGCCCCGCCGTGGAGATAGGCACCGCTGAACAGGGCCCGCGGTGCAGAAGAGTACCGCTGAACAGGGCACCGCCGTCTCAAGCACCGCTCCGCTGGGCCCTTCCTGTCAGGCACCGCTCCGCTGGGCCCCGCCGTCTCAAGCACCGCTCCGCTGGGCCCCGCCGTCTCAAGCACCGCTGAACAGGGCCCCGCCGTCTCAAGCACCGCTCCGCTGGGCCCTTCCTCTCAAGCACCGCTCCACTGGGCCCTTCCTCTCAAGCACCGCTCCGCTGGGCCCTTCCTCTCAAGCACCGCTCCGCTGGGCCCTTCCTCTCAAGCACCGCTCTGCTGGGCACCGCCGTCTCAAGCACCGCTGAACAGGGCACCGCCGTCTCAAGCACCGCTCCGCTGGGCCCTTCCTGTCAAGCACCGCTCCGCTGGGCCCCGCCGTCTCAAGCACCGCTCCGCTGGGCCCCGCCGTCTCAAGCACCGCTGAACAGGGCCCCGCCGTCTCAAGCACCGCTGAACAGGGCACCGCCGTCTCAAGCACCGCTCCGCTGGGCCCTTCCTGTCAGGCACCGCTCCGCTGGGCCCCGCCGTCTCAAGCACCGCTCCGCTGGGCCCCGCCGTCTCAAGCACCGCTGAACAGGGCACCGCCGTCTCAAGCACCGCTCCGCTGGGCCCTTCCTCTCAAGCACCGCTCCGCTGGGCCCTTCCTCTCAAGCACCGCTCCGCTGGGCCCTTCCTCTCAAGCACCGCTCCGCTGGGCCCTTCCTCTCAAGCACCGCTCCGCTGGGCACCGCCGTCTCAAGCACCGCTGAACAGGGCACCGCCGTCTCAAGCACCGCTCCGCTGGGCCCTTCCTGTCAAGCACCGCTCCGCTGGGCCCCGCCGTCTCAAGCACCGCTGAACAGGGCACCGCCGTCTCAAGCACCGCTCCGCTGGGCCCTTCCTCTCAAGCACCGCTCCGCTGGGCCCTTCCTCTCAAGCACCGCTCCGCTGGGCCCTTCCTCTCAAGCACCGCTCCGCTGGGCCCTTCCTGTCAAGCACCGCTCCGCTGGGCCCTTCCTCTCAAGCACCGCTCCGCTGGGCACCGCCGTCTCAAGCACCGCTCCGCTGGGCCCTTCCTCTCAAGCACCGCTCCGCTGGGCCCCGCCGTCTCAAGCACCGCTGAACAGGGCACCGCCGTCTCAAGCACCGTTGATGGTTCACTGTGCCCACCATGCCTCCTCCTTGACCAGTGGAGACTGTCATCCACCTGATGGACTGTGGCTTTGCACTCCCCAGGATTGCTCAGTGGGCAAACCACCCACTGTATAGACTTGAGAGACTGTGGCTTTGCACTCCCCAGGATGGTCCAGTGGGCAGCCCACCCACTGTAGAGACATTGAGAGACTGTGGCTTTGCACTCCCCAGGATGGTCCAGTGGGCAGCCCACCCACTGTAGAGACATTGAGAGACTGTGGCTTTGCACTCCCCAGGATGGTCCAGTGGGCAGCCCACCCACTGTAGAGACATTGAGAGACTGTGGCTTTGCACTCCCCAGGATGGTCCAGTGGGCATCGTGGCTCCTCGTGGATCTGGCGTCGTGGACTCATGTGGCTGTGGTGCCCCCCCCTTCCCTTCCCCCTGAGGTGCCTGTAGTTTTTACATCTGATGCCCCTGCAGTGTTCTCTCCAAAGGACTCAGGTCTCCTGTGTGGGCTTTGCCCTTATTTCTCAAGACTTTGGCCCACGAACATGCTGAATTCGTAGGATGTGCAGGACTTGGTACTTCAGTTATACACTGATGTGTATGTGATTAGTTTTGTTGTGAATATCTTTCATGGTTGTACGATAATTTTCAGGAGCTTTTTGGTACATAAATATTTATTCCAAATATGATTATGTCCTAGCATTTTTCAGGGGTGTTTGGGTGGTGTCACTGTGACTTGGTGCTCTGCATTGGTGAGTACATAGTTGGGGGGTCGCATATGTGTGTGCCCGTAACCTTTCGTCCTCCCCCTCCCGTGTGTCGTAGGTGCAGTACTCACCGTTGTCGTCTGCGCCGGACTTCGTACTCGTGGTAGATGAGAAGGTAGACGAGAGCAGGTAGGATGTTTAATTCGGGTTCCATGCTGTCCTCCGTACTCGTGGAGTGCGTAGTGGTGAGCGTTTTCCCGTTCGTAGTCTGTTTCCGCCGTGTTTTTATCGGCGGTGCTCCCGCCCCGGAAAAGGTGGCGGATTGGTGAGTTATGATAGTGTGGGCGGTACATTGTCTGCCGCCTGCCTGTTGGCAGGGACCGCCGCGCTGTTTGTCTGTACCGCCGCGGCGGTCGGAGTGTTAAGTTGGCGGGTTGTGCTGGCGGTTCCCGCCAGGGTCAGAATTCAATTTTTTGGACCGCCAGCCTGTTGGCGGGTTGGCCGCCGCTTTAACACCGACCGCCAGGGTTAGAATCACCCCCACAGTGTTTTCGTGAATTGTAGGTCCTTGCCAAGAAGAAGAACCTTCAGAAACATCAACAATTGAGCATCATGCTGAAAAATATGAGACTTGAGCCGCGAACTCCATCAATCACCCTTTCCTCAGCACTTTCATATAGCAATACATTATCACTATCCACACAACCCACACATTTTTGTTGACCTTGGCTAACCTGTTCAAACACCACCAGGAAGCATTGTTAAGTTTGGCTGAGGTTTTGCCTATTGGAATTATTTTGATTTTTTTCTAAAATGTAGACAACCATTTTTTGACATGAAAAGATGTTTGACTTTGACCTAATCTCCCGCACAAAACTTTTCACATTTGTTTCTACAGGTAGATTGTCTGAGTTTTGATGTTCAGCAAAGACAACTTATTTAGCTTTACTATACCACACCATTAAATTGAGAATGGGCAATTAAGATTTGATCTGTGAAAGATTTAATTCAGTTCCCTTCAGCACCTAAAATGGGGCAAATCCAGCAAACGAATGTGGAAAACAGTGTAATGCCTATTTTTTCTGACACATATTTCATAACTTCATACTTTTTAGCAATAGCAGCTTCTACACACCAACTATACCTCTACTGAATCTCTCAGCTAGATCATTGATGTGTGGTGCTTAGAGATCGATATATCTATGAAGTATACCAAAAAAACTGCTGTCACTTAAGCAATGTACACTAAACCCCATCAGTTACAGCATTATTAGGAAAACCCTTTCACATGAAGCAACCTATAAAAAACTCTATCACCGCATAAGAAGTGGGTTGTTAAATCCATCTGACTTCTGCCCATTTTGAAAAAATAATCAATGAAAACAAGGGAAAAGCTTTTTTAGAATTCCAAGAGTCATAAGGCACTAATAGTTCTAATGCAATTGTTTGCCATGGTCTGTCAGGAAAGTCAGAATATGTCTTCCTAAACTCCTTGCAAAGTAAGGAATTATCAGAGTTGGCTCAAATGGATCAGTTTTTTCTTTACACAAGTGAAAATTTGTGAGTCCATAAGTGACAACCAAAGTTTTTCCCTAACTGTTTTTGAGAGTGTATCCATCAAATGTCCTAAATGAGAAATGGTATGAACGTGATTGGGAACATTTTTTGGTGGATGATACTTTCATCAACCATTAACAGACACCGAAGCTTTTCACCTCCAAAAACGTTGCATCTCAGGATTCAATGTGTTTTCACGTGGTCATCCTTTAACCAACGATTCTATAACCCTCTGCCTAGCTTCATTGCTGTGTGACACTACATCCTAACTCAGTTTAGAAACCTTGATACTGCATATCACCGTGGTATTACAAACTGGTGCTACTCCACATTCCTCAGTTAGTTCGTTCCTGTGGGCTTCTCAGCATTATAAGGGAGTCTGGGTAGACAGTTGGCAACCAATTCGCAAACACTGGAAAATAATTTAAAAAAAAAAAACTCATATGATTTTGATAAATCTTTAACAAGGTGTGCAGAAGCTCTTCCAGTCCCATTACTGTTGGGCAAGGCAGCAATGACTAGTGGTCGGTTTTGAGTGAAACTTTATTTCCCTATAAATAAGTTTTGAAGTGCTCAACAGCTTATAAGCGAGCTAATGCTTCCTGTTCGATGGCAGAATAGGTTCCCTGAGTATATGTTAGACCTTTGGAAGCAAATACAGTGGTATATTCACACCCATTTATTTTAAATAAATTGCTCAAACTCACAACCACTGACATCCATACACACCACACTGCGCCCAGATGACTAAACTGAGATAACAGAGGGCCAGGCACAATAGATTTTTTTAATTTGTCGAACAGTGCTCATTTTCCCACAAAACTTTGATAACCTTCTTATGAAGTAACCTCAATAGTGAAGCTGCGTGGGCAACTTTTTTAACAAAACCTGAATAAAACTCACAGAATCCTAAATATATCCTAAGCTGATCTTTGTTTATGGGGGCCATCACAGATTCAATGGGCTGTAAGAGATTACATTCGAGGCGAATACATGCCTCAGTGATAGACTGTCCTAAATATTCAAGTTTGTTGGATAGAAATTAACATTTTTCCACATGGAGTGTCATTCACTAATTTGTGTAAAATTGTAAGTACTTGAGCTAGTCTAGTGCATCTCACCAGTGCTTGCAAAATGGGATTATAGTACTGAAACATTATTACACCTTCCTCGTTGTTGAACAATATGTATAAATATTTTCGAAATAATAATGCTGTAGATGCTATTCTGAATGACATGCATATAAAACTAAATGCAGCACCAGGAATTATAAACATAGTCAAATGTCTGCACCAGTCCTCTAGCTCTACCTGATGGTATGGAGACTTGACATGCAGCAATGTAAGAAATGTCACTCTTTTTATCTGGGCATAAAATTCTGGTATTTTAGGTAGGGGTGACAATTGACCAGAATTTGTTTATTAAGCGATTTCAAACCTGCACCCAATCTCAATTAGCAGGGCTACTTATGGACTAGAGCTATAGGGCAAACCCATTCTGATGAGTGGCTAGGCTGATTAAATCCCTCATCTTGTAAATCTTTGAGTTACTAGGATAACTCCTTCCTGGCACTTATGGGGACATCCCTCAACATATGTTTGACAGGGACAATATTTGCTTTCAATCTTATCCTGTGTGAAAAACCTTTAACTTTCCCACTTCCTTGTACTGTGTAACAATGTCCTCAATACTTTGTTTAGTTGTAATGCAGTAAATCAGTAAATCTGCAGAGGGATCCAACACCATCCCTAAATCCCCTTGATATCTCCAAACCAACACATCCAGCCCATTTTTTGCTTCTTGTATTTTCTTAAAATGGAGTGTGAAAGAAAGGTGATAGATGCAACAAAAAAACAACAGTATAAATAATTGACTTCCATAAACATAGGTGTTTACATAATTATCTTCTAGCTGTTGTTCCTACCACTGCTTCAAGAAAAATATGTTGGTCACAATGGTGAAAGGTGTCCTAGGGTTAATCAACCTAGATGTGTTTAACAGCATCAACAAGAAAAACACAATTAAGAGGTAAACATGGTTTCCTGTCTATCATGGTATGCATTTCATAATCATATTTTTAATATATTTTTCACGTTCATTAAACTTTTTCATCTTTCACTCTACTCTTACACAGATAGATCTCTGGACAGAGGCAGCATTTTTATGTTAAAGGTTCATGCAAATTAATTTTATAAATGTATTTTACATGTAGAAAAAAAAATAAAAGGTTACAGGAAGCGGCGGTGTGCACTTAAAGTCCTATGTGCAGATGACGGGACGCAGTGAGAGTGTGCAAGATCTGGAAGGTGGATATCAAAGGAGATGTATGCATGGCCTGTGAGTCTGGGCTAAGTTGGTATATGCTCATGATTATAACAATATGGTACAATAGAACCACCCCTGATCCCACTGCCCCCATGCCACATGGTCTGGGTCCACGGGTAGTGTGTATTGCATCTGTGGGGTAATGCTGCAATGTTACACTACTGGCATGTTAATGGTGTACATGTCTTTATTATGAAAATTTAAAAAAAGATTACAGCATTAGTAACTTAATTTACATTTAAAATGTAATTGTTTTGAATTATTGAACTAAATTGAAATTATTTACTGAAATGTACATTTTAAAAAATCCCACCTAAAGTAAAAAAGTGTATTAAAAATGAATAAAGGTGATGCACAGGATTAATTAAAAGCATTTTAAGTATAACTTAATAAAATAAATGTTATAATAATTATTATATACAAAAACATGTTACCATAAAATAGAAAAATGTTTTATTTGTAGATACTTTTTTACATTAGATTCAATTAATTAATAGTTTGACTATTTTAAATATTTTAATTTATCATTATATGTCATTGGGCTTTATTTTAGGTCCCTACCTCATTTATTTTCCACAGGTGTGGTTTTGTACCAGTGGATGGCCATGTGTGGTGCTGAACGTACTCCAGCTCTGAGCTGGATTAGGTTTACAACTGTTTTTGGTCCTTTTAGACTGTAGTGACTGTATAAGTGCAGACTGGGAATAGGAATGAGCCTTCTCATTTGTGTGCTGGTGCACGTCTCTCCCTTAACCTCTCCCTGATTCTTCCTTAACCCCTCCTTGCTTGTGTCTTAATCACTTCGATTTAGTAGTCATTATTCCCCATTTACAAGTCACTCCTCACTGCCCCTACCATATTTACTGCTAAAATGTATACTTATGTGTGCGGATACTCCACAATCAGGGTGGAAATCTTTGCACAGAAAAAGATAGCAGAGGAGGTGGAACTTCCACACGTAGTTTTGTGGATAACATTTTATAGTAGGTTAGTTGTACAGCTATAGTACTACTCAATGTACTAAAAAATGCAGCTTTTGGATAGGCTTCCAGGAGCCCCAGAGGAATGAAATGACAAAATTGCTATGATATTTTTTTAGATTGCAGCACCACTATGACTATAAGATGATACAGAGATCTAGACTACCATGAACATTTGGAGTGTTGTGTCTGATGAAGAATGTCCTGGAATTGGGGGCACAGTATATTTTCACTTCTAGGAACTCAGGTGAAAGTAAGGATCTCACAATAAATGTTATTGTAATATTTAAGAATCAGGTGGTCATTACATCCCTGGCGGTCGGTGTTAAAGTGGCGGTAAGAGCGCCAACAGGCCGGCGGTAAAAAAAAATGGAATTACGACCGTGGCGGAAACCGCCAACAAAGACAGCCACTTTAACACTCCGACCGCCACGGCGGTACAAACAAACACTGCGGCGGTAACCGCCAACAGACAGGCGGGAGACAATGTACCGCCCGCAGTATTACAACCCACCAATCCGCCACCTTTTCCGGGGTGGATTCACCGCGAACAAAAACACGGCGGAAACAGGACTTCGA
This sequence comes from Pleurodeles waltl, assembly GCF_031143425.1. Lineage (NCBI taxonomy): Eukaryota > Metazoa > Chordata > Amphibia > Caudata > Salamandridae > Pleurodeles > Pleurodeles waltl. The sequence continues at coordinate 728,203,405 of NC_090445.1, forward strand.
AGGGAAAACGCTCACCTCTACACACCCCACGAGGAACCAGGACGCCATGGAACCGGAACTCCAGATTTTACCAGCCTTTATCTTCCTGCTCCTCTACCAGGAGCACGAATGCCGGCGACGAAGACAACGGTGAGTACTGCACCTACGACACAGGGGAGGGGGGAGGGAAAAAACTGTGACACACACACGCAACACCCCCAACCCCACCCCCACCCTCACCCACTACAACACACATGCTAATACATATTGATACATCACAGTTACACTCCCCAACCCCCCCTGGAAGAATGCAAGGACAAAAGAAAATGAGTCGAATAATTGTGATATATTCAATTACATACATCAAAAATATTTACAAATTTATACATTTATACTATATACAATTAAATACACCAAGAACACAAGTCCAAGGGAGTCCACCATCATAGTCTGTGGATCACTGGGCCCAAAAGGCATGGGCGACGCCCACACAAGATACCCGAACAAGACGGAGAGAACACTGCAGGGGCATCAGATAGAAATACAACAGGCACCTCAGGAGGAAGGGAAGGGGGGCACCCCAGCCAGATGAGTGCACAACGCCAAATCCACGAGGGGGCCCCATGTCCACTGTGCAATCCTGGGGAGTGCAAAGCCACAGTTTCTCAAGTCTCTACAGTGGGTGGTTTGCCCACTGTTCAATCCTGGGGAGTGCAAAGCCACAGTCTCTCAAGTCTCTACAGTGGGTGGGTTGCCCACTGTGCAATCCTGGGAAGTGCAAAGCCACAGTCTCTCAAGTCTCTACAGTGGGTGGTTTGCTCACTGTTCAATCCTGGGGAGTGCAAAGCCACAGTCTCTCATGTGGATGTCAATCTCCACTGGTTCTGGAGGGGGCCTTGTGCCCAGAGTGCTTCATCCTGCCAAGGACTGAGGTAGTGGATGTCAATCTCCACTGGTTCTGGAGGGGGCATAATGCCCAGCGTGCTTCATCCTGCCAAGGACTGAGGTAGTGGATGTATTTCTCCACTGGTTCTGGAGGGGGCCTTGTGCCCAGAGTGCTTCATCCTGCCAAGGACTGAGGTAGTGGATGTCAATCTCCACTGGTTCTGGAGGGGGCCTTGTGCCCAGAGTGCTTCATCCTGCTCGTGGCGGGCTCAGTAGCGTCAGAGCTTTTGGTGCTCATGGGTCTGCGGTGCTTGTGGCGGCGGTGTCTTTGGCAGCGGTGCTTGTGGCGGCGGTGTCCTTGGCAGCGGTGCTTGTGGCGGCAGTGTCCTTGGCAGCGGTACTTGTGGTGGCAATGTCCTGGGCAGCGGTTCAGCTGCTGGCGGTCCTGTCTGTGGCAGTGGGGCTGCTGGCAGTTGCCTCCTAGGCAGCGGGGCTGCTGCTGGCGGTCCTGTCTGTGGCAGTGGGGCTGCTGGCGATCACCTCCTGGGGAGCGGGGCTCCTGCTGGCGGTCCTGTCTGGGGCAGTGTGGCTGCTGGCGGTCGCCTCCTGGGCAGCAGGGCTGCTGCTGGCAGTCCTGTCTGGGGCAGTGGGGCTGCTGGCGGTCGCCTCCTGGGCAGCGGGGCTGATGGCGGTCTTGTCCGCCGTGCTGATCTTCCCAGACTTGACGGTTTTCTTGTGCCCCTTCCCCACCTTGGATGGTGTCGCAGCTGTCTCCACAATCCCAACTGTACCCCTGGGAGCGGCTTTGGTGGCTGGTGTCTTTCCCCTCTCCCGTCGGGCACTGGACAACTTTTGATGCTTGACAGGTGGGGGACTGTCCGTGCTGTGGCTCCTTGCCACACTGCCTGCCCTGCTGCACTCCATAATCTGGTGACTACTGGCACCACTGGTCCCGCTGATGTTGTGGCTGAGGTGCCAGGTTGGGACCTGGAGAGTCAGGCTCTAGGAGACTGACAGGTTGGGGGAGGTGAGGGAAAGAGGTCAAGGTTGGGCAGGAAAAGTTTCTTAGGAACACTGGGACGGGTAGCTGGAGGGGGTTTGGGAGTGGAGGGAGAGGTTGTGGTCGTAGGAGGTGTACGTTTGGTGACTTTGGGTGAAGGTGCATGGGCTGGAGGCTGTTGTGAGGTGGATGGCTGTTGGGTGGGTGTGTGGCTGCGTTTGTGTACCTTGGGAGGTGGCTTCACAGACACACTGGGAGAGGACACAGGGGATGTGTGAATGGTAGTGGGGGTGGTGACTGCACGTGAGCGGGTGTGGTGGTGGGTGTGCTGGTGATGGACGTAGTGGCTGAAGATGTAGTGCATGCAGGTGTGAGTGGAGACGAGACAGGGAGGGAGAAGGGAGACGAGGAGGAGGGGGACACAGTGGGGGCAGTGGATGTTGGTGTGTCTGCATGTGTCTAATGCTTGCGTGAGTGCCTGTGGAATGTGTGGTGCTTATGTTTGCCTGAGCTTCCTTTGTGTGTTGAGGTGTGTGCATGCTGGTCTGATAGTGTGCTTGGGATGGGCTGAGGTACAGGGATGTGGGTCTGGGTGAAGGAAGTTGGAGGAGGGAGGCTAGAGACAGGGACAATGGCTGTCATCAGTGCTGAGGTCAGAGACTGAAAAGCTCGCTGAAGGGCTGCCTGACCAGAATGAATGCCCTCCAGGAATGCATTGGTTTGTTGCAACTGCCTCTCTACACCCTGGACGGCATTCAAAATGGTAGACTGCCCAACAGTGAGGGACCTGAGGAGGTCAATGGCCTCCTCACTGAGGGCAGCAGGGGTGACTGGGGCAGCGGCTGAGGTACCTGGTGCGAAGGTGATGCCCACCCTCCTGGGTGAGCGGGCACGGGGCAAACGCTGAGGGGCTGCTGGGAGGGCGGTGCTGGTAGGGGGGTGGCGGCAGTACCTGTAGATGTGGGGGGCACAGATGGGGCCGCCACCGGAAGGGAGCTCCCATCAGAGGAGGAGTCCGTATCGCCAGTGTCAGCTCCTGTCCCCGCCGTGGAGCTCCCCTCGCCCTCCGTCCCACTAGTGAATTCGGAGTCCATAGTCTCGCCCTCCATGGCCATGTGGGATGCAGCTCCCTCCTGCTCCGGTGCCACTGCTCCTCCGCCTGATGATGCTAATGCACACAAGTACAGGGAGACCACAAAAAGGGGGGGGGAGACAGAAGAAAGACATGTTGAGTGCATGCAATACCGCTACAGTTGGCAGACACGACAGACACAGAAGCCCCCTGCACTACGCCGCGCACTTGGGGTCCACTATTCAATCCCTGGGACATGGCTTACAAGGCTATGGCCGATTTCTGCACCCATGGATGTCACAGGAGCCTGACTAGGTGTAGTTGGCACTGTACCCAGGTGGGGTGGGGTGCCACAGGGACTGCCTGAAAAAGGGGACTTAACTAGCAAACTCGCCCTGGCCTAGGGGAACCCACAGCCCACCTTCCCCACCCAGACACCTACAATGCGTGCTGAATCAGCAGAATGAGAGTGTACTCACCCCCTTGTTGCTTCTGTGATGCCCTCAAGTGCCCATCCAACTCCGGGTACGCCACCACCAGGATCCTGAACATCAGGGGGGTCATGGTGTGACGGGCACCCCTCCCATGTTGGGAGGCCATCCCCAGCTGGGCCTCCGCCGTCTTCTTGCTCCAGTGGTGAATGTCCTCCCTTCTTTTCCAGCAGTGGGTGCTCCGTCTGTGGTAGACCCCCAGGGTCCGGACTTCCTTGGGGATGGCACGCCAAATATCCTTCTTCTGGTGGGCGCTGACCTACAGGAATTGTACAGGTGAAAAAGAGAAGTAATTACCAACTGCACCATCACAGTCATTGGCCCGCATCCCTATCCTTGCCATGTGGCACATGCACTCACAGTCGTTTCATGCATGCCTCATTCTCCCCCCCATCTTTCATCCACCCCACTCCACACAGGCATTGCCCACACAGCATGCTCACAGTGTACTTACCTGTTTGTCTGGAGGACCGTAGAGTAGCGTGTACTGGGGGAGGACCCCATCCATGAGTTTCTCCAACTCCTCCGTGCTGAAGGCAGGGGCCCTTCCCCAGACGCACGAGCCATTGTCTCTTCCAGACTGAGGTCACAGCAGCACTTGCAGTGTAGGTCCTCTCCTGTCGAAGATCAGGTATCGAGTGATTGAACAGTGAGAAAATGGCGGTCACGTCCACGGCGGTGTGTACCGTCACCGCCGGCGTACATCGTCATTGGCTCCTGGGACCCATAGGGTCCAATGTTAACCAATGCAGAATTGTGCCACGGTCTTCGACCGCCTACCGCGACGGTGTACAACTCCAGCGCAGTTACCTCATATCCCATTGTCCCACTTTACAGGTCAGGCATCCGCCATTTTAGGGGCCCACATGGCTTTATTTTTGACTGCATCACTCATACCTAGGCCTTGGGTCAACACTCATACAGGCAAATTTCGGCCTATGAATAGTTTTCTGAGTAAGCTGTGTTTACGTACCTCAGAGTTGGTTGACTCTGTGCTCGCTGTTCTCCTCCATAGGCAGCGTCCGCTGGGGCATGTGAGGAGATGGCGGCATCCTCCGGTGTACAGACCGCTGGTGGACCTGTCGACAATGGAGGAAAGACATGTGATCATCACCTACAGGCTTGATCATGCCACAATCCAGGAACTGTGTGCCCAGTTGGAGCCAGACCTGATGTCAGCTATCCGCCATCCCACAGGAATTCCCCCTCAAGTGCAGGTTCTGTCAGTACTCCATTTCCTAGCAAGTGGGTCTTTTCAAACAACAGTGGCCATAGCATCAGGGATGTCCCAGCCTATGTTTTCCAACGTGTTGTCCAGAGTGTTGTCTGCCCTGCTGAAACACATGCGGAGCTACATTGTTTTCCCTAAGGTGGAGGATTTGCCTACATTGAAATGTGACTTCTATGCCCTGGGACATATCCCCAACATCATTGGTGCCATTGATGGGACACATGTGGCCTTGGTCCCCCCCCCGCAGGAGTGAACAGCTGTACAGAAACCGGAAGAGTTACCTTTCGATGAATGTGCAGATGGTGTGTTTTGGCAGACCAGTACATCTCCCATGTTAATGCAAAATTCCCTGGCTCAGTGTATGACGCTTACATCCTGCGGAATAGCAGCATCCCTTATGTGATGGGGCAACTACAGAGGCACTGGGTGTGGCTATTAGGTGAGCACCTGGAACCAAATCAGTGGGAATAGTTGTCTGGTTCTGGGGATGTCCCTAAGAGTTAGTGTGTGTCTAACAGTTGTCCCTCGCCATTTGCAGGTGACTCTGGTTACCCCAACTTGTCATGCATGCAGAAGAGGACATCGACAACAGGAACTCCGTGATCCTGCAATACTTCCAGTGAGACACAGGTAAGAAGACAAACCTGCCAGCTACATGTACTTTTAAACTACTATCTCTCTACTGTCTGTCCTTTTCACCCAGTGTATAGTCACTGAGTTGTCACTTTCCCTTACGATTATACAGATGTGGGTCCCACTGTGTGACATCTGCTTTGTTTCCTCATGGACTAGAGCTGTGTGACATAGGTATGTTGACATTACATTTGAAAGGGCATTTTGTCACTGTAATTGCTAATACACTACTTCGAAATCACAGACAGACTCCAGATTGTTTTGTGCTTTAAGGGTGTTTATTTAAGTGCTAAATATTGGAGGGGGTTGTAAAATGGTGAGGGGGTGATGGTGGAGGAATGTCCAAGGGAGAGTCCAAGCTATTAGTCTCACAGGTGCATTGTCCAAAGGGGCATAGGAAGTGGAGCTGGGGCAGTTTGAGGATGGACAGGGTGACAAGGTGGGACAAAAGGATGACAATCAGGGTGGTCTTATTTCTTGGCAGGGGTCTTGGCATCGTTCTCTGTCTTTGTCCTGGATCTCAGGACCGTTTGCGGGGTGGTTCTCCCTCTGCAGGGGGTGGGGTGCTGGTGTGGTGGTCCTGTGGCGGTGCCTCCTGTCCACTAGCGCCGGCGGAGGTGGTGGGCAGTTCATCGTCCAGGCTAGTGTCAGGGGCCCCTTGTTGTGCCACAGTGTCCCTCCTGGTGTTGAGGACTTCCTTCAGCACCCCTACGATGGTGCCCAGGGTGGAATTGATGGATTTGAGTTCCTCCCTGAACCCCAAATACTGTTCATCCTGCAACCGCTGGGTCTCCAGAAACTTGGCCAGTACCGTTGCCATCGTCTCCTGGGAATGATGGTAGGCTCCCATGATATTGGAGAGGGCCTCGTGGAGAGTGGGTTCCCTGGGTCTGTCCTCCCCCTGTCGCACAGCAGCCTTCCTAGTTCCCCTGTTTCCCTGGGCCTCTGTCCCCTGAACCATGTGGCCACTGCCCCCAAGTCCCTGTTGTTGTTGGGGTGGTGGGTTAGCCTGGGTTCCCTGTAGTGGTGGACACACTGCTGATTGATGTGTCCTGGGGACAGAGGTAAGGGCCCGCTGGGTGGGTGCTGTGCTGGTGTTTCCAGAGGGGGAAAGCTCTGTGGTGGCCTGTGACTGTGTCAGGGGAACCGACTGTCCCGAGGTCCCAGATGGGCCGGGCTGGTCGTCTAGATCCAGTTGGACAGAGCTGCTGTCATCACTGTGGGCCTCTTCTGTGGGTGGTGTGGACATGTCTGGACCCTCCTGTCCGGTGACGTTGGGTAGGGGTCCTGCAGGGGTGTAAAAGCATAATTATTGCATCTGTGTGTGCCATGGTGTGCAATGGGTGGGTGACCGTGTACCCCAGTGCTTGCATTCCTGCGTGGGACCTTGTGTGATGATGGTTAAGGGGGTGTATGGGTATGTGCAGTGGCCATGCTTTGGTGATGGGTGTCCATGCTTTGTTGTTGCATGCACGGCTTGTTGTTGGGATGGGTGGTTTGTGACATTGGGACATTTGTGAGGAGTAGGAGCGATGGGGGTGAGGGCGAGGGTGGGGGTATGTGATGGCATGCAGATAGGGTGGGGGATATAGTAGTAAAGATTTGATTTACCAGAGTCCATTCCTCCAGCTACTCCTGCGAGGCCCTCAGGATGCAGAATAGCCAAGACCTGCTCCACCCATGTTGTTAGTTGTGCTGGAGGAGGTGGGGGTCTGCCGCCAGTCCTCTATACCGCGATGTGGTGTCTTAAGACCACGGAACGCACCTTCCCCCGTAGGTCGTTCCACCTCTTCCTGATGTCATCCCTATTTCTTGGGTGCTGTCCCACTGCGTTGACCCTGTCCACGATTCTTCGCCATAGCTCCATCTTCCTAGCTATGGTGGTGTGCTGCACCTGTGATCCGAATAGCTGTGGCTCTACCCGGATGATTTCCTCCAGCATGACCCTGAGCTCCTCCTCAGAAAACCTGGGGTGTCTTTGCCGTGCCATGGGGCCGCGTGGATTCGTGGGTCGTGATAATGTGGGCGTATTCCTGTTGGCGTGACAGTGGAGGTTTTGTTTTCGCCAGTTTATCACTGACCTTTGGTGTGGCGGACTTGTGTGGGTGTCTAAATTTTGGCGGATTCCGACCTTTGGGTCATAATGACCGCGGCAGATTTCCGCGGCGGTGTGTTGGCGGTCTTCTGCATGGCGGTAAGCGGCTTTTACCGCCAATGTTCTAATGACCCTCTCAGTGTTTTAAACAAGCATGTGTACACTATAGTTTTTTTTCATGTGGGTTTCCAGCACTTTACTGAGTCCCTAGTCCTTCTACATTAGATTTTCCCAGCTAAAATCTCTGATGAGAACGTGGGGCTTCTGGGATTTCTTAACTTGTGACTCAGTGCAAGTTTACCTTCTGTGTTCCTCCCTGAGGGTTTCTATGACACTGACACGAGAAATCTTTCGTGACCAGCACCCAACCCTGTGATTCTTGTATGACAAGCTTCACAGTCCTTCTAGAGTACGCGCAAGTGCTTAAAAAGATCTGCACCACTGTTCGCATTCATAAGACGGCTACGGAATGGTATCCATTGTCCTCTAAAAATTTGTGACTGGCTCTTTCCTCCACACCCACCGCAAAAGATCACTAAACATTGGGAAATGTTCCTTCCCTTCAAACCAATTCTACGATCAAGCCGGACAAAGTGAAACGACTCTTGGCATCATTCCTTGCTAATTAACTCTGAACTCCTAGCCGGGGTCATGTGACTTGATATTGCATGGGCCACCAGCAAAAAGGGAGTTTTTTCCGTACATAATTCAAATATAAAAATGTAAATGAGGTAACTGTGTTCAACGCTGGTAAGACATTTTACTGGCACTACAGAGGCGCGTCAGTAACATATCGTAAAGTTTACTGAATGCGGAAATGCTTTGAATAGATATATTTGAAATAAAATGGCGCTGTGATGGGACGGTGTAGATTCAAAAGTTAAAAGGAACCGTGAGTTTACGGAGCTGGCGACGAAAAGGGGAGGAGGGTAAGAACAATATGTTCTTGCACAATGTATGCAAAAGTAACCACATTGTGGTGAAATGTGAAAACAGCTGTGAAATGTACAAGCAAAACATCCATTATCAAGAAAGGAAGGCGACATGTTGTGGAGGCTAAAAATGAACAGCTTGGTGCAATGTGTGATATATTTATGCATATTCATATCGAATCTTAAAGACACAGTTCTAGGAGGGGTTTCTTCGTGCTAGTCTTTTGGGAAGTCATGGCCCAGAGCTCAAAGACTCTGAGTTCTTTGTCAGTCCTGGATCTGGACAACTCTGTCTCCTTGTTCTAATCTCCTGGGCTGTTCATGTCTATCGCTGGTCAAATGCTGTGCCCGTCTTCTGCCATACGGATCATATGCTGTTTTGTGGAAAAGGAAAGACACCGTAAATTATCAGTTCGCCTCCTTTGACTGTTCCCTGCTTCATTCAGAGTCAGGGGAACTGCCCCTTTCTGTTCCCACTAGCAGCACATCTGCCATCAGCCTGCCAGTTCCTACGTGTGTATGAAGCACCACCCTGTATAGGACGGGGCTGTCCACGGTCTTTATTTTTTTAGCTTTCTACAACCGCACACAAGTATATAAAGCCATGGCCCCCATGAAAAGGTAAAAATCGCCATGCACACGAAGGCCACTGAATTATGCATTTCTGAAGCAGCTCACTGCTTTGGGGCTTGTTTCTAAAATACAATAAATATTGACTTGTTGGTGACGTGGAGGCCACCTATACTGCAGTTTGGGCAAAAGTTCACCGTCATCAAAATGATCCCCAGCGCACTGACAAGTGGTCCTTTGCCGAGCTGGTGGGTCAGCGAGTCACCTGCCAGCCTTTAAATGAACCCCTTAGTCAGTACGTGGGCAAAATGCTTTGCATCTCTGTGCTGGTCCTGTTAGTCAGTCAGTCTTGGAGGTGAGATGGATGCGTCGAGAGCCACGCTAACTCCCTCGGTCAAGCAGTCATAGACGTAAAAGGCTCTCTGTGCCTGTTCCAATTCCTTCAGCCGTTTGTCGCTAAAGGTAAAATGCTTTGTCCCCCGTGCCAGTCACCCAAGACATCTCTTCTTACAGTAGAAAAGCTCTGCATATAGGTAAAAGTACCTTTTTTCTTTTACCAATAATTGCAGAGGTGGAAACTATTCGAACAAGCATTGAAAAGCCAATAGGTCGCGCCTATAGGGGAGTTATTGGCTCTGGCAATGTGTTTTGCCATGTTGTACACCAGTGTGCCTGCTGTTCAGCATGGCTGAAAGTTAGGGGTGTTGAGTGTCAGAGTGGAGTGGGGGAGTAGAGTGTCATAGAATGGATTTCTTTGGATGTCGTAGAGTGGAGTAGGAGTAGAATGTCTTAGAGTTGAGTAGAGGGGAGTAGGAGTAGAATGTCTTAGAGTTGAGTAGAGGGGAGTAGAGTTCAGTGGCAGAGTATCGTAGAGTGGAGTGGGGTGGGGTGGAATAGGGAGGAGTGGGTTAGAATGGACTGAGGTAGTGGGGTGGATTGGATTGGAGTAGAATGGGGTGGATTGGATTGGAGTAGACTGGGGTGGATTGAATGGAGTTCTGTGGATTGTTGTGGGTGGACTGAAATGGGGTGAGGTGAATTTGAGTAGGGTGGATTAGATTGGATTGGGGTGGGTGGTTTGGATTGCAGTGATGGGGAGGGGTGGATTAGGTTGAATTGGAGTGGGGTGAAATAGATTGGACTGGAGTGGGTGGATTGTTCTGGAGTGGGGTGGATTGGATTGATTTGGAGTGGATTAAAGTGGGGTGGGTTGGACTGGAGTGGGCTGGGTGGACTGGAGTGAGGTGGACTGGATGGATTGGTGTGGGGTGGACTAAACTGGGATGGAGTGGAGTGAATTGTGGTGGGTTTGACTAAACTAGGGAGGATTGGATTGGTGTTGGGTGGATTAGACTGGTGTGGGGTGGATTGATTAGAGAGGGGTGTACTGGATTGAAGTGGGTAGATTAAGGTGGTTTGGATTGAGGTGGATTTGACTGGAGTAAAGTGGATTAATGTGGACTGGATTGGATGGATTATAGTGGATTGGATTGGAGAGGGGTGGATTGGATTGGAGTGAGGTGAGGTGGATTGGGTAGCGGTGGACTTGATTGGAGTGGGGATGACTGGATTGGATTGGAGTAGGGTGGGGTGGATTGGAGTGGGGTGGAATGGATTGGAGTGGGATGGATTGGAGTGGGGTGGGTTGGATTGGAGTAGGGTGGATCAGACTGGAGTGGGGTGGTTCGCACTGGAGTGGGATGGACTGGACTGGAGTGGATTGGGATGGAGTGGATTAGATTGGTGTAGGGTGGACTAGATTATAGTGGGGTGCACTGTGGTGAACTGGAGTGGGTGAATTGGTATAGAGTGGGGTGGATTGGAGTGGGGTGATATGAGGTGGATTGGATTGGAGTGGTGCAGATTGTTTTGGATTGGAGTGGGTTGTTTGGGATCATAGTGGAGCAGGTTGTTTTGGAATAAAGTGGGACAGATTGGAGTGGGGCAGATTGAAATGGATTGGAGTAGGGCAGGTTGTTTTGGATTGAAGTGGGGCAGACTAAAGTGGGGCAAATTGTTTTGGATCGGAGTGGGGCAGATCAGAGTGGGGCAGATTGTAATAGAGTGGGTGGATTTTTGGATAGGATTGGGGTGAATTGGTTTAGAGTTGATTGGAGTGGGGTGAATTGGAGTGGGGTGAATTGCGATGGAGTGGGGTGGATTAGATTGCAGTGGAGCATATTGTTTTGGATTGGAGTGGGGAAGATTGGAGTGGAGCCGATTTGAGAGGGACAGATTGTTTTGGATTGAAGAGGGGCAGATGGGAGTGGGGCAGATTGGAGTGCGGAAGATTGTATTAGGATGAATTGAAGTGGGTGGATTGGATGGAAGTGGGGTGGATTGGATGGGAGTTGAGTGGACTGTAGTGGAGTGAATTGGGATGAAGTGGGTTGCATTGGATTGGGGTGAGGTGGATTGGAGTGGGGCATGTAGTTTTTGGTTTGGAGTGGCGCAGACTGGATTGGGGCGGGTTGGAGTGGGAGAGACTGTTTTGAATTGGAGTGTGGCAGATCAGAGTGGGTGCAGTTTGTTTCGGATTGGAGACGGGCAGATTGCCGTGGGGCAGATTTGAGTGGGACAGTCTGTTTTGGATTGAAGTGGAGCAGATGGGAGTTGGGCAGATTAAAGTGGAAAGATGTTTTAGATTAAAGTGGGGCAGACTGGAGTGAGGTGGATTGGAGTGGGGCAGATTGTTTTGGATTGAAGTGGGGCAGACTGGAGTGGGGCATATTGTTTTGGATTGGAGTGCAGCAGATTGCAGTCGGGCAGATTGTTTTGGATTGGGGCACATTGGAGCAGATTGTTTTGGATTGGACTGGGGCAGATTGGAGTGAAACAGATTGTGTTGGAGTGGTGCAGATTGGTTTTTATTAGAGTGGAGCGGATTGGAGTGGGGCAGATTACACTGGGGAGTATTTGAGTGGGGTGGTGTCGGAGTGGACTGGATTAGGGTGAGTGGTTTAGATTGGAGTGGGGTAAAGTGGGGTGGACTGTAGCGGGGGGAATTGGAGTGGGGTGGACTGAAGTGTACTGCACGATTATGTGTTAAAGCATAATTTCAGAAATTGCACATAATCAAAAAATGTTGCTTCACAATATCATCATCTTTTGAGAAGAGTGACCACAAGCAAAAACAAAAGAAAACATGAGTGGAAAGTGAGAAAAGACGGCTTGGCAAAATAAAAGAAAATTAGCTTTAAAAAAATAAAACTTTGCAATTTTGTTTTTCCTGCTGGGCACATTTTTTCCAGTCATAAGCCTTCTGTTTGCAGGGCACTAGAAGTTAAAAAGAACAAAATAGTACCTCGATCACATTGAAAGCAGCAAACGGGCACTAATTAAGTTCAGTCAATCAGTGTTTGGTCTATGCTCCAACCAGAGAAACGGAAATGATGCAAGGCCTGCCTTGAATGAATTACGAAGCTGTAAAGAAAAGTGCCACACGGACCAGCAAATGGTGAGCGACAGGCGGGTTCCAAGCCCTTTATAGTACACACGAGAGTCTTGTAAGCTTATGGATTCACAGGCTCGACCCTAAAAAGGGGGCTATCTGCACCACTAAATTGGTGTAGATCCTACCTTTGGGACAGGGGCGATACAATCAAGATCAGACAACATTTGTCCTCTCCATCTACCCCGGAAGCTTCCTCAAGGTTGTATTCCACTCTCTTCATCCTGTGTATGGATCCTCTAAACAAAGAATTAGGAGAGATGTCCCTCAGTAAGCAAATAACACTCGGCTATAACTTCATATAAGCTACATAAAAGACAGTGATACACTGAAATTGAGACTTGAGGGGACTCATGCTTGTACAACCAACCTTTTTTTTAACATTCAACTGGGACAAAACAGAGTTCTTGCTCATCACTCCTAATAATGAATGTGCTCTTTGTCATAGCTTGGTCCTAGAATCAAATCCTCTTGAAACAAAGTTGTTTATCAAAAATTAAGCAAACTCTGTTGATTTTATTTTGGACAGCATGCTCTCTATACAAGAACACTTAAAATATGTAGCAAAGTATCCATATTGGCAAGCAGGCACTTGTTGGAACTTAAAGTACTTGATCCAATCACAAGACCTTAAAGTCTTTGTACAAGCATTAGTTCTCTCCCAGCGGACTATGTGCTGCTCTGCTCTTCGACATCCCCAGATCTGGCCTTGCAACCTTAAAACATTGTCTTGAATGTAGCATCAAAGTTTGTATTTTGCAAGCAAAAGTGATGGCATCTTGTCAGTGCTAACATCTTTAAACTGGCTCCAAGTGAACACAAGATGCAGTCTTAGAAAAGTGTGCATCACATATATGGTTCTGCTTCATATTTCAGATGATACCTAACGAAGAAATTTAATATTCTAGGTTTGAACAGAAATTCTAGGAGCAAAGAAATGCTTTCCCTAGAAATTTCAAAATTCAAGAAGAAAAAAAATCTCTCAATTCTTTTCAGAGGCTGCTCTGAGAATCTAGAATACCATTCCACCAGTGCCCAAAACAGCACTCTCTTACAGGGTCATTGAGAATGAATGAAAGAGTTGGTACTAAGGTGTGACCGCAACAAGAAAAGAAGCATTATCCTGGTGTGATACCATCCATCTTTACATACACAGAAGACCAGTCTGGTTGTCCTTTTCAGATTGCCGTTTTTGTTGTTAAATTAGACTATAAGAATTAGGTGTGTGTGAAATTTGCATAATTTGCTTTTGCATAGTTATATGAAAATGTGGTAAGTTTACGGGAAATTACTTGTATTAACATGGAATGCAAATCTACCATTTAGTGCTATATTTTAGCGTGAAATTATTCTGTAACTTAGGGGCATATTTATACTCCGTTTGCGCCGAATTTGCGTCGTTTTTTTCAACGCAAATTCGACGCAAAACTAACTCCATATTTATACTTTGGCGTTAGACGCGTCTAGCGCCAAAGTTCATGGAATTAGCGTCATTTTTTTGCGTGAACACCTTCCTTGCGTTAATGATATGCAAGGTAGGCATTCCCGTCTTAAAAAATGACTCCGATGCTATTGCGTCGGATTTATACTCCCGGGCAAAAATGACGCCCGGGAGTGGGCGGGTCTAAAAAACCCGCATTAGCGCCGGATTTTAGCGCCTGGGTCAGGGCAGGCGTTAAGGGACCTGTGGGCTCAGAATGAGCCCAGAGATGCCCTCCCCTGCCCCCAGGGACACCCCCTGCCACCCTTGCCCACCCCAGGAGGACACCCAAAGATGGAGGGACCCACCCCAGGGACATTAAGGTAAGTTGTGGTAAGTATTTTTATTAATTTTTTTTGTGGCATAGGGGGGCCTGATTTGTGCCCCCCTACATGCCACTATGCCCAATGACCATGCCCAGGGGACAGAAGTCCCCTGGGCATGGCCATTGGGCAAGGGGGCATGACTCCTGTCTTTGCTAAGACAGGAGTCATTTCAATGGGGGATGGGCGTCGTAAAAAAATGGCGCAAATCGGGTTAAGACGATTGTTTTGCCTCAGCCTGACTTGCCCCATTTTTGGACGCCCAAACGCCATTTTTCCCTACGCCGGCGCTGCCTGGTGTACGTGGTTTTTTTTCACGCACACCAGGCAGCGCCGGTCGGCTAACGCCGGCTAACGCCATTCAATAAATACGGCGCCCGCATGGCGCTTCAGAATGGCGTTAGCCGGCGCTAATTTTTTTGGCGCAAAACTGCGTTAGCGCAGTTTTGCGTCAAAAAGTATAAATATGGGCCTTAATTTTTGACAAGAGGACTCATTTTGGGTTTAAAAACTTAGGGTGGAAATCACAAATGCCACGAACCACAGCTACTCGAGTGCATTCTAGTTCTTTGTGTTATTTTCCCGCCCGAACTCTATAATTTTGCAGAGAACTTAATTTAAATTACGATTCACACAGGACTAATGAGAATCCTGAAGTACCATTCCTCATTTAGCATATGTCATTACTAAGGCTTACTTTCAAGATAATTAATGGGATTTCTATTCAATGTATAAACTTAATGAACTTCATGAATATTGAAGTTGTATTTTGACAAGCTCATAATTTGACTCAGTTTGACTGTGCATTCGCCCTTCATCATTGTAAAGAACTGTCGTCCACACCAATGTGGACCGTACTATAGAAACTTCAAACTAAATAAATAAGTCCACCCATCCACTGCTGGCAAAATAAGCTTCACCTGGACCCTTCCCCTTTGCCCATCAGTTCTCGTAAAGAACGTATCCTGTGATAAACCGCTGAGACGTCCTGCCCTTGACATAGAAGGATCTGCAACCCTCCCTATGCTAATTACCTACACACACCCGCTCTCCTCAACACTTTATGGTCGCCATTTTTCCCGCCATTCCGCGCGCCCGCTACCATTCAGGCATGCGCTCTACAAGGCAGGTGTCACTCTCCACACCTCAAGCTAGTACTTCATGAGCATATAGGTGTCAAAATATTTGCTCTCGCATCGTTTGCCAAGGCCGGAACAGCCATAGAAGACGTGTAATCATACAGCAAAAAAGATGAATATTTGCAAACTCCTCACACATCCAATTTTGCACATTTGGACACGACACCCGCTACATACTCCTAGTACAATTATCCGCCGCAAAGCCATGTTGTGCGTCTCCTGCAGAAAGGCCTGTCTGTATTTTTAGCTTAATGAGGGCCCAATTTGAGGCGCTGATGAGGCCTGTAATTATTTTGATGAACACCTTAACACATTCTGTTAATTATCACTTGCTGCAGAGGGCTGCGCTGCTGAAGAGCAAGCAGATGGCATATTGGAAAGTGTCAGGCACCCAGCGGGAGCAAGTCTCTCATTTTCATCATCGTTTATCCAAATATTTGCACAAGAC